>NW_024429182.1:3119283-3719283 GCF_017639785.1 Mesocricetus auratus | reverse complement strand
AAAGAAGCATAAATCTAATTTGAGGTTAGGAATGTAGCTCAACTATTGGCTGTTCACCTAACTGTCCAAAGGCAGGAGTTGAATCCGGGGTGCCAGACAAGGCAGGTGTGGTGGTCTGTAACCCTAGCGCTTAGGCAGAAGGTGAAGGACCAGGAAGAGTTCAAGGTCATCCACCACTACAGTGATGCCTCAAAACAAAGCAGATACACTAGTGTCAGTGCTCAGATATGACGACCTGAGGACTGCCACATGTGTGGAGGGGAGGCTAAAAAGAAGGAAAAAAAGAAAAGAAAGATTTCCTTGTGTTTTCCCTCTTCTCTTTGGGAGAGTTAGTATCAAAGCTGAATCGAAAACCCAATGGGGGAGTATCTGTGTATTCAAGTCCAGGACACATCACGTAACCAGTGAATCACGGTATCTGTTATTTCCAGTGACGTGCTGGCTTTTTCCTCCTCCTAAACTAACAAATTAGTTTTCCTCGGAACCTTTCAGTTTGCTTTTCAAGACTAAGCTTTCACCTTGAACGGCTATCAGCACCAAAGATTGCCGTGAGCGGTTCTTCTCAAGATGCCCTCGGTCTTGCAGGGGGGGGGCGGATTCTGTGCACCAGCGGACTATCTTCTGTCTTAGCACCTGCGTCCTGATATTCTCTTTATATTTTGAGGGGTTTTGTTAACAGAGAAGCTGCTGTGGTTGAAGGACATATCAGAGAATAGAGAGCACGGTTTTATATTGAAGGAAGATCCCTGACTTTGGAGGCTCACTTTTCCCCTGGAAGTGTCAAAGAGCTCTCCACAATAGGGCTGACAATTTTTCTGTAAAGTCATTGTTTTCTTTCTCTTGCTCTAAAAGGAAGGTGTGTAGACGATGCTGGGGGATGACTAGCAGTAAGACTGAGTACCGCTCTTGCAGAACTAGGCTCTAACAGGCATAGCAAGTGGTTCACAGTCTTTAACTCCAGTTCCAGGGGATCCAGGAGGGCACTCACACTCAAGCTCACATACCTACCCACAGACATGCACACAGCTAAAATAAAATAAATCTTTAAAGAGAAAAAGGTAAACCTTAAAATATGATGGTGAGCAGTCATGAAACTGCTTTCTTTTCCTTTCCAAATTCCTCAGAAACCTGTGTACAATTACGTGTGCATTTTCTGCATGGATCAGTTTTTTGTTGTTATTTTTTGGTTTTGTGGGGTTTTTTTTTTTTTTTTTTGTCTTTTGCCTCCCTCCTGGAAAACCTGAAGCTAGGACTAATGTTAATTTTAGCTACACAGAGATGCCGAAGGGTGCTATGTTCCTAACCACACACCCAATCATATAATCCTATAGTTTACTTTGTTTTGCAAAGAGTCCATTTTCTTGGTGTACAGTGATTTGTTATTCACAGTTTCCCTGCCTTCATATTGTCAAGGGAAACATTGCGGAAATTTTAAAGAAGACTGTAGGCAATGTTTTCATCCTTGAATCTTTGGAGGGTTATAAAAACAAAAGATTACTGAACCTGGGAGGAACCAATCGTGAAGATATTACATCTGAGTATAAGCAAGATTTCCTCTTGGATCGTTAAGTTATAGAAGAGAGAGAAAGCATTCTGGGAGTTGGAGAAAGGTGGGTAATATCTAAACCAAACGAGTAATGCTTTTATAGTTCCCCTTTATCGACAGCAGTTGGATTTAATAGACTTTTCTCACATTCCAAACATAAAGATTTTCTGACTGTGCACCAGGCATTTTAAGGAGAAAGCGCATAGAATGAATCAAAAATTCAAAACTGTTCTTTTGGGGTAGTGAGTGCAGGGGATTCAGGCAAGGGTCTTGTGCACAATAAGCATACACTCTGCCTTGTAGTTCTACACTCCCAGAATCATATGAAAAAGCAAATGATCACAAAGGAGGAATCAATCTACTTTCCCTCTCCCCTGCTCTCTCCTTTCTGCCTTCTTCTATAACCCAGGTCCCCATGGAGGGGGACATCTGGGCAATCCAAAGGCAGTGACTGTGGAACTTCCTCCTCCACAACTTAGTCTCAACCCTTGACTTTGGGTGTCGTTTTATGTTCGGGTCCTGCGACCTGACGTATCAGACTGGATGACAAGTGTTTATCCCATCCTAGGCCTTGGGACCTGGTGTATCAGACTAGATGACAAGTATCTTTCCAGTCCTAACTCCTGTCATTATCTGGTTGCATTTCTTGTGGTAACTGGGGCACCTTCAGAACTGACTCCTGGGCCGCTCTCTGGTTTCAGCCCACGAGGGAAAGCACTCTGCTGGGCAAGCATTGATCAGCACAGCTAGTCATACAAACTTGGGTAGTTTTCTTCCATCTTTTCCCATCATGCTTTGTTTCCTGAGCATATAGTGTACATTCAGAAAAGTTTTTTTACTACCTTGCCTTTCTATTTAAAATGGCAAAACAATCCTCCTAGTATAGTCTCTGTAATTGTCATGTTTATTACCATAAAATATTATCTAATCAATGCATGAAAATGAATGTGGCCACCTGCCCTGGTGGTGGACATCTGCTCCACACCTCCTGCTGTGGGGGACACGTCATCTCCTCCTACACCGGGGTCTGTATAGAGCTACTGGCCACAGCATTTTCCACTCCCCGTTTTGAGTTACTCGGGGGCAAGAGGGAGACTCACACCAAGCAGTCACCCGTGGTCACTAGATTAAAGGGTCTTGAGCGCCACACCACAGTACTCAAGCGTTGGTAGAAGGTGGGCGCACTCATCAGTTTTCTTGTTGCCGTGGCTAAATATATGCGAAACAGAAAGTTAAGGATATGTACAGCTCAGGATGGTGTGGGGTAGGCGAGCGGTGACTCATCACATAGCGTGTGCAGTCGGGAAGTCGAGAACAGAGAGGACATAGGATGTGGGCCGGGCCACGAAGCGCCAAGGCCCGCCCCCCCAGAGAACTCCATTCGAAGAAGCTTGCCTCTTAAAGCATCCTTCACAGCCTTCAGAGCCGCGCCACCAGCCGGGGTCAAACGTGAGACTGCAGGGGACATTTCCCAGCTGCTCCATGAGCCACTTGAAGACCTGAATCAAAAGGAAAGCCACTCATGAGGCTTCAATACCAAGAATCTTGAAGCTAGATAGACCTTAGTTCTGATTCTTTGTGCCATTCACTAAGGAACGACTTTCCACGATTTTTCCTTACTGAACATAATTAGGCTTGTTTGTGTTCTCTGCCACCAAGAATAGCCATAGATGATAGACAGATTGCAAGCATTATGCTTATCTATATCATTTTGAATGCTCCTGTGACAAATATATGTGAATGTGTGAGGGGGGTATGGTTTCTTAGATATTTTACATCACTTCCCACCAGCGGAATTACTTAGTCAAATAGTATTAACATTTTTTCTGATTCTTAATATAAATTTCCCAAATGCTTCCTAAGAGGATTATACCAATTTACATTTTATAATATATGTTGCTGAAAATATTGCCAAAAATTAGAATCTGTTCAAGAGGACCTTGTAACAGATGATACATTTCAAGTACTTAAAACACAGAGCACAGAGTATTTCCAGTTCAGCACTGGGTCATGACATTGTCTATGTGATCTCGTAGAGTTATGGGCGACCATCTATTGTACCAAATCCAGGTAGGTAAACAGAGTGCTCGCTGAAGTAGCTTATTTCTATCCTAAAAAGCTGACCCTTAGCGTGTTCAATGGGCCCTTTTGTTCAATGAGGTCTCAAAAACTGCCCTACCGTTATTTTATAGCTAGTGAAAGGAAGACTTAAGACTCTGTGAATCTTTTCCCATGAGAGGAGGTGTACAGGGGCTCAAACCAAAGCCTGCATGGCTCTCGAGCCAGCCTTGCAGAACCAAGGAGTCCCCACTTGTCTGCTCCTGCAGAACCCAAAGTGGGCGTGGAGAGTCAGGGTGGAACCTTGACGTCACAACTTAGTAACCATGTAAACTGAGGAACCCACTCAGCCTGTCTGAATCTTTGTCTCCTAATCCTATTAAAACCTCCTCCACCACTTGTAGAACCTTACAAAGCACAGAGAGACAGCGGGGGAGAGGTCTACATGTGAGTGAAGCATGGTTTCTGAGGTAGCAGACACCATTCGTGGGTACCCCTGTGTTGGGGAAGTCTTTTGTCAATAAAGCACTGTTGAGCCAATAGGAATCTAGATAGGTGGGACTAGGAGTCCAGGAGAACTCTGGGAAGGAGAAACACAGAGAGTCGACATGTAACAGCCATGGGGTAGGAAGCCCAGAACTATTCTCCAGTAAGAGAAATACTTAGATTAACAATTATGGGGTAATTACTTAAGTCAGAACTAGCCAGTAAGAAACAAGAAAAGGCCAACAACTTCATAATTAATATAGCCTCCTGTGTGTTTATTTGGGACTGATGCGGCTCTAGAACCAGGGGGGGCGGGAAGGCTTCTCTCAAAGAAAAAGCTTCTCTTAACACCCCTGACCTTGTCAAAGGTCATAGACTCTGGGACGGGAATCTCACTCTTTTGTTTTCTGCTTGAGTTCTGATCATCAGGGTTCTGACAGGACATCAGTGGAAGACCCAGGAGATACAAAACTGAAGACTGTGACCTCACTGTTGTGGCCCCAACCGGCTTACCGCCCTTCCCGGCCAAACGAGAAGAGGACAAGATGGTCACCACTGTCACAAGCAGAGCTGGACACATGGCGCCTCTCCCATGGGACCTGTCACAGCCTGGAGGTGAAGAAGGTTAAAGATAGATTACCCCAAACAACAAAGGCTGTGAGCCACAGGGGGCTAGGCTCCCCCTCCCCCCCCCTCCACAACAACCCTGTGATGACTCTGGATGAAGCCTTGACCAGCTTCATCCAGAGTGGAGACGGGGGCAGCCTCCTAGGCTTCACTTCCCGGGATTCTTCCCCGGCGGCGTCCGAGATTCCGGAGAATAAGGCTTCTTTCCTAACAGCACAGCCTGTTAGTAACAAGAAATCCCTTAGAAAGATTGCAGGGCGTCCTCGTCAACTCTTCTGCCGCCTGCTTGGCTGAGCTGAAGACAGCCATCTGTGGGTGCTGCGGATGACACTGTCATTTCTGCACCCACTCCCTAACTCCCTCCCCATCCCGTGGCCATGAAGACTTTTAAAATATTATTTTTAAAAATTGAAATATGTTTCCTCTCCCATGAAACACAGCTCGGTGTCCTAACTCATGCTCGCTTGTTTCCTGATTACACCCTCCACCCCACCCCCGGGCAACGTTGGGGGTGTTTTCTCTCTCTAAGAGTGTACATGTGACCCCCATTGAACAGCACAGCCCAGTGGGAGGGCATTAGGAGACAGGAGCTAATTGGAACCTTGCGATTAACTGTCATGGATGCCCAGGCCTGTCGATAGTGCTCAATAAAGCCGGAAGGCCAAGTGTTTCCTCCGGCATACTGATGGCTGAATCCCACGTCTCAGGGCAGTACGGCTTTCTAGACAGTTGGTTTCTGAGCGGCGCTCTTGGCTCGTAAGTGGTTAAGGTCCCCCAGGTGCTCTTCAATGGTTCTGGAGAATTCTTCATTATGGCGGAGATGGCACTGCAGTAACAGTTTTCCCTCCAGTATACATAAGCCTCCCTCTGGTCTCATTGGTCCCCACATCAGTTATAGCTGGTCAGCCATCACAGGCATCTCTTCCCAGGCTCTAAGAACAGTAAGTACAGACTCTCTGCTTAAGGGGTGCGGGGAGATGGGTTGCACATCCTTCTCCTTGTCCCATTTAACCTTCCGCTGGCTCCCAACCAAGCCCAGGCCTTATTCACCACGCCTGCCACCATGACGAGCGTGAAGGAGGCTGTTTGGAGCTTCTCTGCTTTCCTCCTTCTGAAGCTCATCTGTTCAACTCCCTTCTTAAAAAAACATTGTATTTTATTTTATGGCATGTGCGTGCATGCGTGCTTGTGTGCGTGTGTGTGCATGTGTGTGTGTGTGTGTGTGTGTGTGTATACACTTGAGTGAAGGTGAGGGAGGAGGGTGTTGGGTCCCCTGAAGCTGGAGTTATAAGAGTTTGTGAACTGCCCTATGTGGGTGTCGGGAACTAAACGTGAGCCCTCTGTGTGCATTACGGATTCTGAACCACCGAGTCCCCTCTGTAGCCCCCACTGTCTCTAGTCAGTTCAGGATGTTGCCCCTCCCCCCAGTAAGTTCTTCCTTTGGCTAAAGTTAGCCAAAGTCTCCCTGCAACCAATACTTAATAAAACACCAGCTTGCGCTGGGTGCACAGTGCTTTCACACTTGTGCAGCTTTTCCTGTCTGGCACAACCAGGACTGGTATGGTATTGGCTTCCTTTATGTGGGTAACTTCTGTTTGTGTGCATGTCTCATCTCCCCAGATAGAGTGCGGTCCTCTTCGGGCTGGCGGACCACCTTCTATCCATCTGTAGACACCACGCAGCAATGCTTTCACAAAGGAAGCACGTGACGTGACATTTCTTGACGGATCATTCTGTTTTCTCCCATGTATCCCCAGTTGTTGCCCATCATTTCAAGCATCTCCGCAGAGGCACCAGAGAGAGCACATGCCTTCACCTACTGTTATGCTTCTCCCCTTGTAGCAGTGAGAAGAGAACCCAGAGAGGCGAATCTGAATCCTGCTTCGATATCAAGGTTTTAGCCTCTGATGTTCCGCGGCTGTGGGGACGACGGCCCCATCGTTTCTTGATCTGTGTGCCCACCCCTAGGCTTCCTATGAGGAACAAACTCCTATAGCAAAGGGGTCGGGATGCGGTGGGGGGGGGGACGCTTTTTCAATTTGATTACAGCAGAATGAGTACCAATTATGTTGGTGTGTGTTTATGACGAGTGCATCTTTATATGTATGAGGAAAAGAAAATGAAAACTAGATTGCCCTGTGTATTATTCAGGACTCTGTGGGTTGCAGGCAACAGAGGCGCAAATTCAAATCAACCTGCCAAAAGGAAAATATGTTGGTCTGTGCAACCTCCAAGGTAGGTCAGGTGGAGAGGGCTTCACTCGGATTAACCCAGCATGGGTCCCTCTCTGTACCTGAGGTGTTAACGGTGCTAGTGGGGTCTTAGTGAGGGGTATAAGTTGAGTTGGGGTAGGGCTGAGCAGACATGGAGAAGGCTACCATGAAGTGTTAAAAGCAATTTCCCAGAGGCAGAGGCAGAGACAGGCGGATCTCTGTGAGTTCGAGGCCGGGCTGGACCGACAGCCTCCAAAACAATACAGAGAAACCCTGTCTCGTAAAACCAAAAAAAAAAAAAAAAAAAGCAATTTCCCTTGAGATTGTCCTATATTTTGTAGGAACGTCTACAAAGTAGCTCGTGGGGGAACATAAACTATGGTGTTTGTGTCTTGAGCTCAGTATCTTTTGCACTTTTGCAGCTCAGGTACTGTTTGTTCCTGAGGCAGCAAATACCTTATTTAAAACAAACAAACAAAAAACTGCTGTACGGCTGCTCCCATCTGGACTCTGCGTGTGGTTCTCTCAATTCCTATTGCTTCAGTCTCCTGATGGTTGTCTTCTCCCAGACCTCCCGAACTAAGGCTTCCAGCTTTGGCTTTGTTTTCATCCTGAAGAGGAACATCTTCAGATGGTGCTGGACCAAATAAACTGCAGCCACCAAATCCTGCACTTAGAGTCCTTCACCCTAGCCCACCCAAGTCCAACGCTCAGAAAGCAAGAGACCTAATTCAGAGCAGGCATTCTAGAAGTGGACTCTGTGGGCGATGTGTCGCTAATTAGTCACATTTTGGAACTAAAGCATTTGCCTTACTGAAACCACTACCAACCAACCTAGCCACTTACACACCGTGGTGGGGCTTCCTGTAAGTGGGGTAGTCTAGAGATCTATACTTCGGACAGTTCACGTAGTCTCCTAAATGTCTGAGGAGGTTTGCGTATGACATTGTCATATCCAAGGAGCTCATTTATTATGTATGGCTGAATATGGCTAGTCTCGCCCCTGGATCTCGTTGACATTTGATGGCCAGATTCACAGAACTGAGAGGTCGTAGGATTTGTAGGAGATGTTTGGCTCCCGGGGACTGAGAACACATGAATGGATTAACACTTGACAGTGGCGGTGAGCTGTAGAAGGTGGGTCTATCTGTGGGACTTTGTGCTCACAGACACTGCCTTGTCCCTCTACTCTGCTGCCATGCCCTAAGGCAGCACACAGCCCTCACCAGACTATGCCTCTTGGGTTACTTACTGTGCTGCTTAGGGAGTCACCTGAGAGATCGCCCTGTGGGCGTGCCTGTAAGGAATTACCTTGATTAGGCTAATTGTCGTGGGAAAGTAGGCAGCTCCATTCTCTGAGCTTGGGTCCAGACTGCATACAAAGCAGAAAACAGGGTTAACACTAGCATTCTTTGCTGTCTCCTTCCTTGACGGGCCCAGTATAACCAGCTGCCCCAAGTTCCTACCGCCATGGCTTCCCTGCTCTGATGGACTCAGAGCCAAAACAACCCTCTCTTCCCAAGTTCTTTTGTCAGGACTTTTTATCCCAGCAGCAAACAACGTCACCCAGCCTTTAAACCTGTGGGCAGAACAGACTCTTCCTTCATAAATCAGCCAGTTTCTGACACTCAGTTACAGCATCAGAAGTGACCTGAGGTGTACACGCACACACATACACACACACACACACACACACACACACACACACACACACACACGTACGTAGTACACCCTCAGAAGATTGAGCTGTCTATTCAGTGCAGCCAGCCTCCAATCCTTCTGGAATCACGCATGTTTTCTCCTGAGTCCCCAAGCCATCTCCTGCAGAATTAGAGTTCTGTCTGCTCAGCTAGCTCCTGCCCTGGGAGCCCCAACGCCTGTGGTAAACTACAGGAGAGAAATGAAGAGAAAGGGTGAGATTTTCAGATTAAACCTTGCCTCTTTTTTGTTTTTAAACAAGCCCCTAGTTTTTAACCGCATAATTATTTTGCATCCGCTGATAATTTGGGCAATTTTCCCTGTAAGTCATTCACACACGGTCCCCTCCCATGCTGAACTCAGCTGCACTACTACCACATATCTGTCTATTAATGAGAGCCGTGCTTCTTGAGTGTAAATGTTTTATGCGCTCTAAGGCTCTCAGCTTACACATCAAGGGGACGTTGAACAATGAGACACGGAAACCTCTTCCTTATGACACTCGAGTATAAAGAATCCGCTGGGTTAGGTGAAATAGACTGATCTGTCAATTTCTGAACTCGGTTCTAACAAGGAAGTCATTATTAGCCAGGGAACAAAAGAGTACTTTCTATGCAATTAATAGAACAGGTCGGCTTTGCTCAATATGGAAACAAAAGAAACCACTCAAGAAACACAGCATTTCTTTAATCAAGCAATTGCGATTCTACGGAAGAAGACACTTTAGGGTTTTTTTTTTCCTTTGTGATGGGAGCTGCCCTTGACTCAAGTGGGCAAGCAGTGTGGACCTCTGGGGTTTGCACCTGTACAGAGAATTGGTTTTTATCGCAAACACCCGAATGGCGCAGGTGCTGAATGGAGGGACCCAGCCTTCTCATAACTTGATGGTGCTTTATCCAGGAACTACCTGGTTCAACTCATTAAATGTGCCAGGGCCCAACACGGGTAATTGTCCTCTCGTCTGAGATCCATTTATCTGCAGGGAATTAAATATTCAACTTCATGCCTTCTGGGATAAAAATCAGTCTTACTCTAAAGCTCTTTCAGAGGAAAGAGTTTGGGTTCTTTGGAGAACTTCCCTGCCTCTTACCCAACCCCACTCCATTGTTAACTCTGTCGATAACCCAAGGAGACCTATAAGGGGTTGTATCTTGTCCCGTTTCCAGAAGAGGGGAGCAAAGCATGTGTGGCAAGCCTGACCTCACAGAGGTTTATTAATGCTCATAACTGTGAAGACCTTTCAAGGAAAACACACACACACTCACAAACACACACTCACACACTCACAAACACACACTCACACACACACACACACACTTGTACTAGCAACACTATGGTGCTTAGCCACAAACAGCCGGTTCATGCCGTGTTGCCTGGGACGCTGAATCCAGCATCCCCTTTAGACAGCCAAAGCGAAGGACTTTGATTGTGAAAGTGCATTAGCTTGTGATTAACCGTTGGATGAGGGCCAGTTAAATTTTTAAATCGGAATGAATCTGCTGACTCAGGCCCCTCAGCAGCATAATGGACAGCCCTGGAGCTTTCATTAAAAGGGTTTCTGGTAACTGATGTCTAGAGAAATGAGTTGACATACGATTCGCTCAACTACTCGGCTTTCGTCTGAAACAGAATATGCGATTTTGGAATCCAAACAGTCTCTTGAAAATTTGCAGGTAAAATTAAATTCGGGGAAGATGACACTTAAATACTCCAAGGGGGGGGGGGGGGGCTCCAGCGGCTTTGCGGCTGTCTCTTTATCCCTTTGAAGCTTGTATTTAATTATGTTTATTGCATTTAAGTGCTGCTGGAGTCACAAATCTGCTGATAACAGAAATCTGGAATGGCTTGTGGGAGGTTCTCAGGATGTAGCGGAGACGGGTGTGATCTGAATATTATTTTTAACTGTGGGTCCTCTTCGAGCTCCACCTTCTCATTTTCGTCAATTTTTTTTTTCTTTTCTTCATCGCTAATAGGAACAAACTGTGACTTTGCAGAAAGCCGGACTCAGGAAAAGCTGATAAAAACTCCTTGGCCCGGGAGGCAGCACCACAAATTAGCATCAGGGACTCTACACTTTAGGCTGCAGCCTGATGCAGCCACTCTCCTGTGGTAGGGACCCTAGAGATGTCCGGGGTTCTCTTTGGTGTCTTACGAGAGAATGTGAAAGACAGGGTTAGCTCTCTTTCCCAGCCCAGAGGGGGGTTTTGTTAAATTTCTAAGATGATCAGTCCCAGAGGAGAAGGGGGGACAGTAGCTACTTTGAACATAGATGAGTCCCTTGCAGTCAACGCTCCTTGGGTAGCCTGTCTTTCCAACTAAGTTGTGAGTACCTTAAAGGCAGCTGTATATTTTTGGCATGTCTTTGTTTCTGTTTGTTCGTTTATTGAGATGGCGTTTCCTTAAGTGGGACAGGCTGGCCTTGAACTCGCGGTTTGCCTGCCTCTGCATTTTTGAGGGCTGGGACTACAATGTGTGCCGTTCCCTCTGTCCAGCAACTAAATCTTTAGTTCTCTCCACCGCCTCCCCCCCCCCTCCCCTTTTTTTGGCCACTCCTCTGCCATTTCAGAAAATTCAGCAAACCAGTTTTCAGTTGGTTTTAATTGTTTTTCTGAAACAATTGACACTTTCAGCTTGTTCATCCTCGTCCGTGAGCGTTGCGGCTCTCCTTGAAACCAGCCCTGGCCGCCATATGTGCGCCACAGTCTGCGGCGGCTGCTGGGTTCATAGTCATCCTCCTTCTCCCCACTTCTCCTTCTGACTCTCCCCTGTCCCCGGCTCCGTCACAGCCGGCTTTCGGTCCTTGTGTGTGGATGGGACTGTAGCGCACGGACTCAGGAGACTGTAGGGATTCGGAACCCTGCCAATAAGAAGGGAGGCAGAGGAAGATTGTGCACGGCTGAGCAGACAGCCTCTCTGATTGATTCCCGTGGGCTCAGCAGCCCAGATGCCTTCCTTCACCGGCTCTGTGGTCGGTCCTGACTCCTAATCTCCACACTATCTCCCTCACACGCTAACTGAAGTTGCTTTTGTTGCTGTTTGTTTTTTGCTTCTTTTATTCCTGTTTTTGCTCTTGAAACCTAAGTAAGTTTAAATGATGTAAAAACCCCTGCTCTGTGGACTGTGGAACAGCGGCTGCCTGGAGCTCCAGGGAAGAGCTCGATTGTCATTTCATGGTTACTCTTTCAGAGTTTCTGCTTTCATTTTGTTTTGTTTTCGGTTTTGAGGTGGAAACGGGGTCTTACAGAGCTCATGCTGGCCTTGAACTTTTGGTTGAGGCTGGCTTTGAATCCCTAACCCTCCTGCCTTCACTTTCCGGAGTGCTGGGATGGAGGACCCGTGGCCCACCATGCTGGCTCGGTCGCACACCCATGCGGATGTACTCAGCTGAGTGCGTGTCAAGGCAGTAAATCCCGTGTGATAGTCAGCTTCCTTTTCTTCTTTACAACAGGAACCCTGCTCAGGGCTGTACTGCCTCGTGGGCAGGCAACTGTTGTCACCATACTGGTCCTTAGAAACCCACCCTGCTCAAATGGACGCTGATATTCCCGGAACAGCACTAAAGCTGTGATGTTCTCTACCGTGCAAGGGTTCTACCAAATCCGGGGCGAGTTTGTACTCTACAGCCTATCACATGGGCCAAGCCACTTTACCAGCCTCCTAGTAAGTTGCTCCTCTCCTCTCCTCCTCTCCTCCCCTCCTCACCCGTTCCCTCCCCTCCCCTCTCCTTTCTTCTCCTCTCCTCCCCTCCCCTCCCCCACTCCCTGCCCTGGCCATCTCTGTTTGTTTTTTCTGGACAGGGTTTCTCTATGCAGCCTTGGCTGTCCTGGAACTCTCTCTGTAGACCAGGTTGGCCTCAAACTCAGAAATCCTCCTGCCCCTGCCTCCCCAGTGCTGGAATTAAAGGCCTGTACCACCACTGCCCACTTTCTGTCTGTCTTGCTCTCTCTCTATGTTATTTTATTTTGTGCATATTTGTGTTTTCCCTGTCTGTATGTCTGTGCTGTGCACCACAAGAGGGCCTAGACTCCCCCGGAATTGGAATCACAGGAGGTTGTGAGTGCCGCTTGCGCGGGTGCTGGGAATCTTAGGTCCTAAGAGAAGTCAGCGCTCTTAACCCCACCTTAGCAGTCAAATACACACACAGTTTTCTGCTCCTTTGCAAGTCTGTAACTGTTTTATGATACAGACTGGGCCCTCATTATCCCTGCATGCTATTCCTGGTAGACTTTTAATAATGCCTTAATGATGTTTTGTGGATTAAATCAGAAGTGAAGGAAAGTTGCTTTGCCAGATTTCCCCTTAAGACAAGCGCTTGAAGAAATGTTACGGACTTCATATTTATTGAGCACTTAGCATTTGCCAGATCCTATGCCAAGGTTTTTATTTACTTATTTTTTTTGTTACAGTTTTAGTTAACTTATTTTGTGAGCCACTGTGCGGGTGGTGCGTGTGTGTGTGTGTGTGTGTGTGTGTGTGTGTGTGTGTGTGTGTGTGCACACCGATGTGGAAGTCAGTTCTCTCTTTCCACCACGTGGGGTGTGGGGGTGGGGTGGAACTCGGGCCATCAAGGTTGACGATTGACAGCAGGAGCTTCTACTCTCTGAGCCGTCCTCCCTTCTTAATGACGAGGCGTTTTTGTTTTGAAGGCAGATTACATACCACATTTAATCACCCCAACTATCATCTTAAACAGTCATGATAATAATTAGCCTTCACTCTTGCAGATGAGGAATGAGGACACACACAGAGACAACTTGCCCAAGATCCTGCCTATTAATAGAATCAAGTGGGCTGAATCTGGTTCCTAAGCCTATGATATTTCTACTTTGTCACTGCACATCTGTTACTATCATTGCTGAAATTCTTGCCTGTGTTTTGTGAATGACTCTGTGTGTGTGTGTGTGTGTGTGTGTGTGTTTATAATCTCCCCAAAGGCAGGAATTAATATGTTGTGAAGGCTCCTTAAACTCCTACTGGAGGAAACTGAAGGAGGAGAAGGAAAGTGGAAGTGATGGGAAGAAGGAAGGAGGAAGGAGGAAGGCACCTGTGGGCGGAGCTTGGCCAACTTTCAAGCTTGGCAGGCATCAGGCTTGCAAAGAGACTGGACTAGGGAAACGCTGCCTCATCACCCTGAGACATATTCCCAACATCACCGATTGCTTCCCTCGAGGGAGTGATTCAACTTTGTGTCCACCGCGGGATGATAGTCGACGATAAGTACTCTCCAGCACCGCTCTCCTCTGTGCAGGGTACGCAGGCTCCCAGCCCGCCTCAACAGGACTTTCCTTTCTGTCTGGCAAATGCTGAACCATTTTGCTTAACCATCAAGTCTCCAGATAGACAAAGCAGACAGGGTGCGGGCTAGCCCCACCCCTCGCTAGGATGCACGCAGAGAAGTAATTGCACAGTTGCGTTTATATGTACGTCGTGGATGGACATAACTCATAGCCGTATTTCCTGTAAGTTACACTGCTGGGAGTACAACTTTGGTTGTGTTTTCCCCTGCCGTGTCTCAGTCTCCTTACCTACAAAATAGGAATATGGAGACGGTTATGAGAATTAAATAAGTTTGTATATACGATGTGCTTAGCGTAGTACTCAAGAGACAGTAGCCACCGATGTTGTTGTTGGAGGTAGAATAGCGTCATGCCCCCTCCTGTGCCGTCCTGGAGCAAAGCAGCACATTAAACTGTGATTCACTATGAGTCGCTCGGAGTCTTTTCATGGTGTTTCCCAAAATGGCGGTTCACCATGCGGAGGAACACAGAGCAGTGCCTCGATATAGATTTGAGAATCATGGTGGACCCAGGAACCCTGTGAGGGAGAAGCAGGCCTCTGATCCACACAGAACAAAAGGCAAATTTAGTGTGCATTTAATGTAGTTTGGGCCTTAAGGACTTTATGCGAGGGTGCTGGGTAGCAGCAAGCCCAGGGGACAAGGCCTCTCCTCTCAGTCCAGTTCCCCAGTTTCTCTGGGATTTCACCCCTTCTTTCTGAAAATCGACTGTGTACACAGGTGTGATCGTGGCCACCATGTTATCTCCTGCATCTCAGTTTTCTAGCTTCAAACTTCCTGAAAGAAGCCCATGAATGAACAATTATTGACTAAGCCAGAGTTGATGCTGGAGAAATCACTTTGAGGAGGGGACTTCAGGATAAGGATGGATAACTTCACTGGACATGAGTACAGGCATGTGCACGCGTGCACACACACACACACACACACTTGCAAGTATATGGGTCTAGAGAACTTGTGTCTAGAGCCAAGATAGACTTTCCCTTGGGCATAGGAAGACCCACATTTTCCTAGCTTAAAAAAGAGTTTCGCTTCTCTTCGTGAAGAGTTTCCATGGAGAGGCTGGCGTTGTGGGAGAGAGTAGGAAGAAGACTGCTCACGCCATTCCTCACCGGAGCCCATCCTTGCTGCTGCTGCTGCTCTCTCTCTTATCCACGGCTGCCCATGGCTCACACGGCGCTTCTTACACCCATGGTTCCTGAACCTCTTCACATGCTTCTCAGAGGTGAGAAGAACAGACTGGCTTGATGGAGAGCTAATTTAGCTTGTGATCACACACCTGAGGAAGGAAGTGTCAGACGTACCCCCATCGTCCCAGATATAAAACACAAAAAAGAAGGAGCCCCTCTTCAGCAAACCACAGCTTTCTAGTTACCCACAGATCAATGGAACCCCTGCTCACTAAGGAAAGGGAGGGCACACTGAAGAACGGCATCTGATGTCAGCTGTGGCGACGGCAGTTTGCTCTGGGAACACCGTCGTGGTAGGGGAAATGAGGGCCGGCATCCAGCCGTTAAAGCAGAGTCTGAGTGCTTCGGGCTGAGGGTTAAGTGATGAGAGGATGCGTAGCAGGCTGAGTATCCCTGACCTGGAGTGCTTGGCACTGGAAATGCCTGGATTGTTTTTCTTTTTCCTGCCTGACTTTGCAATATTTGCAAACACATGACATATTTGTGGTATGGGACCCAAGCCTAAGGACACAAAGACGATTTGAATTTCACATACATTTCCTACAGATAATTTTATGCAGGGTTTATATTGCCTCTGGGTTTTAACTGTGTCCTCTTATATGAGGGCAGCTACAGAGCTTTCCCAGTTTAGGCCCTGTTAACGCCCAAATCACTCCTCATTTGGGGACATCCCAAGACGTTGTGTTTTAAGATTGTGGGGTGCTCTGGTTGAAGTATGATCTCACTGGTTTCTTACAACAGCCCCTGTGATGATACTGTTTCGGGGACCCTGGACATTGTCCTTTCTTATTTGGCAAGGATTTGGCTTAGCTAGAAACACTGACTCTCTTACAGTTTGCAAAACAGTTTCCTGCATGGTTCCTATGCTGTTCTCGCTCTTCACACCTGCTTGGAAGGTTCTTCCCATTTCTCAGGAGGGGAAAACATGGCCCAGGAGATGGATGGTGAGTTCAGGGTCTGAGCATCAGAGCTTTCAGAACACCCACTTGAGCCAGTGTGGGGGGACCAAATGCTTCTCACGCACCTGAGGGATTTGGAAGCGTTTGCCCCAAAAGTCCAGAGGCGAAACATTGCTTTAGTAGTTCAGTTCCAGTGGGAAACTGAAGAAGTCACGGTATGTCAGTGATTTAACCCTTCGGAATCTGTTGCACCCTCTGAAAAATATATAACAATAAAAACAGCTTCACGCCAGGGGACTTGCACGTTTTACCTCAGTCACCCTTCCTTTAACTCTAGAAGATTGGTGCTGCTGTCCTTAAGACGCAGGACTCAAGTTAAAACCATTCCGTTCTCCTATTTCCTTTGCTGGGGATTGAACCCAGGGCCTTCCCAGCTTAGGCAAGAAGTATGCCACCAAACCACATCCCCAGCCATTTCCAGACCATTTGCATAATTGCAAAGAAAAAAAGGAGGTAGAAATAATACATAGTAAGTATTCAGCACACATTCCTGACTTTGAATGTGAGGTAACAAACAGCTTTCATTAGCTACTCATACAGGGACATTGACCAAACAACTACCACTAAATTGCAAGCACTGGGATGGTTAATCCCTGAGGCCCCTCTGATCAACTAGGTCACAGTTTGAGCATATCCAGTCATGTCTTGCCTAAAGGGGATTTCTAGAAAGAGTGTGGCAGTAACTGAACTCAACCACAGAGATGACTCAAGTCTTTCTTTAGTTAGAGATTTCCTGACTTTTTGAAAGTCTGGACTTCTTACTCCTCCTGTGTCCTACATTATCATTGACTCTGCCTCTGTCTCCCAGAATCCTCCTCGACTCCTAGTCCCACCTATCTTGCTTCCCTATTGGCCAACAGTGATTTATTCATTAATTCGTTAACCAAAGGGAGACATATACACAGGAGGACTTCCCCCATCGCCCACCCCCTCCCATATCCTTCCCTCCTTCTTTCTTGCAGTCTCTTAGGGGACCATGCATGAGGGAGGCCACAGCAGATACCAGGACTCGAGGTCGGCATTCTCAGCCTCGAGATCTACGAGAAGTATTTCTTCATAAATTAATCAGTGTGTGGTACTCTGTGATAGCAACAGGAAAGACCGAGTCACTGGGCATGTACAGAGGACAGACAGGAGTCAAGCAGGATCTCGTTTATTGTTTAACAGCAAAGCCGTCTTAAAGTTTAAAAAAAAACCCCGCAGGGCAGGAGAAGTATTACCCAGTGATTTAAAGATATTCCCATCATGTATCTGTGTCCTATCTCCTCTTGGGCATGGTCTGCGAGTGTGATGACCTCATCTGTCGTGAGCGTGGGCAGCCAATTGTTTTTCTTAGTAAACACTTGAAGCCTCGCCTTCCGTAGCTCCCTCCCAGTGCCGTCTCATAATGACTCCGGGGGTCAGTTGGGCCACTCCCTCTTCTGGCGGGACATGATCTGTGCTCCCCCACATCCAGCTGACCCAGTCCCACATCCCTCTTGCCTAGGCGTGGAGACCGTCACAAACCAGGAATGCCGATGTTTGTCGAGTGAATGAATGAATGAATGGAGAGCTCCTGCGAGGCTTCATCCCTTCGCCCCCGAAAGGGGAGCAAAGCCGATTCTGCCAGCTTCCTGTCACCATGGAAAAATGCTTACTGTAGCTGAAACGTGAAGACCAAAGGTCACACATCACGCACAGTCTTAGGACTGCCAGTCTTTGGTCAACTGGCGTGCCGGCTCCCACGCCCACGAGGCAGAGCTATGCGGTAGCAGCAGGAGGCGATAGGAACATCTTCCCCGGGGTGAGGGAGCAAAGAGATAGAAGGGGACAAGGGAGGGTCCCCACCCTCTCTGAAGCACGTGACAATGACCTGCAGACCTCTGAGGGGGCTCCTCCAGGTACAGGCCCCACCCCCAATGGCGCTAAGCGGGGGGGGGGTCAGCGCCCTGGCCTCTCGGGGGACACCGTAGCAGAGACTTATGGAAGGAATTGAGTGGCAGAATTGGCATGAGGCCCTTAGCACAGAAGCTAAAACGCCAGGCTAAGATGTGGATATGGTAACGACTATGAGGCCATTTTTGCATGAGTCGCCTTTGGAGAAAAGGGAGAGGGCCAAGCTCCGTCCTTCGGTTTAGATGCTGAAAATAAACAAGAAGGCGCTGGGTTTGTGAGTCACTTTTTAGCTTCTTTTGTGTGTGTGTGTGCGTTCTGGCGGTGTTTGAGATTTTCCAATACTGAACCTGTGGGGTGAATGCAGAAATGAAAAGGTCAGGTCACCGGAATTTCAGTTTTCAGGCAGCGTCAAACCGGGAGGCTTTTCTCCTGCTCTTTTGAATGTCCCGTCCCTCCGACCCTTTGGATGTGGGTGTCGTCGTCCTTACCTCCTCTCCTCCCTTCCCTCTTTTTAGTCAAGTGTAAAGGGAGCGTTTGAAGTGAACATAAAGCAAGAACGGCAACTTAGTTAGGAAGCTCTTATTCCTTCAAAGGGACGTGCCGGCTGTTTAACATGGAGTCCCTTGAGCTGCAGCCATTCATCGTGATAACTGTATTTGATCTCTCTCTGAAGTCAGAAGATTTCACTGCGGAAACGGGGATCTTTGTTGGGATTTACTGGACATTGGAAGAGGCGGGGGCGGGCGGGGGGTCTTAATGCGTCTTAGACAAGGGTGCCAGAGGGTGAAGTGGTATGTGCGGTCGGATACTGGGGCACAGGGCAGAAGTCACCAAGCAAGCTGCCCATCCTACCTCATCTTCAGACTGTCTCAAGAGGGAGCACTGCCGCTGGAAGGAGTCCTAAGACTCAGTGCTCCCTGGACAATGGAAAGGTCCTCCCATCCAGCTGAACCCAAGAGACTCCTGGGAAATGAGGAACCGTAGCAAAAATGATTTGATTTCTGTTCCTCATCCAAGATGGACCACATTAAAACCTCACCCTGGTAAATCCTAGATGTTACATCTTCTGCATCCCCCTAAGTTTTCTGGAAGTGTCTCCTGTGCAGCCGGAATTGAGAGCCAGACTGATGACAGGAGCACAGGAGCAACCCTGACAGAGAGAATGTGCTTTTCCTGGAGACCTGGGGAAGGCAGAAAACCCAAAGGTGTTTAGTGATAGTATCCACAGTGACTGTCCTGGTGCTGCATAACGAGCATTTTTCCTGCCAGCCTGGTCCCAGAGCCCCAGCAGTCCCAAATGAACATGCAGGACGCTATATTAATTATGAAGCTGTTGGCCGTTTGCTATGGCTTCTTGTTGGGTAGGTCTGACTTGATTATTAACCCATAACTGCTAATCTGAGTATTTCCACGTGGTTTTCTCTTACCGGAGAAAGGGTCCAGACCTCTTACTCCTCTCGCTTCCTGCGGGGTGACTGACTGTGCATCCCTTTTCTCCACCTCTCCTAGTCCCACCTGTCTTGCTTCCCTATTGGCCAACCGTGCTTTATTCATCAACCAATAAGACAATCGCATACACAGAAGATCGCTCCCCATCAGTGCTGTCAGTATTAAAACCATTCATTGAACACTACATGTGTTAGATATTTGTTTCAGTTATGGTTTCTGTAGCTGTGACAAGACACTGTGACCATGGCGACTCTTATAAAGAGTTAGTCCCAGCACTCGGGAGGCAGAGGCAGAGGCAAGCGGATCTCCGTGAGTTCGAGGCCAGCCTGGTCTACATAGTGAGTTCCAGGACAGCCTCCAAAGCGATACAGAGAAACCTTGTCTTGAGAAAAAAAACAAAAAAAAATGAAAAACATTTAATTGGGGCACGGCTTATAGTTCAGAGGTTTAGTGCATTATTGTTGTGGCGGGAAGCACAGCACACAGACAGGCATGATGCTGTAGAGTAGCTGAGAGTTCTACGTCTGGGTAGGCAGGCAGTCGATAGAGACCCTGGGTCTGTCCTGAGCACTTGAAACCTCAGAGTCCACCTTCACAGCGACACACTTCCTCCAGTAAGGCCACACCTACTGGAATAAGGCCACACCTGTAGAGAGAAGCCTTTTCCTGTCCAGCTGCTTTGGTTTTTCCCTACCAGCCGCCTGGGCTCTGCCGCGTTATTGTCCCCAAATAACACACAAGACGCTGTATTAATTATGAAGCTGTTGGCCTTGCTTGTTTCTTACTGGCTATCTCTGACTTAAGTATTTATCCCATAATTGCCAATCTAAGTATTTCTCTTACCAGAGAAAAGGGCCCGGGCGTCTTACCCCTATGGCGGTTACATCTTGACTCCTACCCAAGTCCCACCTATCTTGCTTCCCTATTGGCCAACAGTGCTTTATTGACATATATACAGGACTTCCCCCATCACACACCTACTGGAACAAGGCCACACCTACTGGAACAAGGCCACACCTCCTAACAGTGTTACTCCCTGAGTCTATGGGGGGCATTTTTTATTAAATGGCCACAATAGTTAAATTCATAATAGCCCCATGAATGTTACTGAATGGAAAAAAAAGAAATAAGAAGGAAAGGAAAGGAAAGATGACTACTCCTGGGTGCAGTGAAGAAGAAAGTTTGTTGTAGATATGTGGGGTTGCATAGCTAGAGGCAGAGACGCCGGAGAATCCAGAGTGGACATGACCAGACTGAGCTGTGTGAGGACTCAGGCACTATGCTGGCCCGCCCCTGTCACCTGGCAGGATGCACTCAGGCAGTACCCTGGTCAGCCCAGGGTTCCATGGTTGCATTGTCTGCACGCAGGTGCAAAGGACCCCTTTAAAAGACCCTGCCACTTAGGCTCTCTTTCCCGCTCTTCCCCTGGGGCAGTCAGGACTTTTCTTGTCCCCCTCTTCTCTTCTGTCCTCTCTCTGTCTCTGTGTCTCTTTACCTCTTTTCTGACCTCCCCCTCAATAAGACTTTCAATATGAGTTCCGTCTACAGGTCTCTGTTTCCCCATCGGCCCACTATCCATCACCTGCCCTGGGACCGTGACCAGTGTGGGATCAGGGACCTGCACCATGTGGCCCCAACCCATGCCCCGTTATTCCTAATAAGCTGTACCATGTGAGGAGAGCAGTAGGTGACAGAGAGAGAAGGAAAAGGGGGAGGGAAAAGAACGGAACCAGGTGCAGCCTCCGGGAGGCCCAAAGGTACACAGAGAGCGCTGGTAACTAAAGTATGTCAGGGACCTCCGCCACAATCCAGCCCTAGCATTATCAACGCCCTCCTCCTAGAGAGGACATGACTCCAGGCCACACTGCAGAAATACCGCTTCTTGAGACAGGAAGCAAGTTCCGAGAAACAGGCTCGTGGCTTATCCGTCAGTTAAAGATTAAGAAGATTAAGCCTAGTGAAAATTACCAAGTCACTTGGGCGATAGGCTTGAGCAATAGAGGCTGAGATTGTGAAAGATAGAATTGAAACCTGCAGTTAGGTTACCAGGCTACGCAGGATGGCCTAACCCCTCCCACTGACCTTTACCCCACCAGCCTCTTCCCCTCCTCACTTGCCACCTATGGCCCCTATATAAACCCCTTTGGGATGAATAAAGGTGGTCGGCTTGATCAGAATACCGTCTTGCCGTCCGTTTCTTTGTACCCCTTGTCCCCCGTTTTCTCCTAGGTGTCCTCGGTCTTACATTGGCTGTCCCTCTCGTCGGATGGGTCAGAAATGCTCGGGTTATTGTAGGGGAGGGCAGTCAAGGGAAGGGCAGTCCGGCCCCTGGGCTGCAGAGTGCAGGGTAGGGGATGGGATACGCTAGCCGGGAGGACCCTGTAACAGGTAGGAACCGAGGGAGAACCTGTTAGCCCGATCCGCTCTGTTACCTTAAATAGGCACCTCAGCCAGTTGTCCTAGGTTTGAGACCTACCAGCTACCGCAGATGAGGAATCAGAGGCACAAGAACTCACTTTGTTTCTCAAACATGCAACTGTTGAAGCTGAGGATCGGTCTTTCCCTGGTGCACTTGGGTCTGCCTGCCACGTTAGCCATAGCGAGCTGGGGTCCTGCCGTGAACAGTCAGCGTTTCACCTCTTCCTTGTTAGCGGAGACACCCACTGTCCGGTAACCTCTCCCTAAAAAGCAGAGTAAAGCTGATCAAAGCGACGTAAGATGTCTCTCTCTCTCTCTCTCTCTCTCTCTCTCTCTCTCTCTCTCTCTCTCTCTCTCTCTCTCTGCATTTGTTAAGTTATGCAGAGCGTGTGTTACCACAGCGTGCTCATGGAGGTCAGAGGACAATGCACGGGAGCTATGTTCTCTTTCCACACATGGGTCCTGGCATCCACATTCAGGGCCGCAGGCTTGGGGAGGGTTGTGAGTAGGAATCATCTTGTCAGGTCCTCCATCTCTCATTTTAAGGAGTCACAAATGACAGACCAAGAGTGAGTTGTGATTTCTTTGGGCATCTAATTTGTGGCACAAACACATGGCATAAGTTAGTTTCAAGTTTTCCATAATTGCTCATTAATCAGTTAGTGATGTAAGATAAAGCAATAAGAGGATCCCGCTCCCCTACCCCCCAACCCCGCCACCGCCGCCGTGGTCATTCCTTCTGTGGCAGTCATTCCTGGCTATGTAATCAGCCAGTTGGGTTACTGAAACAGATGGGGCATGTTTCTTCCAAAATTTCAAAACCGAAAATGATTCCTATTCCGTCTGGTGATAAATGTCAGTTAAAATAGTTTTCCCTTCATGGGGGAAAAGAAGAATTACTTTAAAAGAATATCAACCCTGATTGCCAAGAGCAATTTGTTTCTGCAGTAAAACAAACAAAATAAACCAAAATGACCGCCCCACCCCCCAAGGCTAGGAACAGGCTGTTTTTGGAGGGGAAGTTGCATCTGGGGATTTTCACAGAGCCTTTGTAAAAAAGTTCCAGCGACCTAGGCGTTTAGCATAACTAACGGTTCTTGTCAATTTAGGAAAGTTAGATGGGGCTGTGTTGACAAAGATGAAGGGATCTTTGATGCTGAAGTCATCACTTAGCTGGGCATAAATACCGTTCGCAAAATACGCCTCGTGTTCATTACTGCAGGGTTGTCTGGTAACACTGTGCTAAGTCCTCTTTGTGAGATAAGCAAGCCAAGCCCAATGCTGGGCCCTGGAGGCCAACACTCAAAGCTGAGGCAAAGCTGGGGTAGGAGGACCAGGGTTCAAGGCTAGCAAAACTGTGAACTTGACTTGAATTTAAAGGGCTTATTTACATAAGCTTTAAAAAACTCTCTCTCTCTCTCTCTCTCTCTCTCTCTGTGTGTGTGTGTGTGTGTGTGTGTGTGTGTGTGTGTGTCTGTGTGCACATGTCCAGAGAGAGACCGGAAGAGGGTGTCATATCCCTTGGAGCTAGAGTTACATGTAGTTGTGAACCACCCACCTTGGGTGCTGGGAACCAAACCCAAGGCCTCTAGAAGAGCAGCAAGTGCTCTTAACCACCGAGCCATTGCTCTGGTCCCTTTGCTAGACATCTTTTCATTGGTGTCTTTACCTATGCTATCAGAAGGCAGAACTACAAAAAGTATGCATTTGAAAAGGCCTTGGAGTGACTAAGTACCCACTTGCATAAAAGTCAGTTGCCTGAAATATTCTTTTTAATCGCAAACCACTCTTTATTCCTTATTTGGGGTTTTATATAGCAGGTCACTCTGTCTCTGTGAATATATGTATATATGCACGTGTGTGTGTGTGTGTGTGTGTGTGTGTGTGTGTGTGTGTATACGTGCAAAGTCCAGAGATCAACCTCAGGCCCGGCTCCTCAGGTCATATCCACCTTGTATTTTGGAACAGGGTCTCTCATTGACCTGAAACTCACCAAACAGATTGCACTGAGTCTTTAGGTGACTAGAGAAACAAACAGGTGTATGAGTGCTCGTGGCAGATGGACGCACACTAATCATAAATCACTAAAAAATAAAACCTTTGTGGTTATCTTGAGGGTTAAAAACAAACAGCGTGACTATCAAGCAACATAAAATTGTCTCGTGTGAAAATGTCCCGGATATTTCCCGAGCCAAGCTAGACACGATGGTCAAGATCTTGATGCGTTCTGACTGGGTAGAATGAAGTCTACAGATAGCGCCTGCCGGAAGCAACACCCCAGTCTTGGGAGTGTGCATGAGAAACAACTTGAGAGCAGCTGGCAGGAACCGCGGTGCCCCGCGGGAACCCCGTGTCAGTGCCCAGTACATGGGGGCGCATGCGCTTTGTGACACCCGCAGCCTCTTTTCTAGACTTGATGCTCGTGTCTGCAAGCAGCTAGGAACACTTTACGGACCGGGCAGCAGGGGAGCGAGCGCATACTTACCTCGACTCCGCCTGCGGCTGACTCACCTGTGCCTCTGTTCTCTCTCTCCCGGCGCGGTTCACGTTGGACCGTTGGGAATAGAGTCCGTGTAATAAAGGGACAAAGGACTGGCCAGCCTTCCCCTTTTATGTGTGCCCCATTGTGTCTCTAACAGGGATGATGGACATGCTAACAAACGCTTATCGAGCGCCTCCCGATTGGGTTTGTGTAGGCTGATGGCATTAAAGCCCAGAGCCCAGGAGCACAGCCCATCTGCCCCAGCGCTTCCCCTTGAGGTAGCCTGGGTGTGGGGTAGATCTATAGAGATAGGCTAACGGAGAATAGGAAATCACCTGCGTGTGCTCGTTGTGGGGCACACTGGCAAGCTGGGCCAGCACACGGGGCTTTCTAGACACAGTCACTCCGAGGAAAATGAGATTTAAAGCAACCGTGAGGGAGCCTGAGCACACTTGTTGGAAGAGGAATGGGGGAGCACCGTTTCCCTTCTCCTGAGAGGCTGCCCCTCCAGCTTCCCTCCCCCCTGCTGCTGTGATGAAACACCCTGACCAAAAGCAGTGCTGGCACCCCTTTAACCCCAGCACTTGGGAGGCAGAGGCAGGCAGATCTCTGTGAGTTCCAGGACAGCCTGGTCTACAGAGTGAGTGCCAAAACAGCCAGGGCCACACAGAGAAACCCTGTCTTAAAAAAAAAAAAATCTGGAGCAGGGCATTGGTGGTGCACGCCTTTAATCCTAGCACTCGGGAGGCAGAGGCAGGAAGATCTCTGCGAGTTCCAGGACAGCCTGGTCTACAGAGTGAGTGCCAAGACAGCCAGGGCCATACAGAGAAACCCTGTCTCAAAAAAAAATATCTGGGCTTGAGTGAACACATTAAGTTTAATTAAAGCCCTTCCTGGGCATTGCTAAGCTTCCCTTCTCTTACCACGTAAACTTTTGACTTCTTCTCCCTGTTCATTGTTCCCTGTGCTGGCCTCTGAGTTCAGCCATTTCCAGAAGGTAAACTGAAGCTCATATAGACATCCAGTCCCCTATCAGCGAGCACCACTCAGGCCTGTCTGCCCAAGGCTTCCCACCTTGGCCGTCTGTCTTGTACTACACGTTAACACTATGCTTTCTGGTGTCTCTACTGCTGTGCAATGCGGTCAGTGTATCTCATATATGAGACTTAAGAGATGATACTAGATCCGTGATCGATGGTTTCCAGACTGCCACTGTCTAATCCTGTGATTGCTGAAGCAGTGATTTC
This sequence comes from Mesocricetus auratus, assembly GCF_017639785.1. Lineage (NCBI taxonomy): Eukaryota > Metazoa > Chordata > Mammalia > Rodentia > Cricetidae > Mesocricetus > Mesocricetus auratus. The sequence continues at coordinate 3,693,739 of NW_024429182.1, read as the reverse complement.
TCATGCCGGATCTATTATTGGGAGAGTTTCCCCAGCCCATCTGTGGCCACCGCGGGAGAGAGACTGGAGACTGGATCTCGCTCCATGCCTGCTTTGCCACTCGCCACAACGGAATGCCCCCCCAGCCCACCCCACCCCCATCCTGTCCGCCACTGCTGTGAGACTCCTTGGCTCCACCCTTTCGTCTGCTTCTGCTAGGTGTTCTGGGTCCGTCTCTGGGCTCCACGGAAAGCCTCCGGTCCAGTCTACCTTACAGGGATCCTCACCTTTCCTCTCTGCTCCTTGGGAAGTGTCACCATTTGCTGTACTTAGCTCCAGGGGGAGGAGCTGACCCTTGGAGGGGTGGGGTCTGGGAACAGGAGGAGTGGTGCCAGATACCCAGCCCCACTGGGTGGAGTTTGGAGTGGGGGGGGGGGGGTGAGGCTTGAGCAGAGACTCCCAGCACAGAACACTGTTCGTATAGTCTTGGTAATTCCGTTTGTTTCATAAAGTCTACAGAATCAGATCAAGACCATAGAAAATGCCACCACCTTGTAGGTAAACAGCACTAAAAATGAATCTCTGAATTCTCAGAGAGAATGGGTCAAATCTGCTACAACCTCAGTGGCATTAACATTAATCCCTGGACTCTGTGTACTCAACTGCTGTCTCACGTGTATCTGTTCTTGTTTACAACTAGGACAATCTGCCTGTCTGGGTGTGTCCCACAGATGGCTCTCTTGAAGGTCAGCTAGGTTATAGACCATAAGGCCCTCTGTGCTCCCCAGCGTCAGCCGGAAGCAGTCGGATTGATTTTTACTACATTCCCTGAATGATTTTAGGGCCTCAGCTGGTCAGGGAAGAATGCCGGGCAGCTAGGTAAATATGATCAGCTTGGAGGGCATTGGGGAATGCCTCCCACCTTCACAGAGCCCCCTTTCCCCAAAACTGATGTTGGGTTGCTAGATAGATGCATAGTGTCTTGGAGGCTGTTGGAGAAGGATCCCCAATCACACAAGAGCAGCGACCTCTTCCAAAACTTCTGACACCACAGACTACCCAAGACACCAGAGTGAGGATGCCAACCTCATCCAGCTGAAAAGAATCACTGTGTCCCCTTCTCCATCCTGTATAAAACAAAAGCCAGGAGTGCTAGCTAATACCATGCCCGTTTTGAAAAGTTCCTCCATTTTTGTTAAACGGTGCCGGTTTTCCAGGACCACGGTAATCCCAGAACTAAAGCCTAGATTCGGGCCACGAGTTACCCCTGTAGAGTCCTGACAATCCTGGCCATAATAGATAGGTCCTAAATTCCTGCCACAGACATCTCCATGACAGTTCCCTGATAGTCCCAGAAGAGATGCTTATCAGTCACCTGACATTCTTTTATTCACTACTCATCTTTGTTTTACTTCTAGCAAAGGCCAATCTTGAGCAACAACAACAAAACAAGGAAGCTTTCCCTCAGTGCCTCTTTTCCCTACAGCCGCACTGGATGCTAAGCAGACACCAGGCTCTGTGTTACAGATTCCCCTCATTGCTCCTCTTGCCGCCATTGCCAAACAAACAGACACAGCTGGAAAAGGAATAATTTAAGCGAGGTGAGATAAAGTAACTAGTTAGTGTAGCAAGAATTTCAGAGGTAACCTGCTAGGACTTTTTTTTTTTTGAGAGGAAAAATATAGAAAGCTGATAAACATAAAATAATAAATTTCAAAGAGGGGAATAGCTGGATGTTTTATTTATGTTTTTAATAATAAAGGGACAGAGGAGAGTTGAAAAATACAAAGGCAGAACATTTTAAATCAAAGAAAATTATGAGTTTTTTTTTAAACTTGCAATTAATTTTAGTAACATCATAGAATAATTGCTACAGATAGAGTAGGAGAATTGAGGCTGGGCATTTGTGTGAATGATGATACCTTTGTATAAAAATAATTAGAACACAAATGATGAGCTCTAGGATGTCCTGAGGCTTTGGGGGAAATGCTGACCATGTAAACCAAAGGAAACGTGTCCACCTGGTAAAACAGTCTACCGGGCTCCTTGGTATCTGCAAGTCTTCTGGGAAACATGGGAAGTTGGCCCCAGATTCCCTGGTGATTCCATTCGAGCCATTACCCCCTCAAAGGCCACCGTGCCAGCACGAGATTACTGCTTTACTGTTTATTCATACATATTTTTCGTGTCTGGCTAGCTCTGAATGCCCATATTTTTTTTCTCTCTTAATGAGGCTGGATTTTTTTCCCCTTATTTTGAGTGATCATTTCCAGTTTCACCCTCTCCAATTTTTCTCTAATAAATATTTCTTTTTGACTAGCCTGCATGTTTAAAAGACGATTGGTTGAGCCAAGAATCTGTCAGTTAGGATGTTGTTATTTATGCAGAGGAGACACGGGGAGGGGGGTGGTTAATCTTAATGAATGACACTTCCATAAGCAACCCTCCTAGCCGTTAAAAATGGGGCTGTTGGTGATGACATCTTCAAGCCTGGAGTTTGGGGGGGATGTTTCCTAGTAAGTACTAAACCTTTCATTTTAATTCTCCTCTTAGTATCATTCATTATATAATTAGAGATGCCAGGATTGTTGCTAGGTTCAGTCTCCACTCAGGGGAAGCAAGTAGCCTCCTGGTATAATTGCCTCAAGGTAGACATAAAAAAAAATCTCCTGTTCAGTTGCCACTCTGCCTAAAACTCAAACGTTAGTTAACTCCTTGTGCTCATTCTATGTTTTGGTCTCTGTCTTTGTTAGGGTTTCTATTGCCGTGACGAGACACCATGACCACAGCAGCTCAGATCAAGAAAACATTTAATTGGGTAGCTTAGAGTCCAGAGTTTCAGTCCATTATCATCATGATGGGGAGCATGACAGGCGCAGTGCTAGAGTAGCAGCTGGGAGTCCTACATCTTGCAGGCAACAGGAAGTTGACTGAGACGCTGGGCAGTAACCTGAGCATAGGAAACCTCAAAGCCCACCCCAGCAGTGACACACTTCCTCCAACAAGGCCACACCCACTCCAACAAAGCCACACCTCCTAAGAGTGTCACTCCCTGTGAGATTATGGGGGGGGGCAATTACATTCAAACCGCCAGTCTCCTTTCTGAATACTTTGTTTATGCTGTGAACACAAAAGTCAGGAATGACTGTTGGTGGTTTCTCAGAGTTGTCCCCCATCACTGTTTGGAAACAAAGCATGACTGAGTGACATGCATGCTGTGTGTTTGCAGAAAGGGTGGAGGTTGTGTATGGGGGGGAGTGATGGAAGTGAATCTGTTGTGGGAATTCATTCTGCCAATAGGTTTGGGGTAATGACCCCTTTAAAGGAAAGAGGGGGCAGTCTCTCTGTCTGTCTCTGTCTCTCTCTGTGTCTGTCTCTGTCTCTCTCCCTTTCTCACTCTGTAGTCAGAGATCTCACTGCTGGTTCCATTCACTCCCGTGGCAGAATGGAAGACCATGGGGGGCTGTCTACCTTGGTGAGTGTTTTCTTATAAATCCTTGTTACCCATTCAAACAGGCTCTCGGTCTTATAGATTCACCTACATTTTGGTGCCCAACGTGGGACAGGACCCTGAGATTCAGCGTATGCTATACTGAACGAGCTAGCCGGGCCATTTCTATATTTTCTTGCGTTCCATACCAAAACTACTCTCAGGAATAGGTAGCCTATGCTATGATGTTCACGATCGATACAAAGTAAACGCTTGACCCTTCAAACTGTCTGAAACAGAGCAAATGCCCTAAATGAAAGAACCAGTCCTTAGCTGGAGTCCAAAGGTGTAATGGTAGCACTAGGGTGGTGACACCCCAACAACACCGGCCCCTCTGTGTGCTCCAGCACTCCCTTACCTCACCTGAACGCAAAGCACCAGGCTGTGAGCTTCTGCAGCATGAGTGACAACGGCAGGTCTAGAGGAGTTATCTAGCTTGCTTTCTTGTTCTCCTGTATCACGTGGCCCAACCAGATTCATGGCCCTTACTCTAAGGAATGGACAGAAGCCAACCAGTTAAATAGGGCTTTCCAGCTATTTAGATAACTCCAATGCTTCCGCTCATTTGGATTTTGAGCCTTCCAGAAATGTTCAATATTGTTTGTTTTGTAAACGAAGGCACTGAGCAAGAAGGAGACATGGTCTGTTCGGTTGTAAACTCTGGGGCTGTGACTCTTGGTCCAGATCTCCAGGCATTATAGCCTGCTATTTCCATGTTGGAAAGGCCTGTGACCAGTGATAAACACCAAAGTCCCAAAGTGACTTCTACCAATGAGTCAGAGAAAGTACATGAAATGTTCACATATGCCTTTTAGCTGCAGGCTTAATATTTACTCTCTTCATTCTGAAACTAATCTTCCTAGGAAAACACGTTTTCCTCATATGTCAAAAGGCTTTCAGATTTCATTCCAATTAAAAATGGAAAACTTGGGAATCTTGCTTAAAATCAGCAATGTTCAGGTTGACTCTTTTCTTTTAATTTAAATATTTGCATTAGTTTTGCAGAGCTATCTGGGTGAGTGACTTACAATGAGAAGAATCATAAGCTGGTTTTAATTTACTTGTGTACATTTTCAAAATGACTGTGCCTAGAGTCTTCCAAGAAGACTGATGTTTTTAATAAGTAGGATGTCATGTTATCAGGATTTGTGGGACCTGGCTATCATTTGTTCAATATTTTTGCGAGCACACATGCGTGTGTGTGTGTGTGTGTGTGTGTGTATGCATGTGTGTGTATGTGTGTATATATGCATGTGTGTGTATGTATGTGGTGTGTGTATGTATGTATATGCATGTGTGTACATGTATGTGTGTGTAGGGTGTATATGTATCTGTATATGCATGTGTGTGTGTAGTGTGTATATGTGTGTCTGTGTGCGTTTGTTCTTTAGTGGCTCCTTTTTGTCTCTGAGCACTGTTCAAACCATCTTCCCTGCATTGTCATGGATCCATTTCTCCATAATTCTCTTCCGTGGTTTTTCCGTGTGTCAGGACTCCAAGCCCCTGTTTGTGAATTGTTTATTTTGTTTGAGAGCTTTTCTTTATGTTCTTATGTTCTTCCTGTTTTAACTGACTATATATATATACATACATAAATACATATATATACATATATATATATATATATACATACAGAGGACTATGAAACAAACCTAGTCATCCAAGGCACAAGGATGTTTTAACTTGGTCTACCCGTAAGTTTGTAACACTTTAGGAATGCAATAACAGTCACATTGACGCAAAGACCACAGTTGTTGGGATTTCCTCACAGCCAAGCAGACACACCTGGCTCTCAAAACTGCAAGCCTGGCTCTCTGTTCATTTGCATCCTTTTTCAGTGTCAACTCTTCTTAAGTTTGGTTTATTTGGGTTTGAGATGATGTGGTAGTTCCTAGTAAGCACTATCCTCAGAAATAAGAGTTATCTATTAGGAAAATGCTGACTATTGAAAATAAAGTGATGTGATGGTTTTAACTATGGTTATTTGATTCGAATGGAACTTTTTTCCGTTTTTATTGACAGAACTGTGGTGAGATTGTTTTGTTTGCCTTTGCAGTGATGAGGATGTGTACACCGAGCCCACACTCCTGTCACTGAGCCACACTCCCCTGCAGCCCCAGACTGTAGTTGCTGATTAAAAGAAAGGGAGTGTTTATTCTTTTTCATGAAAGTAGTTCCAGTGACTGACTTCCTGTGTGGAACTAAGGAAGAGCCCCTCATCTTTCCACGACCCACACCCTTCCTTCCTTTCAACATCATCTCAAGGAGGAGGACAGGGAAGCCTGCTTGGGTGTCCTGCAGCAGCTGGGAGGGACAGCTACCAGTTCACCCTTCCTGACTCCAGGCCGTGCCATGCCATTCCCCGTGGTTTTCTTTTTACTTTCTGAAACTCCCCAATCCAGTAGATTGGATTCCTTTTTTCCTTCCTTCCTTCCCTCCTTCCCTCCTTCCGTCCTTCCCTCCCTCCCTCCTTCCTTCCCTCCTTCCCTCCCTCCTTTCTTCCCTCCTTGCTTCCTTCCCTCCTTCCCTCCTCCCCTCCTTCCTTCCCTCCTCCCCTCCTTCCTTCCCTCCTTCCCTCCCTCCTTCCTTCCTTCCTTCCTTCCCTCCTTCCCTCCTTCCTTCCTTCTCCCTCCCTCCATACCTCCATATTTTCTTCACTTCTTTCTTTCAGTGTGTCTGTCTGTGCAGCACACACACAGGGCACAGGTGGTTATTGGGTGTTTTATTTGCTACCTTGTATCTAGAGACAGGGTTACTCACTGAACTTGAGCCTGGATGTTTCTGCTAGCAAATCCCCCAGAATCATTTGTCTCTGCTCTGCTCTGAAATGCTGGGGGACAGGAGGTGGGCATCACCATTGCCCAGCTTTTCCACGGGTGAAGAGCATCCAGAATCAGGTCTTCAGGCCTGAACAGCAGACATTCTGTTCAGTGAGTCATCTCCTGCTGCAAAGCTCAGCTCACATCCCCATTTTGAGGAGTTAATTCTGCAGCTGACTCTGCTTGTTAAACCCCTATGCTTTCTTTTCAGAACTTCAGTTACTAGTCAATGGGTCAATCATCTGCTGTGTTGCAGATCCGGAAATGGACTTTAAATAAATGCTGTGAACTCTGGCCAACTTGTAGGGTTCTGAAGTTTTTGCTCTTTCCATGACTGTCTTCTTATTTGGCTTACTTTTGTTTCTTCAATCTCTTGTTTGCCATGTGACCTTAGTGGCATCAGCTAAGTCACCTGACTTCACTTCTTTTTGTTTTTGTTTTTTGTTTTTGTTTTGAGGTTAGGCATAGATGGCTAAATTGAAATTTTTCCTACTTGATAAAGTTTCTGGAGAACTGGGTGTTTAGACCTAGGTCTGTCACCAATTAGCTGGGTGAGTTCTGTACTCCGGGACTCACATAACAGAAGGAGAAACAATTCCTGCAAGTTGTCTTATGACCTTCAAACATACACCATGGCTTGCCTGTGTTCACAAATGACAGAGAGAGAGACAAAGACAGAGACACAGATAGAGATAGAGACAGAGAGAGGAGAGACAGACAGATAGATAGAGACAGACATAGAGAGAGACACACAGAGACAGATATAGACAGCAATTGAGAGGAGAGACAGAGACAGACAGAAACAGAGACAGGAGAAAGAGGAAGACAGAGACAGAGAAAGGAGAGAGAGGAAGACAGACAGAGAGGAGAGACAGACAGATAGATAGAGACAGACACACAGAGAGACACACAGAGACAGAGATAGACTGCTATTGAGGAGAGAGAGTCAGAGACACAGATAGAGATAGACAGAGACAGAGGAGACACAGATGACAGACAAAGACAAACAATGAGAGACACACAGAGACAGATAGACAGCGATCGAGAGGAGAGACAGAGACAGAGAGAGGAGAGACAGAGACAGAGATAGAGAGGAAAGAGAGGAATACAGAGACAGAGAGAGGAAGATAGAGACAGAGACAGAGACAGAGAGAGGAAGAGAGGAAGGAAATGAAGATGTAAAGTCATCCGTGTTTTTTTTAACCTCTGCCTGTTTTTCTGTTGTATGTCATTTTATACTGACTCAAATTCCTTTCAATATTCCTTTCCCTTATATCGAAGTAGCGTAAGTTTTAACCATTGGCGTTTAAGAGCTTTGCCATTAGACACTTTTACATAGACACTTTGGGACCCTAATCATTCTGAAGTGGATATCGACAGGCACTTGGGCTATGCCATCTTACATGTGGGGAAACTAAGGCAGAGGGATCAAAAAAATCTATGAATCTATAGAAGTAATATTTTGTGCATCTTAAAGCTTCATGTCATTGACTTTACTTTTTATGAACACACATTTTTCTTATTTTTTATCTTTCTTAGATTTAATTTCTAATTTTCTATCAGTCTGACAGTACTAAAAGCTTTCTAATAAAATGCTACATTACCTGCTTCTCTTTCTTGTCTTGGAGAAGGCAGGTTTCACATATTTTATTCAATGTAATACAATATTGCTGCATCTAGATTCATCAATTTTGGCCAGGCAGTTCATTTTTTAAATTAGACTCCTACCGTCTAATTACTTTCTATTTAAAAAAAAAAACAGGCATGGCCAGGAGGTGGTGGTGGAGCACACCTTTAATCCCAGCATACTGACAGGCAGAGGCAGGCGGATCTCTGTGAGTTCAAGACCAGCCTGGTCTAGTGAGTTCCAGGACAGCCAGAGACACACGGAGAAACCCTGTCTTCAAAAACCAAAAACCAAACCAAAACACCACTCCAAACAAAACAAACCAATCATCAAGTGAAAATCCAGAACAACAAAACAAAACAAGAACATAGTTTTGGAGTTGAACCAATCAATGGTCAGGGCTCATGTTATAATGGCCATGCAGGTGTTTGGAACTGAACCAATCAATGGTCGGGGCTCATGTTATAATGGCCATGCACGTGTTTGGAACTGAATCAATCAATGGTCGGGGCTCATGTTATAATGGCCATGCACGTGTTTGGAACTGAACCAATCAATGGTCGGGGCTCATGTTATAATGGCCATGCACGTGTTTGGAACTGAATCAATCAATGGTCGGGGCTCATGTTATAATGGCCATGCACGTGTTTGGAACTGAACCAATCAATGGTCGGGGCTCATGTTATAATGGCCATGCACGTGTTTGCCATTGCTGCTTTGCTCGGGTTGTATTTTTTTCTCTTTCTGTTCATTTTCTGTTTGTTTTGAGACAGGGTCTCCTGTAACCCAGACTGTTCTTGAATTAAGTGTATAGTGGGGGACGACCCTGCACTCCTGATCTTCCTGCATCCCCATCAAATGCCCTTAATATGCACACACCACCAGGTCCAGCTAATTTATGTTTCTAAATTTGCTACATTTCCCCCCAGGGACTCTAATATCTGTAACGTAACACGGAGTTAATATTCTTCCCCCAAAATGCAAACAGTTTCAAACACTCACAGTCATTATCTTCTTGGACACTTCCTTCCTGGTAGAGCTGTTTACATGTCAGCCTGGGAATAATTGTCTGTCCTGATGGGGTATTTACTTTTAATTTTCTTATGTTCAATCTCGTCTTCCTTTGTTGCAGGTCCTAGTAGTTCCCTAAAGAAACTGCTTTCCTAAAGAAGCATTGGGAAATACGTTTTCATTCTTCATGGATACATGGGTTGGGTATAGAAGTTTTGATTAAAAAGTTTTTTTTCCTCCTTACATCTCTACTTCTTGCTAGCTTCTGGTTTTGCTGTTGATAACTTAAACTTTATTCTCATTTCCAGTTGATTGAATTTGTCCTCCTTCCCCAGTTTATGAGACTTTGTTACTCAATGTTATAAGCCAGGTCTTGCATGTAGAGGGCAATTCCTTATGTTAATACTTTCATGATCTAATATGAAATGTCTTTTCTGCTCTTGTGTGTGCTGTTGGTGGATGTGCTAATATTGCAATAATGTACTTGTATTAATGTTCTTAGCATCTATTGTGCATAATCATTATTGCTTCCTCTAATCTTTTCCCCTCTTCGTGATAAAGTGGGAGCTGGATGTTGTAGCACTCATCTGTGATCCTGGCCTTCAGGAGGCTGAGGCAGGGGGATTGCTACAAATTGGAAGCCAGCCTAGACCACACAGTGAGAATAGGCCAGCTAGGGTTATAGGGTGGTATCCTGTCTTTGAGAACACTCTAAACTGGGCTAGAGAAGAGTTCAGAAGTTAGGAGCCCTTGGCGCTCTTGTAGAGGACCTGAGTTCAGTTTGCAATGCCCACAAAACGAAGGGTTCACAACAATCCATAACTGTAGCTGCACGGTTTCTGACATCCTTTTCTTGCTCCCTTGGGCACACATGGTGCATACACATGCAGGTAAGACATGCATACAATAAAATAAAAATAAATGAATCTTTAAAAAACACTGGATAATTAAATAAAATCATATAATAAACGACGACATCAAAAGTGAAGAAATAAAAATAAGAAATGGAACTTTGCCCTCGCTGCTAATTTGCAGATTCCCTAGGCATTATTTCCAAGCACATTGTTGCATTTTACCTTCTAATTGCTCTCTCTTTATTTGTGTTTGTTTTTGTGTTATGACCCCTGTTCTCCCCTAGAAAGTTTCCATTTCTTGGTTACAAAACCTTCCCATTTCTACTTGATTTTATGCCTCATAATATCCTTCTTCCTCTCCCTGCCCCCTGACTTCTATTTTTTATGTCTTGTGCAACTTTACTCTCTCTGTTGATAAAGATTTATGGACAGTGCATCGGGACAGGGCTTAATGCCTAGCAAGCTTTCTTAGGGTAAGCCAGAGACTTGTCATCCAGTTAGGTGACTCCAGATGACAGTGTCTCTTTGTCTTGGATTTCTTCCAGTTCTGCATAGTCATCTTTTAGTCATTTTGGGGATTTCGGGGACTAGTAAGAAAACGTGCTGCTCAAATGTGGATTTCCACTAGGTTTTAGCATTTTTAGCCATGCACCAAATCCATGCCTAGTATATTGGTGATGTCCCAAGTCCGGAGCCTGGTTTTATTCCCTAAGAGATTGAATTCTTGTATTGGTTTGGGCTTGGGATAGTCGTTCCCTAGTAAGGGTAAGGGAGGGGCTGAGAGTCCATACTTTGCCCTCACTAATTCTTGTAGAGGGAGCAGATGTTAATTCTGTATTTATTTGAGACAGGGTTTGACTATGTAGGCCAGGCTGCTCTTGAACTTGGAGATGTTCCCTTTCAACCTTCCCATGCTGAGATCACAGACATGCACCACCATGCCCAGGTAGACTGGTATACTTATTTGACCTACTTTGCTTAGTAGGAGACATAGCCTATGTTTTTTTTAAAATTAAATTTCACAAAAGACAAATTTGTGCAACTGAGTCTCGGCAATTAGCTAATATTTGGTGGGGGGAGAGGGTAGGATAATGAGTGTGAACATTTAGAAAGAAAAGCTTAAGAATGCTCATTTTATTATTCAATTAGTAATTATATTAGCTCACCATAGTGAATTTGAAATCTTTGGATTTATTTCTCTGGGTTTACTTATAACAATATGTCTGAAATGTGTTAAGTAGACACATTGGCAGAAGGAGAAGTGGTGTGTGTGTGTGTGTTTTCAAGAGTGACAGCAAGAGAAACCGGATGGGAGGGAATAATGGGTCCAAGAGGAAGCAGAATGTTAGGTTTGGGTTTCGGGAGGGTGGTGTTTTCCGAATGCAGCCATACAAACACTTTTAATAGCACTGATAATGTTTAGTGACTATCTGAACTTGACTCTTTATTGCCCAATCTCACAGACCATCTAAGCTCTCTTACGGTCTTCAAGATGCTGCCCCATTAGCTTAGTCCCGTGACTGTGTTTCCAGCTCTTAAGCAACTTTCTGAGGTCTCCTCGAGTCAATGGTGAGCAATAACCAGAGAGGAGACCACTCTTAGGCTGAGCAATGGAGAAAGGTTTGCTTTCATCTATATAAGATGGTTTGCCTTTTGAGTAACAACAAAGGGCGCTTGAATGTCCTTTGAACACTTTGTGAATGAGAAGGCTTAGAGTTTTACCTACCATATTAGAAGATTTTTAAATCGTATATGTGGAAGTGAGGCATAAGGGCTCCAAGGGTCCTGAGGTTAGGTTAACCGTGGAGAGAACAAACACACCTATGCTTCCTCTTGGAGAAATTATAGCCACCGATTCTTAACAATGTCATTTTACTTCAGTGAAACTGACTTTTGCCCTATTATCTCCTCTTTTGGGGTTATTTTTTAAAACCTTCCCACTAGATTTATTATGACTGCTGTCACCCGATACTAAGAATCACTTTGGTGGTGTTTGGCATGCAAGGACGCTGACTCTACTTCTTGGGGGTGGGGAAGGATGAGCTGGAAGTTTTAACATTTCTTGATCCTAGGAGGCACAAAAGCACGAGCCAATATGCCAGGCAGGCTCTGTCCCTGTCATGTGTGGCTATTTTAAATCAGTCTTCTGTGTTTACATGTACAAACGATGACACTCATGTGTCCTAGGGGCTGACAAGCTTGTGAGCCGGACAGACGGACAACCCTCCTCACAGGAGGGCATCATCCCTGCTCACTTTTTTTTTTCTTCATCATAGTTGCTCACGAAGTGTTGATGGGAACAATTTGAAGAAGAAACATGATACAGGGAAAGCAGAAATTCCATGCGATCCTCATGAGAATAATTTTATATGACTTTAATATATTCAATTCCATTCTAAAGGTTATATCGAGAGGAGGCCTGGGGGGGGCTGCATGCTCGGGGTAAGGGGACTGATTACAGTGGTTTGGTGGTAAAGATGTGTATTTCTAATGGTCAAACCCTTTTCCCGAGCACAGGCTATGGTCAGTGTGTGGCTGAGCTGTGACCTACCCCCATCTCCCTCCCTCCCTCCCCCTCTCTCTCTCCTCCCTCCTCCCTCCCTCTCTTCTCTCTCTTCCTCTCCCCCCTCCTTTCTTTACTTGTGAAGGAGTCTTTTTTTTTTTTTTTCTCTTTTCTTCCTGGACCTTTGTTTTCCTCTTAAGTCATTGCTGAGGTATTTGCAAACCAAGCCAGCACTTATGCTTTATTCACCAAAAGAGAACAAAGCATCTGCAAATAGAAGCGGGCTGATAAACACTGGAAACGCGCGGGCGGAAGTCGGAGGACTCCTTCCTTATCCTCACCTGCCATCGGGCTGCATCCCAACCTCTCTCAACTCTCTCACTCCTCTCATCTGCGAAATGGGGTCAATAGAGGATTTTCTCTGCGAGGTGGGGATGATGGGAGATTAAAAGAGATGACGTGGGCACATCACTCCCAAAAATAAACTCGAATTGAAAGTTAACAATAATATTATGACTTGTGTGGTCACAACAAAAACTTTTCTCCTCCAGCTGTCAGGAACGTCTGGTGAGTTTCACATTCTTGGTCACACCGCCAGCTCCTAGGTTGGAGCTCCAGCACCACTGGAGAGTGCACGGGGCAAGGCCCCTTGGAGAAAGCACAGAAGTACAAGACTCAGCTTGGGCCGTCGAATCTTGGAAAGCCATCTCAAGGAAGAAACAGGATGCCGCTGTCAAGGGAAGGAAAAGGGCCCCACTTCTGGGAATCACTTCTGCTTTTCTGAAGACGAAGAAGGGAAAAAAAAAAAAAGCTCCGATGTTGCAATGTTGGTTTTTTTTTTTCCCAAGGCAGACTCGTGTCCCTAGATGGAGGAAACCCTGACACGCAAACAGGAGATTCTCAGGGCTCCGAGGCCGCGTGGGGAGGGGTGCCCGGTGCTCAGAACCTTGCAGATCTTTGTTGGGGGGGAGCCCCACGTCCCAAGGATAAAAGCGCTGTCCTCCACCCAGGTCGCCCCACTCCGCCCGGTCCCCGCAGACCCCCACGGCGCGGCCAGACCGCGGCGCCTTTAAGGCTTTGCTGGCCGCACATGCTCAGCTCTTTGTGTAGTTGGGAGTTTTGAAGAAAAAGAGAAGAAGCGGTCAGGAGGAGGCTGGGGGCTGGGGGCTGGGGGGGGGGGAGAGCTGCACTTTGGCGGCCGCGGCGTTGCCAGGGCGGCTTCCCCGCGTGGACGTCTCCTCCGTGGGCTCCGCGGCGCGGGCCACACATGGGGGTGGGGGGACACACGATCCCATCCGTGCGGGCCCGGGTGGGCGAGCGAGCGCGGGGGAGTCCCGGGTCCCCGACAGGGGCCGGGCGAGACCACAGCTCCGGAGCCGGGAGGGGGTGAGCGGCCAGGAGCGCGCGAGGCTGCGGGGACGCCCCTGCCCAGCGTGGGCTGCGGCCGCGGGCTCGGCGACTGGCTCCGGCCGGCGGAGGGAAGCCGGCATCCGCGGGGCCCCGGGATGGCTGGACGGCGGGCGGCGGGAGGCTGAGGTCCCCGCTCCCGTTCCCTCCCCCGCTGCTCGCAATGGGCGCGCCCGGCTCGGGGCGGGGTGGGGGAGGTTCCCGCTCGGCCCCGCCCTCCCCGGCGAGCGGCGCTCGGCAGCCCCGGCATTTGGCGCGGGCCGCGGGCGAGGCGGGGCCGTGTGCGTCCCCTCCCCGTCCCCGCCCGGTCCCCTCCCCCTCGGGTCCCCTCCGGAGCGCGGGGCGCCGCGGGGCTCTCGGCTCGGCTCCACGGGGCTGCCGCGCCTGGCCGCGGGGGGAGGGTTCGGCTCGCCCAGGGCAAGGTCAGGGGAGCGGGCGGCGATGCCCGAGCGTTTTGACCGGAGGCAGCCGATCGAAGGCCGCCGCGGCTGGGGACCGTCGCTCGGCACCGGACAGTCGCACGGGGGTCGGAGCCGCTGAGCAGCCGAGGAGCGGCGGCGGTGGTGGCGGCGAGGTCGTCTGCGGCCAGGATCCCGCCCCAAAGCGGCATCCCCTTGCGCGCCCGCGAGCGCAGCCCCGCGGAGCCGCGGCTCCGGGGAGGATGGAGCCTGGGGGCCGGGCCCGCTCGGATGCCCCGCAGCCGGCCGCCCCGGGGATGTGCAGGGCTCGGCCGGCGGGCGGCGGGGGCGCCTCCTCCCGGCCGCTGCTGGACGGGCGCAGCCCGCGGCTGCTGTGCTACGGCTTCCTTTACCTGGCGCTCTGCGCTCAGGTGTCCCAGTGCAAGCCCTGCGAGAGGACCGGCTCCTGCTTTTCGGGTCGCTGTGTCAACTCCACCTGCCTGTGCGACCCAGGCTGGGTGGGGGACCAGTGCCAGCACTGCCAGGGCAGGTTCAAGTAAGTGCCACCGCGGGACATCCCTCCTCCCCCCAACCCCCGACGACCTCAGACCTTCCCTGCCACCGTGGCTCCCTGTCCTGCTGTGACCTCGGGGTCCCCCTCCCCTCGTGCTTCCCCAGCTCCTCTTGCTTCTCGGGAGAGGGGTCCGGGCTGCACCCCCTCCGGCCGCTCGCTGCCCTCCCTGGCTGAGTCCTCAGCGCCTGGTCATCCATCCATCCATCCATCCATCCATCCATCCATCCATCCATCCATCCATCCATCCATCCATCCATCCATCCATCCATCCCTGCGCAGAGCGTTGTCACTCACGGCCATGCTGCCAAACTCCGCCAGTTAGGACCATTTATCTGTTTCTATCAGAAACGGGTGCAAACAAGGCGTGAAACCCCCAACGGACGCTGTGGGGGAGCGAGACGAGGCGTGTCAGGGTTTAAAGTTGCGGCCCAGCCCCTTTCCCCCCTGTAGTCACAGGGTGCTCCTCACGGTTTAGCAATCGTCCAGTGTGGTAGATAGGGTTTTACAGCGGGCGTGCTGCTGCGTTCTGGTACCTTGTGGTGAGCTCTGGGGTCGATCGGTGTCATTCATTCCCGAACAAGTCTGTATACTCTTACCGGGGCGGTATGCTTCCTAGGCAGGATCTGCTGAGAGAAAGCCAGGCAGCAAAATCGAGTTAACTCCATCAAGGTTACGCAGAAAGTGCTGAGTCGTGATTCCAAACCTTCCAGCTTTACTCCAGCATATGCACTTTTTTTTTAAAAAGAGATGTTGGATTTTGATAGGACGGTCTTGGGTTTCCGTGGCGTTTGACAGTAGTGAAGAGTCATTTTGGGTTTTTTCTCACGCTGGAGGTGCTTAGGAGTGTGAGTCGCCGGGGCAAAGATACTTCTCCCTCTTGGTTGATGCTGAATAGATTTCTGCTCTGCCCCCCCCCCCAAAAGAAGGGTGGCTCTGGGCAAAGAAGTTTCTTGAGGCCTTTGGTGCAGTGCTCTTGACAACCTGCAGTGTTTAGGAAGCTTGTCCTGGAGTTCGCCGGCTGATTTGTGGCTGTGAAATTGTTGTTACTTAGATGACTAGTGTTTGTTGTGAAGATGATAGCAAAATCTAGGTGAATTATCTCTGGTGTTTGAGGCAAAGGTAAGGATATGGTTCACACTGTGAGTATAGTCCCGGGTGGTTTCTTCAGAGATCTAATAGCAGCATGCTTTTTTTTTTTTTTTTTTTTTGCTTTCCTCTCTTTCCCCCATTTTTACTGTCGCTGGCTACAACAGTGCAGTGCCCCCTATTCAATGTAAAAACGTTTGTTTAAAAAAACTTAAGTAGATTTTGCTATTTAGTTTGTTGTATGCAAGGGGAGCGGTAGGTAGGTGATATTTTGTAACATTTGTTTGGCGCTGTGGGTGTTCCCCGGTTTCAGAAGTTGGTATGTAAGCTTTAGGAATGCATTTAAAATCATTTGAGAGAGGCACCAAGGGAAAGTTTAGGAATGTTTTACCGTGAGACAAGAGCTCTGATTGATCCATGCCTCATGAGTAGCCTTATTTCCTTTGGCTTCGGTTCATCTGTTAAGAGAGTATCTTGAATGTGTATACCGGGAACAACCAGAAAGGGAAGTCTGCATTCATTTTTCACATTTTTCTACAAAACAGTAAGATTGTTTGATCCACATGTAACTAGTTAGTGAGTCTTGGCTTTTGCGGTGGTGAATCTGCTCCGTTTGTCTAAAGAGGCTGTCCAGTGCTCCAGTTCTGAGAAGCTCCATCCGGTGCCTGTAGTTTGTAGTAGGGACACTTGTGAAAGCTAGGTCAGCAGGCTGTGACTTCAGTTAGATGCTGTCCCACTTACTAAGATAAATCACACAGATCGAGTTAAAAAAGCAGACCACATAACACTGGAAGATAGGTGGATGTTCATGAACCAAATACATTATTGAGTAGAAAGAAGAGTAGGTTTTCGTGGAGGTAGACGATAAGTCCTGAACTTATTATTGGATATTCGTCCGTGGGAAGCTGTAAATCCCACGATTCATTGTGCTCTTGACAAATGCGACTTAGTTTTTCTACGAGACACAAGTTACTAGGGTAAATGTAAGTACTACAGATTTGTGTTTTCTCATGCATACTCTTAGGGGCAAAAGAGGTTTTATCTAATGTCAAAGAATACAGCCACTTAGAAGGACATAGTTGTGCTTGGTGAAGTCCCTTGTGAGCTATGACAGGGTTATTTGAAGGGTTCTCTATCATCTGAAGTCACACGCTGGGAAAGAGCCTGGCTTGGCGTTCTCTGTCCATCAGATATTTCGGAAGTCTTTAGGAAGCCGAGTGATAGCAGCCTTAGAGGTGGTCATGAACAGTGATGGATTAATCCTGCTAAGCAGGTGTCAAAATTAATTGGCGTGTCACCTTAGTCTTTTTCTATTATGGATGTTTCAGCCAGGGAATGAATGCCTTTTTAGATGGGAAGGCTGATGGTTTGGGGGAAGAGACGTCGAAGCGAGCACAGTCTCAGAAGTGATGCTTCACACCCCCTAGCATTGGCTCTAGTCTCTTGTTTGTTTCCCTTTGAACAGAATAAGACATGCACAATTAGAAGACATTTCTGACAAAGGTGAAACAAAGTTAGCATCCATTGTTTTTTTCACTCAAGTTAGGCTCAGGGGGTCAGGCTCAGGAAGCACAATGCTAGTTTCAAATACAATCGAGGCTCCAGTACACTTTAATTGGAATTATGTGTGAGTAGCATTGTAATACGTTAGGCTGGGAAACATTCCAATATAATTTACCTGTATAAATGACAGATGATCTTTTTATTAGAAGCTGGTTAGATTATCTTTGCAGAGCAGTTGACATTTTTATTTGTAAAAAAAAATCGATATTTTGTGTTAAAACTTGGACATTTTCTTCTTACTGTATCTTTGGTTCTTATTACTCTCATCTCCTTGGTGAATCAGAGATTAGAAAAATGTCTCACTATATGTGAATTATTTGTAAATATAGAATTATAAGCACTTACGTATTAGCTCTTTTAAAAATCATTAGCTGTATTCTGTACACAACTCTTAGACCTTCAGGTTAGTCAAATTTGGGTTCTGAGTTTCACATGTTTATAATGAACTTTTTTTTTTTTGTTTTTTTGGGTCAGGGTTTCACTGTGTAATAATAGCCTTGGCTGTCCTGAGACTCACTCATCTGTATACCAGGCTTGTCATGAACTTACAGAGATCTGGGATTAAAGGCTCATGCCACCACCTCCTGGCTGGAATTGTATTTTTAATAACAGTAAAGTAAATATATTCTGTCAGGAAGTAGGATGTTTCCTATCAACAGAGGATGCAGGATTCAAATTCACACTTTTTTTCTAAGCTACTTTCTTTTCTTCCTTTTTGAGACAGGGTCTCTGTGCATACCCCTGACTGTCCTGGACTCGCTCTGTAGACAGAGATCCTCTTGCCTTTGCCTCCCAAGTGCTGGGATTAAAGGTGTGGCCTCCATGCCCAGCCTAAGCTACTAGAACACACTCCTTGCTGAGTGCAGAGAAAGGAGCCCAGACAGGGAGCTCTTGTGGGGTGGACCAAAATCCCACCTGGGATAAGTCAACTTCCTGACCCTGAGAGTCCCCAAGAAATCAAATATTTATTGCTAATTATAGGAGACCTTTGAGTAACTTTAATGTGGAAAATTGAATGTTCTCTATCTTCACTTCCAAGTAAAATTATAGTAGATAATTTATATCGTCATTTGTATTATTAAAATATGTAATCACAGAGTAGGGATTTAAAATAATTTAAATGGACTGTTTCAGTCTAAATTTGTAAAGTTTGTTTCTTTTTTTTTTTGTCTCCATTATTTGGCTTCTTGTTTTCTAAGTTCCTTGTGATTTCATTTTTGTCTCAGGGTTTTACACAGTCCTTGCTTCTCAGAACTCTTCCTGTCTAGTCTTTGCTTGGATAATTACTGTCGAGCCTTCTCATCCTAGCTTAACTACAGGTTTCTAACGGTGGCTTTTCTGACTCCTCAGTCATAGCTTGCTGTATCCTGCTATAGCACAGCTTCTCCAACTTAGTGCTTTCAAAGCAAAGTATTTAGTTATTTTTTTCTTCACAATTTCATTTTTATTTTATTTTGTGGTCCCTCACATTAAACCCAAGCAAGGTCTTACATATGCTTTTCAAGTGTTAGGCTGAATTGCAATGTAAAAATTATTTTTATTTTTTAAAATTGTGTGGTGTGTGCATGCATGCATGTATGTATGTATGTGCATGTATGTGTGGTGTGCATGCGTGTGTATATGTGCATGTGTGTAGTGTGTGCCTGTGCATTTATGTGTGTGCATGCATGTGTGAGTCAAGGAGTCCAGAAGAAGTCTCTAGAGCCCCTGGAGTTGGAGTTACAGGCACTTGTGAGCTCACTAACATCCAGGGTTCTGGGAGCTGAACTCACTTCTTCAGCAAAAAACACTGTGTGTTTGTAACCTCTTATTTCTCTAGCCCTTGAGCTATAATTTGTAATGCACCATTTACTTAAAGTCTATTATTTGGGAAGTTTTGTCTTATGTATATATCTCTGAAGCTACTATCACAGTCATAACGATCATATAAATGGCAGTCACACCCAAAAGTCTTTAATGCCTCCATTCCACTCACATTGCTTCCATTTCTTTAGCAGAGATACCAATCCAGTAAAGACATGATTAGCTGTTTTTTTTTTAGATTAAAGACATTTTATTTTATGATTTTATGTGGATGAGTGTTCTGCCTGGAGGCCTGGCAGGGTGGTGGCCTATCCCCCGGAACTGGAGTCAAGGACATTTAGGAGCTGCCCCTGTGGGTGCTGGAAATTGAATCTGGATCCTGGAAGAGCAGCCAGTGCTCTTAACTGCACAACCATCTCCCCAGCCCCATGTGTTTAATTTTTAAATGGAAGCTATTTTGCAGAGTGATTGCAATCATTTACCTTCCTAAGTCGTATTAGAATGTTTTAGTTAATTCACATCCCCATTAATTCCTGTCTACTTAAATTGTAACAATTCTAATAGAAAAAGTCGTGATGTATCATTGGTCTTTTAAACATCCATTTAGTGTGTGTGTGTGCGCGCGCGCGTGGGCACACAGGTGAGACACGCCATCAGATGGGTAGAGGTCGTGTGATGGCTGCGGGAGTCAGTTCCACCATGGGGTTCTGGGATGGAACTCAGGCTGTCAGCATCATCAGTGAGCGAGCTTCCGAACCCTGCTAAGCCATCTCCCTGGGCTTTGGTTCGCAACCCCTAATGACTGACAGCACTGTCGATACTTACTATCTCATGTGATTGCTGTCTGTTTGTCTTCTTTAGTGAGAAACTTTCAAATCTTGTCCACATTAAGTTTTCTCCCTTACTTTTGAACTTTATGAACTCCTTTATTTGCTGGATAGTGCTTTATCATTTGGAAGTATTTTCTACCATGTTGGGCTTCTCTTCTGTTTTCTTTGTTTTTAATTTGTGTGTATGTGGGTATGTTATCTGGACCTCGTGGGATGACCCTCTTTATTTACTGAAAAGACTTTTTGTGGAATTGGCATGATGTCTTCACTAAGTGTTTGGTAGAATTTACCACTTGTCTGTGACTTACCCTATAGCCAAAAGAAACTTGATGGGTGGGTAGGAGGAGTTATATAACACAATGAATAAAAACCCAGAGTCAGATATTGGAGTTCAAGCTGAAGATCAGAGAAGAAAAACAGCCAGCCACTAGCTTTTACCTCTGCCTCAGGCTAAAATGGCGATCCTGCCTCCAGAAATTCTCAGACTGCAATGCCTTCCCTGTCTTGGAAACTGAGTCTCACATGAGACCCTTGGCTTCTTCCTTTTATGCCTCCCTAGTGCTGGGATTAAAGACCCGAGCTCTGTTTCTCCTTTAGACTGATTCACTTACTCAGCCTGCTTGCTTTTACGACCCATATCCACCCGTCTGGGTGTGACACTGCCCAAGCAGGCTGGAGGCTCCTGTAGCAACTATAAATCAAGAAAACATCCCACAGACACGCGCCTACAGGCCAAGCTCAGGGAGACAGAGGCAGGCAGATCTCTGTGATTTGGAGACCACCCTGGTCTACAACAGCTAGTTCCAGGACAGCCTTCAAAGCCACAGAGAAACCCTGTCTTGAAAATCAAAAAACAAAAAACAAAAAACAAACAAACAAAAAGAGCCGTTATTGAAAAGATAAAAGCTAGCGAGTGTAGTCTACAATGTGAAGAAATGGAATTTTTTTTTTAGTGGAAATGTAAATTGCTTCACCCGTTTTGGAAGTAGTGGGAGGGTTCTTAAGAAAACTGGAAATAGATTGACCATGCTACTCAGCAGTTGCCTGCACTCCTACATTAATGGCGGCGGCAGCAGCAGCAGCACAAATGTGTGGAGAACGTAAGCGCTCATCACAGATGAGCGGGTTAAGACAGTGTCGTGTGTGCACAGGGGGTACTGAAGCTGAATGGGAACTGCATCATTTGCACTGTAAAGGACACTGATGCGAAGGACAGTAAGTGAAAAAGAGTGACAGCTCTGACTGAACTCACTGTGTAGGCTGGGGTGGGAGGGGCAAGGGCGATGATTGGCGGAGGGTGTGATGATTGGCGCATGGGAGGAAGTCCCAGTGTTGGCTTGTACAGCTGGGTGATCTGTGGTTGAAAATGTGTATTTCAAAGCCACTGAAGGTGAATTGAATGTTCTTATCATGCAGGAAGATAAGTATGGGAGGTGAAAGGTGTGTTAATTAGTGCTTTGTGTGTGTATGTGCACGTGTGTGTGTGCACGCATGTGCGAGTGCACAAGTCTGTGTAGGCTTTTGTGCATGTATGTACATTCACATGGAAGCAAGAGGGTAACCCTGTGTATTGTGGTGTTGGTCCTTAAATTCCATCCGCCCTCTTATTTTTGAGATGCTCTCACCAAGGAGGCTAGGCTGAACAGCCAGTGAGCACCAGGGATCTGCCTGTCTCTGCCTCCCCAGTGCTGGGTTCTAGTCAGCATCCCCAGAACCATCTTCCCATCTCCGTAGTGTATATATGTGTGGGAACATCATATTGTACCCAAGAAATACGTACAACTGGTACTTGTCAATGAATGTAAAACAACAGAAAGGGAACCAACAAACTGGTAAATAGTATTTCAACTAGGAAATGTGTTTTAAGCGTCTCTGACTGCATAGATACTTCAGTGGTAAAGTGCCTACCATTACAAGCGTGAGGTCTGCTCTCAGTTCTCAGAACCCACACAAAGGCTGGGCATGCGCGGTAGTGTGTGCTTGCGGGCCAGCAAACCCTAGCAATCTCTCATCTTTGTCCACAAAATAGCCCATGCAGCCACGCAGGTTGTCTTTTAGCCTGGGTGTTGGACTCTGAATTTACGCACCCGTATACCTCTGGTTCTTTGTTCAAGTACTGTACTTTAATGGTAGTTGGGTGTCGTGGTTCACAGTTACAGTCACAATATTCCATGGTCTGCAGCTGGAAGATTTTCATGATTTGCAAGGCCAACCTAAGCTATGCAGCAAGTTCTAGGCTAGCAAGAGCTACGTAGGGAGGGCCTGTCTTAAAGCATTAATGGTTTGAAGATTAGAAGGCCTGTTGCAAATTATGCGTTACTTAAGTTCTGGATATCTCTCCAAAGTGGCAGTATAAGGGTATTAGGAGTGAGAAATAAATGAATTGAAAGCTAGTTGTTTGTGGTCACATATGGTTTTTGAGTTTTAAGACTTGTGTTTTAGAACAGTTCCAGATTGTGAACAAGTTCAAAGTG
Source organism: Mesocricetus auratus (assembly GCF_017639785.1). Classification (NCBI taxonomy): domain Eukaryota; kingdom Metazoa; phylum Chordata; class Mammalia; order Rodentia; family Cricetidae; genus Mesocricetus; species Mesocricetus auratus. The sequence goes on along the minus strand of NW_024429182.1, from coordinate 3,671,321 downwards.
TAATCAGCTCATTGAGGTGACAGTGGGAAGAACTAAGAGATCGAGAGACTGGACAAAAAAATTGTTCTTACTGTGGGGTGTGAGTGGGTTGTTGCTGCAGGTGTGAGTGTACTGTCACTGCAGGTGTGAGTGGGTTGTTGCAGGTGTGAGTGGGCCGTGACTGCAGGTGTGAGTGGCTGTGACTGCAGGTGTGAGTGGCTGTGACTGCAGGTGTGAGTGGGTTGTCGCTGCAGGTGTGGGTGGGTTGTTGCAGGTGTGAGTGGGCTGTGACTGCAGGTGTGAGTGGCTGTGACTGCAGGTGTGAGTGGGCCGTGACTGCAGGTGTGAGTGGGCCGTGACTGCAGGTGTGAGTGGGCCGTGACTGCAGGTGTGAGTGGGCCGTGACTGCAGGTGTGAGTGGGTTGTTGCAGGTGTGAGTGGGCCGTGACTGCAGGTGTGAGTGGGTTGTGACTGCAGGTGTGAGTGGCTGTGACTGCAGGTGTGAGTGGGTTGTTGCAGGTGTGAGTGGGCCGTGACTGCAGGTGTGAGTGGCTGTGACTGCAGGTGTGAGTGGGCCGTGACTGCAGGTGTGAGTGGGCCGTGACTGCAGGTGTGAGTGGGCCGTGACTGCAGGTGTGAGTGGGTTGTCGCTGCAGGTGTGGGTGGGTTGTTGCAGGTGTGAGTGGGCCGTGACTGCAGGTGTGAGTGGCTGTGACTGCAGGTGTGAGTGGCTGTGACTGCAGGTGTGAGTGGGTTGTTGCAGGTGTGAGTGGGCCGTGACTGCAGGTGTGAGTGGCTGTGACTGCAGGTGTGAGTGGGTTGTTGCAGGTGTGAGTGGGCCGTGACTGCAGGTGTGAGTGGGCCGTGACTGCAGGTGTGAGTGGGTCGTGACTGCAGGTGTGAGTGGGTTGTCGCTGCAGGTGTGGGTGGGTTGTTGCAGGTGTGAGTGGGCGGTGACTGCAGGTGTGAGTGGGCTGTGACTGCAGGTGTGAGTGGGCCGTGACTGCAGGTGTGAGTGGGCTTGAAGCTGGACAGAAGAGGACAGCAGGTGTAGCTTCAGGTGTTCCTGTTGTCCACTTCCTTATGTCCCTCCTCTGAGGAAGAGAGGGTCGGGAATTGTGGTCTCTAGAGTCTGCTTCCTTGGAGGGAAGGGGAATGTCTTCAGCTACAGCCGAGGAACTCGAGGCCGCTCTGGAGTCTCCATCTCTTCACCTGTGGTCACTGGAGGCCGCTCTGGAGTCTCTGGCTCTTCACTATTTCGATGGTGATTTCCATAGTTACCAAGGAGGCATGAAGGTCTGAGTCTGCAGACTTGGTCGTATGCCTTGAGTGACTTGTTTCAGACTGTCCTTTGGCCCTTATGCCTGCCTGTTCTGAGCCTGGGGATAGGCAGGAGTCGGATCTTAGAGTCCCCCCAGCTCTCTTCTGGGCATGCAGACTGACTTAGGCATTCCTGCAGCTTCCTGAGTTCCCTGGCTGCACAGAGCTTTCCCTGGCCCAGTTCTCAGTTCTTAGAAATCCCTGCTGTCAGTTTTCTCCAGCGGGTGCCCCTTCTTGACTTTCCAGATCTCCACACTGCTTTGTCTCTGTCAGGGATCTTGTCCTGTTATTCCTTTTCTTATGATTAATTAAGTTTGGCATTTTCCTGAGGGTTTTTTTTGTTGTTTTTTTGAGAGCTATCTGTCTGTAATGTTTGTTTCTTGGAACATTCTCCTCAGGTTTTGTCGTCTTGAGCTGAGTACCCTGACATTAGTAAGTTGGCATGAATTCCCTTTTTCTCTAATCTTTGAAAGAAACAAACATTTTTTATTATTTCTCATTTAAGTGATGGAAACATTTACCAATGAAGCCATCCGTGCACACGGGTAATTTTTCGTGCCTTGTTGTGACTTACAAACTTCTTTAGCAGATACAGGACTTTTTAGATTTTCTGTTTATCTGTTGTTGGTTTTGCCAAATTAAGTTTTAAAGACTTTTTTTCTGTTTTATGAAACCATCAAACTAATTGACAGGAATTTTTAAATATCCTGTTTTTATATTGAGTTAGTAATAATGTCCCCCCCTTTCCTTCTTGAAAACTAATTTCTTGACAAGTTTGTTAGGAAGTTAGCAACTGTTATTCTATATAAAATACTTCTTATTTGTATACTTTTTTCTTTTTGATGTGCTTTTACTGTTTAAGAATTTCTGTTTTTCTTTTACCATTTCATCCCTACGATTCTTTTTTTTCTTTTGGTTTTTTGAGACAGGGTTTCTCTGTGGCTTTGGAGGCTGCCCTGGAACTCACTCTTGTAGACCAGGCTGGTCTCAAACTCACAGAGATCCGCCTGCCTCTGCCTCCGAGTGCTGGGACTAAAGGCGTGCGCCACCACCACCCGGCCATCCCTACAATTCTTTTTGAATGTGTTCTTGCAGTTCCTTGACTTATAGTTAAGATGCTTATTTTTAGTTTTCCAGGACTCATGTTTAGAGCTACAAACTCTGCTAGGCACTACAAGTCTGCATGTTACAGACTTTAAGAGGTAGTGACTTTAAAATGAGTCAATTAAAATGTTTTCTAGATGACTTTGTGACGTAGAAAGCTGTTTCTTAATTCCCCGCGCTCAGGGCTTTTTAACTTAGGTTCTCCACGCTGTACATGAGCTGCTTGGATTTTGGAAGCATGATTATTGTAGCCAACTTTCACTAATTGATTAAACTGATTGAATTCAGTTCTGGTGTTTCGTATGCTGTGGCCAAAGGACAAGCAGCCACTTCCTTTAAGCCAGAAGTCCTTTTTTTTAACTCCTGTATTTTGAATACAATTGCTGCAGGCTTGGAAGGTTAAAAAGAGGGGGGTGGGGGATGGATGGATCCAGGTCCTAAAGTACGTGTAATTAGAATCCTCTTAACACTCAGGTTTCCACTGGTTTTGTTTGTTTTTTTAATTTGTTTGTTTTTAATTTTGTTTTTAGCTTAAGACTTGAGGGCTATGAAGAAAACCCGTGAGTGGTCATGACCAGACATCCACTCACTTTCTAAGTGTTAGAGAAGTCTCTGGCGTTCACACTGCACCAGAATCAATGTGTGGCTTTTCCTTTAGCACGTCGCTGCGTGTTTTACAGCAGTAAAGTAGCTCCACTGTCTTTAAAAGTTTAGTGTGTGTGTGTGTGCACGTGTGTGTGTGCACATGTGTGTGCGCGCGTGAGCTAGGATAACTTGTTGAAGTTGATTCTCTCCTCCCATGTAGGTCCAGGGATCAAACTCAGGCTGTCTGACGTAGTCACGGGTGCCTTCACCCACTGAGCCGCCTTGCCAAGCCCAATGCCTCTGTCTTTATAATTGCCTTTAGACGAAATTTCTCAAGTGCTAGTATGGATATTGCAAAGCTTACTGCATTAGTGAGTGCAGCCTTGTCTGCTGGTGTAACCCATGTAACACGCGCCTTTGGGAAGGTTCGGAGGCTGAGAGGGAGGACAGAGGACAGTCAGTAGAGGCTGCTAGTCAGCTACCCCAGGGACTGTTGGAGTCCAGTTCCACAGGGAAGCGCTAGGGACGGGCGCACTTAGGTGTTAACGCAGAGAGGCAGGAAGCCTTTGTGTTCCTTAGTTTAGACTCTTTGTTGGCTAAAGGCTGTTCCTGCGAGAGGACAGAGTCATAATCGTGTTTCACCATTTGCAGCAAAATGAGTTTTAGCTGCCAGAGAAGAGTTCTTCAGCAAAGATGCAGATACTTTCCTTAGAAATCAGCCCAGATATCTGGAAATGTAAGGAGGCTGAGAGGGTGTGAGCGTGGCACGGCCAGTCACTGCACACCCATTGTGAGCACAGAGATGTCACTGCACACCCATTGTGAGCACAACGATGTCACTGCACACCCATTGTGAGCACAGAGATGTCACTGCACACCCATTGTGAGCACAAGGATGTCACTGTACACCCATTGTGAGCACAGCGATGTCACTGCACACTCATTGTGGACACAGTGATGTCACTGGTCACTGCACACTCATTGTGAACACAGTGATGTCACTGCAGTCACTGCAGTCATAATGCTACCGTATGCCTATCTTCAACTATCAAGATAACGGCAAATTATTTTATAAAGTCTTACTGAATTATTCCCATGAGAGTTTTTCTCTCTTTTTCTTTGCCAATATTTGGTATTGTCACATTTTGTCTTTCTGTTGAGTGAAAAGTGATATGTTATTGTCAGTTTATTTTGCATGAATTTGGTATTAGTGTGCTTGGCTTTAGTATATTTAGGAATCATAATCTTAACAAAAAATTGTGTGAGTAGTATGATTTGTAGTAGAGATTAGAGTAATAAGAGAGAAAGAACCCCTGAAAGAATGCAGATAGTTCAAAGGAGCAGCCCCTTGTGGCTTATGGCAGAGAGAGAATACTGGGGTTAAGAGTCCTTCCTCACCGGGCGGTGGTGGCGCATGCCTTTAATCCCAGCACTCGGGAGGCAGAGGCAGGCAGATCTCTGTGTGTTCGAGGCCGGGCTGGACCGACAGCCTCCAAAACAATACAGAGAAACCCTGTCTCATAAAAACAAACAAACAAAAAAAGAGTCCTTCCTCACCATCTTAAGTTGACATCTTGTTTGGTGGGCATGGCTGTGACTTAACGAATGGAAAAAGTCCCTTTGGGCTTGCCCAGCAACTGCCCTGGAACTTGCCTTGAAATATTTCATGGGAACCGAGGAAAGCTGTTCATGGAAAGTGTCTCACTCACTGCAGGGACTTTGCTAAAACAATTGGCTGAGAGGAGCCCCCGGGTGGCCGGCTGGCCGTTGCTGGCCACGACATGTTGTGTAGTAACTTAGTGTTGGCAAAACCACACGGGCTGCTTGAACAGTGGGACCAGGAAGCACAACCCTTTTCTCCCCAAGTCTCTTCCAGGACACTTTGTGAACAAAGCATGCCCGCTTACTGAAAAACTCCTTGCCATCTGGCAAAGAAAAACTGTTTGAGGGGCCCAGATCTATTTTCTCACAGTAGGCAAATGGGTGAATGGAAGGTGGGAAGGCACCAGATGGGTGATTGGCTCAGTGTACCCGTCAGAGATTCCGCTTCCAGAAAAGTCTCTTGAACATACCCAGACACACCAATAACAACACAGACCACTGTGTTTATTTGAGAAGATACACTTTGGACAACTAAATAACTTTTTACCACAAATGAGGAAACACGATCCCCAAATCATTGTGTTGATCATTGCTTATATTAATTATAACTTTCCTCTTTTTCTTGTTTTCTTTTGAGATAGGGTTTCTCTGTGTAGCTCTGCTGTCCTGGAACTCTCTCTGTAGACCAGGCTGGCCTTGAACTCACAGAGATCTGCCTGCCTCTGCCTCTTTGAAACCCGGGATCAAAGGTGTGCACCACCACCACCTTCTAATGATTTCTTATGTTATCTCTCAGCCACGCTGAGTGGTTGGTCTAGCTAGACTATGTTGTAAAATTAGCTTCTGACAACTTTGTGGGCAAAATAGAATTATGGAGAGAGTGATATATGTATACACACATATGAACACACCACAGACACACAACACACACACACACAAAACACAGAGAAATACACCACCACACAGACACAGACAGCACACACACACCACACACACACACACACACACACACACTGCATACGTACACACCACATACACACCACTGTGTGTATATATATATATACTCATATATATTTATGTATATGTCTGTTTATGTAACTACAGAAAGCCAGTTATCTGTGAAGTATGTATGTATGTATGCATGCATATGAACGCCAAATAAAAAAGATACTTTATTTACTTGAAGTAGAGATTTCTTGATTAAGTAATTTGTTTAGAAGTAAGTGCATTTAAATTTTTGTCTTAAATATTTTAAGATTCTGAAAAATCTGGTGTTCTTCTATTTTGAGTATAAACAAGAACATTTTGATGTCCTCCTGTTTTTAGAGTTAGTTGAGGCGGTGTAGAAAAATAAAGCAGTCAAGAGAAATTGGTAAGAATAGGCAGCAGAACTCTGAAGTATCACGACGGCTTCCTAACCGTTCGGGTGCCTAGAAACAATGTGCAGCTGTGTCTCCCTGGAGACAGATACATGTGTGGGTTCTTTCCCCTATGGTTCTGCACTGTTCAGGGTACATTTGATACCCCTTCTATTGCCAGAGCAACATTTCATCAACGCAGAGCCCTTCAGGAAAATGCGGTTTTTCACAACTGTTCCTTCTATCGCCAGCTGAAGTGGCCACGGTTTGTCAAGTTTCTAGAAATTGAGACTAAATTTCTCTTCAGTTGTAGAGAGAAAAATTGTTTTAGGTTGTCAATACAGCCTCCAATTTGTAAACTGTTACGTCACGTTATCATTTTTAAAGTTATCTGTTGTTTTTTTGTGGGCATCGATTGGAGTTTGCCTGCGTATATGTCTGCCTGTGTGAGTGTGCCACATCCCCTGGAACTGTAGTTTTACAGAGAGTTGTGAGCCGCCATGTGAGTGCTGGGAACTGAGCTCAGGGCCTCTGGGAGGGCAGTCAGTGCTCTTACCTAGTGCATCTCTGCAGCCTCCTATGTCTGAGTCTTTGGGCCTAAAGATTTGAATTTTATCATACTACTGCATGCCTTGGTGCTACCCTTAAGGTGACTGTTTTCATGATTTTTCTTTTCTAGGTTAACAGAGCCTTCCGGATATTTAACAGATGGTCCAATTAACTATAAATATAAGACTAAGTGTACCTGGCTAATTGAAGGCTAGTAAGTATACAATTTGAATTAAATAACGTGATTTTATTCTGAGATGTTAAAGTAAATGATTAATGTGAAAGCATTAGGTAAAATGACTTCCTATATATTTTATTTCCTTGCTTATTATTGGAACATATGCATCATTTATATGAAGTTTAAAAATGTAAATCATAGAACTTTCCATTTGTAGTATAATAGATGAATATGTATTTTGTTTTTGAGTTACATTATTGCAGGACTAAGCACATTAGGCCTTGTGGCGTTGGAGAAACATCTTGTTAGGAACTTTACAAATCCTTTAGAAAGTGTAAATATTCGGTGCTTGGTTATGCTATTGGTTAATATTCTGTGCTTGGTTACACCGTTGGTTAATAATTTTCAGCATTTTAGTTCTGTTGGTCCTTTAAAAATTTTAATTGTGTTAAGGATCTTTTAAAATATGTTTATAGTATTTTTTAGAAGAGTTGTTTGCTTCTGGCTACTTTTCACAATGGGGGAAGCTTTAGCTTTTTAAACTTTTGGTGAGTAGGCCACAAATGAGTTGGGAGGTATTCTTTGGTACTATTTTATGATGTTTAGAGTACATTTGGAAAGCCATGCTTTTTGGATTACTTTAAAAGTCTTTTTAAACCACAAGGGCTATTTACCTGTAGTCTAATTTTGTTTCTTCATAGTGTATCACTAATTTGAGAAAAAGATGGAAAGAACCTAATGCCTGTCCTTAAAGGTTCTGTATAGGTGAGAATAGTTGCTTTTGAATGTTGAAACTTTGTAACCAACTTTATTCAAGTACAACTCACAGTGATAAAATGCATCCGCGTTAGTATGCAATTAAGGTTTCAGTTAAAAAAGTGTACATATGTAAAGCATATAGCCTCTGCCTTAATCAAATCTGTGAAGTCTGCCTTTTATTGTTGACTGCATTTTTAAGAAAAAGTAAGTGTATTTTGAAACCAGTGTCTTGACAGCAAATCTTTTTTCCTTCTGGTTATTTAATGATCTGTAGGAAAAGTATCTGTAAATGGATTTTTAATAAAATACTATGTCTAATTTAAAAATATTACATTTTATGTATTTTACATGAACTTAAAGATACTCTTGTTTTTTTTTTTTCCTTTTAGTCCAAATGCAGTGTTGAGGTTAAGATTCAATCATTTTGCTACTGAATGCAGCTGGGATCATATGTATGTATATGATGGGGATTCGATATATGCACCTTTAGTAGCTGTGCTTAGGTAAGTGATTACACTTGCCCGATGAGCTTATTGACAGCCGTAGGAGAGTAAATAACTATAGTTTGTTTATTTGAAGTCTTGCTCTATAGATCTGTATTCAAGGTTATGATGGTGGCTGATGGCTGGATTTCACAGATTACTGTAATACTCTGTGTGCTATGACTGTCACCTGAAGGTATACACAGTAATATAAATAAGGCTTAGGTGAATAATCGCTGTACTGTAGGACTATAGACTTCTTTGTAAATACTCTTTCTCTGTGTTTACAGTGGTTTGAATATGTTTTCATAAATATCTTTTTAGAGAGATGTGGGTGAGTTCAGACTGACATAAACAAGTATATGTGTGTGTGTGTGTGTGTGTGTGTTTGTTTGTTTTTTACAATTGTCTTTTTGTTGTAGTGAATGGAGGAAATTTAAATTCTGAAAACAAGGATTAACTTATACTTGGTATAGGGTTAATGAGGAGGTGTCTCTACCAGGTCTCAAAGGTTTGGAAACTTGGGTTATTTCATAATATTTTGTAAGCAGTCAGACAATCAGGACATTAATGTTGAATTATAGCATTTTAGTACTTACTAAAACATTTTAATAATGCTGCATTATTGGACAGCTGTGAGAAGGAGGAAAAAATATATGGGACACAGAAAAAGTATGGACATATAATATAGATTTTGTATTCAAGTTAGCCAGCATGACTGTTGGCAAATTGCCTATTACCTTATTCTTACCTTGTGTTACACAGTATCTCTCATGTTCTGTCAGTGTTGAAAATTTAAGTGTAGATAAAAGATTGTCGTTCCCCAAAATTATTTTAATTTAAAATATTCTTTTCACTGTCATGCAGTAAATATTTAATTTCATCAATAGTTTGAATTTCTGTAGGACTAACATTTAAGGTCTGGTATTTCCATTTCACTTTATGAGTTCATAATTTATGACTGTTTTAGAGTGAGCCTGTAATAGGCAGTGTAGGTATTTATTCTGTGATATTGCTGGGAATACTTTGGAAGTGCTTAAGAAAAGATTGTGTGTGTGTATGTGTGTGCACGTGTACACGCACTTGTGCGCATGGAGGTCAGAAGAATGCATTGAAGCCCGGGAGCTTGCTGTTGTGAGCCTTCTGACCTGGATTTTGGGAACTGAGTTCTGGTCTCCTTTCAAGGGAAACAAGCTGTCTCAACCACTGAAACATCCCTGGACCCCTTTAGACCTTCTGAGTCTTTGAGCATTGTAGAAAGTAAAGTTAGAAATAGTAGTTTTAAGGCACTCTATTAAAAATGTAATAGACCCTTGAAAATAATTACTGATATAAGAAAATTTATTATGACAATTAGATAAGATACTGGGTTTGCACACTTACCTTTGACAATTAATGCTCCGCGTGCGATCATTTCATTATCTTTATGGCATTGTCGACTGGCTCTTACCTAGGTTATTTTCTCAGTCCCCTAATGACCCTGCATCATCAACACCTGTTTATCACACCTATTCCCAATGTTCTCCTGTTACTAAAGGGATCTCTCCTGAGGTGATTATCAGGGCGCGCCCAGTCTGTGAAGATGGAGCTGGTTTTATTTTGTTATCAGGCAGTCCTCATACCCTGAGTGACCTGGCCAGCTCTATGTGGGCTTGGCACACTCTGTAGTCACCTGCGAGGAGGGAGCCTCCACCAAGAGAAAAGCCTCCGTAAGATCAGGCTGCAGGAAAGCCTGTAGGGCAGCTTCTTAGTCAGCGATTGACATGGGAGGGCCCATCCTTTCGTGGGCGGCATCACCCTGGGCTTGTTGTGGTCCTGGCTTCTGTGAGAAAGCAGGGTGAGCCGTAGGAGCCAAGAGGAGCCAGCCCCAGTGATTAACACTCCTTTGTGGCCTCTGCATGCGATTCTGGTCCAGGATACTGCCCAGTTTGTGTTCCTGCCTTGGCTTCCACCAGTGGACTGTGATTCAGAGTATGTAAGCCAATTAACACTTTCCTCCAAGTTGCTTTTGGTCAAAGATACCGAGGGGTTGGGAAACTGTAGCTTTTTGAATATCTGCTTGATGCTAAAGCATTGCGACTGCCAGTTTGAATGTTATCTAAACCTCTCAGAAGTCTTGTGGGTGAAGTACTATTAGCTTCCATTTTACCACAGGGGGGGAAAATTGAGACTCGGAGAAATCATTTACCTCTAGAAGGTGATAAGCCAGGATTAGGATTTCGGTCTCAATTCAGAAGCACATGCTGTTACATTCTACTTTGCTAAGAATAAGCATTTAATTATTTTAGAATTATAACACCATAAATATTTATCACTCAGGTAGCTACATGGAAGGTTGTTACATTTCAGAGCTGCCTCGAATACCAGAGTCTGTCAGGAGCTTGGAAGGTGTGGTGAGGCGTGAGGCAAAGGTCGTGGCGAGGACGAAACTTGCCGTAGAGAGGGCACACAACCCGTTCTCACTGCAGACACCAGTGGGAAGTTGGAGGATGTCCCCACAAATCCAGGGAACCCATACTTCCCAATTGTTGATCATCTTCAAGAACGATTCGCAGAACCCAGCAAAGTGCCGTGTCTGTGTCTGAAGTTTTATTCTCAAGAGTAGAAATGGCAATCAGGCTAGGATTGGGACTGATGACCGACGAAGGACATTTGTGCCCTTAGGATGCGACCCAGCTAGCACATCAGCAGTTGGAGGCTCCCCTGAGTTTCAGGGGTGCAGAACTGGTTTTCAGTTGCTTCTTTCATTGTGTAGGGTTGTTTGTCCATGGGGAGGCTGACTACAAATCTCTACTCTTCCCTCCTCTGTTAGTAAGTTAGGTTGATCCCAGGTGACTTCAGCTCTTACATCACATGGTTGGTTTTGCTGGAGTGACCATCCCCCAATTTGAAGTGTACCTTTAGATTCCGTTATGAAGGGACCCATCCACAGAAACCGTCAAGGCCTACTGTAAATGGCAGACAGTTTGTCTCTTTAGGAATTTCAGGTGTTTGAAGTTACTATTCCGAGAACTGGTAGCAAAGTTGTTTCTCTGGCAAACAATACAGTCAGAATGAGTCCTTGTGTCTCAGTTCTTGGGTCACTGAAGTAGCGATTCCTTATACACCATACGAAAGAAGTAATTAGATCTTACTCTGTAGGCAAGACGCTACTACACTTTGAAGATTATTTGTAATTGAGAAGGTTTATGTCTAACACCCTTACTCCCCTCTGGTGCTGGAAGGATTTCTGTTGGATACTGAATTTGGAAATAATTGGATGTATTAATAAATTAGGCCTGGAAAGCTCTATTCCTGGAGAAAGTAACTGGGGTCTCCAGCAGTTCACTTTCAGCTCAAGTTCAGGAGCAGAGCCGGCACACAGCAGTTCATCATTCCCGTCTCCTAGTTGTTGGGGTCCTACTTCAAAGTAAGGGTTACCCCTTTGCTTCTGAGCTCTGGAAAATCTTTGACACCCATCTCCCAACTTTTTAGGTCTTAAAAATTTGGTTTTCAACAGTGAAGAGAGGAATGTCCTCCATGTGTAGGTGCCTATGGAGGGCAGAGGACTCTGGATTCCTATTACAAGTGGCCTTGAGCCGCTTGATGTGAGTGGTGGGAACCAATCTTGGATTTTTCTGCAAGAGTATCGCTCATTCTTAACTGCTGAGCTGTCTCTCCATCACCTTCATTTATTGCTTTAAAACCATTTATAAATGAGCAAGGAAGCAAATCATTTTTTTCTTTTTTTTCAGAGAACTTTCTAAGGTTTGGTATTTTAAAGTTTTAAGAATATCTGTTTTCTCTTTTTTTTTTCTGGTGTACTCATGTTTATTTTGTTTTGTGATTACACAACCTTTAAGGAGATATGAAGAAACACGAATTCAGCTCAGATTGGGCCCCAGTGAAAGAGCAAAGAGACAATTTTGTACAAGTTTAACTTAGTGAATGGGGTTAGCTACAGGAACACGATTGAAAGGCTTCTTACAGGAGCTTGGGTGACAAAAAGGTAGTTGCATCACTGAGAACTGTCCCAGCATAGAAAGTCACAAAAGCCGCATCCTTCAGTCTCCCTGCCCAACTTGCAGACAACTGGACCAGTTCCAGAGTTTCCCAGCTTTCCATTCTGAGCCCCTGAGCCTTGTGTGTCTTCTGGGACTGCACTGTCCTTCAGGAGAGACTTTTAGCATGTTCGTACATCTGTCCTTCATGCCTCCCTCCCTCCCTCCCTCCCTTGCTCCCTCCTTTCTGTCTTTCTTTTTCTTTTTCTTTTTTTTTTTTCCTTTTGGAAGTAGCTAACAGACAGCACAGACAGCAAGCAGCAGCAGCAACAACAAAACCCAAGCCTTCCTGTGGCTCTTAGATTCTTTTCTCCCCCTCTTCTATGGCGTTGCCTAAGCCTCAGAGGGCAAGTAGATGTCAGCATGTGTCTCCTCAAGTCAAGTTACACAACAGATGTAATCACGCAACTGTGAAACTGGGAGGAAGTACACGTGTACGTAAAACCAAGACTGGTGGTGTAGAAACCAAACTCTGTTGAAAATCTTTTAAAATCATCTGTTCTCTATCATCACACCTAGTAGATGCAATAAACCAGGGGTTGGCTACTTTTAAATTTGTTTGTATTCAAAAATAAAAACATCTTCATGATCTCATTTTTCTATCAAATATGATTTGTTTGAGGGGATTCAGTTCCCAGTGATGCCTAAGTATTACTTTAACTTGGACAGATTTTTTTTTTTTTTGCTACTTTGAGAAATGAAAGATTGTGGGATGATGGGGAAGTCTTGTGTATATGTCAATAAAGCACTGTTGGCCAATAAGGAAGAAAGATAGGTGGGACTAGGAGTTCAGGAGGATTCTGGGAAAGAGAGACACAGGCAGACATCATGTAGACTCCATAGAAGTAAGAGGTCTGGACCTTTTCTCCAGCAAGAGAAATACTTAGATTAACAGTTATGGGTTAAATACTTAAGTCAGAGCTAGCCACTAAGAAACAAGCAAACAGCCAACAGCTTACAATTAATATAGCGTCCTGTGTGTTATTTGGGGACTACAACTGTGGCAGAGCCCAGGCGGCTGGCGGGGAAGGCTACACTCTGCAGTGGATACTTGAAAAAAGTTGGGAATCTCAAAAGCCATGTTGAATGAAATAAGCCACGTGTAGAAGACAGACCTCCGTGTTATATTTTATAATGTCCTAAAGAGACAAAGATGCAGAATGGTTTTGTAGGTGGAGGAGTTTTGACAGTGAAGGTGTAAGATCACCACCGAATGATGGACATGTTCTGTAGCTGGGCTGTGGTGATTCTGCAAGTGTATGCATCAGTCCCCGTGTATGTTCCATATGGAAATAGTGGATTAAAAAAAGAATCCACTATTTTGAGTTGTATTATTTGCTTCTCAGCTTCTTCATCCTACTGCATGCCTTCACACATTTAGAGAGAATAGTTTGGCCTAACTAAATGAAGAATGTAGTTTCTCCATATGAGCAGGTAGAATAGAGGACTATTATCAAAGCTGGATTTGCGGCTCACACCTGCAACCCCATCCCTTGAGAGGCGAAGACAGCTGGAACATCATGAGTTCAAGATCAGCCTGGGCTGCAGTGTGAGAGTGGATCAAAAAACTGAAAAAAAGAAAAGAAATTCCAGCCAGCCAACCACCCACTAAACAAAAATATCTGATGCTTAGGACTTCCCTACATTCATTATTCTGCCCTTTGCCATATGTTTTCTTTTGTGTACTTATTTACCTAGATGGAAAATACTGTTTGGGAATATTTATGTTCTAATGTAACAATAAGCAGAGTTTTACAGAAACAAAAACACGTGTTTTGAAAGCATCTGATGTCTAGATCTTTGTATTGGAAACAAAGTTTGAGTAGATTCTCTGTGGGCATGAAACAGCTACAAAGTATTTCTTCATTACTTTTGTAGTCAGTGGGGGAGGAGAAAGCTCTTCCAGCTACTGCTAGGATGCCAGCTCGTGGCTTAGAGTGAAGCCCGGGTGTGAGTCGTGGAGAACTGTCATGTCAGCAGCATGGATAGCAGGGACAAACAGGAGAAATGGGGACATATCAATCCAATTAGTGTTAGAAAAGGAGGGCCAGGAGGCGCAGGAGGGAGGAGGAAGACCAGGAGGAGGAGGAGCATGGGGAGGAGGGAAGGTGATGGCGAGGAGGCATGACAGTCTGTGCTACTTTATTATCAGCAGTAGACCCATGGGGGTAGACACTGATAAATTCGGTATGTGCTGTCCAGCTAGTTCTCCCTTTTAATGCGTGGGCTTTGGGATAGTGTTTTTGAGCAGATTTTCTGTGCAGAGTCACATGGATTCCTACAGTTCTCAATTCTCCTTTGCTTTAGTGGCTTGATCGTCCCTGAAGTGAGGGGCAACGAGACGGTGCCTGAGGTTGTCACAACATCTGGCTATGCGCTGCTGCACTTTTTTAGCGATGCTGCATATAACCTGACTGGCTTCAACATTTTTTACTCGTAAGTATCTGTTTAGTGTCATCTAGTGAGACAGTTACACAAACATCCTATGCACCAGGACACAGGTTGGTGTGTTAAATTTCAGCATATATAGGCTCTTTTTCTACATGATGTAAAGTATTGGCAATGTACCACAGATTGCCCTCTAAGTCTGGTTTATGATAATTTTCAAGTCTGGAGGTTATTACAGTTGCAAATTGTGTGGCTTATAAGTTAATTACAAAATTCAAAATTGTTTGATTAAGTAAATAATTAGGTAAAACAGTACTAGAGTTGTTTTACACATATAGCAACACGTACTTGGCATTTCAGGGAACCTGAAACTTCTGTTTGCATTTGAGTAAGCCTGTAGGAATCAGGGTCTGTCAGTTCCTCTGTTCCATAGACATCCTAGGTGCTGTAACTACATTACGTGATTTAGTCTCCTTTATAACAGTTTCACCATGACAGCGATGGATTTTTTTTTCATGTTACACATGAAGACATTGAGGCATAAGAGATAAATGTTTTCTTCTAAAATAATAAAAACAATGCTCATTGAAAATCTGTTCTGTGTCTAACACTTTGTACAAAAATTTTCTACCTGTACAACGCTCTGAGGCAAGTCACTGGTACTCTTTAAAGGTGGGTGGAATCCAACAGTCCTTCTGGGTTGAGGGCTTTCTGGTTGGGACACTTGTACTCAGTGTCACTGCTTGTCTTAGAGCTGTTTAAACTGTTCATATAGTCTTCTGATGGGGGATGTCCTTCTGTCTATGTGTTTCTCTTATTGGTTGATGAGTAAAACGCTGGTTGCCCAGTAACCAGGTAGGAAGTATAGGCGGGTCTACCAGAGGAGGAGAATGCTGGGGAGAGGGCGGAGAGAGAGGTCACCTGAGAAAGATGCCATGTAGCTGTTGGGAAGATAGGATGCTGGACATTCTCCGGTAAGATAAGACCATGTAGAAATATATAGATTAGTAGTTGTGGGTTAATAATTAAGAGAGAGCTGGCCAGTAAGAAGCCTGAGTCATTGACCAAACAGTTTATATTTAATGTAGGTCTCTGTGTGTTTATTTGTGGCTAAACGGCTGTGGGACCAGGCGGAACAGAAACTCCACCTGTAGTCTTCATTCTGACTGGCCTCTAGGAGTTTATCCAGAACTCCAGTTTATTGGAATATAGGGTTTTAAATGTGCTTCTGTGATCTTCTGGGCATCACTGGTGTCGTACTGTTTTTCTCTTCTGCTTCAATTTCATTAATTTGGGTCTTCTCTCTTTGTTTCGTTAGTTTGGTTAAGGCTTTGTCAGTCTTACCTCTTTTAGGAACCCATCCTATTTTATTTATTCTTTATATTGTTCACTTCTGTTTTTTAAATTTCTTCCTTAATACTTATTATTTTTTCTGTCTCCTGATTTTGGTTTTGTTTTGTTCTTGGTTTTCTAAGACCTGAAGTTCCATCACTCAGTTGTTTTTTTTTTATTTGAGATTTCCATGATTTTAATGAATGGTATTTACAACAATTTATCTCTGATAACTGCTTTTGTTTTTAAATACATAGGTTCTGGTATATTGAGTTTTCATTTTGATTTGATTGTAGGGATTTTAAAATTCTTTCTGGAATGTGTTTTCCAGTCTCTATGCTTTTGTATATTTTCCTAGTCTCCTGTTGGTTTCTATTTATCCCATTGTGCTCCAAGAGAGTGTAAGACATTGTTCTGATTTGCTGGTATTTGTTAAGACTTTCCTGTGTCCTAACATGTATTCCATTTTAGAGAAAGTTCCCAGGGGCTGTGAAGAAGGATGTGTAGATTGCATGTCTGGGTTAGAGTGTCATATAGATGTCTGTTAAGTCATTTAAGTCTGACAAGTTTTGTTGACTTTTTTGTCTGTACCTGTCCGTCCAGTGTGGGGTATTGATGCCATCTGCTATTGTCTTGAGGTCAGTCTGTCTTTATGTCTAATAGTATTTGTCTTATGAAATCGGCTTTGCTTCTTGATAAATGCTATTGTCCTGATGGTCTATTCTAATCACAGTTTCGGGTGCATCGTGAGATGTCAGCACTGCTCACACTGGAGTTCGTGTGATTTCTGTGGACGTCTTTTCTAATGCTGGCTTAGTGGCCAGAGTTCTTTTTGTTTCTGTTTTTCACAGAACATAAAGTTTTTGGTCTTGTTCAGTTAGGAAGGGCCGTTTTGCCGGATTGGTAGTTACTGTCTTTAGGGGATTGAAATATGTTACTCTGCCCTCCTGGTTCATGTAGTCTCTCGTGAGAGGCCTCTGTGATTCTGATTAGCTTCTGTGTGCGTGGCTTCATCTTTTCTCAGATATCTTTCAGTGCCCACTGTTGGCTCTGGATTCTTGGGATTGCGCCTGCATTTGGTGTAGGGGCTTCTTCTCTGGTCTTGACTGGTGTGCTGCATGTCTCCTGTATCTAATGGCCATTTCTTCCCTATATTTGGGACATTTTCTGGTGTGATTTTTTTTTTTAATAAGTGTGTTGTCTGTGCTTTTAGTTTGTGCTTTTATGCCCATGATTTGGAAGTTTGGTTTTAGAGTGGTGTCCTATATGTCTTGCATGCTCTCTCTGTTCCTGTATGCTTTATGGTTTTATGAATGTTTGATGCTATCCACCTTACCTTTAAGCCCTGGTATTCTGGTACTTCACCTGATCTGTTTATTGGCAAGGCTTTCCAAAATTTTTTTATTTGACTTACTGAGATTTTCATTCTGCAATTTCTGTTTGTTTTTCCAATATTAATATTGTTTTGTTGAAGTTTTAAATTGGCTTCATCATTTTATCCAGGTATTAGTAGCTTCTGAACTTAGAAGTTTCTGTTCTCTTTGATTTTGTTCAACACATATGTCTATTTATCTAAAATATTTAGAATTTATGTGCATGGGTGTTTTGTCTGAGTACATGTTTGTGTATCACATGCTCACCTAGTGCTTGTGGAAGCCAGGCAACATTGGATCCCCTAGAACTGGAGTCACAGATAGTTGTGAGCCATTATGTACGCCCTGGATATTAACCTGGGTTCCCAGGAAGGGGAACCATTGCTCTTAGCCATGGGCTATCTCTCTAACTTCTTAACATATTTATTTTCATAAAAAAACTTTTATATCTAGAAGTCCAGGAGTAAAGTCAGGTGCTTTAGAGGAATGGCCACAGAATAATTTGTCAGATTTTTTTGTCTTTTCTTCATGAAGGCATAAATTGTTCATCAGAAAAAGTTCCACCAGGAGTAAAGCCTTTAAAATGCCCTTGAATCATCAATTTATTGTAGGATCTTTTTATACTATAATGTATCCAAATAAGCACACACGGGAAAGTGTGTATATTTGTGTGTGTGTGTGTGTGTGTGTGTGTGTGTGTGTATAAAATTAGAATACAGCCTGTTAAAGGGCATTAAAATAAAATGTGATAGACATGTCTCTTTGGGGTGTATAGGGGGTGGCCTGTGTCTTCAGGTTAGAGCCACGTCATTTCTTGTTTCTTTTAAGTTTCAGGCGTTCATAAACTTCTCTTTCTCTTAGAATATATATTCAGAGTGTTTCTTTAAGGCTTTACAGAGGCTTCAGAGCCTGAACCTGTAGTCCTTGCACATTGGAGTTTGGGGCGAAACACTTTTATTGGATGAACTAAATCAAACAGGTAACACCTGAAATGAAGAGGAGAGAAATGGAGGAGTGGCAGCTCATACCTGCAGTGCCAGCCCCTCCCCGGGAGCTGAGGCAGGAGACCAGCCTGGACTACAGACCGAGACCCTGACTCTAAAAACGGGGTACCGAACAAAGAACGAAGCCACACTGCGAAATTGTGTTACGTTACAAAAACCACTCGATTCATGTTTCGTTGCCTTGAGTCTGAATACATGAGTGATGTCTGAGCACATGGGTTATGTTTTGCAGAATCAATTCTTGTCCCAACAATTGCTCTGGCCACGGGAAGTGCACAGCTAGTGTTCCCATTGCAAGTCAAGTGTATTGTGAATGCGATAAATACTGGAAAGGGGAGGCGTGTGACATCCCGTACTGCAAAGCCAACTGTGGCAGTCCAGACCACGGCTACTGTGACCTGACAGGAGAGAAGCTCTGTGTCTGCAATGATAGCTGGCAAGGTAAGCATGCAGGGTGCGGGATGGCGCTGGGGAATTCCGCATTCGCTTGCTTTAGTTTGCAAATCCAGGTCTCTTTCCTTTTTCTTCTTTTGGTGTGTTTAGATCAACAGCTAAAGTTTTAGTAATCTGCATTTTCACAAATAGATGTAACAAGTCTTTCTCTGCTCTGCCAGCCAGCTCCCAAATAATGACACGGAGACTTATTATTAATTGTGAAAGAATGGCCTTAGCTTAGGCTTGTCCCACTGGTTAAATTAACTCATATTTTTATTAGTCTACGCTCTACCACGTGGCCTTTACCTCTCTTGCATTTCATGCGTCCCTGTCTCCATGGCCTCTCTTCTTCCCAGAGTTCTCTCTCTATCTGGAAGTCTCTCCTATACCTCCTGCCAAGCTATTGGCCATTTACTTCTTTATTAAACCAATCAGCAGATGCTCTGGCAAATACACATCTTCACAGTGTACAAAAAGATTATTCCATAACAGAATTGGTAAAGACTTGTCTACATGCCGTTTTACAGATTAGATGAAAGTTACACATTAAATGTTAAATTGTAGGTATAGGATCATTATGATCTTCTGTAATTTTTGGTTGAGTCTCCAGAGATTAGATGACTTCACTGGATTTAATGTGTGGTGTATTCAAATTCACTTCATAAAGGGTAACAACTATATTTTGAAAATAAAAGCCTTCTCACAGGCACAGGAGCATTTTAAATGTATTTCTTAGGAAAGACTGACCCCTTGTGGCTATTTAAAAAAAAGAACACGGACTTCCAGCAAGTGGAAGTTTATTTAGCTGCCTTTTGTAAAAGTTAGGTTCCCAGTAAAGAATTCTACAATATCCTGCCTGATTCAGGGTTAGCTTTGAACCACACTGAGGAGTTTGGGTTTCTTAAGCATCTAGTATATAGTTATGCATTTCTCAGTGTGGAGTTGAGCTAAGGGGTGATGACTTTGCAGAGAGGCATCCGTTGTGCTGATACATGAGTTTTTGACAGAGGGAACTATGACTCCCACATTATATAGTGCAGAGGTACGCTGAGCATGTGTTCTGACAATACAGTAGCACTACAACCGTGGTTCTCTCTGCCCTAAGAATCACACGCAGGCACCCTATACCAGTGACTTATATCAACAAGGATTTTATTATTGATTATCTGTTATTTGTGGTCAAGGTGGGTGCAAATTTTCAGGTGTTCACTAGTGATAGGACTGTATTTTTCAGTGGTTTGGCATTTCCAAAGTTTGTGTCTTCAGAAATTGCTTTGAGGCTTTTTTTCCAATTAAAATTTGAAACTAAAATATTTTCATTTTCTATAGTGATTGTTGTATATTAACAGTAGATTAGTAACTGTTGCATCACCTGAGGGGTGAGCTGTGAGGTTTCAAAGGCCTCTAGCCATTCCTGGCATGTCATTGCTTCCAGTTTGAGATTGGAAATGTCAGCTCTTAGGTGCCACCCTGACACCTGTTGTCAGTGAATTATTTATTATCCCTCTGGAACTGTGCTTTAGTTTGGGTTTTATTGCGGAGAAGAGCTATCATGGCCACGCAACTCTTATAAAGGGGAATACAGAATTGGGTGTGGCTTACAGTTCAGAGGTTTAGTCCATTGTCATCGGCAGGAAACATGGCGGTATGCGGGCAGACATGGCCCTGGAGAGGTAGGTGAGAGACCTACATCTGGGCCAGCAAGCAGCAGGAAGAGAGATGCTGGACCTGGCTTGAGCATTTGAGACGTCAGAAGTCTCCGTGCTCTATCACAGTCTCAACAACGTTTAAAAGTCCAAAGTTCAAAGTTTTTTTTCTGCGATCCATGCGATCTCTCAACTGTAATTAATCCTCTTCAACATGGGGGTTGTCTGTCTGCCCTCCACATTCTGGGGGTTGGTTGGTCGGATTTTTTTTATAATCCACTGCCTTCTGGAATGCTGACTGCCCTGCTGGGTTGACCTTGTACATGCTAATAACTAATCAGAGCTGCAGTGACTTCATGGGTGCAATGGCCACATTGTATATGGAAGACACCTATTTTTAAGGTCTTGCAAAATAACTCTTAAAATGATCTCTTCTTGATATCGACGATCTGTCTATCACTGAGCCAGGGATAGTATCCTCAAGTGCTTGAGTCATTCACGTTTTCCGTTCTCATTGCAATGTTTTATCAGATGTCTAGTCAGTGTCCATGTTCGCCTGGAGCCAGCATCCCTCATTCCTAGATCCCTAGGTGCTGCAGTTCAGGACTGTGCTGGTGCAGTCCCGGATCGAGCTGGTAGTCACTGTGACTGTTTCTTAAAGGGTAGGTCAGTGACGTTTGCAATTCTATTTATGTAATACTGGTTGATAACGTTTTACCCCGAAAGAACTTCTTTCAGCATTGGAGTCTGCCACACCTCTCTACCTACCAAGCAGTATGCTAAATTTGTCTTTCTGAAGTGTCCACAGCATCTTGGTTGGTGGATCCATTCATCTTGGGAATCCACTGTTTTGCTCATCACAAGAAGTAACTCTGTTAACATTTTAATGAGACGGCACCGTTTCAGTTATATTTCTGTGCTCTGCCCACCAGCTTGGCGGCTACTTCCTGTACTGTATGTACTTGAAGCCCTACAAGTATCCACGGGTCTGATAGCGTCTCCTTGAAAGTCCTCTCAGTGTTGGCATTTTGACCTTCTTCCATAATCTCAGATAGTCCCACTGGTGTCAGAATGGCGACGAAACCCCCTAGAGCGTTGCCAGTGCCCAGCTTGCTGCAGTCTCCATTGGCCCTTGCTGGTTGCTTTATGGAACCAGCTTCTTCCCTTGCTCCTTGTAACCAGTGACCTCTGCTCACTCCAGGCTTTGCTCCCTCCCCCTCCCCCTCCCCCTCCCCCTCCCCCTCCCCCTCCCTCCCCCTCTCCCTCCCTCCCTCCCTCCCCCCTCCCTCCCTCCCTCCCTCCCTCCCCCCCTCCTCCCTCCCCCTCCCTCCCTCCCTCCCTCCCTGCGCATTCAGAGAATTGAACAGAGGAGAACTTGACTGTGGTCTGCCCTTTGCTTCTGGATCAGGTTGGGTCTAAAGGGCTGCTATGAGTGGTTTGAGCTTCGATGCAAACCCCCAGAACTTGCACCATGAGCAGTGAGGACATTTCACCTCTGCGGATTCGTTTTTATCCGGGGTAGCTCTTTCCATTTCCTCTGCATTCACGACGTGGCTGTTGGTACAAGAGGCAGCGTCTGCTGTTTATTGCATCTCAGTATTTAGAGACTGTTGTAATTATTCATTTAGTGTCAATACTGTTTTATCTCCAGTGATAAAAAGATTCAGCAGAGGGAGAGAATAGGGACTGGTCAGTTCCCGAAGCAGCCAGAACACACATTTACCGGTTGGCTTTGTTGTTTTAAATAGGTGTGGGTGGTGATGACCTCGGGTGGTGTACATAGTAATACAGTTATAGGTTGGAGAGTGAAAAACTGAGACACAAGAGACACCCTGCTCAAAGACAGCCATGCAGTCCTGGTTCAGTTCGTGCAGCCATAGGCCTCTGCTTGTGACAAATGCATCTGCAAAATGCAGTGACAGGAAGTGCAGTAACAGGAAGTGTAGTAACAGGAAATGCAGTGACAGGAAGCACAGTAACAGGAAATGCAGTGACAGAAAGTATAGTAACAGGAAGTGCAGTGACAGAAAATGCAGTAACAGGAAATGCGGTAACAGGAAACTCAGTGACTGGAAGCGCAGTGACAGGAAGCGCAGTGACAGGAAGCGCAGTGACAGGAAGTGCAGTGACAGGAAATGCAGTGACAGGAAGCACAGTAACAGGAAGCACAGTGACAGGAAGTGCAGTGACAGAAAATGCAGTAATAGGAAATGCAGTAACAGGAAACTAAGTGACTGGAAGCACAGTGACAGGAAGTGCAGTGACAGGAAGTATAGTGACAGGAAGTGCAGTGACAGGAAGTGCAGTGACACCAGGTGTGCTTGGGACAGAGACGATGCTGCATAAGTGCATTCAGGTGTAGGGTGCCATGTAGCAAGAAGAGGGCTGGAGCCCTAGGACTCCTTCTGTGACCTGGGTTTCAGGGCTGTGGATCCCCCTCATCTGCATCTTGTGGCGAGGGAACCAAGACTGAGCAGTTGTGCAGGAGACACTCTAACTAATGATGGCTTTCGTTTTAGGAAACTTACTGTAGATTAAAATAGCTTTCATTTTATTGCACTTCGTTTTCTTTGTGGATACATGAACCCACCTACTGAAGATTGGGTGTTAGTAACGGCGATTCTTATTTCCACTTTGTTCAATGTTTTATGACTTACAAATGCTTTAGATACTATTCTGTGAAATATTAAAAACTTGTAATAGTATTTGCGAGCAGATTGCTATTTCCACTTTGTAGATGGAAGCTTGATGATTGGCAAGGTAAACAAATCTTTTCAAGGTGATGTCACTGTTGACAGGACTAGAATTTGAGGGTGTTGTTTTCCATTTTAATACTCTGGTAGCACATCAAAATAAATATGAAGTTTCATGTTATTTAAGATTTTTTTCATAGATTCTGATAGTCATTAGAACCTGTTAAGATCTGATTGTATTTCCATTGTTAATTATTTACTTGCAAAGTGTATTTCAGACTCTTGTTTATGAGGGAAGATTTTGGGAAAAATTCTTCCTATGTAGCTCAGGCTAAACTTGCTTGTTAGTGCTTGAGATTTCAGTCTTTCTCCTCAGCTTCTTGGCTGAAGGCTTTAGAGGTGTGACCCACCAAGAGGGGTCAGACGGTCACTGACCTCACATTTCTAAAATGGTGAACGTTATGTTCTTAAATTCTTCTAACCTGTGCAATCTGCTTCTGTAATCTGTGATCTTTATTTAATCCGGTGTGTTGTGTGTGTGGTTATTTTTTTAAACAGGTCCGGATTGTTCTCTGAATGTTCCTTCTACGGAGTCCTACTGGATTTTGCCAAACGTTAAGCCCTTCAGCCCTTCTGTAGGTCGGGCTTCCCATAAAGCAGTTTTACATGGGAAATTTATGTGGGTGATTGGAGGATATACCTTTAACTACAGTTCTTTTCAAATGGTTCTGAAGTAAGTGTGTGCTTTTAGAGTTTTATAATAAACTTAAGTTTCATTGCCCAGATATGTAAACAGATATTTTTGTGGTAGTACGCAGTTGTTAAAATTGCACAGCTGTGAGTCATGGAGGTTAGAGCATGCCTTGAGTGACACTTTAGAAGACACACAGACCATTTGGCTTGGAACATAGGGAATCTGGGAAGAAGAGTAGACACAGGCATTTCTTTAGAAGGAAGTTATACGGGGATGAGTTTTCTTCAGGGAAGAGCAAGACCTGAGCCACAGCGGCTGAAACACTAGAAGGCTGAGAGGGAGAAGAGAAACCAGCAAACAGCGTGGGAAGGAATGTCCAGAGGTCTAGGGAAGCCACCCAGGGCAGTGTCTTCAGAGCGAAGCGAATGCAAGAATTACAGTGCCACCCACTTCAAATGATGGCCATTAACTAAGACAGATGGCAGGACAGTGGCCAAGGATTTGCTCTGAAGATGTTGACCTTAAAAGCAGGTTTGTGGAGTAGTTGGGTTAAACATCTTTCTGCAGTTAGTGTAAGAGAGAATAGAAATAAAGGCGGAGAAGCTGCGGAGCAGAGTGGTAGCCTGAAGGGGAAGTAAGGTCACAGTGTTGTTGTTTAAATCTGTTTACAGACATGTGTGCTGATCCAGTAAGACAGAAGGAACACACACACTCACACACACGTGCACACAGGTGCACACACATGCACTCACGCACACGTGCACACAATGCACTCATATACACGTGTACGCGCACACACACACACACACACACACACACACACACACACACACACACACACACACACACATACCCCAAAGGGAAGATGGGGGAGTTGTTGCAGAGTTGCAGGGTCTAGAGCACAGGGAGCATGAAGCTCATATGTTGCAGGGGTCACTGGACTTTGGGAAGCGGCCCCCCTTTACTTCTGGGGTGCTGCTGCATGTATGCTTTCCTAAATTAATATCCAGTGTGGAGTGTGATGCTACCCCACCTGGAATCTGAGCACTAAACACTCCAGATGCGTAGTTTTAGAACTTCAGTGTGCGTACTCATTAGAGTTCTAGAAGTCAAGCTTCTGTGTCACATAATGCAAGACTAGCTTACTTTTGCAGAAACCTGTGTACTACTGCAATTACCGTGAACAACTTAAAAGAGTTACTAGCAAGCAGGTATATTTATGCATAGGAAATATGTAGCTCTTGATGAATTGATTTTTTTCAAGATAAATATGTATAGAGATAAGTATAAGTATTAAAAGGAAATGACTGTTGTAAAAATCATTTTGTGGAAAGTCTTAAATGAGGGAATTTTCAAGAAAAAACTGGATTTTGTTTTAATTTGAAAGTGAGGAACTCATTATTTTTAAGTTCACTGTAATTATTGAATGCAGTTAGACTAATGAATTCTCTACTCAAGTTCATGTGTCTGTTTTAACTTTTTTTAAATTTTAGAGTTTTAAATTTTGGAGTGCTTTGCGTGTGTGTGTGTGTGTGTGTATGTACCACATGTGTGCCTGGTGCCTGTGTAGGTCAGGCCATTACATCTCCAAGAACTGGACTTACAGATGGTCCTCTGTCCAGACAAGTACTCTTAACCACCGAGACGTCTCTTGAGTACTGGATACTGTATATTTAAATAACTGAGTCTTGCTAGTCATTTTTTTTTTTTACTGGAGCTTTACTAACAATTTTTAAACATGGCCCATGAAATCGTTAGTTATGCCTCCCTTTGAATTTAAAGAGAATTTGTATTCGGCTGAAGAAACACATGCAGAAATTAAGTACCTGAAAAGGAATTTTAGCTTACTGATACCGTTTGTTTTCTTCTTTGCAGTTACAATTTGGAAAGCAGTATATGGAATGTAGGAGCTGTATCACGGGGACCTCTCCAGAGATATGGGCATTCTCTTGCTCTATATCAGGTAAGCCTCATGTGTGAACAAAAATCTAGTTATTGTCTTTAAGAATTTGTGTTAGAAAAATACTAGATCTCAGATTTATTTCAAGCACTCAGTGAGAATAGTAGGTCATAAGACTTATGATACAGAGAACTGGTAAACTAACATTTTACAACGTTGCTTTATGTTGGGCATGTACAGCAAGGAAGAGTGAGGACTTTTGGTGGTGGGGTCTCCCCTCCTTGGGTTGTTTTAGAGACAGGGCTTTGCTAAATATCCCAGGCTGGCCATAAACTGGCTGTTGGACTCAAGTTTGTGGTCTTTCTACTTTAATCTCTTGGGTTCTGGGATTATAGCAAGACTAGTTATTTTATCAGTCACAAAAATCGAGGTAAATGTAACACGAAAAATAAAAACCCAAGGACATATTGGGGTTCAAACTTCAAGCTGAAGATCAGAGAAGTAAAGCAGCCGGCCACTAGCTCTTACTCTACCTCAGGCTGAAAGGGCTGCCCTCTCCTTAGCATGGCTGGAGAATAAATATCCACACCAAACCTCAGACTGCAATCCCAGACTGCCGCCTTGTCTTCTCAGATCCTGGGATTAAAGGTGTGTGATCCCAGGTGCTGAGATCACCATTGTGTGAGCGGTTTCTTTTTAGTACTGGATCAGTTTTTTTAATGATCTTGGCCACCTGCTTGTCCCCTGAGTCCTGGGATTAAAGGCATGTGCCACCATGGCCTGGCTCTGTGGCTGCCTACTATGACTGCTGGGATTAACGGTGTGTATCACCGCTGCCTGGCCTCCATGGCTTGCGGCTAGCTTTGCTTTCTGTATCCTCAGGTAAACTTTAGGAAATCGTAAATAATATGTTACCACAGTAAATTATATGTCAGTTTATTGTCTGAGAGATATTTTAAATGCAGGGCTCAGTGACATTAAGTACATTTATGTTATATAATCACCATCATCTTCATAATTGTTTTTTAACTCTAGTGAAGCTACAGAAGTCCTTCTCCCTACACTGGGTAGCTTGCAGTTTGCTTCCCGTCTCTGAGTTTGACTGGTATAGGTCTGGGATGGGAGTGGAACCTAATGGCGTTTGCTCTTTTGTGGCTTGTTTTCCTCAGCACAAAGCTTCCAAGTCTCTTCATAACAATATTTAATTGTGCGTGTACATTAAAAAAAATCCCAAGTGTTAGTGGGCACTTAGATTACTCCCACCTTTTGGATACTGTGAATATTTGTTTAGATGAATTCTTGGGAGTAGAACTGGAGGACCGTGGCAATTCTGTGTTAGTTTTTTTGGGAACAACTATGCTGTTTTGTATACTGAGAGTACTATTTTATAGTCTGTCAGTGTTTATAGTTTCCAATTTTGTCTACAGCTTTGCTAACAGTGTTTTCTGTTCTTAGATAATAGGGCCTTGGTGATAATAGTATGTTACTACTTTATGATTTGTAGTTACCTAACAATTTGTATCATTGCATAGTGCTTTGTTTTTTCTTCTTTTAGAACACTATGTGGCTCTTGTCTTGAACTCACAGAGATCTTCTGGCCTCTGCCTGAGGATTAAAGGCATGGGCCACCATGCCCTGCTATTACACAGTTTTATTGGCTGCTTGTGTATCAGCTTTGAAGATGTGTTTGCTCAAGCCTTCTGCCGTGTTTATGTTGGTTTGTTTTTGTCATTAAATTTTAGGGGTTCTTTGTTAACATTTCACCAGAGTCGTGCTTTGTAAGTGCTTCTCCTTCTCTAGGGTCTGTTCACTGTCAGGAGTGTTGCTCTTTGGTGTGTTGGAGATGCCTTGGGGTTGCAGGGCATTGAACTTAAGTTCTTACACATGCTAAGCACATGCTGTAACACGTAGTTACACGTCCTCTGTCCAAAAGTCTAGGTTTTATGTAGTTCCGGTTCATTTATTTATTTATTTATTTTGGTTTTGGTGACGTATGTAAGAAATCATTGCCTGGTCAGCAACATGAAGCTTTTTCTTTATGCTTTCTGTTTTTTTTTTTTTTTTTAAATTTCCCTCTAGTTTAGGTACTTTAGATCTTATGTTTGTATCTGTCTTCCACTTTGGGTTTGGTATGTGGTGTGAGTTGAATGTCCAGTTTCATTCCTCTGCATGTGGGTAAGTACTTTCCAGGAACCATTTGGTGGAAAGACTGTCATGTCTTGCTATTCCAGTCAGAAGTCATTTCACCACATGTAAGAGTTTATCTCTGGACTCTGGGTTCTGCAGTGTTGGTCTGTATGTCTGTCTTTGTGCTGTTACCACACTTTGGACTGTAGCTTTTAAATATTAGACATTTAGTTTTTTTTCCCTAAGATTGTTTTGGCTATTTAAGATCACTTAGAAGTTCTATGAATTGTAGTGTAGAGTTTCATGTTTTGCAAAAAGCATATAGATGTATTTACAGTTTAGATACTTTAAAATATTTTTTAGTGTTCAAAATAATGGGTTTCCTTAATGTATTTTTCCTTTTGTATATGTGTGCAGGATAAAGGGCCTATGAGAATCCCTGTCAACCATATATCAGATAAAGCCTTAACACCTGGAATCCATAAAGAACCATAAAAATTAAACGTGCATCCAGCAGCCATCTACTCAGCAAATAGGCAAATTAACTGAACAGACAAGTCGCAAAAGAACCACACGCTGGCAGGCTGTGTTCCCGTAATATTGGTACTTGGGATGTGGCAGGAGGAACCCGGGTTCAAAGCCATCCTTTGCTACATAGCAACTTTATGCTAGTGTGGGCTACATGAAATCCCATCTCGAAAAGCCAAAGTTAAAAAGAAAGAAGAGAAAAATAAAGCTAGCTGATAAATACAGGAGATACCGTTCATAATTCTTACTCATCAGGGAAATGAAAATTAAAACCATCCTGAGATCCTGTTGCCACCAGGAAAACAAATGGAGGGCTGGAGAGAGGGCTCAGTTGGTAAGAGCACTTTTCGCTCTTGAAGAGGACCCAGGTTCGCTCCCCAGTGTCCATGTGATGGTTTCCAATGATCTGTAAACTGGTTCTGTGGGGCCAGACTCTCTTTCCATAGGAAGCAGGCACACACGCGGTGTCCATAAACACATGCGTGCAGGCAAACACTCACACACGTAAAATCTACTTAAAAGGAGACAAAGCAAAGGCTGACGAATGCTGTCAAGATTGCAGTGGGAGGGGCACCCTATACACGGCTGGCTGGGATGTGCACTACCGTAGCCACTGTGGAAATGGACACAGAGGCTCGTAAGGGCTTAAAGTACAACCGTGAAATAACCCAGTTACCACTCTAGGGATCACAGTCAGCGTACGTCAGAGTTGCTTGCGTATCCGTGCTTGTAGTAGCACTACCCATCAGAGCCAAAACACGGAGCCAACCTAGAAGCCCACCAACCCAAAAAAATGATGGTGCAGGTGGGGTGGGTATACACGTGGTGTTTTGTCCAGCCATAAAGACCGAAATTTGCAAGAAGATGGTTAGAACCGAATAACAAGTTAAGCAAAATTAGCCAAAGAGAGACAAAAATTGCTTGTTTTTTCAGAGGTGGAATCTGTGTGTGTGTGTGTGTGTGTGTGTGTGTGTGTGTGTGTGTGTAGCATGAAATAGAGTGAGCAAAGAGGAAAAACTGCAAAGGGAGGATGAAGGAACAGGAGAGAGCATTGTGGGAGACAATATCACATCTCATGAAAATCTAGATATGATTCTGCACATAATTTTATGTAGCTAAATGTACATGTATAGGGGCGGGGCAGAAGGGAGATTATATGGTGAGGAAGGGGCTCAGAGAGAGATAGGTAGGGGGAGAGGGGAGACTAATGGGCAGATATGAATAGATAGAGAAATATATCAGTGTGAAAATGTCATAAAGCAGGGTTGGGGAGATGGCTCTGGGTGTGGGGTCTCCCTTTTCCTCACGGTCTGTTGGCCACCAGTCTGTGAGGACAAAGGGAGCACCTGATGTCAGTCACTGTCCTCCACATGTGTTTACATACGTGTGTACATACGTGAGGGTCTTTTTAGTGAGTAATGCACTCTTGAGGTCTCAGCCTTGGTACTGCTCAGAGAGGAGAAAAATGGTTCTATCAGCAACAACACCAAATCAAACAAGATACATAAATACTCTTAGAATTGATTAACGTAAGTGCCGCTGCGGACTAGAAAGCAGAAAGGGGCAGAAGTGTGTGCTTTAATGTCAGAAGTTACTTAAAAGGAAGGAAGTAGGGGAGGGGGACGCAAGGTTAAACAGAAGAAAGGAAAACGCTGGGATGAAGCTTAGTTGGAAGAATGCATGAGCTATTATTGCATTTGCTCTCCAGTGCTGCCTAAGACCTGCTGGGGTGCATCCCTGTAACCCAGCACTTGTGAAGGAGAGGCAGGAAGACCTGAAGCTCAGAGTCAAGCTCACCCAGATGGATGAGTAACATGAGACACTCCTTATCCTTGCTCAGCACACACACACACACACACACACACACACACACACACACGCACACACGCTCACATGCAGACACACACACAGATACACAGAAACAGACAGACACACACACAGATACATACACACATAAGACACAGAGACAGACAGACACACAGACACACACACAGATAGACAGACACAGACAGACAGACACACACGCACACACATACACAGACATGCGCACACACATGCACAAGACACACACGGATAGACAGACACACAGATAGACAGACACAGACAGACAGACACACACACATACACACACACACATACACACACATGCGCACACATGCGCACACAGACACACGCAGACACACACATACACAGAGACACACAGACACACACAGACACACAGACAGACACAGACAATCACACATACACACATACACACGAAGAATAGGAACGTTGGGCATGAAAAACTCGAAACTGACAGTTACCCTCATGTGATGAACTCAGTTCCTAGCCACCAAGAAGAGCAGAGGGCAGGGACCCTTTACCGTGGGTACCTGAAATTTCCAAGTTCTGACTCCTTCTCACCTCAGCCGCCTACTGTGGCTGTCTCTACCCTGGTGAGAAGGCAGGTGGAGCTCACACTTTCTTGTTTTCAGGTGCTTGGGGGTAGATCAGTTTTTCAGCAATAGGCTCTCTCTCAACACATTGCCTGCCCACAGCTTTCTGAGACGTGGAGAGTCCTTACCTGGGGTGTGGCTCCCCATCAATGCTGACCCATCAAGATGGAGGAGCCATGGTGTCACTGAAGCCCCGAGTTGGACTGGAGGTTTTCACAGAATGTGGGCTAGTTCTGTATGGGTCGGGCAATGGATGTTTTTGCCAGGGCTGCCTCACTGGGCTGAAACGCTGTAGGGGATGAAGCCGCCGGCTCCTTCAGCTGTGCCAACACTCTGCTGTTTTACTGTCTGCCTGTGGTTTGCAGTGTTCTCCAGTTGCCTTTTTCTTTGTTATCTGGCTCTTCTCATCTACTGCTTCCCAGGGAAGTGTCTTCCCGTTTGCCATCGTACTCACGAAGTCTCGTGGCAGGCTTTATATCTTTCCCTCTTACGTTTATTTAGTTATTTCAACCGTTTTTAGTAATTCAACTGTTTTAGTATGGTAACAGTTCTGCTTTTGTTTTCATGTGTGTTTTCCCACATCATGTATTACAAGGGGCATTCTTTTCCCTTTGAGTAGTTTTGTCACTCCTGTCACAAACCATTTGACCATGGGCATGTCTGTCCATCATCAGTGTTATCTCTGGATCCCCCATGACCATGGGCGGGCCTGTCCATCATCAGTGTATCTCTGGATCCCTCATGACCATGGGCGTGTCTGTCCATCATCAGTGTTATCTCTGGATTCTCCATGACCATGGGCGTGTCTGTCCATCATCAGTGTTATCTCTGGATCTCCCATGACCATGGGCGTGTCTGTCCATCATCAGTGTTATCTCTGGATCTCCCATGACCATGGGCGTGTCTGTCCATCATCAGTGTATCTCTGGATCCCCCTTGACCATGGGTGTATCTGTCCATCATCAGTGTTATCTCTGGATTCTCCATGACCATGGGCGTGTCTGTCCATCATCAGTGTTATCTCTGGATCTCCCATGACCATGGGCGTGTCTGTCCATCATCAGTGTTATCTCTGGATCTCCCATGACCATGGGCGTGTCTGTCCATCATCAGTGTATCTCTGGATCCCTCATGACCATGGGCGTGTCTGTCCATCATCAGTGTATCTCTGGATCCCCCTTGACCATGGGTGTATCTGTCCATCTTCAGTGTATCTCTGGATCCCTCATGACCATGGGCGTGTCTGTCCATCATTAGCGTATCTCTGGATTCTCCATGACCATGGGCGTGTCTGTCCATCATCAGCGTATCTCTGGACTCTTCATTCTGTTGTGCTGATTTATTCCCGAACCTCACTGTCTTGAGACTTGTTTTGTATTACATTTGAACGAAGTTTTTTTTTTACATTTACAGACTGTTCTGATTTTCTGCAACCCTTGCTAATGACATTTAGCAAATGAATTTCTGCAAAGAAGCTAGTTAAAATTCTGATAGAGATCGTGGTGACTGCACAGACTTTGAGATCTTTGTCGTCAAAATGTTATGTCTTCTGATGCAGTATCTTTCAATTTATATCTTTGTAAATTTCAGCAGTTTAATACCTTCAGTTTTGAACTCTTCTGTAAAAATTTTTTCCTGAATAGTTTTTACTTTTGGTGTCAGGGTAGCTACTTTGCTGACTTAGTTTTGGATAGTTGATTGCAAGTGTGTGGACTTATATGCATTTTGTTCACTGACCTCATGCTATGTATAGTTGAATTCATTTGTGAATTCTTCATTTCTTAGGATCTTTTATATAGAAGGTGATATAACCTGCTCATAGAAATTATCTCCCATTCCATTTTCCCTGGGCTCCTACTAGTTTTTTCCTATTTGTCCCAGGTAGACCTTCCAGTACTGTTTTCAGCAGAAATGAAAAAGTAGGCACCCTTATTTTATTCTTAGTCTGAGAGGAAAGCATCCCCCATTTCACAATTAGGTATATTTTAGCTTAGTGTTTTCCTTAGATAGCCTTTACCAAAACTGAAGAAATCATCTTTTTAGTTTGCTGCAATAGAGTGGTCTATACCATTTTTGTGTCATTTATATGAATCATCTGTGAATGAAAATAGTTGGGTAATTTGTAAGTGTTGTGAAGATTTACCCAAGGTGAACTGAAGGTATGTAGTTTTCCTACGCCACAAATGGTAATAAAATGTACTTTATGTGATATGCAAATACCTGTGTTTTTGGTGACTAGTGCTGGAAAACACTGAGTAATTGAGAACAGGAAGAACAGTTTGCATAGGTGTTGAAATTAAAATGTAGCTGTTAGGGACTCAGATCATTCAGATACTGGGAAGACTCCATCGGTGATGCCAGCCAACTTCATGGCTTTTCTGATGTGTGAGGGTCGTCCATTGTAGAACCACTGCACTCTTACGCATTAAGTTTCTGATTTGTTTACTGCATTTCCACTCGCGTCGTTTCAGGGTTCTCTTCTTGTGTAGAACAACCAGAAATGTGCTTAGTAGATTATATAATGTGAGCATTTAAATGGAAATACATTGCAGCAACTTTCCCGTAGAATGATTTCTAGTTGGTCTTAATAATAAAAAACCCAAAGACAGATATTGGAGTTCAAATTGAAAATCAGAGAAGCAAAGCAACCAAGGCATTAGAGAGTTCTTATGTCTACCAAGGCTAAGACCAAAGTGTGTGGGGTGTGATCCTGTCCTCAGTGTGACTGCAGACTGCAGTGCTCTCCACCAAACCCCAGACTGCACTGAGGCTGCCCTGAGCTCCTGCCTGGGATTAAAAGCATGTCACCCCAAGTGCTGGGATCAAAGGTGTGAGCTCTGTTTCCTTTTTGGACTGATTCAGTCTCATGTAGCCCAGGGTGGCCTTGAACTCACAGAGATCATCTGCTTCTGTTTCCCGAGTGCTGGGACTAAAGTTTTGACCACCACTCCCTGTCCTCTATGGCCAACTAGTGGCTTAGGTGTGTGGCTGACTAGTGGCTCAGCTCTGCATTCTCTTCAGGCAATCTTTCTTAGATTGCAAACAAACTATCGCTACATTTTCCATTGATCGTTGGTGTGTTTCCATTTGAGGTATGCTGTGAGCAGTTACTAAAATGTGGTGTTTAAAAAAATGGTCTTTTTTAAAAAAAACATTAATGCATGTTAAGAAATAACTCTTCTGCCTACTGATGTATGTGTTTTAACTTACAGGAAAACATCTTTATGTATGGAGGCAGAATTGAGACAAGCGATGGCAATGTCACAGATGAATTATGGGTTTTTAATATACCCAGCCAGTCGTGGAGTACGAAAACCCCCACTGTTCTGGGACACGGCCAGCAGTATGCGGTGGAGGGGCACTCGGCACACATAATGGAGCTGGACAGTGGAGACGTTGTCATGATTGTGATATTTGGATATTCTGCAATATACGGTTACACAAGCAGCATACAGGAGTACCACCTTTGTGAGTTTCGTTTAAAATGCCATTTTTTTTTAATGGGTTGAGAATCTTTTTTTTTTAATTTAATTATTTGGTCAAAATGGTGACTTGTTTTAGATTGGACTTATAAGGCAAGGACTAATGTTTTTTTCAGTATAATCTTTTTGATGATGCTAGATTTTTATTCTTTAATATTTGGGTGTATCTCTTAGCCAGATGAGGGGGAAATGTTGCACACTCATTTTCAAAGATGTATAAATATTCTTAAATGTAAGACATTCCCATAGATGGTGCTGTTTCCTTGGATTTTACCTATGCCTGGAAAGCTGAAGTTAGCTCCTGTCTTGTGTTCCATGAGTTTGAGAGTTTTCACTTTTCTGTACTATGTTCTGAGCCTCACTGCTAGGCCCGTTTAAAGTAGATTGTCAAGGCTGTGCTGCCAGCTTCTAAAGGAGGTCATTATTAGTATTTGAGGCAACCTGGTCAATCTGTGCATGAGTTTCTGGATTACTGTCCCTTTTTCCTTAAGTAGTTTTTTCTAGTCTCCCCCCACCCTCCATTCTTTAAGACATTTTCATACCGTACTTTTTTGTTTTAGTTTTTGTTTTAGTCTACAAACATTTATCTTGTTGCTATTTAAAGGTAAGAATATGCTCATTTCTGGATCTTGCTCACTTACCGAGATCCAGTTCTTGGCATTTGTGTCAACACACGTGTGGCCTTGCAGACGCTGTCTGTAGGGTCAGTGGGACATAAGCAGTGAGGATGCCTGTGTGCTTAGCCGTGGTTGTCAACCTGTGGGTCCCGACCCATCCACAAACCTGTCTCCAAAAGTATTTACAGTTCACAACAGTAGCGAAAGTACAGCTATGAAGTAGCAGTGACACTAATTCTATGGTTTTGGGTCCCCACAACATGAAGACCTGCATTAAAGGGTCTCGGCATGAGGAAGGTTGAGAACCACGGGCTTAGAGGGAGACGCAGGCCACAGTCTCCCTGCGGCCCTTCAGGTGGCGGCAGGTCTGTCTCTGTCCTCCGTACACCACGGTGAAAGAAGGACACGCCACATTTGCACTTGTGCTGCCGTTTCCGTTTCCATGTCCTCGCCACTGCTATGATAGCCTGGCCGTGGACCTCACACTCTGTGATAGCCTGGCCGTGGACCTCACACTGCTGTGATAGCCTGGCCGTGGACCTCACACTCTGTGATAGCCTGGCCGTGGACCTCACACTCTGTGATAGCCTGGCCGTGGACCTCACACTCTGTGATAGCCTGGCCGTGGACCTCACACTCTGTGATAGCCTGGCCGTGGACCTCACACTCTGTGATAGCCTGGCCGTGGACCTCACACTCTGTGATAGCCTGGCCGTGGACCTCACACTCTGTGATAGCCTGGCCGTGGACCTCACACTCTGTGATAGCCTGGCTGTGGACCTCACACTGCTGGCCACATGCGCATCATCGTCTGCTCGTTCATTCAGTCACTGCTTTGTTTCCTGGACCTAGATTCTGGCTTACTGTGACCTTGTTTAACACACACACACACACACACACACACACATACACGCATGCATGCATAAGTTTATATGATGTGTACATATATATATGTGTGTATATTTTAACCTTCCCTTTTTTTTTTTTTTCTGGTTTTTACGAGACAGGGTTTCTCCGTATTGTTTTGGAGGCTATCGGTCCAGCCCGGCCTCGAACTCACAGAGATCCGCCTGCCTCTGCCTCCCGAGTGCTGGGATTAAAGGCGTG
This sequence comes from Mesocricetus auratus, assembly GCF_017639785.1. Taxonomy (NCBI): domain Eukaryota; kingdom Metazoa; phylum Chordata; class Mammalia; order Rodentia; family Cricetidae; genus Mesocricetus; species Mesocricetus auratus. The sequence goes on along the minus strand of NW_024429182.1, from coordinate 3,635,604 downwards.
CGCCACCACCGCCCGGCAACCTTCCCTTTTTAAAAAATCACTTGTGCCTTTCACGTCATAATCCCAACCCCACCCATCTCCTGTCCTGTCCTTTCTGCCCTCTGCCCCAACAACCTCCCCTCCCCAAATAAAACAAAATAAAATTTAAGATAAAAAAGAATAGAAAAAAATGGAGGAAAGGGAGGAAAGGGAGACTCTCACCATGGAAGCTGCAGTGTGTCACAGTGGGACACTCTGTAAAAACCCCTTTATCCATACATCTTGACATTCAGGTGTTCATTGCGGAGAATCATTGCTTAGGTTTGAGGCCTCTGGTCTCTGCTGTATTGTCAACACTGGGCTTTCACTGGGACACTTCCGGGATATCCCATTGCTGCCCCTCCCCCGTGTCATGGAGCTCCTGTAGGTCTGGGTCCACAGTGCCCCCCACCCCCCACCCCAAACCCCAGCTGATCATAGATAGACGCGGTGGTGTTGGGGTGGGCCTGGGTAGTTGCAGGGTTGGTCAGTCCGCAAGCTGTTTCATAGATGTATCTCTCTTCTCTAACGTGTGCTCTAGTTCACACAGCATATATCATACATGTCACGTTTTCATAGCCTCATTCAGGTGCTGTCACTTTGCATGGATAGCCAGGAAAACACAACAGGTGCACCGTCACGCACCGTGATGGTAATGTCCATGCAGGTTGCTAACTAATGAATGTATTGTTTGCTGGATTTTTGTTTTCAATCAGGGCTGATCTGATTATAGAATGACAACTGGGATTTTGGTGAATTAAGAGCCATCTATAGTCTCAGTTCCTTTTGGCTCATCCTGTAACCAAAATGCTAAGCGGATTTATAACAGTATTGTTTTGCTGGCTGCACAGAAGTGGTAGGAACCATGGTTTTTGAGTTTCATAGGAACACTAGGTGAATCATGGGCATTTGAAGATTCTGTGTGTTGTATCTAAGGACAAGCGGGAAGATTTCCTACTGTGTGCAAGTGCGTTTGAGTGGCTGCGGTCGGTGACTCGGGTCCAGACAGTTGGGTGCCTGCGCCCTGAAAACGACACAGCAAAGCCCACGGAACAGTGATGCATGCTGCTCAGCGCTGGCACGCTGGTTGCGTGGCTGCGCCACGGCACGGGGTGCTTCCCGGCTGTGTAGAAAGGAGGTGCAGGCCCGGGCAGGGGATGGCTCAGTGGTCAAGAGCGCGTGTTTCTGTGGAGGACAAAGGGTCAGTTCCCGGCAGCCACCTGCTCTGCCACTGAAGACAAAGGAGAATAAACCCTTTCCCTTAGGAACTCTTCACCAGCGTGCCTGCTGGTGGAGCCCCGATAATACCGTGGATTGTCAAGAGAGCGCTAGAATTTCAGTCTTTAGTACCAGTGTGGTGCTAAAAGTTTATTCAGTTATCTTGGGTTTAAGAGAGTGGTCATGTAACTTGTATCTTTCTTTTTACATCACTAATTTATTTCAAGTTCGTTACACAGAAGGCCGTAATGAGTATTTGCTATATATTTTATCTTATTAAGGACTATTTTTGAATAAGTACATATAAGTTTCCTCTTTTTTTTATAATCTCAAAAGTTGGATTTTCAGTGTCTTAGAATTTTTTCTGGAAGACCTAGGACACTTAGTCTTTCCTCAGTTCTCAGTGTCGTGCCTTCGGCTATGTACCGAGTAAGTGTCAGGTAGCTCTGTCTGCTCATAAAGCTGTGTCACCAGAGCTAGCTTGGCGTTTTTTTGTGTGACATTTTGCTTGTATTTTTCGCGAGTTAACTTGGTGGCTTTGTGACATTTTGGTTGTAATTTTTAATGAGTTAACTTGGTGGCTTTGCGACATTTGCTTGAATTTTTAATTGCTACTTTAATTACTACTTGAGTTTTGTGATTTGTTCTCCTCTTCCTGCAGCATCAAACACTTGGCTGGTTCCGGAAACTAAAGGAGCCATTGTCCAAGGTGGATATGGCCACACCAGTGTGTATGATGAAGTCACCAAGTCCATTTACGTGCATGGAGGGTATAAAGCACTGCCAGGCAATAAGTACGGACTGGTGGACGACCTTTACAAGTATGAAGTCAACACCAAGACCTGGTGAGTAGACCAGGTAGAAAGGTATGAGAGGGAGGACATTTGATAATCGCTTGTGTGGTAATATTTCATTGGCTTTTTTCATACAATATATTTTGATAGTATTCTTTTCCCTTCCCCTGCTTCTCCCCTCCCATACCCTCGCTACCTCCCTACCCATCATCTTTATGTTCTTTTTCTCTCAGTAAAAAACAAAAACAAAACCAAGCAAACAAACAAAACAACTGCCGAGCTCCCCAAATACCCAAACCAAAACAACACACACACACACACACACACACACACACACACACACACACTCTATCATAGAATTCATTTAGTGTTGACCAACTGCTCTTGGACATTGCCTAGAGGTGTGGTCGATGTATCAGTGTCACTGCATTGGAGAAAACTGATTTTCCACTGCAGGGAGCTTCCTGGTTAGGGGTGGGGCTTGGTGTCCACTTCTCCTCCTCCTTGCTGTGGCTTTGCCTGACTTTAGCTTGAGCAGGGTCCTGAGTGTGCGGTCACCGTCCCGTGAGTCCCTGTGAGCGTGAGCCCTATTGTAATAATATCTTTTAGTTGTGCAGCAGTGGTGTTTATAGAGTGATGTCATAGCAAAGTTTTTGAACTTTCAACATTGTTATGTTAACATTATATTTTGTCATGCAGCCATAGTGCAAAATAACAAATTCGCCTATGTATAAACAATACAACTTCTGATCCCATAGGAGTACCTGCAAGTACCTCTAATATATTCATTTTAGATGAGTAATTTTGTTTACCACTATAACCTCAAGCTCTGTTATTATATGTCCAGGGTTTGTTCTTATTTATACTTTCACTTTAATGTTTATTAACCTTGCAAAGAGCATTTTTCATTTTTTCTCATCTAACTTGAAAGAAATACAAAGCTTGTGGCTTTACAATATATTTTTCACTCTTTTTTTTTTAACCAATGACGGTGTTGCACTATACATGTTACACTAGCCTTCTGATGCTTATTTACAGTGATTTTTCGGAGGTGCATGCATGACAGTGACATGGTAATGTGTTACCGAGCTACCTTTCGGTTCTCTAGGGCTGTGAGCATCCAACGGCAGGGCGTGCCTTGTTCTCCATGTTCTCCAAGCAGCTGGTGACGAGGGTCCTACTCCTGCCCATGTGGTAGCTAGAGACAGTAGCTCAGTGATATTTCGATGTGGTCTTCCCCAGTTAATATGGTGACTTCGAACTTTTTTTGTGTGTGTTGATTTTTCCCTTTTGGTTTAGTGTGTGACTTATTTATATCCCTAGCATTCTTTTTTTTTTCTAGAAAAAACTTTTACCTTTGCCTTTTGTGTTATAGTTTCAATGTATGATTTTTATTGTACTTGTTTGATTTCTGGAATCTGAAAAATTATGTTTTTTGTTTTAAGACAGTTGACATGTCCTCTGCAGTATTTGAGAACTTGCTTATTATTTAGTGATTTAGTATTTTAGTGAATGACTCCCCTTTCTCCCTCAGCCTACCCTCCTTTCCTCACTGTCTGAGAGGAGTAGGGCTGTGAGACTTCCTGTGGGAAGTGAATAATACTACTTTAACATGACAAAAGATACTAAGTCGTAGAATGAAGCAGCCTCGTGAGCACCAAGGACAAAGGAAATTAATCTAATAATAGTAAAATCCCTCCAAAGTGAAGACAGTAGTGCAAGCAGAGAGAGAAATCACTTCCCTGCCTTGGAGGCAACTAAGACCGACAACTGACAATTTTTCCTTGTTCTGTAATATACGTGCGCGGTGGGTACCGGATGTGCATGTGTGCATGTTTGTTACTATGGGGTGTGCATACATTTGTGCAGTTGCGCGTGCACCTGTGTGTGCATATGTGGGGGTTTTAAGTTGAAGTTGAGGATCTTCCTCTATACCATCTACCTTAGTCATCGAGGAAGGGTCTCTCAGTTCAACACAGAGTTTGCTGATACTTCTCATCTCGCTAGCCTGCTTGCCCCAAGGATCCCTGCTTGTCTTTTACGTTCCCAGCACTGGGATCCAGGTGGGGTACCACACCCACCTGGCCTATACGTGGCTTTGGGGACTGAACTCATTACCCTTGCTACGTGTGAAGGAAATCCTCTACACTCTACTAGACAACTTCTTAACTGAACACAGGGAACCCAGGGGACACAGGGCTTTCAAATGTTTGAAAGAAAACAATCAGCCTAAAATTCTGTGTCTGATGGAAATATTCTCACAAAAGCAAACAACATGGACATTTTCATAAAAAACCAAGAATGGAATCAGACAGCCGTACACATCAGCATAGGAGAAAAAAAAGTGTCCTGTTTTATAACTTAAGAAATAGGAGTATGTTTGATGTTACTTCTGTGATTTGATATTTTATGCTACCAGTTTATGACAATGTGGCGTATTAAAAGAGGCTCCAATGTTTTTGTTTTCGCTGTTGGGGAAGTGTTGAGGCGAGAGCGTTGAGGGTACCCTCAGAGCCTGTGCTGCTGCGGTCCCGCTTCCTAGGTGGCTAGATCCAATTTGTTGGCGTTTAAAGAGTGGAGGAATAACAGTGTTCTTTACTGTCAGGGTTCTCACTTCTCCAAGCCGATTGTTGTATCTTGTCAGTGTGCTGTACTCATTGACACTGGCCTCCCGAAGAAGGGCTTCAACTCTGCTTTAAAGGTCTGCTGCCACTATAGCTCTGCTAAGTGCTGCAGCTCATGATGCCTTTTGTACATCTGCCTACAGACCATACATATGGTAGAGCCTATTAACACTTTCATTGTTCTCTGCAAGGCTGTGGATGTGCATGCATGTGTGTGTGTGTGTGTGTGTGTGTGTGTGTGTGTAAGTATGACCGATAACAGAGACTTAGACTTTGAAAACCTATTTTTCAAGTGAGAGGAAAACATTGCCAGGAAATATTTCCGTAGATGTGATATATCTACAGTAATAACTATAAGTCGTGCTTCCCAGTGATTAAGGTGTGGTACTGTATCAGTTTCATACTTAAGGCCTTTGAAGTCACGTATACTTTAGAAAATTTTACAAGGCTTATACCTAGCTCCATGAAATGGTCTCTTCAGGCTTCGTTTTGATATTATGGGGTTATTTTTACGTCTCTGCATTCAAAGCTAATTAAATTGCTTAGTTATTTCATTTTACTTTTTTTGGTTTTCTCTAAGAAACTTACCTGTCAGAGATTTTGGAGACAGAACAATTATGTAAATCTGTTATTAGGTAAATCCCATTTCAGGTAACACTGATGGCCATAGTTAATGTCTGCATACTGAATGTCTGAAGGCTTTTTAATAAATGCCTTATCCAATGCTTATCAAGCTGTGTTGTAGGTTAACAAGAAAACCAGAAAAAGTATGGGCAACTCTCTGAGGAGTTGAACTGTACGGGAAATTTGTTAATAGTGATGAGTGATAAGTGGATCGAGAGAGCATTTCCTTTAAGGCTGGAGAAATGGTAACATTGGGGACTGACCCAGAGACATCAGACGGATGCAGATAATGGACGGAGGGGGGCAGTTTGCTAGAGGGGTGTTTGCAAAAGCAGCAGCAGCAGCGGGAGGTGGTGCTGAGAGAGAGAGGACGCAGGTGCGGCGTGGTCTCAGGGATGCGCGAGAGGGCAGACTGTGCGGACTCAAGGCACGGCCGTGGGTAGAGGCGTCGAGAACGCCTACAAAGGTCCCTTATCTTTACTTTCTCAGTGGAATAAGAGGAAAGCCCCTGGTTGGAAACAAGAACGTGAAATAGGAGGTTGTTTATGCGGTCATCAGTTAGGAGGGAGGAAGAGTAGATCGCCTTGGGAAATGTGGGATGGTGAGGCTCTGTTGTCACAAGCTGTTATGCATGGGCATAGATGATTTCAATATTTTAAGTCCTGTGGTTTGGTATTTGGCTTGAATGAACAGTTATGGTGTAGATGTTCTTATTTAGTCTGTTGGCCAATATACCAGTTTTCCTAATCTGATTATTTACGATGATAAGTTCTTGCTCAAAGGAACTAGTGTCATGTTCGATTTTACCCAAACCATATTCCAATTTGGATGTCTGCTCATTTGTCTTCTGACCATTGGTGAATGGAAGTTTCTGACTCTACGGTGTTCCCAAGATTTGGGATTGTTTCCTTAGGAAAAAAAATGTTGTTGTATGATTGTTGAAAATTATACCTAGTGTTTGTTATGTCTTATTTGTTTATTTATGTATTGTTTGTGTGGATAGCATAGATACGTTCATGCATACATATATGACTGTGCATGCATGTGTGTGTATGTGTGTGTGTGTCTGTTTGGGGGCCACATTTTAGCATATTGTAGCCTGTGTGCATGCATACAGGCTACAGTTTGCTTATGGGGGTTGGGCATGGCAGCAAATGCCTTTACCCCCTGAGCTGTCTCACCTGGTGTCATTTTCTTATAGATGCCATTGCGTATTGCCATGCGCCTCATTTCTCCTAGAAACAGAAACGTGCTCTTTCATGGCTGGAATTGAGAATGTGCAATTTTAGTTCTGGAACCAAGGCAGCAGAGCTGTACCCCTGGGAAAGGCTCCCACAAGCATCCTCTGCTTCTCTAGTATTGAGGGCACCATGGGCTTCCTCCCTTGTAATCACATCCTTCTGATTTTAACTTTCGTCTATACATGACTTGCTTCATAAAGACTCCAGGCACTGAATTTGGGGTCCATATGTGTTATGGGATTCTTCCCACCAGTCTGGTCCCAGAGCTGCGTCAACCCCAAATAATACACGAGACACTATATTGATTATGAAACTGCTGACCATTTGCTATGGTTTCTTAATGACTAGCTCTGACTTAATTATTAACCCACAATTGCTATTATATATATTTTTATAAGGTCTTATGTTACCGAGAATGGCATACTTGCGCCCTCTCCTCCCCAGATCTCATGGCAACCCCCTACTCTTGACTACATTTCCCAGAATCCTCCTCAACTCCTAGTCCCACCTATCTTGCTTCTCTATTGGCCAACAGTGCCTTATTTATCAACCAGCAAGACAACATATACACAGAAGGACTTCCCCCATCAAATATGAATCTCATATTAACAGGACCTCACTTACCTAGCTTACATTGTGACGCCCTTTTACGTTAGCACAGACATTTTGCACAGAGGTCACATTCTGAATTTGTAGTTATATGTTAACTTTGGGGAGAATAATATACATTCAATGAATGTTGCATTTTTTTCTTTCTGCTTCTATCTTGATGGAATTAAAACGGATATTTTTGTTTTATACCAGACTTGCTGATTTTAGTAGTTTCTGTGTAAGTATTTTTAGGTTTCTGTTCCACAGTAGTTGGTCAGGTTCTATGTGGAGAGTATGAATAAAACCCCTTTTGGGTTTCAAAGCTTTCAGTCTTGTCTTTTCATGCCCACTTCATCCTCCCCTAAGTGTAGAATAGAGGGGAGTGATGGTTAATTAATACATGTCTTTACCGACCCTCAGATTTAGAGAAATGCTTTCAGTGTTTCTCTAGGAAGAGTGGTATCGGTGTGGGTTTCTTAGAAACCGTTGTTAGGGAGGGTAAAAACTGTCTTGACAGTTTCCACTTCATACGTGTCTGTCACCTTGTACAAAAATCAGCTCCAGATGGATCCAAGACTTCCATGTGAAACCTGAAACAGTGAGGAGAAAATGCAGGGCGTATCCTATGAGACAGAGGCATAGGAAGGACTTTCTGAATAGGGCTCCAACAGTTGACAGATGCAACCCAGTAAAACTAAAAAGCTTCTCCATGGCTTAGGAAACAATCAACCAAATGAAGAGGAAGCATGCAGAGTGGGAGAGAATCTATATCAAGTATAAGTCTAGTAGAGGGTAATACTAGTGTATACAAAGAACTAAAAAACAAAACAAAACAATAAACCCCCTCAAAATTCAAGAAAACAAATAACCCAACCAAAATATTGGCTATGAGTCTGAATAGCGTTCTCAAAAGGAGATTTAAAAATGGCTAAGTTTAAAAAGAGCTCAGTGCCCTTACTTAGCATCTAGGGAAATCCAGATTATCGTTACTTTGAGATTTATCTTACCTCGGACAGTGTGGCTGTCTATGATCAAGAAAACAGCTGGCCACAAACATTGGTGCAGGGGAAATGGGAACCCCCATCCACTGTTGGGGGGGGTTGCCAACTGGTATAGCCATTTTGGAAATCTGTGGAGGTCCCCCCAGAGTGCTAAACTTAAGTCCACCGTCAGCCCCAGCCCTATCTCACGTTGGCATGTGCCCAGAGGACTTGACATGTTGCTTTTTGCTGCCTTCATCACAATAGTCAGTCAATGGAAACAGTGACCTTCAGCTGACAAATGGACAGTGAACATGTGATACAGGATGGGATTCCTCTTGGCTGTGAAGGAAAACTCAGTCATGATCTTTGCATGCAAATAGATGGAATTGCATGGTAAATGTACCCAGTGAAGTGACACAGAGCCCTAAAGGCGGGGGGCACGTGCTCTTTTTGGTTGTCAACCCTAGCTCCAAACCTGCGGATGTCGATATATAACCTAGAGTAACTGCAGAAACCAGGAAAATGAGAAGGGGCCATGGAGGTAGGGGAGCGCTCTAGAGGAGAGGCTAGTAGGTCCCAAGTTCAACGTGGGGACAGACTAGTACAAGGTCCAGGGCCAGCGGTGGGACACCTCGCTTTGGTTTGTGGATAGCGAGTCTAAGAGACTCTCAGAACAACATAGGATTTTGTTGTTGTCCCTGCTGTCCTCTCATAGCTAAAGTAAGTCCTTATAGCTACGATACTATAATGAGGGCCTTTGGGGTCTGGCTCCAAGGTCTTCTTCAAAGTTCAGATCAGATGCTACAGCAAGCCAAAGGAACTTAGGGTATCTGAGGGCAAACGAACTCTCTTACCCATTGCCATCCCAAACAAGTCTCTTTACTTTTCTGTCCCTATTCTAATTCTCTTGTCCTAATTCTAATTCCTCCTAGCTTCTTCTCCTCTAGCATAGAAAGTCTTCTTTTACAGGAAGCTTGGAGCATTAAAATAAAAAAAAATTACAAGTTACCTCTCATTGGTCAAAAGCACATTCCTAGGGTAAGCAGCACGGAGCTGAGTCATTTGCCATGGCAACTCAGGGTTTCAAGTTTTCAGGAGTAAGACAGTGACCAGAGGGCAGGAGCACAGTGCCCAGTGAGATCAACTTTAGGTACAGGTTTTTGTTAGTAGACTCGGCAAGCGAAGAATTGGCGTGCTCTTCTTTAGGGTGCTTTTGTAGTTACCTTGGTTAGACACCTGCAACTCTGACCTTTGTGCATAGCTGTAAGGTTTTAAATTTGTGATCTATTTACAAAAAGCCTTTGGTCTGGTTTGAACTTTCTCTGAGGTGAAAGTGAGTCAACTGTGTGTAGTTAGTCTGAGCAAAAGGAACAAGCTGCCCTTTAATGTCTACAGTCCTCGTGGGACAATCGATCCAGTTGTGGAGCATGTCCCAGCTCATATTCTACACACCTAAATTATACAGCCAAATGAAAAGTCATCTTCCTGACTATCCACAGATATATGTGCCCATAAGATCCTCATGCAATCAAGAGATCACATATTCACATCATGTGAGATTGTACACTACAATGAAGGTATTGGAGAGACCCCAAGCTGCTTCAGCAAAAGTGAGCAGTGATTTCCAAGAGTCGTCCTGCAGGATTAACCTCTATCAGAGAGTCAGTCCTGCAGGATTAACCTCTATCAATTAGAGAGTCAGTCCTATGGCGGGTTGACGTCTGAACACTAGTTGTCACCTGCTGTAACGCTCATGGCCTCTGACAATACTACAGCTTCAGACCCAGGACATAGAGTTTGAGCTAGAACTGACCTGGAAGCCTCCTCTTTGAAGACTAGCTCTCATCGTGTCTCAGGTTTCTCTGTGCGTTGCCAAGGCAATAAGCACTCGGTAGTCAGTAGCCACTAGTCCTACCCAGTCATAAAGCCTATGGACCCCAGGCTGTCTAGTATATCCCTGATAACGTAATAGTGGCACATGTATCTTGTGGGTAACCAACAGATGTCTAATTGACTTTGAGTCCCACTCTATAGGAAGGGATTAATCCCTGGTATTGTAATGCTAGCCAACAACCCACTGTGACATTATGTAACGCACAGCAGAACCTACTACCACCATTTTCCTAAACTTGTAATTTCAAGCTATTCTAAACACCTCTATCCTTATGCCTACAGATAAATATAGCTCTCAACCCCCATCAAAGAAACTTCTTTTTCAGTAGATGGAAGCTATCTTAGCCAGTGTTTCTTGTTCTGAAGAGAGTTGCTACATCTGGTTCCACAGACAGTGGCAAGGGAGAATGGACGTGGTATGGGCTTTTGAAACCTCAAAGCCCACTTCTCCCAGCAAGGACACTCCTAATCCTTTCAAATCGTGGTGGAAGCAAGCAATACAATATATGAGCCTGTTGACCAAGCACTGAAATTTCTAAGTCTATATGGGCCATTTTTATTCAAACTACCACAGAGATCGTTACAGAAACCTACAGCTAATTAAAATGAACAGAACCCCTGTGTAAAGCCCGGTCATGACTGATGCATGTACATCGTAACCCTTAGCCCAGAAAAGGGGGCAGAAAGCTTAGTAGTTAGGGGACCAGGGTGTTAGCTGTGAGACACTGACAATGGCCAGGAAATCTAAAAAGTACCATCTCCTAAAGAAGACCTGTGTGGTGACATCAGTTGACATGCCAGCGTGGATGAGGGATCTTCCAGGGCTCCACCTGGAGATGAAGAATGATAGGCAGTTATTAATGGCTGCTTGGAGGATGCTGTCTTCTCCAAAGAATAGCCGCCGTTAGCTTATCCAACCCCAGTGCCCAGCCTAAAGGCATAAAGCCACATGCAATACTAAGTGAACTCAAAAGGTTGTGTGTGTGCACACGTATACACGCTTGCAGCAATAGTTAATGAAAAAGAGGTCAGGTTTTGGAGGGGGGTGGAGACATGAGAGGATTTGGAGTGGGGTGAGGAATGACTAGAAATGAGAATACAGTATGTGTGGAGGAAAACATCTGTTTTTAAAAAAGTTATGTTAAAAACACCTTTCCCCCTCCCTTGGTTTGCTAACAGCTTGTATCAAGATCCTTTTGAGAGTTGGTTATCTGATGTTTCTCCCAAAGTAATGTGGCTAATTATCATGATTTATTGTAGAACTCAACTTAGATCAACTTTATTCAGATGTTACTATTGGTTTTTGGCTTGCCAATATTTTGATGAGGAACTTTAGAGATCTTTGTTACTATATGAGAGATGATCATTGTTCTTTTGAATTTATTTGTATTATTTGATGCTAATGCTATAACATAAACTTGTGTGGGGAGCATTCTTTTTAGTGCTATAGACCAAATTTATAAAATCAGAATTTTTTTTCCTGCGTATCTTTTTAGCTATAGCCTTTGAGAGAACTAAAGGTGACTTTTTACATATAGAATTTTATATTTTTTTGGTTGTGAGCTTAGCTTTTAACAGCTGAGCCATCCTTCCAGCCCTACATATAGAATTTTAACAGTGGAATTTATAACCAGATCATTTCTGCCTGGCTCCATCTTTGTAAGTTTCTTAAAGAACTGATCTTTGGGACTGACTATTCATTAATTTATTATAACAGTATTATTAACTCGGTAAAATACCCTTCAATAGTAAGATCTACTAGTCCTGTAAATGATGGGTTTCGTGAGCTTTCACACACACGCGTGTGCTGTGTACTTGGCCCTGTTTGCTGTCTGTCCCTCTGTGTCACATTTTTCTCTCCCTTCCACATCACTAATAACTTTACTGTTGCTTTCATGTAATTTTTAGATTTTACATGTGAAAAAGAGACGTGTGATGCCTGTCTTTTTGAATGTGGCTCATTTTGCTTAATGTGACGTTAATTAAGTAAACTTAAGTTGAGCGTCCTCCCCTCCCCCGCAAATGACATTTCATTTTCTGTGTGACCGCACAATGCTGCATTGTGCGTATCCAGATTCCTCCTTGTTCTTTTCTCTTGCAGTGAGTCTGAGTCCAGGCATGGCATAGCTGAGCTGTCAGGTTGCTCTTGAAGTGTTCATGCTGACTTCCACCGTGGGTGTAAAAGTATATTCTCTCTGTTATTTTTTGTAATGTTATAAACTTATAATTGTATAGTGTGTGGCTTGGCTTTTATTCACATAACAATATGTATTTTTATGTCCCACCATGTCTTTTCATGGGTAGTATTCTGTACATTTGCTTGCTGAATTGCATTCCATTGCATGATAAAACAGCTTGTTTATCCATTCACATACTGGAGAACGTCCCAAAGACTTCCAAATTATGTGAGTCATACATGAAACTGTTATACACACCTGCATGCAGGTGCTTCAGTAAACAACGTTTTCAGGTCACTAGTAAATACAAAGATGTATTTATAAATACCAGTAATTACTAAGTAATTCCTTGGTTGTGCACTAGAATTGTTTTTCTTTCTTTTTTCTCTTAATTTTTGGTTTTTCGAGACAGGGTTTCTCTGTATTGTTTTGGAGCCTGTCCCTGGAACTTGCTCTGTAGACTAGGCTGGCCTTGAACTCACAGAGATCCTCCCGCCTCTGCCTCCCGAGTACTGGAATTAAAGGCATGTGCCACCAACGCCCGGCTAGAATTGTTTAGCAGTGTAATAAGCTGCTAAGTTGTCTTCCAAGTGACTGCCACTTTTTACTCCTTGCATCGCAGATTGGAATTTTCATTAGTCTGCATCCTAGTCAGGTTTTAGTAATGCCAGCGTTTTTAGTTTCAGCCATTTTAATAGGTGTGTAGTGAGGGTCTCACATTATCTAGATGTGCATCCCCTAGTCACACAGAGGGAAGTGTATTTTTATTCACATCCACGTGCCTTCCTTGGAAAGGTGTCTGTTCATATATTTGACTCCTCAAATTTATTTTCTGTTCCTTTTTAAGGGTTCTTTGTATAATTTGGAAAACATTATTTTGTCAGGTATTGTGTTGCAAATGTTTTTATGACAGTTGGTGGCCTGGGCTTTTATTCTCAGCAATATTTTTTCTTGTGCAGAAAAATTGATATTAAGTAAGGCCTCATCAATCTGTTTTTATGATTTGTGTTTTGTGGTACTTCTAAAAACTCATCATCCAACTCAGTTCCTAGATTTTTCTCCTGTGTTATCTCCTAGGAGTTTGTCATTATCTTTATGTGTGTCTATTATTTATTTTAGGTTACTTTTTTATCAGTGTAATGTGTGTATGTGGTATGCATATGTGCCTGCATGTGTGTTCATATGTGTGGTTGCATATGCGTGTGTGTGTGTGTGTGTGTGTGTGTGTGTGCGTGCACTCACAGACATGTGTTTATGCTTGCAGTGTGGAGATCTGAGGTTGGCTTCACATATTGATCTCTGTTGTGTACCATATTATATATTGAGACAGGATCCTCTGGAGCCTGCCATTTTGGCTATTTTAGTTAGCTAGTGTATCCCACATTCCCATCTCTGCCTCTGCATTGGAATGATGGGGAGCCCACTCTGCCTGTGGGCTTTTATGTGGGTTCTTGGGGTCTGAGCTTTGTCTTCACACTTGCAGGACAAGCACATTATGGTGTTAGCATTTAATAGAGAATCTTGGGTCTCGATTCTTTTTCTCTCTTTTGTTTATGATGTTTAGTTATTCTAGTAGTGTTTTCTGGGTATGTTTTCTTTTCATTATGTCTTAGGTGAGCGTGATAATGACTACACTACGGAAACCCCAATCTTTTCATTATGTAATAATTTTGCTTCTTTGTCAAATATCAGTTGGATATATTTGTGTTGGTTTGTCTTTGGGCTCTGTATTTCATTCTGCTGATGTGTCTGTTGTTTGCTCCATAACAGGTTGTATGGTTCGCTAGATTATATTAAATGTTGAGTGATCAGGAGTCATCAGTCCTTCGACTTGGTTCTTCAGTATTATTTTCTTAAATATTTATTTTATTTTATTGTATTGGTGTGTGCCTGAGTCTATGCACATATACTAAGTATATTAGAACTGGTCATTGAAACAGAAATAGCAATGTTTCTGGGTCCTGGGTATTTGGTAATCAGTGCTTATCTCATGGAAGTTCATTGGTTTTTTAACTTACAGTTATCTACACTTTTGTAAATAAATTTTAATTAAGCAAAAAGGCTCACTAAGAGGTCCTTATCAGTTTTATCATTTTAATAAATGTAATTTGGACTAAATTTACTATATGCTTAACTCTTTACTAGTTTTTGCATGAAAACAACCCCATGGTGTCTTGGTCCTGTACTTTGTGGTAGACTGATTTCCCTACCTTCACAAGTAAAACATTGTTCAATATATCAAGTATTAGTATTTACAATTCTATATATATATGGCGCTTCCCTCAAAGCATCCTGGGATATTGAGATTCCATAAATATTCTTTTAAAATATTGGACCTTAGAAGTTACTTATAAGTGGTTAAAATATATGTATTTACCCCTCATAATTCCCAGAAAAATTTCAATATACAGTTAATACTTTATTTATGAAGTCAGGGAAGTCTCTATCCTTTGTAATGCGTGTTTGAATTTTATTCTGTAGGACTATTCTGAAAGAAAGTGGGTTTGCCAGATACCTTCACTCAGCAGTGCTAATCAATGGAGCTATGCTTATTTTTGGAGGAAATACCCATAATGACACTTCCTTGAGTAACGGTGCAAAATGTTTTTCTGCCGATTTCCTGGCATATGACATAGGTATGTATCTGTTAGGATTCTGCAAAGCGGGAAATACCAGAACATTTTCTCAAGTAGAGTAATCAACAGCATGTGTGTATGTGTCATTTTATAGATCAGTTTAGTGGACATGAAAACTGACTTGCCTTGACTTGGGTTTTCTCTGATATCAGCACAGTGGTCGTCTAGAGCCACGAGAGCAGATGTGTTGGAATGAGTTCGTATGAGAAACAGAAGAATAGAAGTGTAGGTTTCAGCGACCGTTTGAAGCTTTTGACTGTTGTGTCCCTACTTGAATGTTGTACAAGCCTCTTGTGTCTTAAACTAGGCAGCTTTGATAAGGATAGATATGCGGTACTATCAAACTCTCAAAATTAAGACAGTAGGAATCCAGATACTTTAGATTTCAGTTGGAATGAACACAACGTACTTTACATTGAATACACAGAGTATATTTACTGAGTGTTGGGGAGAAGAGTATGTTTACTGAGTGTTGGGGAGAAGAGTATATTTACTGAGTGTTGGGGAGAAGAGTATATTTACTGAGTGTTGGGGAGAAGAGTATGTTTACTGAGTGTTGGGGAGAGGAGTATATTTACTGAGTGTTGGGGAGAAGAGTATGTTTACTGAGTGTTGGGGAGAAGAGTATATTTACTGAGTGTGGGGGAGAAGTTCATTGGAAGGGACGTTCCAAAGGAGATATGGATTATGATGAGGCAAAGTAGGAATCCAGGATGTACCTGGGAACGGGAAAAAGAAAAGAACTAAGTAAGGTCTTTCCCAGACAATCAGAAACAGCTGCAGGACTCACATCTCCTACCTACAATCTCACTGGTTCGTTGCGCTGTAACCTCGCTGATTTTATATGTGAGCGCGTGCATTCATTGAAATACTTCATTTAACGCCCGGGTGCATCATTGTAGTGGAAACATTGCTCCTCTAATTGTCATGTCATTGCTAAAAGCTAGCTGACGTATTTAGCACTACGTAAGAACACCTTTTATTGACGGTTGAGAATGAAGTACGGTATCAAATTCAGAGCTGTTCACTTGATAAGTGAAAATAAGGGAGACTAATTAGACGTAAGACGGATTTAGTTTTTTTTTTTTTTTTACGAGACAGGGTTTCTCTGTATTGTTTTGGAGGCTATCGGTCCAGCCTGGCCTTGAACTCACAGAGATCCACCTGCCTTTGCCTCCCGAGTGCTGCGGATTTAGTTCTTAACATCATAAAGATTTTTTATGATGGATTTTTTTTCACGCAGCCACATGGGAAAGAACAATGACAGTTAATAAGTGCTTTGATCTCGATGTTCTTGTAAATAAGGATGCTAAGCTGTGGTGAGTGCGAGATTACTCAGTGTTAACTACGGACAATGAAATAATGCTACCTCCTCATGATGAGCACCGGGTGGTCCCAGCTTCTCGAAATCTCCTAAATCATTTTCTGAGATCCAGAAAAATCGGTGGACTATAACAGTATTTCCAGCTGGCAGTGGCCTCTTTACTTGTCGAGACACAGTGAACTGCTTTTTTAGGAGGAAAACAAAACCTTGATTTATTTACTCTTTGTCCATCCATATTCTTCTGTGGAATTTTTTAAAAATAAAAGAACAACATGTCACTGTTTCTGTTAAAAATCCACAAGGTGGGATTTTGAACTTTTATACTCATCTTTTTTTTCAGTGAGCTTCCTTTTCCACAGTGCTCGTGTTTTAATGAACTTTAAGATGGGGCTTTTTCTTTGATAAGTGATATGTTGAGAATCTGCTCTTATTCTTCCATATTAACACAGATTATATTTCAGTTTTATGTATCAAAACACCTTACGGAGGCTACAAAAACCAAGCATTGTTACAGAGAGAAATGGGAAGAGAGAGATTGGGTTATGAAGATTCTGACTAGCTCTAAGCACTAGTGATGTTGAAAGGGTTTATGTGTGAAATCTGTGACTTCCCTAAGGCTCTTTCACAGGACGTTACTGACTCAGCAGCCAGAAAACCAAGCAGGTGGCAATAACAGGACCCAAGTTAAGTGAGTATGGCGGGCATGATTCCAAAGCTTGGAGCCTGCCTGCTTGACCACACCGTACTGATTGGCTGGATTCACTATGTGTTCTTAATGTCCCGTGTATCACCAGATAACTTAGATTTACTGATGCTTATTTCTTAACGCCATGGATTGCTAGAAGCGAATATCTGTTTTATTTTGAGGAAAAGCATAGTTTAAACAGTTTTATGTTTTAACATAGCACATTTTGACACTGCCAACAAAAACATAAAGGCAACCATCAAATTGAGCATTGGGTAATTGTTTTTATCTACTTGATTATTTGTATGTACTTCCCAGTAAAGTCCTCGCATGTTATTTTTATTTATGCATCTCTTTGGCAGCGTCAAATGTTGCAGGGTGTTCATGAAGAAAATATTTTTGTCTTGTCTTTCACACAAAAGAAAATTTATTTCAAGTAGCTATTGTCCCTTGGAAGCAAAGATAGACATTATAATGAACCAAATAGAATATGATTTTAAAACCATGTTTTCTTTCTCGTATAAGGACTATTCTTTGTTACATTTAAATGAAATGCATTTGAGGTGTTGAATGAGTTTTAAGCAAATTTATGCCAATGACAATTTTTCATTGCTCTAAAACTCAACAGTTTCAATCTTGGTGCCATTGTAAATTTTATATAGTGAAATCATTAATCTTTGGAAATACAACTTTGTCTTCATAGTGCTTATTATATTGTGTGTGGTAAAATGCTAGCCAGCATATACTGCTGATTTTCAAACTCCTGCTGTCTGCAGTCTGGGATTTCCTGGGAAGTTTGTTGGGAAAATCGAAACAAAAGAAAACCAGATATATATAATCCAACTAGAGATTAGTCACTAGACATCTATTATTTTCAAAAAGTGGCTGACTGAAGGGCTGGAGATGGCTCAGTGGTTAAGAGAACATACATTGCTGAGTTCCAGCACCTATACCTGGCAGCCCACAGCTGCCCGTGACTCTGGCTCCAGAAGGGTCTAATGGCCTCTTGTGTCCTCTGGGGGCAACTGCACTCAACTGCACATTCCCATTACACACACACACACACACACACACACACACACACACACACACACTCTCTCTCACACACTCACACTCACACTCTCACACACTCACACTCACACTCATACACACACACACAATTAGAGTAAAACTGAATCCTCAGAAAGGAGAGAAGGGGCTCGAGAGATGGATTGGTTAAGAGTGGCAGAGGCCCCGAGTTTGGGTTCTGTTACCCAAACTTGAGCTCACGCGTCAAACTGAGTGACTCACATCTGCTTATAACACTTATTCGAGAGGGATCCATCCATCTTCTGCAGCTTCACACACACACATATAATAATTATATATTCACACACACACACTCACATACACACACACATATATAATAAAAGAATTAGATTAAAACGCGACTGAAATACAGCTACTAATATAGCCAGAGCTAGTGAATGAGCCTTGACCAACCATAGCAGGTAGGGAACATTACTTAATGCTTCATTGCAAACCTAGCTTGAACTCAGATTTCAGAATCTGAAGTTTTTATTTGCTCCTTTGTTGTTGTTAGTGATGATAATGTTGCCTTTGAAAAACTGCAAGGTACCTTTTCTCAAGATTAAAACTATATATTTTTTCCTGGTAAAGATAGATTCCTGTTCAGAATTCAAATAAAAGCCTGAAACAAAATGAAAGACAACTTAATTTTTAAGATACTGGGTGCCGGCCGGTGGTGGCGCATGCCTTTAATCCCAGCATTCAGGAGGCAGATGCAGGCGGATCTCTGTAAGTTTGAGGCCAGCCTGGTTTATAGAGAGATTGCGAGGACAGCCTCCAAAGCTACAAAGAAACCCTATTCCAAAAAACAAAACAAAACAGAAGATACTGGAGAGATAAAGGTGTGAATCCTGACTTAGGCGATTCTGGAACCAGGCAGAGGAGCAGTGTCTTACACAGGGCAGGAAATGGAAATGGTGCTATCCACTTAGTTAGTGATGGTTCCAAGAGCAAATCCTTGGATCATGGTGGTTTTGCTCACAACATCAACTCCTTGGTAGCGATTATATAAAAATGTTCGGCTCCCTATTTTGAGCAGTAATATTTTAATTGGTATTGATAAAATAATGATGCATAAGTTTTGTTGCTTTTATTACACAGCAGAGTCAAATGTCATTTACCTAGCTGATGCCTCATAGCATACATGATTTTGTACAACCCTATGGAATATGTGTATGAATCATGTAGAGTAGATACAGCCCTGTCATCCATAATTTCATGACGAAATCATATGCAAGTTAAATTATTTTTATTTTTTTGAAACATTCCAATAAAGTTCTGAAAATTCCAACTGGCTTGCTGTTTGTGCTCAAATTTATTTTCATTTTCTGGAGGTTTTACTTGTCAGGGTTACCTAATTTTACTGTATTTTCATGGCTTCTCTTTGGTGAAAGTGCCCCCCACCCCTTGTTGAGCCTGCCACTGGAAAGAGCCATTTTTTTACTTAGTAGGTCAAGAAAGTCTTTGTAAAGGTTCACACCTCTTCCTGTGGTGAACCTTTGCCTGAAGTGGTGTCTTTTCCTTTGACACTTGGTAAGGGAGCAGTAGTTGCCTGCTGCTTCCTCCCCCCCTCCCCCCCATCTTCCCCTTTATAAAAGGAAAATAAATCAGAGAACATGCTACCTTTTAGTTTGTGAAAGTGGACAGCCAGGTTTCCTTAACATGGCTTTACACACACTGTAAGTGTAGACTTAACACTGTCTGTGTAGTGTGTGCTACAGTGCTCAGTTATAGGGGAACATGAGCCGGCATTAAACCCAGTCACTCACGTTGCAAAAGGATGTATCCAAAACCCGAATTAAAGTCTTAATTCGGAGATTTTTATTCTGCCACTACACTGCCGTATTTACCCCCCTCTACCCCCGATGTAACGGGAAAAATTTTAAGGATCTTTTAGTTGGGAAGAGGGTATATACATTTATGCACATAACAAAGACATTAAACAGTAGTACCATCAGGACTGGGTTACACTGTCCATGGTGTATTTGACCCACAAATTGACCAGGAAATAGTGGCCTCATGGTATAAAGTCAAGGAGAGAAGCAAATGATATATGAACAGCAAATTCCTGTTTTTCCTAACTTCTCCAAGGTTTTGAGAGATTGGCCTTTGTGTTTTGCCTGTGGGTATTAATGTTGTTGTTTTTTTCCTTGGAGAAAGGCCTTATTTATAGCCCAAGCTGTCCCTTGTAGCACAGGCTGGCCTGCTGTCTGAGGCACAAGCTCAGACCCACAGTGATCA
Source organism: Mesocricetus auratus (assembly GCF_017639785.1). Classification (NCBI taxonomy): domain Eukaryota; kingdom Metazoa; phylum Chordata; class Mammalia; order Rodentia; family Cricetidae; genus Mesocricetus; species Mesocricetus auratus. Next base: position 3,615,487 of record NW_024429182.1, on the reverse strand, counting down.
TCTTGTCACAGGCCCCGAGTGCTGATGTCACAGTTGTGAGCCACTGTGCCAGGCCAGAGGTTGCTTTAAATGAGAAAATTACAATGTATTCTAGAGAGGAAATGTGCACCTAGAGGGTTGTTTGTAAAGACCCCTGGTGGATGCAGGCGCGGGAAGCAGTCTTGAATACAGAGGCAGACAATTTCACTTAGAGCCCCAGCAAATCGAATCCAGCACTGTTTCAAAATAGACACTATGACCAACTAGGGCTTGTTCTAGAAATGAGATTATGATCAATTATCAAGGCATTTATATTTGTAACATCTTGTATGAAGACCACTGAACGCAATAGGGAGTACTGCTTCATGCTGAAATATCTCGAGTCATTTCAAGTTTGGGAGACAGGTAGTGACGCCCGCTGTGACTAGCAGAGAGAACAAAGTTCTGAGAAGCTGTAGGATTGAGGTAGCCAAGGTGACACTGTGGTATATTTGGAATACTGAGGAAGTTTTGACTCCTTCAGACATAAACAAACCTTCTTTGATCACCGGCAATTTTAAGGTAGGTGGAAAACATTTGGCAGCAGCAGGAAATTTGTTTTTTCCATTACACAAGTATTGAAGAGATAAAAGCTTTCTTTCTATCTTGCCTTTTTCAACCGGTATCCATACAACCTCTGCATTGTTTTTCATAAGCACTCTTAGCTCAGCGCTCAGAGCAATTGTTACTTCCTTATTTTATGTGTATGAGTGTTTTGCTTGCATGCATGTCTGTGTTCCCCTCCTTTGCCTGGTGCCTGCAGAGGCCAGAAGAGGGCATTGGATGGCCTGGAATGGGAGCTATAGTTGTGTGCTGCCATGTGGATCCTAGGGTTTGAGCCAGGACTCTTTAGAAGAGCAGCCGGTGCTCTTAACCTCTGAGTATCTCTCCAGCCCCAAGAATATTAAGTATTGTGAGCATAGTTTGGAGTACTAACAGGATCCTTACAGAATAACAAACAGATGTGTACTTTCATGCAGAAAAGTTAACCAACAAATACATTCTTACCTGCATCGTTTTCTGCATAGTTAGTAAATTAAATATGAGGATTTCATTTCAAATCTTCAAATAATTACACACACACACACATACACACACACACACACACTCACACATCTTCATTGGTAATTCACTCTGATGGTGTAGTATGCTAAGATTTGAGTTTAAGGCCAGTAACTTTAATTTCTTGATTCTCTGTGTGTTTTGTGTGTGGTTTGTAAGCTAAATACCTTGCAGCAGAGGGTTTCACAAATGTATTCTAAAGAGTGTCTTTTGCTCTGGTCTTTGTTGCTGTGGAGTGTATTTCTCTCTGTTTGAAATAAACCCTACAGTCCTGCATAGACGTTTGCGAGGAGATCACAGAGAGGTAATGGCTGGGCTGTTGTAGCAGCGTGTTTTCTTTAAGTTGCAGCTAAAGAGAATAGTAATCCCAATCGAGACTCTACCGTGTGAGAATCAGAGGAGACTACACGTGAGCAGACTTACTAACTTGGTGTTGGTTACTAGGATATTTAATTTGTACGTCAGTGTCAAGCTAGCATAGCTGTACTTTTCTCTTCTTCTTATCTGGACTCACCATGCAGTTACAGCTGGAGGAGGAGGAGAGACGCTGGCCCTAACAGTGCTGGCTGACAGGAGGTCGGAGCTACCCGCTCACGCGGGGAACTTGGTCCCTGAGATCTTGACGATTCTCGTTTTATCTCCTTATTGATGACAGAAAATTCTGGTCATATGACCACTTGCTAATCCGTGGCCTGTGCTATCTGTATGGAGTAGCAGGAATAAAGGTCTGTAACTGCCCACCGCTGATGATGGATGTCACGGCTGTGGTCACGTGGGGCCAGTCTGTACTGTGTTTCTCACGGACCCCAGGTGCTGCTCTTTGCAACAGAGATGTCGCCAGTGGCAGGAAGGCTTGCTGGGTCACATGACCTAGCTGCATGCAGCTGGGCTGTCAGTGCTGACTGGACCTTAGCTGATCAGTTTTCTTGCCCGGTTGGTTAGTCAGAGCTCACGTTTATTGCTGTCTTCTGGTACATGGCCTGAATCTGCTGCTGCCTTCAGAGTTCAGAGTGGACTGGTGTGTCAGTAACGCGATAATTGTTTCTTTCCTTTTAAATTTAACTAAGAGGGCATATTGTTCTTGGCCACTGGACCCTTATATATTTTGGCAATTTGGAAAATCTGAAGTTTTGTGTGTCTTATATCTTTTGGAGCACACCTGTCTTAATAAGCTCTTCATGGCATTTATTAGTCTTGATACTCTGGTCCTATTAGCCTATATCAAAACAATGAGATGTGTTTTCAGTGTATTGTAATACTATCCTCAATGCAGAGTTCCTAAATAGTTTGCAATATAAATTATGTTTGATGAATGATTGGCATCTAACTACCGGAATTCATTAGTTGACTATAACATTTCTGTTAGTTTTCTTATTCAGAGTTTGTACCATGAATAGGTCACCCCCCCTTCCAAGAAAAAAAAAAAACGAAAATGAATAATGTCTCAAGATCCTTTTAACATATTATTTCAAATATTTATAGGTCTAATAATGGAAAGAAAGAAGTTGTCAAATGAATCTTAAGCATGTTGCTTAGCTTCTGTAGATCTGATTCTTCATTTATAAGAAGGCAATTTCTTAGTAAACCCCATTTTATCTTAGTAAGTACACATTATGCACATTACTTCAATTAGCCATGACACACAGATTTGGCAGTCTGTTTTCGTTCACAGGTGTCTGTTATAGAATTAAAGATGCAGTCTAGAAGGTGGGATGATATCTTAGTAGGTAGATGCTTCTCGTGTACGCCCAAGGACCTGGGTTCACACGCCAGACAGAAGAACCTCTGTAGGCAGTGCTGCTAAGGTGAGGCAGGAGGTGTAGACAGGGGAATGCCGGGAGGCTCTGAGCCAGCCTACCTAGTATGTGCAGCGGAACAACAGAGAGCAAACTGTCTGCACACACGTCAGCGTGTCCATGTGGACACACGCATTCACACACATGTACGCGCAGGCCACCCTCCCCCCCCACCAATTGTAATCTGCAGAGCGCCAACTTTCAGGAATGTTGATGTGGACACCATCTCCATGGAGGAGGCAGTGTAAAAACACTTAAATAAAACTGTTAGATTTTTATTCTCTCTCGCTTTAGAGCAACAGACAGCTGTTGTGGCCCCCTTGAGTGATGGGGGGTCTTCTGTACGCATTTTTCTCTTATTGGTTGATGAATAAAACACTGTTGGCTAATAGGGAAGATAGGCGGGACTAAGGGACAAGGAGGATTCTGGGAAGTGTAGTAAGGAAGAAGTCGCCATGAATTCCTGGAGGAAAAGATGCACACATGAGTCTGGTGTTCTCCATAAGATAAGACCATGTACGAATATATATTAGTAGTTATGGGTTACTACTGAAGACAGAGCTAGCCTATAAGAAATCCTGGTCACTGGCTAACAGCATTGTAACTAATAGAGTCTCTGTGTGTTATTTGGGGCTGATACGGCACTGGGACCAGGCTGGTGGGAAGAGTTATTGTAACTCTTGAGAGCTTTACAAACTAAAGAGTACTCATTAGTGCTATTTGTGTACCTTGGAACAGTCTTCAGCAAATACTCGCTGGAATGTATTGTATTGCTGTTAGTGTCTCAGCTTCACTTGGTTTTTATAATTTCTTTGATCATCATTAGTAAGAATATTGAATTAAGGCACATTTGGTATTTGCGCTATAGGCACAGTTATATAGGTAAGAAAATATGTAATTTATTATAATTTTAACTTTTGTAATTAACTTTACATATATTTGCTGTTCTTTGTAGATTTCTTTCTTTTTTTTGGTTTTTATGAGACAGGGTTTTCTTTGTAGATTTCTAAGGTTATTAAAATTGCACTTTGTAAAACTTATTACACTTAAAGTAAATATCCACTCCTGCCTTTAGATACAGCGTGTTTAAGAAGTTGAAAGGTAATAAGTATCATAAGACTGTCCCCAGGTCCTGGACACTGACCAAAGTCTGTGCTTATGTGTGCTGATTTTAATGTTTTGTCAAGATGGTATATTTTCTTTTTTTTTTTTTTTTTTTTTTTTTGGTTTTTACGAGACAGGGTTTCTCTGTATTGTTTTGGAGGCTATCGGTCCAGCCCGGCCTCGAACTCACAGAGATCTGCCTGCCTCTGCCTCCCCAGTGCTGGGATTAAAGGCGTGCGCCACCAACGCCCGGCTATTTTCTTATTTTTAACCTCTTTTGAGAATTGTGTATATGAAAACTGTATTTGTATCATTCATTCCCCTTTCCTTCTCCTTCTAACTCCTTCTGTGTCCCTGTACTTCTTCTTATCAAATGTAGTATATTTTTTCTTTAGCCATTTTTCTTTCCATATTCCTTACATAACTGTAGTTCATTAGTTTTTAAAAGTTTTGAATCTAGGTTTTTGTGCACTTGAAGTACTCCTTCTAACATCAAAGAAAAACTGTTTTCTTGAAACACATCATTAAAGTAATTTAAATATTATATTATGATGGTTCTATTTTGGACATTCTGTCAGTGAGTATTATGTGTCCTATTTACTTTTATATTCATTCCAGAAATTCTTGATGGAATTTACAGGTGTGTTCTGCAGTGACATTCATGGGCTTCACTACAGTGAATTTTGCTGTATTTTACTAAAGCCAAGCCAGTGAAATTATCTCTAAGCATGAATGATAATTTCATTCATTCATTTGTTGACTCTTATCTGAATTATTGGTGAGAACTTTATGCAAGAGTTATCTTTAATTGGAGTCTGTTGTAGTTGAATGGTGATGCTGAGTTGTAGGTAGTGGGAGATTGGTCATCCTTTTGGTTTTCTGATTTTAAGCATGATGTCTCGCATCTCATCAGTGATTGTTTTATATGATTTCTCCTGAACTCCTTAAAATTCTTATTTCTCTTTTCTTTATTTTTAGCTTGTGATGAATGGAAGACATTACCTAAACCAAATCTCCATAGAGATGTGAACAGATTCGGACACTCTGCAGTAGTTATCAATGGGTAAAAGCCTCAGTTTCCTTCTCAGGGGGTCAGGACAGTTGTCCTCACGTTCTTTCCACACTTCATTTTGACTTATTTAGACACAAGGGTTCATTCCCTTCCTTTCTCCTGGGCACGACCTCTACTGTGAGTTTTCTTAAGCTCATTAAGCCTGTGGGTGTGGTTAAGGGACTACAAGACTGAATCTCCCAGTGAGGCCACCCTGTCCTCTTTGTTCTTCCTGATGACTGTGAAAAGACCTAAGGGAGAGAGAGGCCAACGCTGGCCTCATGTTCTGCACACAGAGAACTCCACCATTAGGTTCTCATTGTAGCTACGCCTTAACCACGCGTATGAGTTTCCGCGTCTGTAGATTATTGACCTCCCCAGACTTCAATATCAGTTTATTTTTTGGAACTTGGAGTATGGGCTTAAATTCCGGTCTCCTCTTGGGCTTATAGAAATAGTTGGCTGTTTTTGTTCTTGAGATGAGTTCTCATTCTATAGTCTAGCTGCGCTGGAGCTGTGTAGTTCATGCTAGCATCGAACTAATGACAGTCCTCCTGTCTCAGCTCCTAGAGTGCTGGGATTTTAAGTGTCAGGCACCATACCTAGGAAATTTGTATGACTTTTTTTTTGTTTCACTAAGAAGTATCTGTTGGGCTGGAAGGTGGCTCAGACGTTAAAAGCACTGGCTGATCTTCCAGGGGTTCAGAGTTCAATTCTCAGAAACCACATGGTAGCTCACAAACATCTATAGTGACATCTGGTGACCACTTCTGCCGTGCAGGTATAGATGGAGTCGCAACACTTTATACACAACAAATAAACCTTAAAAATAACAAAAGCAAAAAAAAAAAAAACAAAAGCAAAAGAATTTGTTAATTTGGATCTGTATGATAGTAAATTATCTAGCTCATATAGTAGTTTAAAATGCTTAACTCTGAATAATGTTTTTATAAATTTATTATCACCTTATCCCAATTACGTAGAGTTATCCTACTGTTGCCATACAGTGGATTGTTATCCACAATGAAACTTCATAACCAACATGAATCGAGTCTAAAAATAATAATAAATAAAATTTATGTGAATCTTAGGTTTTATTGTGGGAAATAGGGTTTGATTTTGATTTTCTTTGTTTAATGATAAAGAGTATTCTTGAAGCATTTGGACCACTTTTCTTTTTTATGTCAATAGTAGTTTACAGGTAACAGGTGTGCAAGCGTCCTCATTGTTATTAAGCATGTCAGTATCGTGGGGCTCCATTACAGAATGGGCGCACGGAAGTCTTATCTTTATTCTGCATTTTTCATTTACAAGAAGTCTCACTATCTGACTTCTAAATTCTGGGTCTGTGCCAAGTGGCTGGTAGAGTGATGTGTGGCCTTTCTCCCCACGGCCTGGCCTCGAAACAGAAGGTTCATGAGTTCAAGGCTGGGAAGGGTGCAAGTTCTAGGCTGGCCAAGAATACAGAACATACCCAAACAAAACAAACAACATTTTGGAACAAGATCCCCAAATCAATATAGAAAAAAACAAAACAAAAAGGGTAAATCTAGGTAAGCAACTCCAAAGCACACTTTAATATTTATGTATGACTATAATGCGATTATATACTGTAGTTGCATATTTCTTAAAAGATTGTTTCTTTATTAAGGTGGTAGTACTTAACATTATTTTCTCACATTAATAATAAACATGTCTGGAAATTTAATGTTTCCACAAAATATTATGATTTATACTGTATTTCAGATTTTATCTGAAAAATCATAAAGGAAATCTCGTAGTAGTTAATCTGGGCTTTTAACATCATTCTGTGTATTGGGTGCAAGAACAGGCCTTTAAAATGTTAGAAGGTGTAGTCAGATCTGTGTATTCTTCAGCCTGAGTCGCTAGGCCGCTCAGCCGTGCTCTGGTAACATGCCCTCTCTCCTGTCTTCTAGGTCCATGTACATATTTGGTGGATTTTCTAGTGTGCTCCTTAGTGATGTCCTTGTGTATAAGCCCCCGAACTGCAGAGCTTTCCGAGATGAAGAGCTCTGTAGAAATGCCGGCCCAGGGATAAAATGTGTTTGGAATAAGAATCACTGTGAATCTTGGGAGACTGGGAATGCCAATAATATTCTCAGAGCAAAGTGTCCCCCTAAAACTGGTGAGACATACCTTCCTTTTGGTTTAAAAGCTCCTCTATGTATTTAAAAGTAGAATTGATTTTGCTTATATGAGGTTCCTTATTTTAGAAATTAAAAACACAAGCTTTAATTATGGAGTCTGATACTTGGATTGTAAATCAGTTAATATTTGTTTTCTTTTTAAATTTGTGTGGGAATATTTTATGTGTAACATGAATTATTTTATTACATGTTAAATACATATTTTCTCAGAAATGTTTGCTTCAAGGAAATAAAAAGTGATATATGTTACATTTGGTGTTTTCCTCCTGAATTTCTGCAGAGCCACATTGTACAATTTACTTTTTTCTTTTTGAGATAAAAGTTATTTCATTGTAATGAATTCATAAATAAAAATATCACATAGCAAGATTAACGCTTGCCAGTTCCAAACTTTATACATGTCATGGCCACTGTGATGTTATGGAGGTTATTTTTTTGGCTTTTATTTTTTATTATGATGTATTGAATAAATAGAGTTATGAAGAATGAGCAGTCAGTATTTTTATTTATTATTTGCATATTTCAGCTGATAGGGCTTTAATATATTTTGGTGTTGTAATTAATAAGCATTTTCAGATTCTGTTACTCTATATCACATTGGATCTCTAAATAACCTTTATAGTCACAAAACCCAAATATTTATTATTATATTTTATTCTGGTGTATACTATTGGTAAATTCCTTTTCTCTTTATAAATGAGCAAATTTACAATGTGTCTTGTAAATATAAACTACTAGAGAACTTATTTTGTTACTGATTGTTTCTTTTTAGTGATCCTTAAGTAGATGTTGTAAATGTGTGAATTAAGAATGGTGACATTTTTCTTCTAGTCTCACATGTCTTGTCTTCCACTCATGCTGCAGCTGCTGCTGATGACAGATGTTACCGATACGCAGACTGTGCCAGCTGCACCGCCAACACGAACGGGTGTCAGTGGTGCGATGACAAGAAATGCATCTCAGCGAATAGTAACTGTAGCATGGTCAGTGCAACCACCGGGGCCCGGAACCGCAGCCTTCTTAGAACAGTTACTTTCTGGCTTAACATTGAAAAACTATAAAATTAGTGCTCATGGCTTGAAACTTCCTATAATCATGCTGTTTTAAACAAGATCTCACCTGTTTGAGATGCCGGGGTGAAAGCCTGCTGGCTCAGAGAGGCAGAGAAACCACCAGCTGACCTTCCTCCTCCAACCTCCTCTACTGTCTCAAACAAGACTCCGCCCACTGAGTGCCCCTCCCTTCTACTTCCTGTGTGTCTCTCTGTCTGTCTTCCTGACTCCCTCTTACCCTCCTTTTTTTCTTAATCCCACGTTTACTTCCTGTCAACTGGTTGCTTGCTTTCCCGTCTGACCTCGGGTTGACTTTATTTAATCCTGCAGAAAGCTCTTGGATTAAAGGTGTGTGCTAGGGCAGAACCGCACCAGAACTAGAACCAGGTTTTTCCAAAAAAGAATGCAATCTTGCTGTCCACGTTATCATGTATCCTGCAACAATACCATATTTAAATTTTCTGTAATGACCAAGGTTGTAGGAGTCTATTATAAAATACCAAAACAAGAAAGTTTAGTTATTGGCTCAGTACATTGAACCCCTTTTGCTTTTGTACATATTTTGTTAGTATATAATTTTTCAGTTATGCAAATTGACTTATACTAAAGGTTTGAGTTTTAACGTTTTTCATGACGTGTTTCTATTTGAAGTTTAGTTATGTTTTTAATACGTACTCACATATGGGGATTATATTAGTGGAAATCAAGAAAGATTAAGTAAATGACATAAGCATAAATGCCTGGTGGTAATGGTTGGGGTTCTTCAGAGGAACGACCGTAGGGACACACTCAGTATTGTAGGGAATTGTCTATGTCATTAGAAAAGTCTCCATGTTCTGTTTGCCGCCTGTAAACTGAACACAAGGAAATGTGGTAGAATTTCAGTGGAGGTATAGTGGTCTGTGAACCGTTAGCACCACTCATGTAAATCTTATTCAAGTGCAGGGGTAGCTGATGTCTCCATTCAGCAGTCAGACACCAGTTCTTGCTGTCCTAAGAGTTTGTGTTGTTTGGCTCTCAGTGAACTGGATGGTGTCACCTCACAATGGGGAATGTGTGTCAGTCAGCTCATGAAAAGGCTACTGTCATTTGTACGTCATCACAGACATATCAGACCCTCTGCACACCTGTTTCCTGGTCAGATAGACACACCCCAGACCATCTGCACACCTGTGTCCTGGTCAGAGTGACATACCCCAGACCATCTGCACACCTGTGTCCTGGTCAGAGTGACACACCCCAGACCATCTGCACACCTGTGTCCTGGTCAGATAGACACACCCCAGACCATCTGCACACCTGTGTCCTGGTCAGATAGACACACCCCAGACCCTCTGCACACCCGTGTCCTGGTCAGAGTGACACACCCCAGACCATCTGCACACCTGTGTCCTGGTCAGATAGACACACCCCAGACCCTCTGCACACCCGTGTCCTGGTCAGAGTGACATACCCCAGACCATCTGCACACCTGTGTCCTGGTCAGAGTGACACACCCCAGACCATCTGCACACCTGTGTCCTGGTCAGATAGACACACCCCAGACCATCTGCACACCTGTGTCCTGGTCAGATAGACACACCCCAGACCCTCTGCACACCCGTGTCCTGGTCAGAGTGACACACCCCAGACCATCTGCACACCTGTGTCCTGGTCAGATAGACACATGCAGTCATCTATCACATAATTAAAACGGAGGAAAGAATTCATTAAAAATTGAAAGAAAATTGTATCTTAACCTTTTTGATAAACTTTGAATCAGTTTTTGTTTAGAAATTATTTTAATCTGTTTAGTTTGTCACATCAAAACATCATAAACTGCATGCTTTATAAGGAACAAGAACGATTTGCCAACGTTCTGAAGACTTGGAACTTCAAGTTCTGAGCAAGTTCACAGCTTCCATGCTTGCTGACGACCTGGGTTCTGGCTCTTAGCCTCTGTCTTCCCATGGCTTCTTACTCTAATGTGGCCTCCTGCGTATAAAGACTCCATCACCGAGATCACTGAATTACGTACCCAATGTTCTCTCCTATAGTGTCACATTGGGGACTTTGGGGTCAATATGTGAATTTGGAGGATACAAACATTCAGCCCATATAAGCCTGTCTGACCATTTCCTCCAACAAGGCCACACCTCCTAATAGTGTGGGCCTTTGGGGGCTATTTCCTTTCAAACCACCACAAAGACCTTTAAATTCGTGTGTATTTAGGCAACTGCACTTCATCTGAAAAATTAAATTACATAAATTGCTCTCAAGCATTTGTCTCCTATTGCATCTTTCGCTTTATTTTATTTTTGATGATGTGTTGGCCAGGAACAAGTTGGATGACATAGTATGAGTGTGCAGATGGTACTCCCTCATAACTTAGAATTCTGTTGTAATGTATTTTCTAGGCAGTTTCATCAGAGAGTCTGGTGATTAAGCCAAACCAAATGCTAATGGACACCTAAAGTTCTAGGGGAATTTAGTCAAATTATGTGCAGTGATATCCTATTTCATTATTTATTGCAAGTTGTATATTTGTGCTCTAATGGGTCAGAAATCTGTTTGCTTTTCCTGGATTTACATTTTGAATTTATGACTAAGTAGATCAAAGATTGGGACAGTAATGGCTACTCTTCATTGCCTGATTGCTAATGTGCCTTTGGCTCATTAGATAATACGAGTAGTGATTTAGAGCAGTGTTCAGCTTTATTCTGTCACTGATTTCCTTGGTGCTTTATGTGATTAAAAAAGAATTTCATCTCCGTTGCTGTTCCCATCAGTGAGTGATCTGCTAGTGAGGAGCCATGACATTCTCAAATATGGGCTCTACCTTAACTGTGGTTCTGAGAGTTTACTCTACCTTAACTGTGGTTCTGAGGGTTTACTCTACCTTAACTGTGGTTCTGAGAGTTTACTCTACCTTAACTGTGGTTCTGAGGGTTTACTCTACCTTAACTGTGGTTCTGAGAGTTTACTCTACCTTAACTGTGGTTCTGAGGGTTTACTCTACCTTAACTGTGGTTCTGAGAGTTTGCTCTACCTTAACTGTGGTTCTGAGAGTTTACTCTACCTTAACTGTGGTTCTGAGGGTTTACTCTACCTTAACTGTGGTTCTGAGGGTTTACTCTACCTTAACTGTGGTTCTGAGAGTTTACTCTACCTTAACTGTGGTTCTGAGGGTTTACACTAAGATGCTGGTTTTGTTCTCTTTCTCTGTACATGTTTAGTCCTTCTGTCATTCTCATAGATTCATATGTTCAATGACTCAAGTGAATTTATTTATTTTTTGTTTAGTTAGCAAGTTCCTTAAATTCTACTGTTAATGATCATATAGAACTTATGTGCTATATTAGAATAAAGTACTTTGAGTAATAAAAGTTGATATTAAACTAGCTTACTTGTTCCTGAAGGACATGTGGTGGTTGAGTAACTAAAAAATGAAGTTTTTCTTGAGGAGAACAAGTTAAACATTATATGTGGGTATATTTTATCTGTTATGTAGTAAATGTAGTATTCTCTAGAGAAATTAATAATTTGGTTCAGGAAATGGCTTCGTGGGTAAGGCACTTGCCATATAAGTGTTTGGACTTGAATTGGAGTCCCAAGAATTCGTGCAAAGTGAAGCAGAGACAGGCAATATAGCGTGAGCTTTAATCCCAGTGCCACCAGCCAGACAGCAGGCGAGGCGGGAGACTTCTGGCTCGTTTATGCACACAACAGTGAACAACAGAGTCTCTGCCTTAAACAATGTGGACAGCAAGGACTGGCACCTGGGTTTGGCTTCTGACTGCAACACACACTTCTGCTTGTACATCAGAACACACACACACACATACACAGGCACACACACAAAGAGAAATTAATACTTTTGACTTGAAGGTGACTGTACTGCATTTCAAATATTTCTTTCCCTTTTGTGCTTCCTGGTTTTGCGTCAACTCAAGCTGGCGTCATTTTGTGAGAGGGAAAATGCCCCTGCCAGAACGACTTGTGGGAAAGCCTGTGGTGTGTTTTCCTGACTGATGATTAATGTGGGGAGGTCCCGCCCACTGTGGGTGTTCCCGCTCCTGGATTGGTTGTTCTGGGCACTAGAGTAATACAGGCTGAGCAAGCCATGAGGAACAAGCCAGTAAGCAGTCTTCCTTGATGGCCTCTGCTGTTCCTGCCCTGACTTCCTTTGATGATGCACTATGATGGGGAGGTGTAGGAGGAAATAAACCCTTTCCTTCCCAAGATGCTCTTGAAGGCCTTGGTGTTTGATCCGTGGAGTAAAAACCATAAATCAAACGCTTGCATGCCTGTGTGTATGCATGTGTGTGTGTGTGTGTGTGTGTGTGCGCGTGCGTGCCTGTGCCTGTGCATGTGTGTGCATGTGTGCATATACTGTGTGTGAAGGGTCAGAGGACAATGCACAGAATCTGATCTTTCCTTCTCTATGTTCTGAGCGTTGAGCTAAGGTTGTCAGACTTTGCAGCAAGCACCAGTGAATACTGAGCGGTCTCCCCTGCTGGTAGTGCGTTTTATAAAGGAAGTATAATATTTTATCAATAAAAATTGGGTGCATGCTCCTTAAGCTACCTGAAATATATTTTTATAATAGTTAATATGAGAGAGTTGTATCTTTTTTTTTTTTTTTAACTTTTAGCATTAGTGGCTGAATAGTAGAATTTACCGGTCCTGTAGAGGAAGGTTGGATATAAGCAGTTCTCTACATAGACACTAGCAAGATTGGGTGTGTTGGTCAAAATGTTTATAGAGGTCCCTTACAGTATTTTTCTGGTGCATGCATTCACTCACTGAATGTCTCAAGCCCCCAGTTGTTAAGTCCGTATTCCTGAGATAGCTTTTAATCAAACAGTGTGATATTCTGTTATGAAGTACCTGAACATTGGGGTATACAAGGTATGATGCAGAGGTTTTATATGACCTTCTAGTTTTCATTGTTGGTCCCCAGCCTTTAACTTTCCATTGCCCGGAGTAGTAGACATATGCTTTTATGATGTAGTAAGATTGAAAAAATGTAATATTACAGTTTTCTTTGTAGCCTCTATGAAGAAATTATAACACTTACAGAGACATGAAGTAGTTACACCCATTATTGGTTTAAATCATTATGATAATAATTTCTTTTATCATATTGTGTAGACTTGAAACTATTTTATTAGTTATTTCAACTTCATTTTCATGATAGTTTCATTAGGACTAGAAAATTTTCATGTTATTAAGAAGTGAATTCATGCATTCACTTGATTAGAGATTTGTTTTCAGATTAATAAGAAAGTTTTCTGTTTCAAATTTGAAATTACATAATTTTCTCAGTAGCCTCCAGTTTTAGGAACTCATTACAATTCTAGAAACAAGTTTGCCATCGTAAATGAAGAAAAAAAATGCAGGAAGCAAAAGTCAGTAGAGCTCATTTAAGCAAAGAACAACCCATGAATTGTACAGTACGCTCAGCCATTAGAGATTCAGGGAACTCCTTCCAATTTCCCCTAAGACCAGACAAAAGACATGTAACCAAAAGAAATAAATATTAAGAAGCATAACAAAAGTGTAAATGATGTATACAAGAACAGTTTAGTTTGTTATGGTGGCATTTGCCTTGTGGACATGGACTTATCCTTGGCATGCTGTGGTTGGTAACGCTTGCCTGCTGTGGTTGCGTCAGACTTAATATCTGTTAAAGCATATTCTTATCATCATATATTGGTTACACACCAAGTCATATCGCAGTTTACTATGTAGAATCGTAGACTTAAGCCCAATTTAATTCAACACTCATGTCATAACTAAGGGAAATTATGATTCAATAGAATTGGGTTTGGAGATAGAAGCATTTTAAAGTTCAGCAGGGGCTTAACATTTTGTGATGTTTAAGAATCCAAGTTTGTCCAACTGTAAAAAAAAATAACATGTTTTTTCTTTCAATTTTCTAGTCTGTCAGAAACTACACCAAATGCCATGTAAGAAACGAGCAGATCTGTAACAAACTTACGAGCTGTAAAAGCTGCTCGCTAAACTTGAACTGCCAGTGGGATCAACGGCAGCAGGAATGCCAGGCTTTGCCAGGTAAATATTTCATGATTTGATAAAGTGAGGTTTTTACTCTGTAGAAAATAATGTTATATCATCATCTATGGTATAATGAGAAGTCACTAGGAGTCAGTAACCTGTCCATGTAGCAAAATAATAGCAGTGGGTTCTCCCCTAGGGCCTGTGACTTGTGTGGGTACAGGTTCTTGGACAAGTAATGGTCTTTTGGAGTGGGACATAGATCCAGTCAGGAAGTGATTGGTCCTTCCTGTGACAGTCATGCTCACTGTTGTACCAGTGGGTCTTTTGCTGGGACAGACGATACCGTAACTCAGAGCTCACAGTTGGGTATAGCTTCTTCCTCTGAAGTGTTCACAGCACATTCTAGAGCTAGCTAGGGCAAGGGAAAGCTAGCCAGTTTGATGAGTCCCCATGATTTCTATGACTCAGGCATGTGGCCTCGTCAGCAGCAGGGTCTCACTGTCGTGTTCTGGGGTGAAGAGCGATGGCATTACCTATACTGTTTGGGTGTCTGCGGGACCTCACTGGTCAACAATTCCAAAAGAAGTAACCATTTCTGACTCTGGGCTTTTCATTTGTTAGTTTTTGGTATGTGGTAGGGACATTGTTACCCAACTTAAGGTAACTTCATCTCTCTCTCTCTCTCTCTCTCTCTCTCTCTCTCTCTCTCTCTCTCTCTCTCTCTCTCTCTCTCTCTCTCTCTCTCTCTCTTTCTCTCTGTGTATCTGTAAGCTTCTATGGTAGTAGATTTCCATGACGTTAAAAAAATTTAGTGTTATTTATCTCTCTCCAAACTACCTCCTCCACACTACCTTTCACCCCCCCACCCCAGTTAAACCCTCCTTGTTCCATTTTTTCTCTTTAAATCTTGTATAACACTGAGCACCGTCTCTCCTCCATTGAAAGCCCCTCTTCATGGCTCCTTAGTAACTCCTGACCTCTGTGGGAATTCCAGAATAAGCACACACACACACACACACACACACACACGCACACACACACACACCCCTAAGGATTCAAAGCTAACATCCACAAACGGGAGAAACATGCATCATTTGTCTTTCTGGGACCGGCTAACCTCATTCAGAATGATCGTTTCCGGCTCCGTTTGTTGACTTTCCTCTTTCTCGAAGACTGAATAATGTGCTATAGTGTCAGCATACCACCTTTTCCTCTGATGGCTAGGGATGTTGAACATTTTTTTTAAAAGAAGTTTCTCAATTGTTTGCTTTTCTTCTTTTCAGAACTTTATTTAGATTAGTGCCCTGGTTTGTAATGGTTCATTTGTTTTCTTGATCTTTAATTTGACTTGTTTATGTATTCTAGATACTAATCCTCTGTCAGATGTGTAGCTAGAAAACTTATTTCTCCTTGGTAGTCTGTCTCATGACTTGTGATGGGGTCCTTTGCTGTAAGAACATTCTTAGTGTCATGAGGTCCATTTACTAACTGCTGATTTTAATGTCTACACTGCTGTTTCCCTGGTTTTCAGTCTGTCAGTTGCATATAGGAAGCCTGCTGATAACTATATATTGATTTTTATACCTCGCTACTTTGCTGGACCTGTTTCTTGTCTGTTAAGGGTTTTGAAGAGTGTTTTTAGGCGTGTGTTTCCTTCGCCGATATGTTGCCCTTGCTAATACATCAACACTGTATTCCACAGAAGTGGAGGGCCCAGACACTCACCTTGACCCTGATTTCAGTGGAATTGCTTTGTGTTTCCCTGTTTAGTCTGTTGTTGGCTGAAGATTTGTTGCATGTAGCCTTTAGTATATTGAGAAATGCTCCTTTAGCAGTATTGGATTTTTCAAAGGCTTTTTCTGCATTTGCTGAGATGATTGTGTGATTTCTGTTTTGCAATCCATATATTAGTTACTTTTCCACTGATGGCGTAAAGTAACACGGCCATGGAAAACTTATGTTAGAAGGAGTTTATCTGATTATGTTTCCAGAGAGATGAGAGTGAATCATGGCAGGGATTATGTATGCCCGACAGCAGGAGCAGGAAGTTGAGAGCTAAAAAAAGAAAAAGAAAAAGCCAGCAAAAGCTGGCAAAATAAAGCAAAAACAAGAGGGTGGTGGGAGGCTTGTGTTCTTACAGCTCAATCTCCGTGATGCACTTCCTCCCCAGAGAGCTCCATCACCTGAGAACCAAGTGTTCAGATGTCTGCGTCTTCCGGGAACTTCCTCATTCACACAGTCACACTCTGTCCCCTGGCTCCCGAAGCCCTACGGCAGTATCCTAATATTAGCAAAATGCACTTAGTTCAGCTTTAAACGTCTCTGTGGTTTTTCATAGTCTCAGCACTGTTTAAAAGTCCAGAGTGTCTTCTGAGGTTCAGGACAGCCTCTTAACTTTAACCTCTGCAAAATCAGAGAGACGATCACATTCTCCCGTCCACAGAGCGTGTGTGCTGGGAGGCCGAGGGCGCAGCAAGGAGACCCAGGGCCAAAGCGAGTGCTCAAATGCCGGGGACTCTGGAACGCATTTTCCGCCTAAATCACCACAGTGTGAAACCACCCACCCGTAATTTAACAGGAAATCTGCAGCAGGGTTAGAAGTGATTTGGTGTTTTGAGTCCCGTAAGACCAGGAAGACAGCGGCATGTGTGGCCTCAACCCAACAAGAAAGCCATTCTGACTTCACTAAGTGATAACAGCTTTGTGAGGGACTTCTGTGACCCAAGCAGATTGCTCCCGGGACCCAGAACATCGGCTGTCAGTGAGCTGGGATCCACAAGGCCGTTTAGTGTGTATGTGAGGTCAGAGCACGTGGTGTGAGCATACACTTCATTTCGAGTTTTCATTCTGCTGTGTCTACTGTGGGCTCTTGATAGGCCATGAAGCCCAGCATCTTGAACCCTGGTGTCACCACTCCATATTGGGTCACACTGGATCTAAGGCTGTTTAGAAAAGTTGGCACTTAATAAAAGGCTTTTTGAGTACTCGGTAACAAAAATTAGTTGGAAAGGAAATGCTTAATGAATCTGAAATATTTTGGCAGCATCTTTACTGAATTCTGTGACCTCACTGCAGCCTGAGTTCTGACATAACCGTGGCCACTTTGCCTGTACATGTTAGCGTGTGTGTGATACCAGGGATTTTTTTATGAGACACTTGGACTATATGGTTTTTAGTGTACATACAAAGTTTTGTGATCTTATAGAAAGATAATGATTTCACTGCAGTCTTTTAAATATTTGGCCATTGTCATTTCTCAGCATGTGAATTTTAAACTAGTATTTCTTTGCATTGCATTGTGTGTGATGGCATCATTTAAAAATTGCTATTTGAGTTGCTGACTTTTCATAAAGGATTTTAATGAACTTTGATAGAATTTAGAACAGATTTGTAGCAAATTCTAAATTGTCCTTAAATATACTTCTGCCCTCTCATTCTACATAATTGTGAGAAATGGTGCTCTCAACAATGATGATTGTAAGTTTAAAATAGCTGTTAATGCTGAAAAACATTGGAAATATTCTGTCCCAAAGTATCAGGTGTTCAGTTATGATTTAATTATTTATGTGTTAATAATCAAATGTCTGTCTTATTAGTATGAAAATTTATTTTTGTCTTTGATAAATGGCAAAATTATATTAAATTTTTACAAATAAGATTTGTTTTGATTTATTATCAGCAACTGTTTAGGTTATAGACTATACCCATGCAATTAGGGCCATGCAAATTTTTTCTAAGCAAAAAGAACTTGTATTAGTTACTTGTCTGTTGCTATGCCAAAATATCATCACCAAAAGCCACTTGAGGAAGAAAGGATTTATTTTGTCTTAAGGTTCAAAAGGGTGTGCGTCCACAATAGCAGGGGAGGGAGGCATGACCTCTGTCAGCAGGAGATGGTCTCCTGTCTGTAGAAGCAACAGGAGAACACGGTTTAGGAAGCCTTGTTCAGTAGCACACAGTCTCAGTTGGCTAAATGCAGAAGCAGATAAGAAAATACAGTGTTTATGTCTGAAATTAAAGAGATTTGTGAAAAGGTAAAACAAATCCACGAAGCTTGTTTCAAATTTGATTTGTGTAATAAAAATAAATCCCCTCATGCTAAGTTTTCTTCCACCCCAATTATATTATGAGAAAACTTAAGTATGTAGTGCATGGAAAAACTTGGCAAAGACACCCAAGTCCTACTCGGAAGAAGCTTCATATAACACCTCTTCCGTATCATCTTTAAAACTGATGGCCGGGTCCCCTGTGTCCATCATTCTCCCGTCCTCTGTGTCCATCATTCTCCCGTCCTCTGTGTCCATCATTCTGTCCCCTGTGTCCATCATTCTCCCGTCCTCTGTGTCCATCATTCTGTCCCCTGTGTCCATCATTCTGTCCTCTGTGTCCATCATTCTGTCCTCTGTGTCCATCATTCTGTCCTCTGTGTCCATCATTCTGTCCTCTGTGTCCATCATTCTGTCCTCTGTGTCCATCATTCTCCTGTCCCCTGTGTCCATCATTCTCCTGGTCCATCATTCTGTCCCCTGTGTGTCCATCATTCTGTCCCCTGTGTCCATCATTCTCCTCTCCCCTGTGTCCATCATTCACTCTGTCGCCTGTGTCCATCCATTCATTAGCACATCTTAGCTTTTGGACATCAGGGGACCTCACTTGAATTGTCAGAGGTTCTCAGGGTTTTGGAGGCATGATGTCTCCAACAGGTCTTTACATAGACAAAGTGAAGATGTCCTAATGTCCAGAGAACTGCATATGTAGAGGGACTTCAATTTAGTATTCTATATTAATAGATTTATTTAAAACAATTAATCAATTTATGTAATAGTGTAGCAAGAAAGATGAAGGTGACCCTCATAGTTTTGAAAGTTAAAGACCACAAGTTTGAGAAGTCCTGCCTTAAACAAATTCTGTGAGCATCTCAGTACTGCTTGAAGGCTATTTTTATAAAGGAAGAGAGAAATTATGTTTCATATGATGGGAACACTAAAATGTTCTAGAGAATAGATACTTTTCAAAACTCAATATAGTTTCAGGATCAGATACCATAGCTGAATAGTGTTTTTGATGTCTAGAAAGACATGAAGAAGTGTGTAAAAATATGTCAGAAATCAATGGTTTATTTCACTTATCTTCCTTTTCTCATTTTTATTAGTTCTTTGAAGATCTTTTACAGTGCATTTTGAATATAGTTCCTTGTCCAGCTCCTCCAAGGTCCATTTCCCTTTCTCAATCCACTAAACTGTGTTTTCTAAAAAAGATATCAAGTCCAATTTTTGCTGACCTTGTACTCTTGGATCAAGGTCAACCGACCAAGGCCTTCACCCTTAGAGGAAACTGACTTCTGAGCATCTGTGAGCTGCCTATAGCTCCCTAACCAGAGCAGCTGCCTCTCACACTGAGTTCTCATGGCGTGTGTTTGCACACTCCAGCTCTCTCACTCTGAGTTCTCATGGTGTGTTTGCACACTCCAGCTCTCTCTCTCACTGAGTTCTCATATCGTGTTTGCACACTCCAGGCCCCCTCACTCAGAGTTCTCATGGTGTATGTTTGCACACTCCAGCTCTCTCACACTGAGTTTTCATGGTGTGTGTTTGCACACTCCAGCTCTCTCACACTGAGTTTTCATGGTGTGTGTTTGCACACTCCAGGCCCCCTCACACTGAGTTCTCATGGCGTGTGTTTGCACACTCCAGCTCTCTCACACTGAGTTCTCATGGTGTGTGTTTGCACACTCCAACTCTCTCTCTCTCACTCTGAGTTCTCATGGTGTGTTTGTACACTCCAGCTCTCTCTCTCACTGAGTTCTCATGGCGTGTGTTTGCACACTCCAGCTCTCTCTCTCTCACTCTGAGTTCTCATGGTGTGTTTGCACACTCCAGCTCTCTCTCTCTCACACTGAGTTCTCATGGTGTGTGTTTGCACACTCCAGCTCTCTCACACTGAGTTCTCATGGTGTGTTTGCACACTCTAGGCCCCCTCACTCAGAGTTCTCATGGTGTGTTTGCACACTCCAGCTCTCTCTCACTCTGAGTTCTCATGGTGTGTTTGCACACTCCAGCTCTCTCACTCAGAGTTCTCATGGTGTGTTTGCACACTCCAGCTCTCTCACTCTGAGTTCTCATGGCATGTTTGCACACTCCAGTCCCTCTCACACTGAGTTCTCATGGTGTGTTTGCACACTCCAGCTCTCTCACAGAGTTCTCATGGCGTGTGTTTGCACACTTCTTGTGTGCAGGCTTGCAGCTGTGGTGTGCTTTCTTGCCTGCAAGGGTGCCCCTGAAATCACTGTGCAGCCCAGAATGACCTCAGACTTCTAACAGTCCTCCTGCTGCAGCCTCCACAGGAGATCATTTTCATGTAAAAGAACCACTCTTAAAGTTCTTTATCTATCTAGTGATTCAATACCTAAGAGTACACATTTTTTCTCTGTTCTTTTTAAAATTCTGATTTCTTGTTTGTTTTCTTTCTTTCTTGAGAGAGAGAAAGAGACAGAGTGAGTGTGAGAGAGAGACAGAGACACACAGAGAGAGAATGGGGTTGTGTAGGTGGGGAAGTGGGAAGGATCTGGGCGGAGTCAGGGGAAGGAGAAACTACGATCAGAATATATTGGGTGAAAAACAATATTTTCACTTAACGTGTATAATGAAATGAATGATATATGGTCTGAGTTAAATAGTAAGCCCCTACCAGGATGGAGATATGGAGTGGGAGAGGGGGTGGGAAGGAGGGAGGAGGGGACAAAGGGGGGAAGAGGCAGATAAATAATAGCACTGTAATTAAAATTGTGTCTGCTTGTGAGGCAAGCAAACATCAGATTGTAATGAGCCTGCTGTGCTGCTCAGATGGGCCTGGTTCTAGATTCTTCACTAGTAAGGCAGCAGGTTTCTTTCTTTTCTAGTTAAAACCATTGCCTCCCTCCCTCCCTCCCTCCCTCCCTCCCTCCCTCCCTCCCTCCCTCCCTCCCTCCCTCCCTCCCTCCCTCCCTCCATCCCTCCATCCATCCCTCCTTCTCTCCCTCTTACTATCTAGCTCAGCCTGTCCTGGAACTCACTCCACAGTGCAGCTGGGCCTGGAACAGCAGTTGTTCTGTGTCTGCCTCCCCAGTGCTGGGTTGTGGGCCTGGTTCATCGAGCTCAGCTTGGCTGGCTTTTCTCCTATCGCGATCTGACCGCAGCCGTCTGCACTCGTACCCTGTCCTCCAGCTTAGTGTTTTCCTGAGCTGCGGCCCAGCGGGTCTGAGACCCACACCTTCTCTTGCCTCTTCCTCCCGTTGCTTCATCTTGTCTTGTCCTACTTTGATGTGACAGCTTTTCTTCATCTTAGATGTCATTTTGAATGGATGAAAACCTAGCCAGTAGGGTAAAGGAGTTTAGCAACTGAGCTGTTCTTATACTTGCTGGGAGAGTGAGAATCAGTTTTCTCCAATGGAGTGACACTATATACCAACTACTCCAGGGCAGGGCTCATGCTCAGGAGTACTTGACCGCATAGTGGATTCCACAGGTTTGTTTTGGTTTCTTATTTTGGTGTGTGTGTGTGTGTGTGTGTGTGTGTGTGTGTGTGTGTGTGTGTGTGTGTACATGCACACGCGTGTGGGTGCTTTTATTTGGCTACAGTTTAGTGTTTTTTTGTTTGCTTTTTTGTTTTTCCTTTTGGGTAGTTCTTTTATTTTGTTTTCTTGGTTTTGTGGGAAACTTAAACTTGGGTGGTTAGAGAGCAGGAGAGAATCTGGAAGGACTTAGGGAGGGGGAGAATATGATCAAAATATATTTAAATTTAAAATTATTTTGAATAATTAAAAAGTAATCTGATCTTTTGTAGCCTGGAATTAGACAACTATAGTAGTAATTTTGTTTTTTTGAGAGGTCATATGCTGAAGCCCTATATTTCACAGCAATCTTTGTAGTCAATGTACATAATAGGTGTTGGAGAACCTATGTTGTTTAAGAATTCAGGAAAGGCCGGGCATGGTGGTGCACTTTAATCCCAGCACTAGGGAGTGTGTGGCAGATGGATCTCCATGAGTTCAAGGCGAGCCTGCTCTACATAACAAGCCGGTCTCAACAAAACATACAAAGGAATTTGGGAAAGAATTAGGATCTTGTGTTTACTCTTCAGCAAACCATTATATTAACTTTATTTGGGATATTAGAAGTTTTGAAATATTCTGTTGAAAAAATTAGATTAACAGTGGTTGTATCTATAATTTTGAAATAATCATTAAAGAACCACACCTTTTTGTAATGTAAAAGTAAGGTGCATTTCTTTCTTTGCCTAGCTCACCTCTGTGGGGAAGGCTGGAATCATGTCGGGGATGCTTGTCTTCGAATCAATTCCAGTAGAGAAAGTTATGACAATGCAAAGCTTTACTGCTATAATCTCAGTGGAAATCTCGCTTCTCTGACAACTTCCAAAGAGGTGGAATTTGTGTTGGATGAAATACAGAAGTACACACAGCAGGTAAGTCCTGCCTGGGGGTCTTCAGGCGATGGGCGTTCGCGATGTCTTCAGGAGATGGGCGTATGCAATGTCTTCAGATGGCAGGCATACGCAGTGATCCCTGCTCTGCAGAAGTGATTCATTCTTTTTGTCTTGTAAACGTTTATCTGAAGGATATTCACTTATTACACACCTATGAAAAGCCGCCAGTGTACTTGGCGGTCCCCTGCTCTATGAGAACCCAGCGATGCACTATTGCGCTCTCCTCAGACAATGAGGCAGAGAAAGAGACAAGAAGAGTTGTTCTCCAGTGTGGTAACTGCAGTTACGGACACACTCAGGGTGCTTCGTGACGATAAGACGGACAGCTAGTCATAACGTGAGCTTATGGAACAGTCCTGGAGAAACACCGTAGCCAGCA
This sequence comes from Mesocricetus auratus, assembly GCF_017639785.1. Classification (NCBI taxonomy): domain Eukaryota; kingdom Metazoa; phylum Chordata; class Mammalia; order Rodentia; family Cricetidae; genus Mesocricetus; species Mesocricetus auratus. The sequence continues at coordinate 3,592,373 of NW_024429182.1, read as the reverse complement.
TTTGCAGTACTTGGAGCTTTTTAGAAGGGAGCTGGGAAAGCCCTGCAGTTTTTTTTTTTTTTCTCAGCTTGTCTTTGAGAGCTTCCAGCATAACGGGTGGTGTGTACAATGGATGTGTTAGCGGGTTGGGGAGGTCTTTTGATATTTATGCTTTAGGAAAATGTCACAGATTTTTAAAATGAAGTTTTATTGTAAATATATGGAACACACAGATGAGATCTGCTTTTTGTTTGTGTGTGTGACATTAGAGGCTTCTCTTTCGTATACGTGTGCTTGACAGTTTACCACTCAGCACGTGAAAATTAGTGCTACTGAAATCCTGCCACTTCATAAGCATTTGATTTGCACACTCAAGGTTTTTGAATTTCAAAAACATTAGAGTTAGTCCTTGAAACTCGGTTCCATTTTCCCGTGTTTAGCACCAGTTATTTTTGGCAGTTACAAAATTGCTGCAAATCTGGTCGTTCGATTTCTGTATTTTAGGACTTCTTGTGGCTGTTAATTTCTGTTGCCTATTATTATACTCCATAAGGAGTGGACGATAAAGTCAGTTATTATAATCTGTAAGGAGTGGATGATAACCTCAGACTTGCTGGGTTGCTGAGTCACGTCATATAAATAAATGATATTCTGTTTTATCAGAAACAACTTTTCGCAGAATTTCAAAGTGGAAACTTTTTCAAGGTGACATTTCATTAGGCATATCCCCACATAAAATGAATTGTATCCTGAGTCATTGCAGGTACACAGGCTTAAGATAACCCTTCTTTGGCCAGTAAAGACCGACAGATTCATTCTTTTTAGAGAGATATATTGGGTCAAACAATCATTTACTTATCGGAAATGGCTAATGAAACGTTACAATGATTTATGGTGTAGTGCAATAAATTTTCATAATACAGTAATTTATCTTGCATTTTCAACTGCCTGTCTGGCTCATTTACTGAGTAATAGTTACTTTAAATGTCTTATCACTGGCTTCATTTTTATTTCTCTTCCTTTTTGTTCAGATTCTTATCATGATGAGTTAGGGAGTGATATTTCATTTTAAATGGTTTTTCTTTGCCACAGATAGGAAGCGTAGGGAGAATTGCCGTGACATGAAGCACATTTTAATGTGAATTTCTGTGTTGGATTGATTATCTGACTAGTGTTATTATAAAGCATGATTTAAAAGGCAGCATTTTGTTATCAAAATACCTCTCAGAAGAAATGTGTAAAACGTAATAATTCTAACATGAAGTAGCTCCTATGATTTTCTGATTAGAAACACTGTTAATGCCACCTCTCTTTCAGCATTATGCTAGATAGGATAAAATAACTTCTATTCTAAGACCCTTGTTTATTAATTGCTATTCATACTATATTCTTTTGGTAATATGGCATATTGTCATAGTGATAATTCATATGGTATTTTAATTTTATCCAAGAAATATCTATTAAGAATTCACAATGCATAATCCATTATGTTTATACACTTACATATTTAAAGGTCTATGGCTAACTTAACATCCCTAGGAACAATTTGTACATCATAAATACCGTGTATAAATAGCTTGTTTATGTTGTTAGAGAATATGATTTAGTGACATTTTTCTGTATTCTGATGTTACATATATAAAAAAATTAGGAAGAATGATGCTTTGAAACAATATTTCATCATTGTGATTGTTAAGTAGTGTAGTGATTTAGAAGACACATTATCACATGTTAAAAAGGTGCCCATAATCGCACAGAACAGTGGAACTTGGAGGCAGAGTGTATTCTTGCTTCTAACTAATGATTAAGGTAAATTATATAAATATAGAATTGATTGTGATTTCATGGTGTTTGATGATCAGTGAGGCTACTAAGAATAGATATGTGGCTTTTGTCAACTTGTGTTTATCAGATTTTCAGTGTGACAGTCAGACTTTGTCTACGAAGTAGATGACGTCAATTTTCCTAAAATTTTTATAAAAGTCCAAACATAACAGGGAAATCCCAACTGGGAAGTCCTTGTGGCACCTTTACTCAGAATGCATACTGATCTGTTAATTTTGTTTTCTGTTTGTGCACAGTGCAGATACTAGATTTAACCTAAATCCATAACTGATTAGATGGTACATCTGATAGTATTAATTGCAGAAGTAATGGCATCTTGATCATTTGCGTTTCCCCCCTTTAGTTGGTGTTTTACTTGGTTGTTTGCTTATTTGAGATAGGATTTTACTTTGTGGCCCTCGCTGGCCTGGACCTCTCTGTGAGGATCAGCCTGTCTTTGCCTCCTTGATGCTGGCAATTAAAGGCACTCTGTAGCCCCATTTTATAGGAGGGGACAAAGTGAACAAGGGCTAAAAAAAAAAAAAAAAAAAAAAAAGAAATCATTGAACCTTGCAGCTAAGCTCAAAGCCCAGTGCTTTCAAAACAGCCTTGTGGTCTCCATCATCCTCTAGATCATACTGAGGTTGTTACTGGAGGTGAAGGGGACTGGAAAGGTAGCTTTCTGTGTCCTCAGATACAGCATTTAGTGATAATGAGCTGCTTGTTGATCGGGATCATGTAGTGGTTTCACTTCTAACCACTTTCCACGCCCCATATCCTATTGTTTGTAGAAAGTATCACCTTGGGTAGGCTTACGCAAGATCAACATATCCTACTGGGGATGGGAGGACATGTCCCCCTTTACAAACACGACGCTACAGTGGCTTCCTGGTGAACCGAATGATTCTGGATTCTGTGCTTATCTAGAAAGGGCTGCGGTGGCGGGACTAAAAGCAAATCCTTGTACGTCCATGGCGGATGGCCTTGTTTGCGAAAAGCCTGTTGGTGAGTATCGTGCATCGATGTTTGTGTTTGCTTTAGCCTGTTGCCAGGCAGTTCTTTCCAGAGGGCAGGGACTGGCTAAATTTATCATGGGGTAAATTTATCCCGATCCTAAATTTCTGATGACACCCAATTCTGTTTTTTAATTGATCTTAGCCTTAACTTGTGATGGTTTATTTTTATATAATTTCTTAAACTTTGCTTACTGTTTTACAAAAATTGTAAGGATTTATTTGTGTGTATGAATGTTTTGCTTGCGCATATGTATGTGTGCCATGTTCATACCTGGTACCTGTGGAGATCGTTAGAGAGGGGTCAGAGAGGGTCAGAGAAGGTCAGAGAGGGTCAGAGAGGGCTAGAGAGGGTCAGGTCCCCTGGAGGTGGAGTTCCAGATGGTTGTGAACCTTTTTGTGGATTCTGGGGTCATCCTGGTCTTCTGCAAGAACATCAAGTGCTTTTAGATACCTAGCCCTCTCTCCAGCCCACTTTGTTGTTGGTATAATGTTTCTTTCTTGATTGTTATGGTGTTATTATGGACATGTGGTTATGGCTATAGTTTAGCAATGACTCTTAATTGGTTAGTCTTTTGCTGTTATCATGGTATGGTTTGAAGGGAAGATTTGTCTTTAAGATTAGTGACTGAATAATTTTTAATCTCACAGCTGGATTGTTTCACTTATCTAATAAAAAGAAATGCTTTTGTTACTTCTCTTGAAATTGATTTTGTCGCATGGAAAATAAGTATTTGAATGCTTTTCTTTTGAAAGCACTGTATTTTTATTGTGGTTATATACACTTCATGGAAATTTGCTGTTTTAACCCATTGTAAGTGTGCACTTCTGCAGCATTAAGTATGTCCCATTGTTTTATAGCCGTCACTACTGTTTATGTAAAACTTAGTGGTTTATTTTTGGCAAAATTAAAACTCTGTTTTTTTGAGGCAGGGTTTGTCTGTGTAGTGCTGGCTGTCCTCAACCCTGCTGGGATTAAATGTGTGTGCCACCACCACTGGCATAGCCCTTTATTTTTTAAACCAAACATTTCTTACTCTTTATGACCCCTGGAAACACTGTTACACTGTTTCTATGATTTGACTGCTTTGAGTACTGCATGTTGTGGAGTCACATCGCTTTATACTCCTGTGATTTCTTTGTTCCCTTAGCGCAGTGTCTTCAGAGCTCATCCATGTGTGATCCAGCCTGCTCACGGCTGAGAATAGTCTAATGCATTCATAGGTCATATTCTGTTTACCTTGTCATCCTCTTGTGGATAATTGGGTTAATTTCAGCTGTTTTGAGAGGTTGCTATGGCTGTGAGCATACAAATACGTCCACTTTCTGGCTGTTCAGAGCAGCATGCTATGACTGGGCTGTGATTTCCCTCCTCTGGGTACATCGTGAATGTCGATTTGATTATCATATAAAAATTCTAGGTCTGATATTTCCAAGACCTGTTTTGCTTTTCCACAGCGGCCGCTCCACTGCACGCCCCCGCTGGCAATGCGCTTCCCAGGTTTTCGACATCCATGCCAATGGCTGTTATTTATTTTTGTTGTTCTGCTTTTGAAAATGACCAGCACCCTAATGTGTGCGATAAATGCTGTATTTTTTGCATTACAATTTTATAGTAAGTTGTATGTTCTCCCTTGCTCATACCAAAGAGAAAGTCACAGGACATTTGCTTAAATAAGATATGGAACTTTTATGGAGAAACTTTTATGGGAAAGTAACTTTGGCTGTGTACTGTTGAGACACTAGAAAGAGCAGCTCTCAGACTACAGGGCTGGTTTCAGTTTAAAAAACTGTGCGCCTTACCCTTTGTGAAGAGTTAAATAAAAGGTTATGTGTTTTCAAATGCACTACTAAATTAGTGCAAATATCCACTTTTTATCATTTTCCCCATGTTCTAATGCTTCAGTCTGCTCAATTTAACTTAAAAAAAAAGTCTGACAAAACCCAAGCATTTGTGTTAAAATGAAATTACCAGGGGCCTGAAGAGGTGGCTGAGTGGATAAGAGCACTGTCTGCTCTTCCAGAGGACCTGGTCTGTATTCTCAGAACCCACACGGCCACTTGTCACCATGTGTCACGTCAGTTCCAGGGGAAATCTGAGGTCCTTTGCATCTGTTCTCTGCAGGCACCAGGCATGCCTGTGGTGGCACCCGTATATGTGGCTAAGCACCTGTCTGCACCCATCACTAAAAGTAGAGATTAGTTTAAAGAGTGAAGGTACCAAATGAAACAATTTATCTTAAAGAGCGAAGTTACTGAATGAAACAATTTAGCTTAAAGAGCAAAGTTACCGAATGAAACAATTTAGCTATTAGAGTGAAGTTACCAAATGAAACATTTGCAGTAATTACTGATCTGTCCCAGTTAGTCCAAATCAAAACGCAAGGCCGTGCAAGAAGCCGTGTTCCCTGAGGACCTCGTGCTCCAACTGTACAAGCAATGGCATGGAGTGTATGTGGTGTAGCAGCACGAAGCGGTGCGTGGACTCCAACGCCTACATCATCTCCTTCCCGTACGGACAGTGCCTGGAGTGGCAGACGGCCACCTGCTCTCGTAAGTACAGAGGGAGGAAATCCAGCCTTGGAGGGCTTTTCAAACAATGGAGAAAACGCTGCCATGGAGAGGTCTGGAAATCTGTCTGTGCCTCTGATTTTCAGGGTCTCATCATCTTGAATTACTGTGATGTTACCACTTTACCACTATGTGTGACCCAGTCCCGGAGCCCTGAGTGTAGTGTGCAGACAGCTGCTGTGTCCTGACAGAGCATCCCCTCACAGGATTTTTGGTGCCTTTAGCTACTCCTTGGCACACTTTTCGTCCCCTTGTCACCTTTTTTCTTTTTTCTTATGTGACTGGTCGTCCCGAAGAATTGACACCAGTTGTTTTATAGGGTTCTCTGTTTGTGCTTGTGCAATTATTTCTTCAACATTAGTATGATAGGCATTCCCCACCCCCCACCCCCAGACTGTCCCATCTCTGTTTCTACATGAGCTGCACATGGGGTTGTTATGCAAAGCGCCTGCAGGTGTACACTGTATAGTGAGGGTTCTTGTGGACGTGGCTAGTAGATACTGCCTGGGAAGATCAGAGCTTGTGTTAGGACAACGGCACCGAGAGACTACATAGAAGGGAGGGTTTACATAAGTGACTTAGAGCCCATTGTAGCTGGGTAGTCCAACTCTGGTGGGCCACATGCCCAGGAGGCTTAGAGCACTGTAGCTGCTCAGTGCAGAAGTTAGATGCCTCAGCGGTACTGAATGAGTGTTGAAGGCCTAGGAGATTCCTAGAGTCCCTGATCTTCAGTCCACCCTGGAGCCCTGGGATACTGGAGTCTGGTTTCTAGGAAGAATGGCAGTTGTAGCATAGACAGATGTATTTACCAGTGTGAAGCAAGGGGCGGAGAGCAGGCAGCATTGTTTTCCCTGAACCCTCTTAAAAATAATAAGTAACATATTTTAAGTAATTGGATATTTTATTTGTAAAATAAATTCAAAGGACATTATTTAAAGGAATAATATATTTCTTTCTTAATATATAGAAATTTCAGTAAAAATGAGGTTAAAATAATAATGTAAAATAGAAGCCTGAGCTTATGCCAGGCATCTTAGAAATCTGTCTGTCACTATTTTGGAGATTTCATGAATATGCATAATTAATTACTCATTTGTTTTCTTTTGTGATACTAGGGATAACTGGATTCCCATGTTCACTGAACAGCAGTTTGCCAGTGAGCTGTGCTTCCAGCAGAAATCCTTACTATTGGTTTTAAACACTGGTATTATTATTAAGCCCCTCTCCACATCCTGAGTGCTGGGAATCTGACCAGGGCTTTGTATACTCCAGACCCAATCTAAAAACTATTCTTTTCTGGACAGTTGATGTAGGTAGTTATTTTTTAAATTTGATGAATTTACTGATTAAAAGACTTGGACACATTTAGGAAGCCCTATTGAGTATTTTATAACACAGCTTTCAAAAACTCCTAAATAAAAAAAAATCATCAGTTTATTGTCCATAAGTGTAGGTGGAGTTTTTTAAGTCTTGGCAGCTGATTCCCAAATAGCCACTCAGAGGTTTTATTAATAAGAAATGCTTGGCCAATAGCTCAGGCTTATTACTAGCTAGCTCTTACATCTTAAGTTGAGCCATATTCCCCACATGTCTAGGAATGTTTTACCAAGGATAGTGTAGTTGATCTAAAGTATATCTTAAGGACCCATCTTATTTATAGTTCCTTAAAAAGATAACTCTAAGGTAAGGTTACCTTGGGTGTGAGGCAGTTTCTTTTCATCATCGAACAATTATGATTGTAATGTCACAGTTGTACCTATGGGAGGTTTGGTGGTTTTTATTATTTCTTGTTGACTTCATAGTAAACCAATACAGTTTTTAAGGCAATCATCACAACTGTCAGCCAGTATTTGAGCTACACATAATCATGGAAGTAAGGGAAATGCTTTAGATCAGGGGACTAAGGAGGGTATGGCAATGTATGAAATGTTTGGTCCCGAAGTGTCTATTGAAGGGGATTGTCATCACTTATCACTGTGCATTGGCAAGATGTGATGAGAGATGTTATTTTGTAAATATGTCTCTCTTTGGTTAATGAATAAAGCACTCTTGGCCAATAGGGAAGCAAGATAGGTGGGACTAGAAGTCGAAGAGTATTTTGGGAAATGTAGTGAAGAGAGAGTTTTCACCATGTGATCACAAGAAGAGGATGCATGAGGCTGCGTCCTTGGAAAGATAAGTCCTTATAAAAATGTATATTAGTAATTATGGGTTAATGATTAAGTCAGAGCTAGCCGATTAGAAGACATAGCAAACGCCAACAGCTTCATAATTAATACAGCGTCTTGTGTGTTATTTGGGGGCTACAGCACCAACGGGACCCGGGCAGGAATCCAGCAACAAAGATGTAACTTCCCACCTTTTACTAAAGTCGTTTCTTTTCTCTTACAATATATCCTGATTACAGTTTCCCGAGGCTTCTAAGAGATGACAGCCAAGCATGGCAAAATAAAATATAGTAAGGTAACACAAAACCCATCCCATCGAGGCTGGATAAGCCAACCCGACGGAAGAAAAAAAGCATTAAGAGCAGGCACAGAGATCCTCTTGTTCACACACTCTGTAGTCCTGTAAAATACCAAAGCTGAAAGCTGTAAAGTGTATGCGGAAGACCTGGTGAAGACCTGTGTAGGTCCCGAGTTTGCTGTTTCAGCCACTCTGAGTCCGTATGGGCCTCGCTTGGTTGCTTCAGAGCCTTTGTTCTCCTGGTGTCCTCCATCCTCTCTGGCTCTTACAATCTTTCCACCTCCTCTTCTGCGGGGTTCTCTGAGCTCTGAGGGAGGGATTTGCTGGAGACATTCTCTTTAGAGCTGTGTGTTCCAAGAGCCCTGGAAGATACTACTTTGGAAAAGAAAACACTCACACCTATGAATTATCTGTTTAGAAAGTTAAAGAAGTGAACGCTGTATTTTATTTTCAATATGATTTGAGATGGTTCGTATCTACTGCTTTCTAAAACCTAGTCTCCAAGGCTCTTGGTCTTCAAACACCTGACAGCAAGTAAGATCCTCAGTGAATTCTTGAATCTAACATTTTGCTGTTGAGTTTTTGACGTTTACCAAGTCAGTTCCCTGATGACCCGTTATGGCAAGATACTCAGGAATCTTTAAGTATGGCCTTAATTTTTTTCTGTGTTATGGTTACCATGTTTTGTTATTTTCCCTTTCAATATCCAATTCAATTCATCTTCTCTTTGCTCATGACCTGTATTATGTGTGCACGTGTACATATTTATTCGTGCATATATATATGTGTGACAAATTGTTCCTATCTGCCAGGTATTTATGCAAATTATTTCTACTAACTGAAGATGGCATTCTAATGTCTTTCTTCTTACAACATTTTTTTTTCCTGAAGCGTGCAATTCTGCTTGGTTACAAAATCGTTTTGTTTTTAATGCTTCTGTCCTGCAGCTCAAAACTGCTCTGGGTTGAGAACCTGCGGCCAGTGCTTGGAGCAGCCTGGGTGTGGCTGGTGCAATGATCCCAGTGATACTGGGAGAGGGTACTGCACCGAGGGCTCCTCGCGGGGACCGATGAGACTGGGTGGAGCCCATGGCCACGAGGTGGCCCTTGACACCAGCCTGTGCCCCAAAGAGAAGAACTACGAGTGGTCGTTTATCCAGTGTCCAGGTAACAGAAACTCTTGTTTTCTCCATGAATGCACTGCTGTATTTCACTGCATTATTATACTGCCTTGTAATTCTCCTGCTCTTCAGTGTTTCCAGTAAACCTCGCGGTGAGTATGGATATTATATACGGAATATCCACAGTGGATTCATGTGACCTTATTTTGAGAGCCACCATTGATATTCACTACTATTCAAATTTGAAGGTCACTGGGTTTTTCAGGGGCTCTCTTCACATTTCTGTATTCCTTATTCTGTGCTTGTTTGGAAGGAAGTTGAAAGTTTAATTTATTCAGTGCATGTTTTCTGAGTACCCTCTGTGTAGTAAAAGAGTATATTTCGTGGTTTAGGCGCTAGAAACATAGTTGATAAATTGGCTTAAAAAATCACTACACCCATGGAGAATACATGTTTATTGAAATAAGTGAAATTTACGAGGTTATGTGGAGATGAATACTAGTAAATGAAAGCAGGGGACTGAAGCTTGCTTTTTAGAAAGCAAAGCTTTGCTGCGGTTTAACACTGATTAAAGCCCGAAGGAGAAGAAGAAATGTTTCATGACTGGAATGCCTGCCTGTGTGGCGAGCTACAGAAGAGGTGACAGGTACATGAAGGAATGAGGAGAACTTAAACATGGAGATAGAAAGTCAATAATATGTGCTCTGTTAGGCTGGCTACCACACAGGAGTGTGGTGCTCAGGCCCAGCGGGGACTTGGGAAGAGCCATGGCGAATGCCCGTAAGAGCCGCTCCCCGAGGCTGGTGCTTACCTGCTTCTCCATGCCTTCCTGGTGCCACGGGACGAAAACCCCACATTTCGGAGCTGACCCAATGAGCCTGATGATTAGCTTCCTCGGGACCAGTGACAGCTGAGGCAGTAGGGTTGAGAGCTACCCAGACGACTCTTGAGATGAGATGCTCGCACTGCAGCACAGAGCAACAGAGAACAGAAGACTCTTTGGATGAGATGCTCACGCTGCAGCGTGGGGCCACAGAGCCCAGTGAAAGTAGAAAAAACAAAGCAAGGCAATCAAGGGGCTGGAACCACAGAGTGCCCTGTCTGCACTGCAGTGCACTTGCAGAGATGGAGCCGCATGCCCTGTCTGCAATGCAGTGTAATTGCAGACATGGAACCCCATGCCCTGTCTGCACTGCAGTGTAATTACTTACGGAGAGATGGTTTAAAGACCATCTGAAACAGACTAAGGTGTGTGGATGGAAACTTTGGTAATTAGTCAGGAGGAGGCAGAGATTGCTTTTTCCTGAATAACACGTAAAGTTTGAGGAGGTGTGGAGGCTCTCTACGGCTCTGTAGGCAGTGCGTGGCTGTGCATTTGTCCAAATCCACAGTGCATTCTTGGGATGTAGTTCAGTGATAGATCGCTGCCTCATACTTACAGGTTGTTGATTCAGTGCCTAATACTGTAAAGCTAAAGTAAACACAGTTCACACCTATGTACCACAAAATGTGAAATTTACTGTGTGTAATAAAGCCATCCCACTTAAGATAATGCAAATTATCAGAAACGAATCTGACTGTGCTATGGGATCTCTCTCTGTTTCTCTGTCTCTGTCTCTCTCACACATACATACACACACATATGTGACTTTGATTATTACCTTGGAAAATTGTTCGTTTGTTTTTTTTACTGTATAGTTAAAGGCTACAGAAAAACCTTTACATAAAACTGTTCTATCCTGAGAGAGAGAGCGAGAGAGAGAAAGAGAGAGAGAGAGAGAGAGAGAGAGAGAGAGAGAGAGAGAGAGAGGTGGAGGAGGGAGGGAGGAGGCAGTAGGGAAGATAGAGTTATATTAAAGCCAGTCTGAAAGTCTGAAATGGGTCAAACCCAGGAAACAAAATAAGCATTTGAAATTATTTCTCTCTCTGTCTCTGTCTGTCTGTCTGTCTGTCTGTCTCTCATATACACACATGCACATGCACATGCACACACACACACAAAATGCATGCTCACATGTGTGTGAAGTAGAAAAAGACTACATGTGAAGAGGGAGCTTTGTGAGGGGAGGGGTTGAAGGTGATGTGGGTTATATGATCAAAGTATCTTTTTTTTGTTTTTCGAGACAGGGTTTCTCTGTATTGTTTTGGAGGCTGTCCTGGAACTCACTCTGTATACCAGGCTGGCCTCGAACTCACAGAGATCCGCCTGCCTCTGCCTCCCGAGTGCTGGGATTAAAGGCGTGCACCACCAATGCCCGGCTATGATCAAAGTATCTTATTTATGGATGAAAATGTATAATAAATCCCTTGTTATGTACATTTAATATATGCTAATAAGTCAATATAGAAACAAAATAGGGCATTTTGTCAAAGTTGTAAAGTCCACCTAAAGTCCTTAATTTTGATTATAGTGTTATACTATTAATTAACTAACATTTCTTAATTTTGCTAAATGTTGGGGTAAGATAACTAATATTTGGTATGAATTACCTTGTTTTACTTTTATACTTCTATAAATATAAAATTCTGTAAATCAAAAATTTAAAGTACAATTTCAAAAACACATACCAGTTTTACAACTGTAGTCAGAGGAATCCTATAGAAAGGAAAAATGTAGTTATTGGAATTGAAGACCGGTGAGTGCATTCGTAGGTAAAATGTGCAAGACAGACTCAACAAAGTAGAAAGAAGATAAGTGCTAAGAAGCAATTCAGTGTTCAGGAGAAGCAGGCAGAGATAAAGATGCAGGGAGCGACGGGGGTCAGAGAGTGAAGAGTTCTGAGTACACTCAACAGCAATTCTAAGACACCAGAGATCACGTTTCTCTCTCCATGTCTTCCTCTTCAGCAAGTCCTCAGATCACATACCTCTTCCAGTTTCCAGTTTCCAGTTTCCAGTTTCCAGTTTCCAGTTTCCAGTTTCCAGTTTCCAGTTTCCAGTTTCCAGTTTCCAGTTTCCCTCCCTCCCTCCCTCCCTCCCTCCCTCCCTCCCTCCCTCCCTCCCTCCCTCCCTCCCTCCCTCCCTCCCTCCCTCCCTCCCTCTCTTCCTCCCTCCCTCCCTCCCTCCCTCCGAATAACCCACTAAGAGGGCTGGAGAGTACTGCTTCCCCCAAGGTCTGGGTGGGATTCCAAGCACACGGGGCAGCTCACAACCACCTGTAACTCCAGTTCCAGGGGATCCAGTGCCCTCCTGTGGCCTCCAAGGGAACTGCACACATGTGCTGCACAGCCGGCAAAATACCCATAGCCTAAAATAAAGTTTTGATGAAAAAAAAAAAGAGTACGTGGCTTTTTAAAGTCTAAGACATTGACTGTCTAGTCCCTTGCTGTAGCAGTAGCAATAAAATCCCAGAGACAGATATTAGGGTTCATGCTGAAGATCAGAGAAGCAAAGTGGGCAAGCCGCCAGAGGGCTCTCACCTCTACCAATGCTCAGACCGAAGGGGCAATCCACCCAACCTGAGATGGCATCTCCAGGCTGCACTGCTGCTCACCAAACCTCAGACTGCTCCTGAGACCGCACTGAGCTCCATATATTCTCTCCAGTGCCAGGATCAAATGTGTGATTTCCCTTTTAGATTGATTCACTCTCATGCAGCCCAGGGTGGCCTTGAACTCATGGAGCTCCGTCTGCCTCTTTCCCCTGAGTCCTGGGATTAAAGTGGTATGCCACGATTGGCAAATTTCCATGACTAACTAGTGTGGTTGGCTTTGCCTTCTGATCTTGAAACCATGCATCATTTTAGTCCCAGAAAATTTCTTTCTTTCTTTTTTTTTTTTTTGGTTTTTACGAGACAGGGTTTCTCTGTATTGTTTCGGAGGCTATCGGTCCAGCCCAGCCTCGAACTCACAGATACGCCTGCCTCTGCCTCCCGAGTGCTGGGATTAAAGGCGTGCACCACCACCGCCCAGCCAGAAAATTTCTTTTTATTTGAAGGTAGGCTACATATTGAAAAAGGTATTGGGCAAGCTTTTTTTCCTCCTTGATTGTCTGTGTAAACATGTTGGAAATTTCCTAATAATGCCATGAAGATATTTTTAAATGCTGCACATCTGTTTATAGAGAGCCCATATTTTCAGATCTCTGTGCATTATTTGCATATCAAATGATGAATTTGTCATTATGTTTTATTTGTGATTTTTTTTCTTTCCTGTTTGCATTTCCATAAATAAGGAGCCATCTGGGGGTAGATTTTAAAATGTAGCAAAATAAAATAGATGGATCGCCTTTAGTTTTATTTGTGTTCTATAGTTATGTTGATATTGGAGCACTTGAAATATCAGTTATCCCGGGAGAATTACTCAGTGTCAGGTTATGTTACCTCTTGATGCAGTCTGGTGGGAGCGTTAACTAAAGCATAGGCCTGCGAGCGTAGCCTCCCTTCTGTGTTTGATACGGCTGGTGCGCAGGGGTCCATTTCCTTACAGCATGCCTTGTCCTTTGCCTTTTATAGTATGTTAGGTGTAAGCTCTGACAGTTGCCAGCACCCTCCATCCCCGGAGTTCCTCCCTGCAGTTGGTTCTAAATTACATCATGTCTGGGTGGTCCAGCCTCTTTATTAGCGCCCCCCCCTTATCAGCGGCCATGTGGGGTTGGATCCAAGAAGTAGGTTTCTTGGCTGCCCTTGGGTTTTCATCATTCAGACAGCAGAGGTTGACTGGCATTTGGCCAGCGGTGTTCTTCTAAGGCGAGGAGGTGGCATTGATCAGTCCTGTGTTCTTTGTGTGGCTATTGCCACACTCAAATGGCTGCTGTTGTAGGAACATGTATGCTCTTGCAGTCATAATCTGTGTAGGGTTGGAAATGTGAGAGTTGAATTCATCCTTCTTATTCTGAAGCAAGTGCTTGAAACCCAATAATGTTCTCGTGCGGTTTGAAATCCCACAAAGTCATGATATCCTGTTCGTTATTTTGCTTCCTCTGGCAATTTATGCAGAGTGGCTACTCATTTTTTTTTTAACCTGAGTGAGTTAAGTATGCATATGGCATAAATCTACAAATTCCCCCTTAACTGTTTAAGCATAATAGTAGAAGTTTTGATAAGTGTTTTTTAAATTTTTTTTCTAAAGATATTTCTTCTTTTTCTTTCAAAGATTTATTTATTTTGTATACAGTGTTCTGCCTGCATGTATGCCTGCAGGCCAGAAGAGGGCACCAGATCTCACTATAGATGGTTGTGAGTCACCATGTGGTTGCTGAGAATTGAACTCAGGGCCTCTTGAAGAGCAATCAGTGTTCTTAACCCCTGAGCCATCTCTCCAATACCAGTGTTTTTATATAAAAGAACTCCATTTTTATTGTTGGCAACTGACCATGCAGAAAAATCTTGCTGAACTAAGTTTGCCATCACTAACTAAAATGAAAGGTATATTTGTGAGTTTTAAACATTTGAAAACAAGATTGTGGTATTTTAGATTGTGGTATTTGATTTTCTTTTATCATGAACTTTTTCGTTAGATTTTTAAAAAAATTTTTAGGTGGTTTAAAAATCAACTTGTTTAAAGATATTCCTTGCTGGGTGGTTTAGGGCACATGCCTTTATTCCCAGCACTCAGGAGGCAGAAGCAGGGTGACCTCTGTGAGTTCAAGGCCATCCTGGTCTTCAGAGGGAGTTCCAGGACAGCCAGTGCCACACAAAGGAACCTTGTCTTGAAAAAAAACCATAAAAAAGATACATTTTATTCAAATTAAAAGAGTCCCATTGTCCATCTGAATAGTAAATCATTTTCTGGAAATAAAACTCTGTTGCCAGATAATTTTCTCTATTTATAGTTTGTTACTAAGTATAAATAAATTCATGATGTGTTAAGAACTTACCATCCTTTACCAAGAGCTATAGTATCTAATCTTGTTTTTATACATTTTAACGGATAAAACATTCATGTGGTTCTTTAATGATTATATTAAACCACTCCTTCATTACCTCTGGTAGTGCACCTCACCTCGACCCCTGCATCTTACAAACAGTGCAGCCCCTTGTGGCCCTACAGTGAGACGCGTTCACGTCCTGCTGATGCTTTTGGCTGCCTGTGCCATGTGTTTAAAAGCTGGGTAAAGCTCTTTGTCTTTGCTAGGGTCAGGTTTCAAAGGTGACTTCTGCTTGTAGCTGTGTGCTTCCATCTCTGTTTGGCTGCTTGTGACACCTTCTACCGTTTTCCTCAGCTTGCCAGTGTAACGGACACAGCACGTGCGTCAACAGCAACGTGTGTGAGCAGTGCAGGAACCTCACCACCGGGAAGCAGTGTCAGGACTGCATGCCGGGATACTACGGAGACCCCACCAATGGAGGGCAGTGTACAGGTAAACACGTTCTCTCCAGGCTGTGTTTGCTAACTGAAAGGAAATGAGAAGCGAGCTGTCTCTCCTGTAAAAGTCCCTAAGATCATCTCTCCTGTCCAACTTCAGTATTTCTAAAGGTAGTATATACTGATTGAAGACTGTGAGCTATAAAAGTTCTGTATATGCTTCTTTTAAACTAATACTTTTTTACTTCAAATTGAATGCATACTGGTTACAAGAAATGCAGTAAGGGTACATATATTTTCATTATTAAAGTGATCGCTGCAGATAGGTTTTTGACTGGAGATTGTTGACTTTTGGGATAACTGACAGTTGTAGAAGGGTAGATGCCTAATAGTGGGTAACGTTTCCTTTTGCACAGGGCAGCAGTCAAGGGAGTGGGCTTGGCCTGAAGCATCAGTTCTGTCACTGTTATGAAACCCTCTCGACTGATTTCTTTCGTTTAGCACAGCTTCCTTCTTTTTCATTCTCATTGCAGCTGTAGCCCTCTGCTTTCCTTTCCCAACTTCACGCAGGCCGCTTTTAATCCCCGCCTAGTCCTCCAGTGCCGCCATGTGCGTGTGGCTGCGACCATTCATCGCAACATGGACGGATGGCCCGTTAGGGGCTGCACCACAGTAAACCCGTCCTCGCTCCCCCGGCAGCCGGCAGCTGCAAGCATCTCCTCAGCAAGGAGCAGGGCTCCGTGGCCCCTTCCCATCCCTGCTGGGTTTTGAAGTGTGTTGGTCTTAGTCAGGTCATATGTGTGCAGTTACAGCTGCTGGGAATTCATGTGTGCAGCCCTCCTGGCATGAGTGGGAAACACTTGACAGTAGTCCTCCAACTGCCTCTGGCCTTTATGGTCTTCCCAACAGCTCTTCTGAGCAGATCCCTGAACCCTGTGTCGGGCGGGCGTGCCATGTGGATGTCCCATCTGAGGCTGACCAGCTGCGTGTCTCTGTCAGCTGTCAGCTACTACAGCGGGAAGTTCTTTGGACGGCAGTTGAGAGCTGCGCTAACCCTTTGGTCTAACAGATCAGATAATGCATGCGGCGTGCAGTTTAGTACCCATGTCCATTTAGCGGAATGCTGGAAGTAAATTTCTTTCTAGAGTTTATGACTCAGCCAGCGAACGGTTCTTGGCCCAGTTAACAGGACCAGGTGTGAATTCTGTCATGTGGCCTGGGCCTTCCATCCAGTCAGAAAGCGGTTGGTTACTGCCAAAGCATGCCAGCGTTGTCAGCGGGCATACCTGCTCTGTTGGCCATTGTTGTAACGCGTGGTGTTCACAGCTGGGTGACTGCTGGTTAGGTTTCCCCTTTGGTCTTGCACTTGGCATCTCCTGTGGAAATCAGCCTGTAGGGATGAAGCTTCCAGGTCGCAGCCGGTTTGGTTTTTCTGTGTCCCGGGAGAATGTATGTGGTGTCCTCAGCAAGTGTCTTATCACCTACTTCAGCACTGTGGTGAAGAAGAAAGTTCCAGGCAGCCATAACAGCTACAATAAATCTCCTTAAAATAGTTCCTAAGGCGTTCTAGAGAAAGCAAAACACTCAGAGTGAACGGATGAGGAGGAACATGTGTGGAGACGTGTGACACTACGGAGTGTCTTGTGGGAAATTTGAGAACTCTGGCATGTACCCCGAGTGGTAGATCCCTGACATTTCTGAGTGCAGGTGTGACAGAATACAACTTTTTTAAAAAAGGTTATTTTAGGTACTGTTTTTAAAGTAAATAGTCGAGGTTCCAAGTTCAGTGGGAAGGTTATTGTAGTAATATGGGTGGGTGATGATGGAAGCTTAGGCCTATTATTCTGTGATCATTAAATATTTTCCCCCACACTGTAGATTGTCTTTTTAAAAAGTCATACTGTCCTTTAAAATGTAAAGGTTTTTGGGGTGCAGCATCTGCCCCATCTATGACCCGCTGAAGTGTCAAGGGATCCTGTGGAATCATAGCATGTAGGAGAGGAATGCCAGTGGGGTCCAGTGTTGCTGGTCTCAAAGCCGGAGGCCATGAACCTGACCGACAACTCATTACACAGTGAACATTTGTAAATAAAGCTGTTTTGACCAAAGGGTCTACTGGGTGACACCCAGCAGCTCCCGTTGCCACTAAGTAGGATAAAGAGACAATGGAGCAGTAGGAATGATGGAGGAGGGAAGTGGCTTCATTTTTCTTTTTCCTTTAGTTATTGTTCATTTTTATCTTATTTTCATTTTTTTTAATTGTTCCTTTGGGGTTGTACTACAAGTCAGGAACTGGAAACGTTGCCAGTTTCCCCCCTTGTTTTGTGAAACCCAATAGATAAATACGCTATTTTCAAGGATTTGGAAACAAAAGTTATTGGGGATAAACAGATTAGTAGGTGGTCAGGGACACTCTCTGTTTTTCCAGGTGTTCGGTTCCTAGTACCCGTATCAGGTGGCTCATAACCTCCTGGAACTCTAGCTCCCAGGTATCTGGTACCATCTTTTGGCATTCTAAGTGCACATGCACACAGACACATACATAGACACAATATACACTTACATAGTCACAGACACACACACAGAGTCACAGTCGCATACACATAGATACACACACAGATACAAATACATATACAGATATACACACAGAGTCACAGTCACATACACATAGTCCCACACCCATATAGACACAAATAAAGACACATGTACACACACACACACACACACACACAAACACAGATACAGACATATACACAGAGTCACAGTCACATACACACAGTCACACTCTCACAAAGACACAAATACACACACATGCAGTCACACACACACAGACACACATACAACTACAGACACAGTCACAGATACATACACAAACACAGATACAGACATACACACAGAGTCATAGTCACATACACACAGACACACCCACATAGACACAAATAAAGACACACACCAGTCACAGACACACACGGACACACATACATACAACTACACACATACACACAGTCACAGTCACACACATAAACACACACATACACACACATACACAGTCATACACCCGCATAGATACAAATAAAGACACACACACAGATACATACAACTACAGATGCACAGACATACATGCACAGACATAGATACAGACTTACACAGAGACACAAGATACACACAAAAACAGATGTATAAATTAAAATGATAAATCTTTAAATATAAAATAAAAAGATTTCTAATTTCTTAAATTATGTTTTAAATTTTTTCAAAGATGGTAGTTAGCTGCCATATGGGTTCTGGGACTCAAACCAGGGTCCCTGGAAGGGCAGCCGGTGTTCTTACCCACTGAACCATCTCTCCAGCCCTTGTTGATAGAGTTACGGAAGGTTCTGAGCCACTTGACACAGTTGCTAGGGACCGAACATCTGGAAGAACAGAGAGTGTTCCTGACCACTGAGCCATCTATTTTACCCCCCAATTTTTTCTAATTTTACCCCCCAATTTCTGTCAGAATGTATTGCCGAATGCATATGATTGATTATACAAACTTTTGCCTACATGGGCAAAAGGAACGAGTCACTCTCTATAGTAGCTGTAAAATAATTTAAATTGTTATGAAGGGTTTTATGTTTTCAGCAGGCAGGGTGCTTTGAGAAATATGTTTCCCCTTTGGGGACAGTATTCCTCTGCTAGATTTAAAGCTAGTTCAATTATTCCGAATTAATTTTTGTTACTGACATGACACATCTGGCAAGCTGAGGCACAGTAAATAGAAATTTAAATGGAAAGAAGGATTGATGTCTGTCTTATTCATTGTCATAGATTTTTATGAAACTTTAAATAATCCTTGACTTTTTTTTAGGCCCTAAAAGGTGGCAAGATGATATCTTGCTGTCTGTGACTTTATATTGTTGTGTGATGTATAAAAATAACTGATTTTTTAATGGCCACATTAGTTACCTAACTAATAAACAGCATGTCACATTGATAAGTTATGTAGTAATGACTAAAATTAAAATTTTAAGAGCGAGGAAGCACACATTTATTGCCCTTTCCTGGGAACTGAGCTTGGGTCCTCTAGAAGAGTGGTACATGCTGGCCCCCGAGGCTTCTCTCCAGGTCCTTATGGGTTACTTTTAGAAGCCTAACCCCTGAAAACACTGTCATTGTTTTATCGGTAACTTTGTAAGGCTGTTTTCAGACTGTGGCACTCATAGTTACCATGAAAGCTGTCCATATTGTCATTGTTTAATCGGTAACTTTGTAAGATTGTTTTCAGACTGTGGCACTCATAGTTACCATGAAACATGTCCATATTGTCATTGTTTTATTGTCATTGTTTTATTGGTAACTTTGTAAGGTTGTTTTCCGACTGTGGCATTCATAGATACTTTATTGCTATAATTCATGACTAAAAGTGCTTTCTTGGGGTCTTATATGTGTATCTATAGATCTTATATGTGTATGTATAGATTATTACACATGTCTACAACCGTTGTAAACTGCAGTAGAATACAGCATTGTTAGCAGTTTGAATTTTAAGCTGGGAAGTGGTGGCACATGTCTTTAATCCCAGCACTCAGGATGCAGAGGCAGGTGACTGTCTGTGAGTTCAAGGCAGGCATGGTCTACAGAGTGAGTTCCAGGACAGCCAGAGCAACACAAAGAAACCCTGCCTGGAAAACAACAACAACAAGAACAACAAGAAGTTTGAATTATGGTACCATATCGCTTAGTTTTGCTTGCCACAATCATGCTGGAGAAGTTACTTAGTTCCCAGTTTCCTTATTTGTAAAGTGAACTTATATTGACGTGACAGATCGTCAGTGACATTCATTCGTGCCTGTGCAGTGTGTGTGTGTGTGTGTGTGTGTGTGTGTGTGTGTGTGTGTGTGTGTGTGTGTGTGTATTGCAGGCCCACACGTGCTTGGGAGCGGGTATGCACATTGTGTGCGTGTGGGTGCCCACTGGTGTGTACCTCATGCATTGTTCCGCAGTCTGCTGTTCTGAAGCGTGGCTCTGCCTGAACTCACCAACTGCTGTGCTGGCTTGCCAGTGCGCATCTGGGATTTGCTTTCCTCTGCCTGCCCAACTCTAGGATTGCAAATGAGTGCTATAATGCCCAGATTTAAAAACATGTATTTATCGTGTGTGTGTGCATATGTGTGTGTGCATATGTGTGTGTGTGTTTGTGCATGTTTACAGGGGACCTTCAATGCCATGGTACATGTTGGAATTCACTGAGCAGTTTTTAAACAGTAAGACATTTATGTTTGAGAATTTCATGAGTATGCATGTTTTGATTATACAGCTCCCCAAGTTCACGATTTCCATGTTTGTGTGGGTCCCCCCATTGCCCTGCCTACTTCTTGTTGTTCTCCCCTTTTCCTCTGTGCACATCCCACTGGGTCCATGAGTTGCTTGTGTGTTCATGGGCGGGGCATCACTTCTGTCCTTCCTTTGTAACCTTGCTGAGGGATGCAGGCCATGTGGCCTGCGCAGCGAGCGTCTTTAACCACAGACCCCTGGGACAGCCCAAGCCCAGCTCTTTTGCGGACTTTTATTTTTGTGTTGCAAGCGCTTGGCCAATAGAGGCACCCGCTCAGCCTCTTGAGTGAGATTGTTTATAGGTAAAATGGCGTCCTGTGCCTCTCCTGAGTTTTAACCCCCTAATGCTGGTTACTATGGTGATGGTGTGATTGCCAGCACTCACAATGTTAGCAGGTTTAAGTATGTTAATAAAACTGAATAGCACTGGTGGGCTCGGCGGCACATGTCTGCTGTCCCAACACGTGGTGGTGCTAACACGGGAGAATCATGTATTCAAGGCTGCGCATTCTGACGTTCAAGGCTACTGCGAGTTGAGTAGTGAGACACCATCTCAGACAAAGAAGAAATGAAACAAGAAGGCTTTAGCTAAAAGTCACAGCTTTTGCTCAGCATCACTGTGGTCCCCTGCAGACCACCAAATAATTATTTAACACAAAATTTTAACCCCATATTTGGTGACTTTTATTATGAAAATATCTTTTACCTTCAAAGTGACTGAAGATTTTTGGGGCTGGACAAAGGGCTCAGTGGTTTAAGAGCACTGACTCATCTTGCAGAGAACCTGGGTTCAAATCCCAGCACCCACACGGCAGCTCACAACTGTCTGTGACTTTAAGATCTGACACTCTCACACAGACATACACGCAGGCAAAACACTGATGGCACATAAAATAATAAAAGTAAATAAATTACCAAAGTGACTGAAGATTTTGCTGAACATCACAACTAAAAGTAATAGTGCACCTTGAGGTCCTTGAAGCCTGCTGTCCTTCTGTGTAAAACGTCTGTCCGTTTAACCGCTCCTTAAGAGAGCTACAACCAACCTTGTGTGCCTTGGGTTTTCCATGCATTTAGCTTACAGAGAAGCGAACACATAGCTGTGCGTTTGTTTTGATTTCCAGGGTTGCACTGCGTTGCCCTGGTTAGCCAACAACTCTCTATGTAGATCAGGCTGTCCTCAATCTCACCGATATATCCCTTTGTGACATCTCCTCCCTGAGAGCCAGACTGAAGACGTGTGCCGTGACACCAGGCTGCAGAACTGTAGTATTACGTACTCTTCCATGCCGCTGCTGTCAAATACTGCATGCGTGTCTGTGTGTGCTATGGCGGTGTGTCATGGACACAGCAAATGGATTGAAAGCCTCCTCATGAAGTGAGTGTCCACCATAAATGTTAAAGACAGACTTTGTTTGCTGTCTGGGGTAGCTGGGGGCAGCTGGAGTTAGTGACTTTGTCCCTGTTTTTGTAACGTGTCGCTCGTTCCTTCCCCATGTGATGCCGTCTCTTCAGTCCCATAAATACCATGCAGAACGCTCTTTGCAAAGGGGCACAGAGAGAAAGGTGGGGACAGACAGGACAAGGCAGCACTCAGCAGGCGCAGGTCCAGACTCCTACCACAGACAGGAAATGACAGACGGCACAGAATTCAAATCTTGGCTCACTCTTGGTTGAATTCCACCGGAGGAAGTGCTTTTAAATTTTCTTTTCCTTAATGGGACACTGACATATTTTGGGACTCTGAAATTATAATTAGCATATTCAAAGTGATGCATTTTTTGGATATTTTAAATATTCTCTCCAAACTGACTTGTAAATTGCAGTAGAAGATAATTTTTTTTAAAGAGTAGATATCTCGGTGCACCTACAAACTACAGTACCTTACAAAGAGGAATTAGCCTGGAAATCATCGAGTAGTGATTGAGTGCTTACTAACTGCCACAAAGTATGCTATAACTTAAATTTACAAACATTATGGGATACTGTCATTGTATTTTGAATAAATCAAATGATAGAATAAGGGACACAGAGATTTGTTTTGATTGAA
Organism: Mesocricetus auratus; assembly: GCF_017639785.1. Taxonomy (NCBI): domain Eukaryota; kingdom Metazoa; phylum Chordata; class Mammalia; order Rodentia; family Cricetidae; genus Mesocricetus; species Mesocricetus auratus. The sequence goes on along the minus strand of NW_024429182.1, from coordinate 3,569,789 downwards.
TGATCTGGGAAAGTTCCATTCTGGAGTTAATTTAGTGGTCCCTTGACAGCCGAGGACAGCATGTTAATCTATGCTTGCTTTCTATAATCATTACTAGTAGCATGCTTTTCATCATAATTCATTCTTCATATAAAGCAGCTAAGTATGTTATTAACCATAAAATAGTTGACTAGATTTCGTATGCTTATTTATTTGTCATATATAACTACAAGAAGAAAATACTTTTCCAGTCCTGTATGACTAATAGTCTTTCTTCTAGACCATATTCTTCTGGCTGAATTTATTACACAACACTCAATGGGTTTGGCTTGTATTACGAATAAGTTCTTTTTCTTAGCGGTGCACTCATACTTGGTTTTAGTAACGTTCAGTCATCAAAGCTTAGTTTGTATTTTGGTGTACTGTGAGGTTCTGTTAGTACCTGACTTGTGGAACTATTTAATATGTGATACACTTTCTAGAGCATGTAGCATCCTTTATGACTTGGGCGGAATGAAGGAAAATAAGTACCGTTTTGCTCCTAGGTCGAGGAGGTTTTTTGTTAGTCATAAACCATTGGTACATTGTTCATAGAGGTGGAAAGTTCTGATGAATCTGAGCACTCGTTTAAATAAAGGAGGGAAACTTGATTCTCTCCAATTCAGAGCATGCGCCATCAAGCCTGGCAACTCTGTAGCGGGACTATTTCGTCCCTTCTGACCTTGGGTCCTCAGAGCTGTCTTGTAGCCGGCTTCATCTTCTCTCGTTCTCTTTGCCCCCTTGCCCTCATGAGGGGATCTCCAGGATGAGAAGACATGGGAAGCAGTGAAGGAGACCACTGGCCCTGCCGTGGCCAGGTACTCCAGGACACTTGATCTTGGGTGTTTGAGGATGCACATCTGCTCTTCAGCTAGGTGTCCTTTGAAAGGAGCCTCTGTGTGAGCCTCTCCTCAGGCACGGGAGTGGCTCTGAGAAGTGGGCTTCTCCATGACTCCCTTCAGAACTTTAGTGTGCCCTCTTCCTTCCTCAAGGCCTCTCTTCCTAGTCTAATTTTCAAAAAGTTCTATTTTCTTTCTTTCCCAACTTTAACTAGATGCTTGATTCAACTTTGAAAAATCTAGCTATGATTCCCCCCTCCTTAAGTATGATTTTCTGGAACATTTGTTTCTATGTCAAGCTCAGGTTTACCAGTTTTTGATAACAATGGATGGCACGTTTTTTTTCCTTTTTTAAAAATGAGCTTGTCTTACATGTCAATTCCAGTTCCCTCTGTCTCCCCTTCTCCCATGTCCCCCACTGACCCCACTATCCTATCCCCTTTCTCTTCCCCAGGGAGGATAAGGCCTTCCCTGGGGCATCTTCAAAGTCTGTCATATCATTCAGAGCAGGGCCTGGGCCCTCCCCTGTCTGTCTAGGCTGAGAGAGTATCCCTCTATGTGGAGTGGGCTCCCAAAGTCCATTTGTGTATTAGGGATAAATACTGATCCTCTTTCTGTGAGTAGTTTCGTATTGTCTCTGGAGTTTGGAAAATGATGGTTTCAGATGTAGAAGTTGAATATCATTATTTCATCTAATGGGTCAACATTTTTCCGTCATTTCTTTTAAAGTGATATTTAGCTACATTATAACATTGCTTAAATTTTTATGTCATAAGAATGTAGCCCTATCTGCTTTTGTTTTGTTTTTCGAGACAGGGTTTCTCTGTATTGTTTTGGAGGCTGTCCTGGAACTCACTCTGTAGACTGGGCTTTCCTCGAACTCACAGAGATCCACCTGCCTCTGCCTCCCGAGTGCTGGGACTAAAGGCGTGTGCCACCACTGCCTGGCTAGCCTCTCCTTTCTACCCTCCTCCTAGTTTACCCAGGAGATCTTATCGATTTTTCCTTCCTAGGGCCCTCCATGTGTGTTCCTCGTAGGGTCCTCACTTTTACCTAGCTTTTCTGAAAAAGCCTTTGACAAAATCTTACACCACTTCATGATAAAGGTCTTGGAGAGATGAGGGATAGAAGGCAATGTACAGTAAGCCAACAACAGCCAACATCAAACTAAATGGAGAGAATCTCAAAGCGCTACCACTATACTCAGCAACAAGACAAGGCTGTCTATTCTCTCCATATCTATTCAATATAGCTAGGGCAATAAGACAATATTAGGAGATTAAGGGGATACATATTGAAAGGGAAGTCAAACTTTTTCTATTTGCAGATGATATGACAGTTTACATAAGTGACCTGAAAAAAATTCTGTCAGGGAACTACTACAGCTGATGAACACTTTCAGTCATGTGTGTGGGGATACAAGATTAACTCAAAAAACTTTGTAGCCCTCCTATATGCAAATGATAAATGGGCTGAGAAAGAAATCAGAGAAACAATTTTTATAATTGCCACAAATAACATAATATATCTTCAGGTAATTCTAGCCAAACAAGTGAAAGGCCTGTACAACAGGAACTTTAAGTCTTTGAAGAAAGAAATTCAAGAAGATATCAGAAAATGGAAAGATCTCCATGCCCTTGGATAGGCAGGATCAACACAATAAAAAAGGCAATATTACCAAAAGCAATCTATAGATTCAGTACAATCCCATCAAAATCACAACACAATGCTTCACACAAATGGAAAGAACAATATTCAACTTCATATTGGAAAACAAAAACCCGGGATAGCCCAAACAATCCTGTACAATAAAGGAACTTCTGGAGGCATTACCATCCCTGACTTCATGCTACAGTAATAAAAACAGCTTGGTTTTTGTATAAAAACTGACGCTTGGATCAATGGAATCGAATTTAAGACCCTGATGATAATCCACACACCTATGGCCACCTGATTTTTTTGACAAAGAAGTCAAAATCTTACAGTGGAAAAAAAGGAAGCATCTCCAACAAATGGTGCTGGCATAACTGGATGTCAACATGTAGAGGATTGCAGATATATCCATATCTATCGCCATGCACAAAATTCAACTCCAAGTGAATTGAAGACCTCAATATAAATCCAGGTACACTAAACCTGATAGAAGAGAAAGTAGGAAGTAACCTTGAGTGCATTGACATAGGAGACAACTTCCTAAATATATTTGTTTTTTTAAAGTGCTAAACCAAATTGGATACACACACACACACACACACACGCACACACGCACACACACACAGACAAACACACACACACACACCCAGAGACAAACACACACATTTTTACAGTGCTCATATAATGCTTAGGATAATTAATGATTGTAGAAAAGTTAATTATGTTTCAGATGTCTAGAACAATGTAGGGATCATCAGCAAAAATATTTTCTGTAACTATGTAAAAATTAAACATTCTACAAATGTATTATATAAGAAAACTTTTCTCACCATTAGACATGGATAAAAATGCTTGACTTTTTTATTAGCCATGCATAGACTTAAATATTTTTTCTTGCTTATTCTTTATAGATTTTATAACTTCAATTTGTTTTTGGTCAAAAATGAAAGAACATCAGATTTAATAGTACACCATGAGCAGTTCAGCTTTTAGCTAGATGGAAATGGTCCTCAGCTTTTTCTGGTGAACATTTCTACACAAGGTCCAATACTCATCCATTGAATTAGTTACAAAACTAAATTCAAAGACATTATTGTTTAAAAACACTTTAGGCTCAATGTTAGCAGATCCATGATTCCTTTTTCCTCATCTATTATTCCCTTTGAACATGATTCTTTACTCCCTATCCATGACACATGTTCCCTCCTTTATGATTTATTTCCCTGATCTAGGAAGTTAGGCCTTCATGGTCCTTCATCTTGCGCTGCTGTTAAATGTCACAGATGATTTGACAAGGTGTCAGGTTCCCTAATCCTTTTTAGTTTAGTTCAAGGCTCCGCCTTCCACATATAATAGTTACACAGTCTCTCCAGTTGTACCCTTTTTATACTTTGTTTGCAGGAAAAGAGAAACAGTTTTGTTCTGACAGGGATTCCAGAGATTTCATTTCTGTTCTTTAGTATCCAAAATTGTTACAGGAGTAACTATTTACAAACCTAATGATGATAGTCAATGCTATAGGGGATACAATATATTTATTTACCAGAGAGAGTCACACAAGCAGGGAGTTAGAAGGGTGGCCGGCTTCCAAAAGAGGAGGTCCTTTTTCCTTTCGCTTCCTTTTATCTCTACCTGTGCTAATTTACTTATCCCCACCCTCATTGGCGGATAACTTTGTGGGGTTCACTCCTACACAAACCCTTTAAGAATACATTCAGGGCATCTTTGTGCTACGATCCCAAGTAACCCTTTAACTTTTAAATCTCACCTTTTCATATTCTACACATCTTCATATCTTTTGTCTTTCATATTTTTCTAATAAGTCAAGCCTCCTGCATCATCTTCAAGTTTCTTTCATATTTTTTGGCCATTTTTTTTGTGCCCAAAACATTGCAGAGAACTTTGCCTGAACGTCTAATTGTATTTTATAATGCACACAATTATTGTAACTATTTTTACAAATACATAATATTTCTAAAGGTTTTCAAAATTTTTTTATGTAAAAATCATCAGTGACCTGAAAGAGGATCCAAATAAGTAAATAAATTCACTCCAGTACATGACAGGAGGATCAGCAACACAGGGGATGCTTAGTAAGAACAAGAAAATTGGCAATTTGCTTGAAGAACTTGGCAACATGAAAGAGAAAACCAGCCAGTAATGTTTGTGTGCCTGTATGAGAGCTCTAGGTTTCAAGTCACAGGGCTATTCAGGTACCCACACAAGTTCTCTGCAGCACTGTGTCTGGAGTAATGGGGGTGTGTGTCTGTTAGTGGATTCGCCAGCAGCCGGATGTGTGTACTCTTAACCACAGCTGCTTGGAGCGAGGTGAAGACTCACAGCTGTCTTCCCTGCTGTGGCACTGGACCCGAGAGGCCTCTTAGAGCGATATACCAGGCAAACCTTCCCTTATGAAGCTTTTTCATGGTCTGACTGGTTGTCACGGGACTGTAGGAGCCTATTGTAATTCTGAAGGAGAGAATTTTGAATTATGTGGCTGTTTATACTTTTACCTTATGTAGAATTTTATATTAGATATCTAATCAGTGGCATAGATGACTGCCAGAAGCCATTGTCCTATGTAAAACTACTGCTTTGTTTTGTGTTCCTACAGTGTGCTCTGTGTATAAAACTTGCACGAAAAATCTTTCTATCGTCTTTTTTTTTTTTTAATCCTCATTGTTTTGTTTTGCTATAAGTTGCAACTGCAGGTTTATATTCTTGGGGACAGAAACACCATTCGAGTATGTCTTGTCTCTCTAGTGTGTTTCTAGGCTATAAAATCATTGCCAAATGAAATTTTCCAAACCAAAGGCCACAGCATGATGGTTTCATAGGTGCTTACTCAGCACAAAACATTGGCCTCGAATGCTGACAACACAGAATAGTACAGAAACTGGCATGCAGTATAAATTCAAACAATTGCGTTTAAGGTGCATTTGTGCTATTTTACGCTGAAGTCTAATACCACAGGGGAATTCTTGCAAAATGAGCTCACATAAAAGGTATTTTAATATGTTTTTTTCAGAAATTATTAAAGTAACTAAACAAAGATAGTTTTTTAAAAAGAAAATCTGCAAGAATTTTGTAAGAATTATAATTGCTATAAGAAAAGCTGTAATACTTTTCCAGGAAGCATAAATAAAATCCAAGTTTTAAAATATTAATATACATTGATTTTAGTATTCATTGAAATATGCCTCAATATTTATCCCAAATTGTTCAGATTAATGATTAACTGTGTGATGGCATGTTCATTCATTTTCAGACAGTTACATATTAACAATGTATCTTTGTGTTCCCTTACTCTTTGTTGATACTCTTTATCCCTTGTTTTAGATCTTATCTTTCACTTGTAGGTTTCTCAAACCCTATATTCTCAAACTAAACTCTACAAAATTAAAGGGAAATACACAAATTTATTTGTATGACTATGTATAAAATGTATTAGTGACTCTCTTTTAATAAATCCCAAATTTTGGGGGATATCCCAATACAAAACTTACTTAAAAAGTATGTATAGTTATAGTGTATTAAGAATCTGTTTTCCAAAGATAATAAACAAAATGTTCAATGTTTTATGTGATCAAAACCCCAAATTTTAAGGCAGCCTTATTGAGCAACTGAAGTGACTGTTTTACAGGATACTGCTCCGTGGATTTTAGTGTATTGACAGAAATGCGCCCTCATGATTACAGTCTTATTTGACAGAATTTTCATCACTCCCTCTACAAAAGCAAAACAACAAAACAAGCAAGCTAAACACCTTGTATCATTAGCAGCCTACTCCCTTACTTTCTTGCTTTCCTCTTCTCCCTGGCTACCAAGGCAATTAGAAATCCATTATCTGTATAGGCTGAACTATTCTTGAAATTTTCTTGTAGTAAGTGTTTTAAAGATGCATCAGTATTAAGCTTAATCATGTATGAGAAGTGTTAATTTTTAATTGTCAAATAATACTACTTTGATATATCATGTCAAAATAAATGGACATTTGAGGGGGGTCCTTCAGTGTCTTTGTTGTTGTGAATAATGGTATAAGCACTCATGCACAATGTTGGAAGATGTATTTGAGTTATCATTTTCTCCCTGGCTGGAACTAGACTGCTCTGTCATCGGCTCATCCCCCATTGACTGTTTGATTCCTTCACAGACATTCTGAGGACAGCTGTCCATGTTTATATGTCCACTAGTCATCCATGCAACTTAAAACTTCTCAACATCCTCATATGTTCTGGTCATTGTTTGCATTTTGACTAGGAGCATAAATGCTATCTAACATAAAATTTGACCTGCATTTATTTCCCTAGCTACTAATACAGTGACTATCTTTTACCTTGCTTATCGGTCATTTGTGTATTTTCCTTCAAATAATGCTGACTCAAATCAATGGATAGGTTTTTTTTTAATTGGGAAATTTATCTTTTATTGAATTAAATTGTTGTTTATATTCCAGGCACAAGTAAGGTACATGATTTGCAAAAATTCTCCTGTAATTTATTGTTCTTTTATTTTATTGTTGGCATCTCTTGTCTCACAAATTTATTAAGATTGATGGAGTACATTCTGTACTTACTTGCTGTCTTTTTTTTTTCCTGTTTCGTGTCTTTGGTGTCTGTTGTTGCGATAAAATACCACGACCAATAGTTGCTTAGAGGAGACAGGGGTTTATTTTGAGTTATGGTTCCAGAGTGTACCATGGCATGACTATAGGAGCAGGGAACTGGGTGTGCTGGCTAGTTTATGTCAACTTGGCTCAAGCTGGAGCTCTCTGGATGGGTGGAACCTCGATAGAGAAGAAAAACCTCCATAAGACCCAGCTATGGGATATTTTCTTAATTAGCGATTGATGGGGGAGGGCCAAGCCCATGGTGAGTGGTGCTACCCCTGGCTTGGTGGTTCTGGGTTTTCTAAGAAAGCAGACTGAGCAAGCCATGAGGAGCAAGCCAGTAAGCATTGACCCTCCATGGCCCCTACATCAGCTCCTGCCTCCAGGTTCCTGCCTTTTTGAGTTCCTGTCCAGACTTCCCTCAGAGATGAACAGGGATGTGTAGGCATCAGACAATTAAATACCACCCCCCCCCAGTTGCTTTTTGTCATGGAATTTTATCCAAGCAATAGCAACCATAACTAAGACATTGGGTGATGACTTTTTTTTTTAACCTACACATAAGAAGGGGAGAAGGAGAGAGGGAGAGGGAGAGGGGGAGAGAGAGAGAGAGAGAGAGGGAGGGAGAGGGAGACGGAGATGGAGACTGGGAGAGAGAGAGGGTGAGAGTGCAACCAGCAGTTGCATTAAGGATATAATTCCTGAAGTCCCGCCTCCTGTGCAATTCCTTCTTCCTTCTGCAAGGCTGCACCTCCTGAAGTCCCAGAACCTCCCACCCTGTCATCGATGGGAGACCTAGTGTTCACACCCACCCACGAGCCCATGGGAGCATTTCTTATTTAAATTACCACAATGTCAAAATAATTGCCCAAATAACGTCAGAAACACTTGCTTGAATTTTCTGTTTTGGGATCTTTTAAACCTTAAATGTAGGCCTTTTGTTCAGTGTGATGACTTCTGTGACTGGTGTGCAGGACCAGCCCGTTCTTCCCCCACGCCTGCCTAGCTGTCTGAGCTCCTGAGCGTGTGGACTCGGTCTCTCCTTCTATGCCTTGTCCTGCAGTTTCACCACTACGGTCTGAATTTATTGTTGCAGCTTCATAGTCATGATTTCAGGCCTGACTACGTTGCATTAATAAACATTTGGGGGGCTCTTTCCTGGGGAAGACTCTCTCCCCCACTTTCAGCATTTCGTAGTTGCCGGTTTGTCTAAGGTTGAGGTCCCATGAGCTTTGTGTTAGCTCAATCTGCCGGTGTCTTCATTGTTGCTCAGGTCTTGTTTAGGCAGCTGTGTTAGGAAACATTGAAGAGAAAACTGAGATTTGTGTGTTCACCCCGACACGAGGGGACTGGAGGTGTGTACCATGTATTCACCCCCAACATGAGGGGACTGGAGGTGTGCACCATGTGCCCCCCCCCCCGCCGAACATGAGGGGGCTGGAGGTGTGCACCATGTCTTCACTTCCCGCAAGAGGGGGTTGAGGTGTGCACCGTGCCTCTCTCACGTGCTGGGACTAGAGTGTGCACCACTACACCTGCTGTTGTTTTAAGCTCTTCATTCATGACCCTACTGTGTCAGATCACAAGCAGAAGCTCAGAGGGAATTAATTAGAGAACTCCTTAGGAACTTGGTAGAAACAGGACACTCCTAGGGATCGTACATTAAGTGACAAACTTAGTTTCTATGACGTACCCTCCTAACATAAGATACTAATGATACTATGCTGGTTTTTGACTTACAGCTTGCACATGCAGTGGCCATGCAAATATTTGTCATCTGCACACAGGAAAATGTTTCTGCACCACTAAAGGGATAAAAGGTGACCAATGCCAATTGTAAGTATAAAGGACTACTTTTGGAACTTTTATGAATTTTGTGTTGTGAGACTAATTTTTTACGTTTTATTTTTGGATGTTGCATTATGTTAGTTAAGCTTAAATAACTGTAAGGTCTTTTCATGTACATATTATCAAATCCTTTGAAAGTATAGATGTTTAAAGATGACATTCTCCTAATGGCTTGGAGCAGAGCCTTTAGAGACAGCTGTCAGAGAACACGGCACCAACCTGACGTGTGTGTGTGTGTGTGTGTGTGTGTGTGTGTGGTTCTGGGGTTCACACCTGTGTCACTGCTGAAAGGGTCAAAGGCTTCACACCTGACATGTATGTACATGAGTTCTGCCATCCACATCTGTGTCACTGAACTCACAGCTTTTTTTCTAGAGCGTTCATTACATAGGAACTCAGTATTTTGGTCTCTGTACTTTATGAGTGACTTTTTTCTATCATTTAGTTATTCTTAATATTTATTACCTTCCAAAAGTAACTTCTTTTTATTACTTGGGAAGGAAAGGGTTTACTTTATCTTACATTTTTACTTTCCATCATGGGGGAAACATAGGCAGGAAGTCAAGGCAGGAACCTGGAGACAGGAATTGAAGCAGAGAACATTGAGGGTTGCTTACTGGAGAGATCAGGGATAACAGCAACATACATAGACATAATAAAGGCAATATACAGCAAACTGACAGCCAGCATCAAACTAAATGGAAAGAAACCCAAGGCAATTCCTCTAAAATCAGGAACAAGACAAGGGTGTCCACTCTCTCCATATCTGTTCAATATTGTACTTGAAATTCTTGCTAGAGCAGTAAGACAACAAAAGGAGATCAAGGAGATACAAATTGGAAAGGAAGAAGTAAAACTTTCACTATTTACAGATCATATGATAGTCTATGTAAGTGATCCGAAGAATTCTACCAGGGAATTCCTACAGCTGATAAACACCTTCAGCAAAGTGGCAGGATACAAGATTAACTAAAAAAAAAAAATCAGTAGTTATACTATATATAGACAATAAAGGGGCTGAGAAAGAAATCATAGAAACGTCACCCTTTACCATTGCCACAGACAACATAAATTATCTTGGGGTAATGCTAACCAAATAGGTGAAAGACCTGTATGACAAGAACTTTGAGTCTTTAAAGAAAGAAATTAAAGAAGATACCAGAAAATGGAAAGATCTCCCATGCTCTTGGGTAGGTAGGATCAACGTAGTAGAAATGGCAATCTTACCCAAAGCAATCTACAGATTCAATGCAATCCCTATCAAAATCCCAGTACAATTCTTCACAGACCTTGAAAGGACAATTTCTTTGGAAAAACAAAAGACGATAGCCAAAACAACCCTGTACAATAAAGGAACTTCAGGAGGCATCACTATCCCTAACTTCAAGCTCTACTATAGAGCTGTAGTCCTGAAAACAGCTTGGTATTGGCACAAAAATAGACAGGTAGATCAATGGAATCACATTGAAGACCCTGATATTAACCCACACACCTATGAACACTTGATCTTTGACAAAGAAGCTAAAACCATATAATGGAAAAAACAAAGCATCTTCAACAAATGGTGCTGGCATAACTGGATGCTGGCGTGTAGAAGACTGCAGATAGATCCATGACTATAGACATGAACAAAAATGTAAGTCCAAATGGATCAAAGACCTCAACATCAACCCAGCGACACTGAATCTCTTAGAAGAGAAAGTGGGAGGTACCCTTGAACGAATTGGTACAGGAGACCGCTCCCTGAATATAACACCACGGGCACAGACACTGAGCACAATTAATACAGAAACCGAGAGGCTTCTGTAAGGCAAAGGACACAGTCAACAAGAAAAAAGGCAGCCCACAGAATAGGAAAAGGTATTCACCAAATATGACTTTAAAAGATAATACATTTAAATTGTTTTTCTTTCCTTAATTTTATTTATGTATATTATATTAAAATCAGATTTGTATGGCTTCATATCAACTAGGTACACATACATGTTTATTTTTCATGAGTGTATATTATTTTAGAAAAAACATGTTTCAATTATATTAAATATGTAACTATCAAGAAAATTTTAATAAAGAATTCTCTAAATTGTACATATTTAAATTTATATCTAAAGAATCTCAAACACAGAAACCAACTTTCACTTATTTTTATCTGATAACTTTGACTACCATGGGCTTTCAAGTTCAGAGAAGCCTTGAATAGCCAGTTAGTCTCTCTCTGTAATCCCTACAGTTAAAAGTCAATTTCTATCAGGCGGACTGCTGGGGCCTTGTGAGCAGTGAGCTAATCCCGAGGCTTACACTCTGTGCCAGCAGGGATGCCCCTGATATTTTGTAACAGTACTACTTGTTTCCTAAGTAGATCCAGCTTTTTGGTCATGAGGCTAGTAAATCCTCACAGACCCCTGCTTAGGAGACTTTACGGTTTGACCATCTTACTAATTTTGTAGACAGAAGGAGAACTGTGTTTAAACCTTGCGGCATTCTCATCCACTTCTTCAAATTTTATACCAGGTCGTAAGCACCATTGCTTCATTATAGCAATGAAGGTAACACCCGTGGATCCAGGGTATGGCATCCTAGACAAAGGAAAAATGTTAGTTGCAACTATGATTGTGAACTGAACATAATTATTGCAGTTTTTCATAAGTGATTCAACCATATAGCACTTTGACAGTTACTTATTCTATAATTGGCATTTTAAGAACACGCTTTTGTTTTTAGACAAAAGACAGCATTATTTTTGTTTACTTATGAGCTGAGCTTCTCAGTTTAGGTAGTGGGTCACACATCTACATTTTATATAAAATACATAGTTTTGAATGACAAATATATATTTTGCCTTTGATCTAACGTGCGTGACTTGTAAAGAAAAATTTGTAGATAGTATATATAGATGTGATTCTGTTCAGTACTGTTTTTTAATGCAAGTGCATTTATATATTTATTTTTCTTTTAAAGATTGAAAATAGGTTCTTCTCTCATCCTGGCCACAGTTTCCCCTCCCATCACTCCTCCCAGTTCCTCTCCACCTCCTCCTCTCCCAGATCCCACTCCCCGTCTGTCTCCCTTCAGAAAAGAGCAGGGCTCCAAGAGACAAAAACCAAAGAGGGACAACAAGCTGTAATAATAAGACAAGGCAAAGCTCTCATACAGAGTCTGGACAGTGCAACCCAAGAGGAGGAAAAGAGTCCCAAGATTGGGCAAAAGAGGCAGAGTCACACTTGTTCCCACTGTTAGGAGTCCCACAAGACCACGAAGCGAATAACATAACATACACACAGAGGGTGTGGTGGAGAGCCCTGCGGCCCCCGTGCTTGCTGCTCCCATCTCTGTGAGCCCAGGTGAGCCCTTCTTAGTTAATCCCATGGGGCACATGCTCTCCTGGTGGCCTCCATTCCCTCTGGCTCCTACGATCTTTCCTCCCCTTCTTCTGTGGGATTCCCTGATCTCTGAAGGCAGGGACCCAATGGAGACCTCCAGTTTAGATTCCACACGTAATATTTGGCTGTGTGTCTCTGCGTCTACTCCTGTCTGTTGCCAGAGGAAGTCTCTCTGATGGCTGGAAAATCATTGGGAATCTTTTCATTGAGTTTGTTTTCTGTTTTGGGTCAGTTATGCTTGTTTCTACCTGAGGTCTCTAGGCTGTCTAGTCTCTGGATCCTAGCCATTCAGGGAGTGGGACCCCTCTGGTGGCATGGGCCACAAGTTAAGCCAGACATTGGTTTGTCACTCCCACAAGTGCTGCGCCACCATTGCTCCAGCATTACTTTCAGGCTGGACAGATTGCAGGTCAAGGGTTTCAGGATGGACAGATTGTAGGTCAAGACTTTCAGGCTGGACAGATTGCAGGTCAAGGGTTTCAGGATGGACAGATTGTAGGTCAAGACTTTCAGGCTGGACAGATTGCAGGTCAAGGGTTTCAGGATGGACAGATTGCAGGTCAAGGGTTTTGTGGCTGGCTTGATGTCTAGGTTTCTCTTTCAGTAGCTTACAGAATACTTTCCCATGCCAAAGAGACTAGAATGTTGGGCTGAAGGCACCAGCTCCATCTCTCTATGTTCAGTGAGCTGAAAGAATGTTGTTCTATCATCAGCCTGTGTTGTACAGGGATCGCCACAGGACTGCGCCCAACAACTCACCCAAATGCAATCCAGTGCTACCACTGGAAGCTTAGTCTGGCTATAAAAGATGGCCAGTTTTGACTCCATATCCTCATGTTCACCGAAGTTTCTGTCCCACCTGGTCCTGTGGCCATGTAGTCCCGAATAAACACACAGAGGCTTATATTAATTATAAACTGTTTGACTGATGACTCAGGCTTCTTATTGGCTAGCTCTCTCTTAATTATTAACCAATTCCTATTAATCTATGTATCTCCATATGGTCTTGACTTACCGAAGAATGCCCGGACATCCTGCCTTCCCGGTAGCTACATGGCGTCTCTCCATCTCTACTGATTTCTTCTCTCTGTCCTTGTTTGGATTTCCTACCTGACTAAATCCTGCCTGTCCGTTGGCTAAAACATCTTTATTCATGAACCAATAAGAGAGACATATAATCACAGCATACAGAAGGACATTCCCCGTCATCCTCCATTACTAGGAGTCCTCACTAGAGTCACCTTCATAGATTCCAGGAAACTGTCACCGTACTGGGTTTCCACACCATCCCCCAAATGACCTGCAGTTCCAGCTATCTCTCCCTCCAGTGCCTCCTACTCCTGTCTCTACCTGCCCCAAGTCCACCTGCAGGATCTATTTCTCCTTCCCAGGGAGGTCCATGAGTTCCCCCTGGAGCCCTCTTCTTTATCTAGCCTCTCTGGGTCAGTGGGCTGTAGCTTGATTATCATTTACTTAACATGTAGTATCTATTTGTAAGTAAATATATACCATATTTGTCTTTCTGGGTCTGGTTACCTCACTCATGATGATATTTTTTCTAGATGTATCCATTTACCTAAAGATTTCATGATGTCTTTTTTTTTTTTGGTTTTATGAGACAGGGTTTCTCTGTATTGTTTTGGAGGCTGTCGGTCCAGCCCGGCCCAGAACTCACAGAGATCCGCCTGCCTTTGCCTCCTGAGTGCTGGGATTAAAGGCGTGCGCCACCACCGCCTGGCCATGATGTCATTTTTTAAATGGTTGAGTAGTCCACAGAATGAGAGAAAAGATTTTTATCAACTCCATATTCAATAGGGAAGTAACACCCAAAATATATAAAGAACTCAAGAAACTAGCTGTCAAAGAACCAAATAGCCCAATTAAAAATGGGATACAGGTCAAAACAATTCTCAATAGAGGAATCTCAAGTGGCTGTTCAGTACATTTTTAACTTTTGAATTGGAGGTAATAAAAATAAGGTCATCACTTTGAAAATAATTATTTGTTATATTGTGGTTATATGCGAAAATGCTTTTATTAGAAGCAGAGATAGTCATCTAAATAAGCAAACTGTGCTTAAATTAGTGCATGGCATTAGTAAGCAAAATAGATGAGGGCTTTGCTAAAATATCTTACATGCTATTAGTATTGTATTCACCACAGTGAAACACACAGATTTCTTATGTTTAATGACCTAGAATACCACGAATCATTTCTTTCAAGGATAAATTCCATTTTTCTTTAAATGTGTCAGGAAATGCCATATATTTTTGTAAGTTTCCCAAGTGAATATTTGTTCTTTTTGGCTCCCAGTCATTGCTTGCATTGGCCATGTAGTCGTCTATTTGTCTATGGGCATGGAAATCAGGATGTTTGACCCAGTAAGATGAAGTAGAGTTTATTAGGAGAACAGAACTTGCATAGGAAACAAATGCCTGTCTCAGGCTCCTGCTCCAAGGATGCAGACCCTGCCACCTGATGCTGTCCATGACCCTAATGACTCCAAGCCCCAATCCTTTTCCTTTTAACTGGTCATGTCCTCACCCATGACTACACCCCAAAAGGCGTGGTCAGTGCTACAGTCTTGTGTGTGTGTGTGTGTCTTGTGTGTGTGTATGTGTATCACTACATTTGTCTATGCCCTTTATTTGAATGAACAACCCCCAGTTCATGGCATCTGTCTCAAAACTCTCAGCAGCTGCATTAATTGTTCTTTGTGACGTCTGAGGTGGGATTCACTAAGGATGAAGACATTCTCAGCACAGTGTACTTGTGTTGGATTATGTGGGAAGAATAACATTGGGCCAGCTGAAGAAGACAGCAGATGAAGTGGAAGTAGTAGCAGGAACAACAAAAAACATAAAAAATGGACATGGTTGCCAGGTGTTGGTGGCACACGCCTTTAATCCCAGCACTCGGGAGGTCGAGGCAGGCAGATCTCTGTGAGCTCCAGGACAGACTCCAAAGCATTACAGAGAAACCCTGTTTCGAAAAACCAAAAAAGAAAAAAAAAACCCAAAACAAAACAAAACAAAAAACCATGGTCCTAGCATTTTCAGTGTCTGCTTATGGATGTAGAGAGATGGAGAGAATATTGTCCTCCCCCTTATTAAAGGACGAAAGAAGGAAAAGCCTCATTAAAATACAAATCCTTGACCCTCACTGTTAGACCAAGCATGAGTATTGTGATTAAAATACACATTTAGCCAGTCTTACCTACATAGTGAATTGAAGGCCAGTCTTGGCTACCCAATCTCAACAAAGGAATGAAGTATCCAATAAACAAATCATAAGACAATCTGTTTAAAAGGATACAAAGTAGTCACATTGTCACAGTCATGACAATGCTCAATCTGTCCTTTTCCCAAGATAAATGGTAAAAATTGGTAACTTTCTAACAAAAGCAACTCCATGGACTCAACAGTTGAAGAAATACAGATGGCTAACAAACACTTCACAAAGTAGAAGCCTCCTTAGCCATCAGGAAAGTGTTAGTGTCCAGCTCTCTGCAGCCAACGTCACTATCAGAGAAACTCATGATGGCAGATGCTGGCAAGGATATGAAGAAAAAATTACCCTGATTGGCTGCTGATGGGAGTGTAAACTTGTGTAGTCATGAAGGAAATTGGTAAGGAATTTCCTCATAAGCTACCCTCAGAGCTGTCATATAACCCACCTGTTCTCTGGGGTGTGTGCCTGAGGGAGTACGTTACCTACTTGCCACATGGATGTACGCTATCACAGTATCTAGGAGATGGAACAGCCCAAACAAATGGATAAATAAAAATGTGACACGTACGCCATGGAACTTTTTGCTCTGTCCTTAAGGCTGCCTCTGTCACTCTCTATGAATATAAGCACCTCCAGGTCCTTCTGTCCTCTGTTGAGGTGATCCCATCCAAGGTGCTTGCTGTTCATAGTGTCTCTAGGTAAGGAACATCGTGATGAGAGTTCAGATTTGGATGACCGTCACTTGGCACTACATGCCACGATTCTGATGGCATGTGGGGTAGTGTCCTGATGTGCTAGGGTGATCCCTGAGAATCACAGCTGTGGTCCGTTGGGAAAATGTGGAGCTTGGTGAGAAGCTGCCATGTGTAAATGTATAAATGTATAAACGACTCTCAAGTGTGAAGCCTAGCGATTCTAAGACTCGTAAACTTGCGTGGCTTTTGTTAGATGCCATAAAGCTTAGAGGAAATTGCCCTTCGTGATCTCACAGCGTGTGTGAACACCACTAATGGATGTAGGATGACCCAGTCCATTATGGATGGTGTTGTCCCTGGGCTGGTGGTCCTAGGTTCTATAAGGAAGCAGGCTGAGAAAGCCAGGGGAGCAAGCCAGCAAGCAGCTCCCCTCCGTGGCCTCTGCATCAACTCCTGTCTCCAGGTTTGGGCTCCGTTTGAGTTCCTGCCCTGACTTCCTTCCATGATGAATGGTTTTGGAAGTGAAAGCCATATAAACCCCTTCGTCCCTTCGTTGCTTTGGCCCTGGTTTTCCTCACAGCGGTGGAAGCCCTAAGTAAGACTCTCAGCCACTTTGGCATGGCCGCTGTGGATGAGACATTTGACATTAGCAGGAGACTCAGTCTTATAGCAAACTCCCTGATCCTCCTCCCTTCCACAGCATTCCCTGCTTACAGTACATGTATTTTATAAATTTTGTTTTGGAAAGGCATTTCAAGAAATAGAATTATGCAAATAAACACTGTATGACCGACTGGTACCGATAATCATTTCAGTTTTATTGTGGAAACAGGACATGAAAAAATAAAATTTTTTGAAAAATTCGTTAAGTTTCTCTGTTGTTATTGGTTTCAAAGTATTTAACTTAGATTTCATATGTATCCATTTTTAATAACGTAATGTCAGTTCACGGATTCAAGCTCTTCATTTTAGATCATGTGTGTGTGCATGTATACACGTACATGAGAGGGAATACCAATATATGATATATGCGTGTGTGTGCTCATGTATGTTCCCATATGTGTACAGCTGTGTGTGTGTGTGTATGTGTGTGCACTTATGTTCATGTAGGACAGAGGTTGATAATAGATGTACTCTGAGGATTAATTTTTGAAAGTAAGGGTTCATTGTTGCATAAAACCGGGAGGTGTTTTACTTTCAGATAACACTACACAGAAGGAAATAGGGTTTTATGAATGTTCTTCCTTTTTCATACTTAAAATGACTGTTAAGAACTTGCTGCCTTAGTAAAGACCGGTAAGTCGCCAGACACTCTGGTCACAAACTGTCTCTGGGTGGTCTGTTGGGTCCAGTCACTTAGGCTGGTGGTCTTTGTTTTCTGTTCACTCATGGTTATTTATCCTTAGGATTTATGCACTCGATTACTTTGCAAGTTTATTTTTAAAAATTCAATTTATGATATAGCTTTAACATATTTATATTATTTAGTAGTGAGTGACTTCTTTGTGTTTCTACAGATGCGACTCTGAAAACCGCTATGTTGGTAATCCACTTAGGGGGACGTGTTATTGTAAGTAGCTGTATGTTTTTATTCATAGTAATTGATTTATATTATTAGCTTCAGGCAAATGAGTAGCTATGGCTTCATTACTATTTTAGTTAATCTGGTTCCCATTTTTTTTTTATTTTAAAATTTTCTTAAGACTATAATAGTCTTATCCTTCGTACTTCTTAAACTTTATACTTCCATAATTTGTTGCTAAGAAAGTTAATGTCTATTTGTGGTACTCTCTTAATTGTGTGTGGTGTATTTTTTCCTACCCTAAATAGTAAACTAAATATAAATAAATTAAAATTATTCATGTTCTGCACATGAACAAAAGGTAGGGTTCAAATAAACTCCTATAATCTTAATGTAATTTTAAAAATTTGAAGAAATAAAATTTAGGATAGACTGTTTATGAGTTACAGCTTTGCTCTTTCTCCAAATCTGCAGTGATTTCCTGTCGGCAGTTACTTCCATTTGCTTGTTTAGCTTCTCAGAGTCAGGTGAATTCCTTCCACAGTGTGTGCACCATCAGGTTCTTGCCATGAATATAAAGATTTTCAGCTCTTCTGCCTCTCTCAACAGGATTTTGCAGTTAGCCTCTTAAATTCTAGCTATTCTAGTAGTTATGCAAAGAAATCTAACTGTTACTTTTTTCATTCATTTTTAACAGTATCGACAATCTTTTAACACATGCATGTCACCTGTATGTTTCTTGTTTAGCATTTTTAGTCAATGATTGGTTTTCATGATTGTTTTATTTTGCTTTCATTTGCCGTGTTAAAACACCATGTTCAAAAGCAGCTTGGGGAGGAGCGGGTTTATTTCAACTTACAACTCTCAGGCCACACTCCACCACTGAGGGAGGTTAGGGCGGGGCTCAAGGCAGGTTGCTGCAGGCAGGAACTGAAGTGGAGCCCATGGAGGATGCTGCTTCCTGCTCTCTCTCCACAGGTCTTGCCTGATGTTTATACAACCCAGGACTGCTCCTGCAGCTTGGCACCGCCCACAGTGGGCGGGACTGCTGCAGGGCGGCACCGCCCACAGTGGGCGGGGCACTCATAAGCAGTCATTAATCAAGAAATGCCCCACAGACTTCTAAAGATTTGATCTAATGGAGGCATTTTCTCAGCTGAGGTTTCCTCTTCCCAGGTGACTTTGTCTTGTGTCAGCTTTAGCAAATCCAAACACACAAGCCTGCAAACACACCAACGAGCCAGGACGATCGTATTATGTCTTAAAGGTCTGCTATTTTGTATCACACATGCCATCATGTCTGGACATGTCTCACCCTTTAAAACGTAATTTTCTAGAAAGATCACTTTCTGGTAAATTAATTTTTATCATATGGTATATTTTGATTATGTTCTTCCTGTCCCCAACTCCTCCTGTACCCTCCCCACCTCCCTCTCTACCCAACTTCATATTTGTTTCCTTTCAAAAAATACCAAAATAAACCAAAAATCAGAACAAAGACCAAAAGCAAGAAGACAAAGAAAAAGCGTCCAAAACAAAACAAAAAGCCCCAAATAGAAAACCAAAAGGTGGGCGTTTGTTCTGAGTCTCCAACTGCTCCGGGGCAGGCTCCAGGAGTGTGGAAGAGATATGCAGATATGCTGCATTGGAGGAAACTGCTCCTCCTGTCCCCGCGAGTGTCCATGGCACACAGCTTCTTGGTCAGGGCTGGGATTTTAAAACAGGTTTGGCATTTTCTTTTCTCAACATCAGTCGGAATGGCCAAGTTTAGTAAAACCTATGTCAGCACGTGGGCTTGAGGGTGGGAAGGGGCACTTAGCTGTTGCTGGTCGATGCGTGTGCAGACTGGAATAGCCCCTGTGGGAATCAGTGTGGAGGTTCCTCAGGAACTGGGATTCCAGCTCCTCAAGACCCAGCTGTACCACTTTTGGGCATACGCCCCAAAGTATTCCAGACCTTAAGTCCAGGGACGCGTTCTCCTACGTGCTCCTTGCTGCTCTGTTCATAATAGCCATTGGAGGCAGCCTAGATGTCCATCACCCAATGGGATGCTTTTTAGCTGTTAAGAATTATTAAAATTTCAGGTAAATGGATGGAGCCTGAAACAGCCATCCCAAGTGAGATAATCCAGGCCAGAAAAGACAAATTCAGTATGCGCGAGTCAGATGAGAGGCCCGAGTTGAATTTAAATGAAAATTTCTACTTATGAATGTGGTATTCTGAGAAGCAGCTATGAAAACGCTTCTTTAGAATTTTGAGGAGTTTATAGGTGAATTTGGGGGAAATTTAAGTCTTTTTACTTAAGGAAACGGCGTGTCTTTTTCTTTCTAAATTTTCTTTCATTTATCTTAGAGATATTTTATAGTTTTAATTATGTATCTGTCTCTCTGCCAGATTTATCCCTATGCTGACTAGTTTTATGTCTGTTCCACACAAGCTAGAGTCAACTGATAGGGGAGCCTCAACTGAGAAAATGTGTCCTTAAGATTGGGGTGCAGCAGGCCTTTAGGGCACGTTCTTATGTAGTACTCTGTGGGGGAGGATCCACTGTGGGTCCCCGACCACCCTGTGTCTGTGGTCTTAGGTGCTATAAGAAAGCAGGTTGAGCCAGCCAGTAAGCTGCACATCTCCGTGATGTCTGCAGTGGCTCCTGCCTCCGGATTCCCGCAGTACTGAAACCCTGACCCGACTTCCATGGTGAACGGTCTACAGTGTGAAAGTGTGAGCAAAACGAACCCTGTCCTCCCCATGTTGCCTTTGGTCATGGTGTGCATCCCAGCAATAGAAACCCTGGCTACGACAGTCCTCATGTATTTTGTTTCAAAACTGTTGGGAATATTTTACTTCTTTTACCTTTATATATATATATATATATATATATATATATATATGATATAATTGATTTTTGTAATTGTTTGTACCCTTAGTTAGTTCTAGTACCTTTGGCATATTCTGTCAGAATTTCTTTAAACGCACTGTCTCTGTCTTCCTGGAGCACGGGGATTTACAGGTGTTGAGTGCCATACCCCGTTGAAAGTGTATCCCATTACACTTATTATCACTCATTACCCACAGGGGACTGTTTGGCAGTGTTCTCTAGTAAAAATGTTGGAGAGCTGTCCTAACACACTAGATGGCAGTGTTGCCATTGTTAGCACACATTAGAGCGAGGAAACTTTTGGAAGGCAATGGGGTGTAAACAGAAACTTTCCGATTTTTGCGATTAAACCAGAATTTGAGCTGCAAGTCCTCGCTGCAGCTTGAAGACACCGAGTTCAATGGGGTGCAGCACAACAGAGAATAACTCAACAATGTCGCCCTGCTTACTTTACAGCCGCGGTCGTTTCCTTTAAAATCCCTACCACAATCTGTGAGAAAGCTGTCAGTCCCCATCAATACTGAATTACTGAATTTACCCTCAGCTTTTTAAAAACACACATCCACAGAGATAGGTACTTTTGGGTTACGTGAATGTTAAAAATCCTAAACACTTTAACAAAAGAGAAGCCTTTTTAAGCTTGAATGAAAGACTGAATCTATGAAGCTTTTCGATACTGAATTTGAACGCCTAGCGTTAGTTAGCTTTCGTAAAGTCGCTCTGTGATCCTCTGCGCATCCATCCACTCTTTATGTTGGTACCTGAGGAGCAGCCGCGTGTTTTACTCTAGTTTTCAAGTAGTTGACATTTTGGTATATTTTAGTTACTTATATTGTTATTCAGAATTCAGGATAACTTTTGAGGTACTCACTTGGTAACTGTTTAGAAAACCATCACTTTTCTACTAAAGTGCTCAGCTCTGCTAATCAGTAAATTTTGCTTCAGTTTGTGTTATTAAAAGCAAACTGCCTTACCATTCATCTCACTGTAGGCTTTTAGTTGGCATTGATTTATCCAGTTAATGTGCAGGTCTTAGACTGAGAAACATTAATGAGTATATATTTGTTAGGTTTAATATTTTTGTTTGGATGCACAAAATAAAATATTTTGAACACATTATTGTAGCAATTAACTTAAAAGGCAAATTTTAGTCTTAATACCATAGAAGGCTTCATCACATAAAACAAGGAGAATACTGAAACTTGAGTTAATCCTCATACCTATTGAGGCAGCTCTTTTTTTTTTTTGATTTAGATACAAATGCAAAACTTTTCTTGTTTTGGACTGTGTGTTCTGTCTTGTGAATGACTTTTTGAGGGCTTAATGGGAATTGCTCTCTGAGTAGGCTCTGGCCTGTTGGCCTGGAACTGGCCTTGGTAGCGAATTCAGTTCCAGGCTGCTTCTACCACTGAATATGTGATGCAGCAGACAGACAGGACTGAATGCATCTACTCCTTTCCCTGGGTGATGCATCGTAGGGTCTTCATCAGATGTTGGCTCAGGCCGGCATTTTGAATTTCCTGCTCTAGGCTTGTGAATTCCCTCATACCTCTCCCTTGTAAGTTTCCCAGTTTTGACTTGTGCAAAGAGCATTGCAGTATTGCAAAGACGACTCACTTATGGGGACAATTTTGGTTGTATTAGAATCTTTAATGCCCAACTTTATATTTGATTGTAGCTTTTACTTTCTCTACTTTTCTCTCTTGAAGATTGTCTCACTTACACACTTAGTTTCATTTTTTTTCCATATAAAATGAAATTTTGAGTGCACAGGAACTTGTTTTGTTGGATCTCCACACATAGGAATATATGGCCTGCATAGCAGACCTAATGGTAGTACACACATGTAAATTGTGAATAAATGAACAGGCATGTAATGTAGCCATGTCTGCTTGTTCATTGATTAAGGCTGTTTTACAAAATGTTTGGAGGTCTTGTGAATCTTGTCAAGTAAAACTTGCTGTAAACGTGCCATGGATGTCAGATAATATCCAAAGCTATGTAGCTTTTTTTACTCATCGTTCACTTTCGTGTATAAATCTTCATCTGTAAAAGTGGACTCCAGTCCAGTGATGACTAGTTATAAATGCTGGCAGCTTTACTCTGAGCATCACATTACCCTCGGACGAGAGTCTGTATCTGTATGAGTTACCTTTGTGTCTGCCTATATCTAAGAAACATACAAGTTAGAAATGAGATGTCATATTTGGAAGTGATTGTAACTATGTTAATATAACTGTTAATCATGTAAGTATAGTATATGAAAATGTGTTAAAGATCAGTGTTCAAGAGAATAATGTTATCCGTATATTCATTTTAACCCCCCCTGCTTTAAATTTCAACAATAGAGGAAATGCATATTCATTCCAGAAAAAGATAGAAGACAAATTAAAATCCCTAATGATTCTCCCCAAAGAAAATTGCTGTTAGTCATTATTACATTGATCTAAAATATGAATCCAAAGGGAACATCCTGTTTTATGATCTTAGACTATCTAGGCTTTCTTCTTCTCTTTGTGGTAGAAAGCTTCCTGGGGCCTGATGCCCGGCATCTGCTGCATCTCTGTAGCTGTATTAAGTCAGATTTTAGTGGGTAGACTATGCACCTTTTTGTAATTGGGAACAGCCATGCCCTGTTGATACTTTCTATGCCTGCTGACACCTATGTGTTTTTGTGAATATTTTCCGGTGTGTATTCTTTCATGCTTTCTGCCCTCCTCCCACAGGCAAGGCATGACACTTAGAAGCGGAACATGAATCAATCCTGTGCTTTTCCAATCTGATACTTTATGATTAATGATGAGTTAAATGAGTCCATGTGTAAATCAGTTATTTGTGATATTTGTGAGATTCTGTCAACTGTTTTAGTTTTATTTCAGTTCATTCAGTTTTTATGTATTTCTTTTCAGCTTTTTGTAGTTTTTGAGGCACAAGGACTTTAGCATACTGTTGTTTTGTTTGGATAATTGTGCAAAACACATGGCTGTGACATTCTTTAAAATTTTCATTTTGGGGTGAATCAATGGGAATTTTTTTCTATGAGCATGAATGACAATTTAAAAAGAAATATTAAACCCAAAGTATTTTTCCTATTTGCGCATCTAGGCTTTTTAAATATATTTTTTGATATACATTGAAAACTTACGTTTCCTGTTTTAAAGTCTTTAGTTTAAAAGTGTCTCCACCTTTCATGGCAAAGTTTTAGTATCGACATGGAATGCAGTGCATTCCAGTACTTCCTGCGTCTGATACACAGGCAGCGAAGTAATCCTAACATGGGGATAGCAAGTTGATGAAACCCCAATATAAATTACTGTAATACAAATCAAAATTTTAACATGCACACATTTACAATTATTAATAGAAAAACAGACAAAACAAAAAAAGTCAAAGTTCTCCAGAACATAATTATTAGAAATATAAATTATGGTTACATGTATTCTAACCATAAAATGTTTTTGTTTATTTTATAAATGATACAGTTGTTAAGAAATAGAAACATCTTCAGATGGATTGTATGAAATGATAGCAATGGCTGTCAAGTTTCTGGATATAGATTAGCATTCAAAAGTCAAGTACTCTTCTATATATAAATTTAGGTCTACCTAGCTGTACAACAGTTAAAACATACACTTTTATGTATGGGTCAGACCTGATCACAGCATAATAAACCCCTCGCTGAGATGAGAGCTATACATGCTTATCTGTGTATGATTTGTTGTTTTAGTTCTTACTGCAGCTCTTTTATATCACCTTCAGCAAACAGTCTTGCTATAGATTTAGCAAGATGATGCTTTTCTTGTTAATCACCTTTATATAACTACCCTCTCTAAGTTTAAATCTACAATTTAGTTCCTTTTATGAATGTGTCGTTTCCTTTTAAGGTATTTTTATGTGTGTGTACGTGTTGCATTTAACTATGTGCACCATCTGTGTGCAGTGCCTGGAGAGGCCAGAAGGGGATGGGAGCTCCTGGAACTGGAGTTACAGACAGTTGTGAGCCTCCCTGGAAACGCTGTGACTGGAGCCCGGGTCCTCCTCAAGAGCTGACAGTGCTCTTACCCTCTGAGCCAGCTCTCCAGCCCTTCTGTATAGAGAGAAGCCTTTTCCTTGCCAGCCGCTTTGGTTTTTCCCCACCAGTCGTCTGGCCTCTGCCTCGTTGTAGTCCCCAAATAACACACAAGACACTGTATTAATTATAAAGCTGTTGGCCTTGCTTGTTTCTTACTGGCTAGCTCTGACTTAAGTATTTAACCCATCTAGTATTTCTCTTACCGGATGGACATCTTACATCTCTGGCGGGCTACATGATGACTCCCTGTGTTTCTCCTACCCAGAGTCCTCCTGGACTCCTAGTCCCACCTATCTTGCTTCCCTATTGGCCAACAATGTCTTATTGACAAATATACAGGACTTCTACCATCATCTCTTCTTTTCTGTCTAAACAAAAAGAAAGGTCTTAACTTTAACATAGTCAAATTATATATAACAGACCAGTTATCAAGTAAGAACACAGTTACAATATTTTGTCTATCAACATTCAGCAAGATTTAAAGAAATATCATCCATCCCATCCTTGTGAGTCTAAAGTTCTAAATGTAGCTTATCTTTTATCATAACTAAGGAAAACTATAATTCTAACTATCTGTCTTCAACTCCATCAAAGACCACAGAAGGATAATGTATAAACACTAGGATTGACAGAGACATCTTGCTGCTTGGACAGTCACCTGAAGTTTCTCTGTAATGTTGAGGTATCCATCTTCAGCCCATAGGCCACATTGTGTCTGGAAGACTTCTCAGCAAAGCAGGAAATTTCAAACTGTCCATCTGCATCAGCAGTCTGTCAGTCATTTTTCTGTGTCCTGCAGAAAGTTTCGTAGACTCTTCCATGAAGCAGGAACCCTGAAGGACTGTTTGAGTTCAGCAGTCACTTTCCTGTGGGTCCTGCATATCCAGTTTATACAGCAACAGTTCAGAAGTCTAGGCAAGAGCAGTTTCTTGCCCAAATGGCTAATCTTGCCATGTTGAAAGCAAACTCCATAACGAGTTTCTTCAATGCCCACCTTCCTCTCAGACATAATTGATGTGCCAGGAGCAGACATTTCTCATTGTCAAGAAAAACCCTAAACCATTTTAAATGCCATTTTCTGAAGGTCTTTGAAAGGTTTGAAGACTATCTATCTCAAATATATCTCTGTATATCTAGAAAACCTAACTTACTTAGCTATAAATTCTGACTAATATAAGTAACTATCTATAGTCTGTATTCAATTATGCATTATGTTTTAAAAGATCAGTATAAGCACAATACTTAATCAAGAGGAGAAATATACATATCACAAAATTGACCTTGAATTTGTATCAATACTTCTGTGTCATATATATATATTTTCAGTTGTTGCATAAAAGGAAATGATTTAAATTTAATTTTATATTTTAATGAGAAAGATGGATGTGTCATTTATTGTTAGCCCCTTAAAAATTATCATTGCATTTGAATTTGAAAAGCATTACTGAGTATACCTTTCCGTGAATAATACGGCTTTCCATCCTGTCTTTTGATCTCTGTTTTTGTGTAAGAGTGATTGATGCCTGTGCTAATTAGTGTTTCTGTCGCAGTGTTAAACTCCAAGACCAAAAGCTGCTTGGCTTCCAGTTGTGGCCCATCACTAGGGGAGTGAGGACAGGAATCTGGGGGTACGGGCTGAAGCAGAGGCCATGGAAAAGTACTGCTCATTGGTTTGGATAGACATGGTGTCTTCAGCCTGCTGTAGGGTACAACTCAGGGTCACCAACTGAGGAGGAGGCACTGCCCACCATGGGCGGGACCCTCTTGTATCAGGCATTGGAATATCCCTCACAGACTTGCCTTACATTCCAGCATGATGGAGGCGTTGCCTTCACTGAGGCTCCCCTTTCCCAGCTGACCCTAGCGTGTGTCAAGCTGACAAACTGTTAGTATTTCTTTGTAAGTAATTTGTGTGTGTGTGTGTGTGCATACACATACATGCACATACATGTGGAACACTTGTGTGTCTGTAGCTGTCACTATTTGAGCTGTCCTTGACGCAGTAGTTAAAGTGCACGGCTCGGCAGGCTCTCTTCATTTACAGAGTCATTCAGCCTCCACCATTTTGACCCCAGCACTCGGGAGGCAGGGGCAGGCGGACCTCTGCTAGTTCAAGGCCAGCCTGGTCCACAGAGAGAGTTCCTAATTCTGTGCTGTCTTCATCCTCTGCAGCTAAGGCTCCTGCATTTTAACAGTTGCACCCGGTTCTCCTTTATGTAGATCTTAGATACCGTTTTGTTGATTTGTCTCTGTAAAATATATCGTGTGTATGCAATAATGAGATATGTGGTCGTTTGTAACAACCTTGAAAAAATTTAGTACAGTACTTTTTAGTTTTACTCATTTCTTGGGGAGTAGATGTCGGTACTTCATTTCTTTTTATGTCTGAGTAATATACTCCTAAATAAACCATATTTTACCATTCATCAGTTGAGGGACACTAGATTATTTTAATTATATTATTAATTTGTCTTTCATACATCATCCTTTATGTGAATATTTAGGTTTACTCACCAGGATACTTTTCTTGTCAATTTGTTATAATTTGTATTTTACAACACTAGACATTCATATGTCACACTTTATATTCCTTTATTTCTTTATACCCTTTTTTCTTGATGCAGAGGAATGGTTCAATCATTCAGTATAAAAAGATACTTTCAAATGTATCCATCTGTATAAATTCAAAACTTACATTAAATTGTAATCCTTTTGGTCTGTACTCCACTCAGTGAAAAATTTAGAGCGTATTAAGTTAATGGCATTAAGGTCTGTGTTTCAAATTCCAGTTACTTAGTTTTTATAATCCCCCTAAAGATACAGTAATGTGATTTCTGAAATTCCGAGGATAGATGGAGTGTCTCCTGTTTTACCTGAAAAATTGTGTAGTTGACTGTTTTCTTTATAGGAAACATGTGCAGCCCAATTGTTGTTTATTTAATTTACAGTAAACTGAGCCTTCCTTATCATGTTTTTGTTGCTTAATGATGAAGATTTGTATCTTACTATAGTTGAATAGGCTGCTAGCATTCAATGATGAATTTAGTCCCCTGTGCGGTGTAGTCTGCCCAGCTCTTAATTTTCATAGCGACTTTCTCAAGTGTGTCAGGACTCTCCTTTCCCCACAGATAGTCTCCTGATTGACTACCAGTTCACCTTCAGCTTGCTGCAGGAGGATGACCGCCACCACACCGCCATCAACTTCATTGCAAACCCGGAGCAGGTGAGGGGGCGTCACCCCCTGCAGTGTCTGCCTCTACTGCCCAGGCATCCCTGCGATCTAACTCCTCAGAAGTGTGGCATAGAAGAGGAGTTCTGTAGATGCTTCTGAAGCTCTGGAATTTTCTTTTCATGAAACTTGGATGTGCTTGTGATTCAGACAAGTGACAAGTCAGTGGTTTTGATTGGTAATCTCCTGGTTTCAATTATATATTCATATACTTATGGTAATCTCATATTCAATCATATATTCATATACTTATGGTAATCTCATATACTTATTGGTTCAGAAAATTCTTATTTACCTTGAATTTTTGTGTTTTACTTGTAAATAAGAATTTTCTACATTTAAAGTGTATAAGTATAAATTCTGTTACAAATAAGCATATGAATATATAATTTTAATGGGAGAGTATCAATCAAAAAACAAACTTGGCAATTCTCTGACTCACAAGTTCATCTAAGTTTCATGAAAAGAAAACTTAAGGAATACTAGAATTCGAGGTAGGCTGTATCAAACTCACATTCATCTTCAGTCAAGCATATCATTGGTTTCCATTGACCTTTGTCCCAATCTAATGTTTTACTGAGTTACACAAATGCCTGTTTCACTATCATGTAATTCTACAAACTTATGCCGATTAAGCATCTATATTACCAATAGTGAATTTAAAAGATAACACAAGTTTAACAAAGTCTTGTCCACATTTTTCTTTTACCAACATCCTAGAGGAACCCCTGGTGCTAGGCTTCTATGAGAAGCATCCCCTGGGACACTTGGACGATTTTTCTTGTGTCATCCTGTTAACTAAGAGCAATTCACCCAGGACGATCTCTAAAGTTAAAAGAACTTGTTGATGATAGCTTTTTAATTTGCCCTGTAAAATAGAATAAGCAGATCTGTTCTCATTTGTGGACTTCCAACGTTTTTGCTTTTATGACAGATCTCAGTTGTATCTCGCTGCAGACTGCCTCTGCTTGGCACTTTCATGTGAACCATTACAGAGTGGGCCTCTGTGCCATGCAGTCTCAATGAGCTCCCCCATCACCACCAGCAGTCTACAGGACCGATGCCATTATTTTCTGGATTAACCGTGGTATCACAGCTCTGCATATAGCCCTACAAGGAAACATCATCCCTAAGTGGGCTTGGGGATTTAGTTAGGGTACTTGTATTTCCCCAGAAACTAAACCTTGAATTTGTAGAGGAGAAACTAAAAAAGTAAGGATAGTTTTATGCTTATACTGACCATTTTGCTATGAACTTTTAATGGTTCTCATCTTTATCCCACCCAGAATAAGGTAAAGCACATGACGTGAAGAGTTGACTCAAGGTGAAATTAAGGGCTTACGCTTTCTCTTGTATACATTATAGACTTGGTTTGCAGTCATAAAAATAATAGTTGTGACACTCATGTACTTACTGCAGACACAAAACCCTATCCCTTCGTAGAGGTTAGTCAGCCAGTCCTCTTTGTAGACCATCTTTTTCTCTGGGTAAAGAATGATTTAAACAAATGGAAGAGAATAAATACATCTTGAACTAATGATAATAATAGCAAACTACCGTTATATATACAATGTCCTTAAAGTTAACTCTTAGAAATTATATAAAAGCAAAAGGCAAAATTATTAATGAAGATAAATGAGGAACTTTGGATTTATCATATTTTCATTAAAAGCATAAACACTATGTGTTTATTCAATTGAATATTTATTTATATCATACGCAGTTTTAGGTAGTTAATGGGTAGAATTAAATCAGTTGGTTGATTAATATGCATTTAACACATTTCTGCCTTTTTAACATTAATTTTTTTTCTTGATAGTCAAACAAAAATTTGGACATTTCGATTAATGCTTCCAACAACTTTAATCTCAACATCACATGGTCGGTTGGCTCAACAGGTAAAAAGAATTGTCATGTCTCTTCTAGATGTGTTTATGCATGGAGATTGTTCTGATTTGCTATTCTTTTAAATAAATAAAAATATACAATTGTTTTCCATAATTCTGTTCTTTTACTGATAAAAATAGCAAGTAGTAACTTGGAGGCTTAATACCATCCTTCCTTATTCAATTAAAACTAGAGGGCTAACAAGCAGTGTGCAGCACTCAAGCATGGAAAATGATAACATTGTGAAATGTTGTGATTTTAATTAAGATAGATTGGTTCTTTACTGTCTAAAGAGATTGAGATCTCAATTATTCAATTCATTACTGAAGTTACCAATTTAATTATCAACTACGATATTTACACGAAACAAAAGTGCTCTGCACTTACTGATAAAAGTGACAGACTATATTTTTTCTCTATCTTAGTTCTGGTTGGCATCAGGGCTAAGAGCAAATACATTTTTGTGAGCATGTCTGCCATAGTAAAGACCACAAATTGAAATGATTAATTTTTAAGAAATCATAACTATGATCAAGATAAAAGTGTTATATTGAATGGTCAATATGTAAGGTCATTTTTCAGCACATTTGCTGAGTGATGAGCTCAGAGAATGCACATGAGCTGCTTTTGTAATAGAATTTGGGAAAAGCATTTAGTCACTCAGTTTGCTAATTCTGTTTGTTTTTATTGTTCGTTAAGGTGGAGGTCTTGCTAAGGTATTTGGAGATACCCTGTTCCATTTGGCTAATTTTACTAAACATTTACTGAGTGCCCAATATTGTGGTTTCTAGCTGAGCATTACATAATCTTTTAATTTGATAGCCTCTTTCTAGTTTTTTAAAGATAGGATGGTTCAATTTGTAGACAGGCAGATGAATTGATTCTTTTTTCATTTTTTAATTGGATTCAGTCATGAGCAAATATGGTTTGACTGTAATGAACTCTCCTTCTGGAACCATATGTGCAGGAGGCATGTGTGCTGGGGGCACTGTAGTGGGGGGACATGCTTCCTTCTTCCGGCCTAGGGTTCAGCTTGAAAACCAGAAATGGGGCTGCCTCTGGGGTCAAGAGTATTACAGAAGACTAATAAGTGTGATATTTATACCGAATCTGTTACGCTGTATTTCTGGCAAACCTGTATGCAGAGGTACTTTGGGAGCCTCCATGGAGAGCAGCCAGCGTGGCACAGTTTTGGTGACTGTGTCCTTGTGATTTAAACATGTAAGAAGTTGCTGCACTGTACACTGTGACTTAATACGGGTCCCTGTTTCCCAGTATCAATAATAATTTCTCCATATTATTATTTTAGGAGGAACAATATCTGGGGAAGAGACTCCTATTGTTTCTAAGACAAACGTAAAGGAATACAGAGATAGCTTTTCCTATGAAAAATTTAACTTCAGAAGCAATCCGAATATCACATTTTATGTGTACGTCAGCAACTTTTCCTGGCCCATTAAAATACAGGTAAGCAGAAGGGCATTTATTTTTCTAAGGATGTTGAGCATTTTCACGGTGAAAGAATGCTGCTTTTGTTCGGAGAGATGGCATGTCAGTGCGTATTCACTGTCTTGAGCAGTAAGACATTCACGGACCCTCCACAAGTTACCATGTGTGATTATCTGTGATGAATGAATGATTCCACTAAGACACACCAGTAATGTTCAGCCAACTAGAGTGTGCTACAGGTTTTTCAGTGTGTATCATATTGTGAAAGACGCCATGATGCTTGAAACAGCTGGGATGTTGGGGTTTTCTGATTGTTAAATTAATGGGGAATGCCTTCATATGAATGAACTTGAAATCATATATGTTTCAGTAATCTTTACTTTTTAAAAAAATACATCCTGGGTATAATTTATCTTTCCTTTAAGATTTAGGGTTAACAGTCCTTGTAGGGTACATTTTACAGGACCCCTGACTCTCATAGTTGGTTTCCTCATTTATGTCCTCTATGTATTACATTTCATCTTCTTGTCCTTTATTGAAAATGGAGGGTTTTTTTTTCTTTTTGCACATTATATCCTAATTAGTTTATTCTCTTTCTACTCCTCCCAATTCTTCTCCCCTCCCCTCCCATTCAGACCCACCCCTTTCTGTCTTATTAGAAAACAAACAAGCTTCTAAAGGTTAATAATAGAAATATAGTAAGATACAACAAAAACAAACAAATTAGAACTGGACTGGACAAGCAAGCAGAAGGAAAAGAGCCCAAGAGAAGGCACAAGAAATAGAGACCCACTCGTCTGCACACTCAGGATCCCCATAAAAACACTAAAAGCTATAGCTATAGGCAGAGGACCCCCCCTGCAGGCTTGGGCTCGCCTCCTCACTGTCTGTGTGTGCTTTCTGATGTGGATTTAGAGGGTCTTGCTCTCCTGGTGTTATTCATCTCCTCTGGTAATAAACTCTTTCCACCTGCAAGGTTCACCGAGCACTGCGGGGAGGAATTGGATAGAGACGCGCCTTATAGGTCTCCCACTCTCTGCATCGGATCTCTCTGTGGGTCCCTGTGTTTGTTCCTATGTCCCATAGGAGGAAGCTGCTCCGATGATGTCTGAGCAAGGCACCCATCGTATTTCTTTTGCATGCCATCTTCAGTGTGCTTATTTTGGCAGGCTACTGAAGCCTTGAGATTCATTTCTAGGAAATCTTTAAAAATGTTTTCGTGCTGCTGTTAAGTTGTCCTTTGATGAAATACTTTTTGGCATTTGGTATCTACTTATTCCTTTATTCTTGACGAAACTGAATTCACATTAGTTTATTGAACAAGTCATTTATACTAACCCCATTCTAGAGTGTTATGTTTTAGAGATTGAAACAGTGGTAACAATTGTCAACTTAAGCATCACAATTAGAAATGTTTGAATATTAATTCCTGTGTTGATGTTTCATGAACAGTGAATTCGTTTTAAAATCATGTGTTTAAAGATAAAGTTTTCATTTGTAATTTATTTTAACACTTAAATAGAAGTTAATACTTAATGTATTACTGTAAACTTTTCATTCAAACTAATTCAAGAGATTTACATTCTACAAAGGAGATTTCTACATTCATTAAAAAATTTTAGAAATATCTCCATGTAATTCATACATTTTCATAGTGACAAAACGTAAATTTAAGATTGACCAATATATGTACTGATCAGATTTTAGTTGGTTTAATCAAATTTCAATAAAATAATGACTCATTTGTGTAGCTTACTACACAGTAATTAAAATTGATATGATTGTATTTTTAATCATTTCCTGCTTTTCAATTTTTGGTTATCTAATTATGGTTTATTTTTAAACCAATTACATAGTTACTTTAGAATGTTCATGAATATTTAATTATTTGAAATTAACTTTCTAAATTAGATTTTCTTCTGAGAATACACTAGTAGTCTAGTCTGGTTTTCAAACCAGAATTTGTATAGTAAGTGTAAATACTTCACTCTTTTAAAGTAGTATAATTTGAAGCACAGTTGAGATGGATCTGTTATATAGTCTAATCTTTATTCTTTATTAAGCTTGTTATATTTGCCCCAAGAAATATGCTGAAGCATATACACATGTTTATTTAAGCTACTATAATACATTTTCAGTTATTACACATAAAATAGTAATATTGAGGTTTTTCAAATGATGTACTTCAATGTCTTCATTTTGTTTTTTTAAGTGAACAAGTTACACAGATTTTTAATTTAGTTCCTTTTAAAGAATTTGTAAAGTATAAGGAGTCAAGTCTCTTTTTAATATTTCAAATATGGAAGGAGTTTGAGGGGATGTGGTAGGGTCTTTGGGAAGGAGAGTGCGGGAGAAAAAGAAAACAAAAAACAAAATATAGCCTTTTGTGTTACTTTGTAAAAATACCAAAGAAGTAAAATTCCTCAATTAATCTAAAACAAAGAAACAAACAAAAAACCTCCAGAAACCTCAAATGCTAGTAAGATAACACAAAACAGGAATTCAGTAAGTTAGCTGCACCGGCTCTAGGTTTTCAATTCGAAGAACAATTTATTCTTTATGCTAATAGACTAGATATAATTTTGTAAGTTTGGTAAATGTTAAAATTAATTAATCTTAACCAATTTCACCATATTTAATATGGAATAGTAGCAGATCATCTTAAAGTTCTAAAAGAAGATATTTTCAGTATTGACACTTTTGAGTTAGCCATCAATGTTAAAGGTATCTCCTGTGTGCTGTGAAAATGTAGAGTTTTCTTTTCCTTTTCTAATTGTGATAAATGGGGGCAGGGCAGCGTTGCTTTGAATTTATTATGCTCACATGGTGTCACACTTCCATCTCTGTATTCTCAGTTGTGGATTACAGTAGAACCTGAAATACAGTTCATACTATTTTGTGCTCATTTAGGATTCTCTCACTGTCTCCTATGCTCATATTTTTAATAGTTCTGGTAAAGGGCACAGCTTTTCACTCTCAGGCTTAATGAAATTTTACTCATCCCCAACCATCATGCCTGGTTCACGTCCCTGGAAGGCTCATTCCTGGTCATCCCAGGTCAGAGCCACCTCTCAGGGCTGTCAATACTTCTTAACATCAAGTAGGTTTGGTGTGTATATATGTATATATACACACACACACACACATACACACACACACACACACATATATATAACACATATCAATATTATATATTAGAGGTTTATATGTTTCTTAATCCCTACAATAAAACTATACATATATATATATATATATATTTTTTTTTTTTTTGGTTTTTCAAGACAGTGTTTCTCTGCATTGTTTTGGAGCCTGTCCTGGAACTTGCTCGGTAGACCAGGCCGGTCTCGAACTCACAGAGATCCGCCTGCCTCTGCCTCCTGAGTACTGGGATTAAACACGTGCGCCATCAACGCGTGGCTTATACATATAGTTTCTAATCAACTGTGGAGCACATATATTGTTTTTGTGTTGTGCCGGTTTTGATGAAGAAGTTGCATTACATCTCACACCTCAGGCTGCATCCCCTCAGGGGTCTTCATTTCCTCCTTATCCTCTTCTTCCCCAGCACTCTGTTCTTGTTTTAAAGGCAGCCATCTCTGGTGAGAGCAGCACCTTGTTGTTTGTTCTTTCCTGAGGATTGGTGATTCTGGGCACCTTCTGATATGCTTGTTGTCAGTTTGGATATATTTAAGAAGATGCTCATCTGTGTCCCTTTAAATTTTGCTTACGTGGCATGTCTGTAATCTCAGCTTTGGGGAATAGAGACAGGAGGATTCCAGAGTTTGTGGTCAGCCTGGCTGAATAGGTCAGCTTGAGAAACACGGCGATCACTTGTCTCAGGAGTGAAAACTCACAACACATTTAACTGCACGTTCCATGCGAGCCACATGGCTCCCTTTGCTTGTAGGACAATGCCCCTTCCAAGGACAGGACGTTCTCTCATTCAGTAGTTTCCTTTCCTTTCCTTTTTTGTCCCCGTGGGTGTGGTGAGTTGTTCAATGAATATTACCGTGTAAAGAAATGCAGCAGCATCGAAACATTCTCTCTAGAACTTGGGTTCTCGTGAGGGTCATACAGATGCCTGTTCTTACAACTCCAGGTGAAATAGAGGAATAGCTCACAGTGACACACCCTCTCTGCTCTGAGGTCTGTTTTGCCAGACAATGTAGCACTTCTGGTCTCCTTTGCTTTTGTTTGAACAACACTATATCAATTCCATCTATTTTTAACCTGCTTGTACCACTGTATTTAAAGTGCTTTTCTCTTACATAGAATATAGTTGAGATCCTCCCTGCTCTAATTTCTTGGGTCATAGTCTCATGTTAGCCCATGCTGACCTTGGATTTCTTTAGTGTAGGAGACTGACCTTGAACAGGTCATTCTCTGTCTCCTCCTCCCAAGTGCTGGCACTATAGGTTTGCTGCACGGAGCCTGGATGTTCATTCCTTGCTGCTGCCAAATCCACAACTGCTGCCACCAGAGCCCCTTCCTCCTCCTCCTCCTCTCTGGCCCTCCTCCTCTATCTCCTTCCACCTTCCTCTTCCATTTTCTTCCCTTCTCCTCTTCTTTGCTAGGAGATGTTTATCTTTCTTTTGTGGAAGGTAGGAATTGGAGTTCATTTACTTGAGAACTGTATTAATAAGGGTTCTCTAGAGGAACAGACTTATGGAATCTGTTTATCATCTATCTATCTATCTATCTATCTATCTATCTATCTATATCTATCTTCTATTTATCATCTATATCTATCATCTATCAATCTATCATCTCTCTATCTATCTATCTATCAATCTATCACCTATCTATTTATCTTCTATCATCTATCTATCTATCAATCAATCTATCATCTATCTACCTTCTATTTATCATCTATCTATCTGTCTTTCTATCTATCTAAATCTATCTATCATCTATGTATCTATCTATGTATCTATCTATGTACCTATCTATCTATCATTCTATC
Organism: Mesocricetus auratus; assembly: GCF_017639785.1. Classification (NCBI taxonomy): domain Eukaryota; kingdom Metazoa; phylum Chordata; class Mammalia; order Rodentia; family Cricetidae; genus Mesocricetus; species Mesocricetus auratus. Next base: position 3,533,516 of record NW_024429182.1, on the reverse strand, counting down.
TATCTATCTATCTATCTATCTATCTATCTATCTATCTATCTATCTATCTATCTATCATGTCAGGATGTGGTTCAGCTAGTTGGGCAATGGCTGCCTACCACTGGAAGGTCCCAGAATCCTATGGTTGTTTAGTCCACTTCTTCCATGTTTTCTATCTATGCTGCCAGCAGAAGCCCAGAGTAAATGTGGATCTTCCCACCTCAAAAGACCAGGATTAAATGTGGGTTTCCCACTACAAATAAATTAATGAAGAAGAAAAATTTCTAACAAGTACACCCAGCCTTGGGTTTTCGATAATTCCAGATGTTATCAAGTGGACAAACAAGAATAACCATTCCATGTCTACCTTATTTCAACTTGACACACAATGATGTCTTCTTATGTCATACTTAATTTCCAAATGAAACAAATAACCAGGTAATAACTACACCTAACATGACATTACTCACTATGTACAATTGCAAATGCATTGTTTGTATAATTAGTTGGTAATTACGGCTAATGTGATGGAATTATCCCTTGCACAATGGCAAATGCATTATAACATTTCAAATAAGTAGCAATGCCTCTTGAGTGAGTGTTGCGGGTGACCCTGCTCGGACACCCCTTGGGGGAGGGGTGAGAAGACGCAGCACCAACGACTCGGGCGCTGGGAGTCGGTGAGTAGCAGAGCATTCCGCAGACTCGTTTATTAACTAAGTTAGACCTGGCTTTATACCCCCTCCCAAGGTGCTATTGGCTCAGGAGGCTGACTCCGCTGCGTTGTGCTTTCCTCATTGGTGTCTCTGGGCCAGGTGTCTCTCTGTCAGCAGTGTCTGGGCATTGATTGAAGCAGGCTTGACTCAGGGAGCAAGTGCCTGCTCTGCATACTCATGTAGGCTGGCCTGGGCACCTGGGCAGGGAGACTATGGCTTGGGTTGTATCTCAAACTCATAATCCATGATTTTTCCTTAAATGATGTTAAGTCGCGTGATAAAGAAATCGAGGAAAGAAAACTCAAGTGTCTGTACAGACACATTCTTAACAAAAGATACCACACTCTTATGAATTGTAACCCTGCAGCCATTCACTTGGCTTCTTTCACTTGTATTTGTGACTGCCTCCCTCGCCTACCCATTCTGTATCTCGTCCACCCTCTGCAAGCGCTTCAGCAGGTCGTGGGCCTTTTCCTGGGGAAGAGCCCCATACCTTTGTCCCTGATGGTTCCATGCCCTTTGCTATGCTTCCTGGATTAGGCTGAAGTAGTTCCCACTGACTGCATCACCAGACATGGGAGCCTCAGGAGACGCCCAAAAGGATGTCCTCCACACCAGACACACTCTTCCTCACCTGTCAGCAGAGCACAGATGGCCCCACTGAATGTGCTTCCTTTCTGGTGGTGTGAGGGGCCATGTATAATCACTTTCCCTGCATCTTAGAAGGCAGACCTCTGCAGGCTCCGCACCACGGGACGCCCAAGAATCTCCCTGAGGCCGTAGACCCTTGAGTTTTGGTTGGATCTGTTTCCCATCCTCTGATTCCCACGTGTGTTGCCAGTGAGATCACCCTGGCTGTTACCTTCTCCTCACTTACTTCAATCAGCCCAACGCCGTGAATATAGCGGGGCCACCGTGGTAATTTCCGGAAGAGACGGGGTGAAAGAGATGCATCCTTGAGCTGAAACTGTAGAGGTATGCTGTTGGTCTTGCCAACTGAAAGCAAATCGCCTCTGGTGGTCCTTGTGGACAGGCACCAAGAAAAGGGCGTTTGTTAGATCAGTAGCTGCGCACTGTAACTGAGGAGGTGTGTCAATCTGCTCGAGTGAGGACGCCACCACATCTGGTGCAGCAGCTGCAGTGGCAGTCACTCCTTGACGCGGTTTGTGGTAGCCAGCTGTCATTCCCCACATCTCATTCCTGTCCGTCTTCTGCGCTGGCCAGATAGGAGAGTTAAAGGGAGATGTGACAGGAGCCACCGCCCCTGTGTCTCTCAGGTCCTTGATGGTGGCGCCGATGTTTGTAATTCCTCCAGAGATGTGATACTTTCGGCAGAGGCAACTCTAAAATCTTTCATTTAGCCCTTCCAGCCATAACAATAGTTCTGTTTGTTCATAATAGTTCACAGGTCAGGGAACCAATGTGAGAACTCTTGTATCTATCCCAGTTATACATTCTGGGACTGGGGGTGTAGCCAAAGGTGAGTTTGGGAACCAGCCGGACCTCCCAGTGAGTCAGGTGTCAACCAAAACTCCACTAATCACCCGACCTCCATGTGCTCCTACTTTAAATGAGGGCACCATGTTTCTTGGTGTCTCCCGACGTAAGCGTCACTTTGGAACCAGTGTCCGTGGGACCTGGAGAGTCGGTTTTTTTCTTGAAGGCAGCACACACATTGGCTGCTCTGGACCACCGTCTCCTCTCCTTTCAGACATCTTGGGATAGCTTCGAACTCTTCCCACTTCTGACAGCATGGCTTCGAGCGCACCATTTGTTTCTTCCTCTGCTGTGAGTGTCACTCCAGCCGCTTCTCTTTACCGCCCTCGTTCTCACCCCTTTGGTGTAGTGCATGAGTCACATCAGCTCACATTGCCCAGTCCACGATTCAAGTGCATCTCAGAGCTCCGCGCTCACGTTGGACGGCTTAGACCCTCTCAGACCCCATACTGTGACGCGCTCTTACCGTGCTTCTCTGAGGTCTTCCTTGTGCTCAGGCTCCATGTATTTCAGTCTCTTGGAAAGAATGCTTTATTCAGCGTGAAGCTTAGGCAGTGCCCTTTCTTTTGCTCCTCTTTGTCCATTATTTTTACTTCCCTTTCTTTCTCATCACCTTTGTGTGTCTTGCAGGGTCTGCTGTAAGCCCCTTAGATCAAAAGCTGAAACTCACGATCAGCTTCTTTTTAGACTGCTGTCCAGCTCTAGGGCCGCGGTATCTGATTGAGGCCCATGCACTCGGTGTCCGGAACATTAGATCAAGGCCCCATTTGGTTTGAGAAGTGAAATGTTGACAGCAGATTGAAAGGCAATACAAGCATATTAAAAATTCCATTCAAGCTAAGTTGGTCAAAGGAGATCACATTGCCCAGCATACTATAAATAGAGTGAACATTCTACTTCAAGGAGTACAGGATTACTTGCTGAAAATTAATACAGTTTATCACACTTGCTATCACAAAATTTTATTAAAAATTTAACAAAGAATTGCGTTACTGTCCTTTAAGCCAGAATTACAAAGTTTCTGGTCTACTTTTATTGCTTTTGTTCTCATTGTGGAAATAAAATTACAAAAGACTCTTGTCAAAACCACATGAATACTTTTCCTTCTGTATTTTAATAGCCATGTTTGATTATAATAGTAACTATTGTCAAAATAGACGTGTTTTTGTGTTTTAGAATGCATTGTTTGTTATGGAAAATAATTCATGGGATACTTTCTGAGTATAAATTTCCTTTGTCTTTAGGATGCCGTATAACAGGCTACTCTTTCCTGTATGCGTCTTTGTTTTATTGGCACACCTGCTACATGTTTCCTGTGTTTGTTGTTTGCAATAAAAGTCACGGTATTTAGGTCCTTGGAGTCTCAAAATGATAGGAAAAAGAATTTTTAGTAGAAAATGTTAAGACATAGTTTGCCAAATACGTGGTCTCTATGTATTCATTGTATGTAATGACTCACACATATTGTAAAACCACTGATTGACATCCTCAGATTTCATGAATAACTTTCTCTTCTGTTGTTGTTAGCTCATTGGTTTTTTTTTTTTGAGACAGGCTTTCTCTGTGCAGCCTTGACTGTCCTGGAACTCACTCTGTAGACCAGGATGGCTCCCAACTCATAGATCTCTGCCTGCCTTTGTCTTATCAGTGCACCATCACTGCCCTTGGCCATGATTAAATTGTCAAAAATAAGATTAACAAATAAACTCCCAGCACTTGGGAGGCAGACGCAGGGGATCTCTGTGAGTTCGAGGCCAGCTTGGTCTACACAGCGAGTTCCAGGACAGGCTCCAAAGCAATACAGAGAAACCATGTCTCGTAACAAACGAAGAAACAAACAAGCAAGCAAACAAACAAAAAACCAAAAAATAAAAGAGAAAAAGCAATGAAAAAACAAAAACAACCTCACAATACATTTGTCCATAGAGGAATATCAATGTGAATTACTGTGGATTTTGTATCAGGAACCTTGGAGACCAGAAAGGAAATGGCACATTTGTGGTAAATGGCAGTCACTCCAAATTCTGTGTTCAACAAAGTTGTCCTTCAGGAATGTTGGGAATTAAAGTTGTTCTTAGAAGGAGGGTGATAACATTGCTTAAATACAGTGGGGATAGATAAGTGACCAAATAGTAGAAACTGAAGAAATGCCTTCCCAGCTTATCATTGTACATGACAAACAGAACTCTAACAAAATCTAGACCCCTTGTAGATACAGACAATCTATAGCTTTATATGAGAATAAAACACTATAATATGACTATTATTCTTCTTAGCATAGGGATAATCTGAAACTTTATAGCAAACCTTTTTCCCAGGAGGCCACACTGAAAAGTAATCTGGATGAGATGCATCCTAGTGGAGATTTATCCTGTGGGATGGCTTCCCTGGTCCAGTGGTCAGCCCCGCACTTTCCAGCGTTATAGGAACATCACCCCTGAACTAGCGTGGCCACGGTGTTTGCTCAGTGTCAGGGTGCTGTTTTTTTTCCTGTTGGTCCTTGACTTTTGAGGCTGCAGTTGGAAGTGTTAGGCGGCCCACTGTGAACTCAGCCTGCTTAGATATCAGTAGTCATTCTCGAGAATTCAGTGGCAGCGAGAGCGTGAATACTGTTTGAATGAATGTGCAAATCATTCAGTTGACTTAGTATGGGGGAAAAATGAAGCAAAGGCAGTCATACAGACACAAGTTGCAAAGCTGGGATCAGGTGGGGGCCTGCTTCCTCTACAGGGGCCCTACTCATTCAGCACCCCATAAACTCAGCATCTCCGTTATGGAGAGAAATGTCGGGGGACTGACTCGTCTGTCGTGAGAGAATCTTTCCGTACACTGTGAAGATGTGTCACTGACTGGTTGAATAAAAAGCTGGAGGGCTGTTATCTAGGCAGCTTTTCTGGGGCAGAGGGGCTCCTGGGAAGAAGGGCAGAGACTCCATGAGGTGTATAATGAGCAGGATGGGGATGAGGTAATAAAGCCACCTGGCTGAAAGTAAATGGGTAGAAATGGGGTAAGTTATAAGAGCTAGTTAGAAACAAGCCTAAGCTATCAACCACACTTTTATAATCAGTGCTAGTTTATTTGGGAGCTGGCTGGCGGGACAGAGAAAGACTATCTACATATTTTGCCCAATGTGGGGCTGAACCCATGGCCCCGAGATTCACAGTCTTATTCTCTACTGACAACCAGGACTTCAGAAGAGCCCGGAACTTTCCCATCTCACAGAGACTAGGCAGCACACAACACAGCTAGCTCTTACAGGATGTGACCATTATCCACATGTTGTCAGGGACCCCCAAAGGTGCCCCATCTCCAAACAACAGGAAGTAGTCTAGAGACTACAACACTCACATTCCCATGAGGTGGGGTGAGTGGATTTTGGTCCTTCAGTGGGTTATGGATGTTTATCATTACTTAGGGGACTTGGTTCCAAATTGCTACTTGTTGTCCTCAGAGATAAAGCTAAACAAAAGACATTAGGTTTTGAGATGTCATTCTGAAAAGAGAAAAGAGACTGATAAGGTAATTTTTATATTGATATAAATTTAAGGCTATTTTTGTTATTATATATATGTGTATATATATGTATATATATTTCTATTCTTGTTTAAGCTATTTTGTATATTGGTGTAAATTTAAGGTTATTTTCATTGGAACATACTATACTAACGTTTCTACTCCTGTTTAAGGTATTCTACCTATTCAGTTCATGTAGACATGTAATGTAAAAGTTCTAGTCCTGTCGATGGAGCTTTAGTTCATTAACATTTGGTAAAAATTAAAGAAAATGTTCTATCATCTATCCTATTTTGTGAGTCTAAAGTTTTATGTGTAATATATCTTTTATCGTAACTAAGGAAAACCATAACCATAACGATCTATCTTCAAATCCATCAAAGACCCCAGAAGGATAATGCATAAACTCTAGAATTGACAGAGACATCTTGCCGACTAGACAGTCACCCATAGCTCCTCTGTAACTTTGGGGATCCATCTTCAGCCATGGGCCATAGTGTCTGGCAGACTTTTGAATGAAGCAGGAAATTTGAAGATCATTGTGTCTTGTACTGGCAAAGTTTGCCAGTTGCTTTCTTCTGTAAAGCAGGAACCCTGAAGGAACATCCTGTCCCTTGTCAAGTTCAGCAGTCACTTTCCTCTGTAACCTGCTTGTCCAGTTTGGACAGTGTGTTTCCTGTCAGCAGTTGAGGCAAGGGCAGTTCTTTGCCCAATAGGCCAGTTTTGCCACATTGAATGCAAACTCCATAATGAGTTTCTTTGATGCCCATCTTCCTTTCTGGTGTAATGGGTGTTTCCAGGACAGTTGTGTCTCATTGTCATGATATACCCTAATAAGCCATTTTAAATGCCATATTCTGTAGGTCTTTGAAAGGTTTTGAAGAATACGTATTCTTGGAAATATATCTCTATATTCAGAAAACCTAATATAAGTTTTGACTATTATAGGTGACTATCTAGAATCTGTACTTAATTATACATTGTATTTTTTTTTCCTTTTGGTTTTTCAAGACAGGGTTTCTCTGTGTAGCTTTGGAGGCTTTACTGGAACTCGCTCTGTAGACCAGGCTGGCCTTAAACTCACATAGATAGGCCTGCCTCTGCCTCCTGTGTGCTGGGATTAAAGACTTGTGCCACAACACCCACCTACTCTATTTCTTTTTAAAGAACTTTTTCTACCTTTTTCTTTTCTCTCCCAAGCCTATGTCTATTTTTAAACAAACTGTAATCCCGTTAGAAATTTTTCTTCATCTGTATCTGTCTTTACTGTATATTTCTATCTTTTTTCTGAGTCTTTAATCTGCTAAACAGCATGGCTAGGATTAAAACAGAGGTTTTGGCTACTGGTTTCAACCAGTTAGGCTTTCCAACTTGACAGGGGTCATTTACCACCAACCCTGGGAGCTGTGCTCACCATCTTGACTCTGGTCTATACTGCCATCAAGCAGCTTATAGCACATTGCCCATATATCTTTTTTGTCTGTATGAGTAAAAGCTAAATCTGCCTTGTAACATGCCTGTGTGTGCTGTGGTGGGAATCCACCATTCTGTGCTCAAGCCCAATTCCCACAGTATCTCTGTAACATGGCCTGCATGAAATTGATACTGGGAAGCCCAGTGCAGCTTAATTTCTGTGTGTTCACAACGTTTTTAAGCTTTTGTCAGGTTTTATGTGGAAATTCTTGCCAAATGTTTGGGTGCGACTTTTAGATGATAGTTTCCGTCTTGCCCAGTACCACAGCTGTTTAGTCCCAAATACAAACACAGAGGGTAGTATAATTATAAACTATTTAGCTGATGGGTCAGGCTTCATATTGGCTAGCTCTCTCTTAATTATTAACCCATTTCTATTCATCTTTGTATCTCCATGTCATCTTGGTTTACTGGAGAATACACAGGCGTCCTACCTTCCCTGTAGTTACATAACATCTTCCTTGTCTCTTACTCTGTGTGTCCCTTTCCCAACCTTTTAGTCTGGTAGCCCTGCCTATACTTTCTGCCTGGCTACATCCTGCCTGTCCATTGGCCAAAGCAGCTTTATTCATCAATCAATAAGAAGAATATAGAAAGACATCCCCCATCAAGTCCTTGAATTCTATCAAGAATAATAAAGAAATATTAGTCATCCATAACAATTAAACTTTTATTCATGTTAGGTATGTTTTCAAGGTCAATTGGAGACATATATTTAATAGATGATCTTTAAACTCTTCAGTGACCTACAGAACATGGCACTTAAATGTTTTGATAGCATTTGACTTTTCATGACAGTGAGATACATCTGCTCTTTAGCAGCACCAATCTGCTCCAAAAGAGGGCAATGTGAATTGAAGAAACTCCTAGAGTTTACTGTGTTTGTGACAAAGGCAAGCTATTTGGGCAAGAAACTGCCCTTGCCTCTGATGCCGACAGTATGCTGTTCAAACGGACAAGCAGGAGGCAAAAGAAAGTGACTGCCAACCTTTGCCAAGACAGAGTAGAACAGTCCTTGAAAATTCCTTCTTCACAGAAAAAAGTCTATCAGATATTCTAGGCCTGTAGGCTGAAAACGGATGCCCCAACATTACAGACGAAGCTTGGATGACTGTCAAGGTAGTCAGATTATTTCTGTCATGTCATAGTTTTGGAAGTTGCTTTCTCTGCACTTCCTGTTTACTCAAATAATATGTCTTTCTTGTGTCTCTGATGAAGTTGAAGAGTAGATAGTTATTGTCTCCCTTAGTCATAATAGAATGACAATTAGGAACTAATTTTGGACTTACCGAGATAGGTAGATGATGCAGTATTTTCTCTGAATTTTTCAAAAGCAAATGGGCTAGGTTTTGTGAATTTAATTATTGCTTCATAATTGTCCTTATTGTATATAAATTTACTGTATTAGAGTTAAAACCTTTCCTTTTTTATGTAGATAAAAGGGGGAAATGTTGTGGAATAATCCTTTTGTAAACTGTAGAACTGTGTCGTTGCCCAAGTGGCATCTGATTAGTTTAACAAAAATCTGAGTGCCCAATAGCTTTTGGGGTACAGAGGACACTGAAAAGAAAGCAGTGGAGATCCTGAGAGACATAGAAGTAGCAAGACATGCAGAAGGAGAGGTAAGAGCCATGAGCCAAATGGCGTCACGTAGATGAATAGAAATGGGTTAATTTAAGATAGAAGCCGTTTAGAAAGAAGCCTGACCATTGGCCAAGCTTTCCTAATTAATAATAGGTCTCCACGTCATTTTCTGTGAACTGGTGGCTCAAAGATAAATCTACCTACATTAGTTTCCATAGGAGGTTTTGAAAGGGAGCATTCTCTGGTTATAAACATCCCGGAGGAGAAAACAACAGTTGCTAGTTTCTTGTACACTTATCTATTGTTTATAAACACTCAGACTCAGACCCCAACCCTCATGGAAAATTTTGGAACTGTCTTACATCTGATCCAAATGGGCAACAGCTTTGCCAGCTTCCCATGGGTCTGAGTCCTTGGAGTCCCTGGCATGGTGGTATCCATATTTACAATACGTAGTCACTCGAGATTTCACGCACACATTCTCCGCAGCGTTTAGCACTTAGAGTACAACTGCAGGTCCAGAAAGTAGCAGTGGGTATTTATTTCACCTACTTTGGTTATACAGGAAAGCTCCAGTGAGATTATATTAGTTTTTACTCTTGAAATTTCATTAAAATAGTTCCTTTTTCCGTAAGGCAGATTTTATCGCAGCTGTATTATGAAATGTGTTTTCATTTCTTATGTGTCTTGTTCTTTTTCTCATTGGTGTCTTTACATATTTTCTTCTAATAATTTGCAATAAAAAGCATCCTCGTGTGAATGAAACAGTAAACACACTGTTATTGTGGCATCATAGAATCTCACTGTAAGTAAAGGTTGTATAGTTACTGCTCAGTTAAAAGGCCAATTTTGCCTTTTGCTGTGAGCATTGCTGTTGCCAAAATTTTCTGACCGTATTTCTTCATGAAGTCTGAAAAATAGTCATTTGAAGCTGTAGCCATATTGTAAACACTGTACCAAAAATTGTATGACTAACTGAAATACTTGTCTTTAGCTCCCTATCTGCGCTTTACATGTTAGGAATCGTGTAATTCTTACACAAGTACACATTATTCTAGAAACAAGTAAGCTCTTTTATCTTCATTAAGTGTTTAATATCTATAAGAAGTAGGCGACACAAGTATATATGTCTTTACATCCTTAGATCTTGATGTAATCATTGAGATCCACTGCAATTGTATTATATGAATTTTCTTAGTCATAATTTAATGTGAATCATGACAATTGTAAATAAATATTCCATGTTGTTTCATGAAACGCTTTATTTTGTGAAAATCATACTGAAATTTCTCTAAAAATGCAAGAGTGAGTATTAGGCACATAGCAGGATCCTGTGGTGATTTTGCTGGCAATCTGGTAGCTAACCTGAGGTGTTTTCTTCAGAATGCTTGAAGTCGTGGTATTGATCTGATTATCACGAGTTTCATAAGGGAGACACTTATTTTAGCACCACTGATTTATATGAGGCATGGTATACTAAGTGAGGCAGTCTTGACAATAAAAAGGCATTTTGCAGTAGCTGCAGCTGTAACAATTTGCTTCAAATGCAGAAGAAGCAAGTTGAGCTCCAGTGGTTCGTATTCCCCAACAGTACTGCTGCTAATCATCATTACATATCACAGATTAAATTAAATTAAATCAGATTGCAACATTACATATCACAGCTTAAATTAAATTAAATCAGATTGCTTCCAAGTTACCTGGGCCCGAGTAAATGTGTTCTGGTAACTCACTATTAAGTCAGTCTGCAAAATGATGTCATAATGTAGATTTTAGTTTTCCTGTCTATGAGAATGATGTTAGGAATCTTTCACTTTGAAGTTCTAATCCCAATCCTAGACAGTTGGTGTCTCTTCACTAATAATGGTTAAGTTATACACAAAAAGAATGGAAAAGATCTGCACCATAAGCCTGGTTACTGCAATATTTTGTTACAAGGTACTAGCGATTTGAATATAGAACATGGATTTTTCAGAGTGAATAGAATGACACGTTTCTGTATAAGTAGGAGTTGATGTCAAGTTGTGTGGGTTGAAACGTAAGAGTTGTGATCAGGTGTGCTAATAAATACCCGTGTATATTAACTCCAAATTGCTCCAGAAGACAGAACAGTTAATGTATTGTTAGTGGCTGTGTTATAGATTATAACATTCATCATTATGAGCTACAGGTAGTTTTCATTTGTTTTTTTTTTAAATGCTTTTTCTATTAAGCTTCAGGTCTTTAGTTCTTAAATCTGAGCTGCTGTAAATTAAGCAGAAGCAGTGAGTGTGTTCACTAGAAAATGTAAATGTGAGTAGCTATAAGACACACTTAACGGAGAAAAACTCCCCTCGGCGTTTGTGCCTGGTTCCGTTAGAATCTAATGTTCCAGAGAGTGAGAGAAGGAAAAAGAGGCTTAGGAACTTTAAATTGTGATAACAAAGTTGTAATGTTAAACAGACAAATAAGCCTGGATCTTATTACTCAGAAAGCTGCAAGTATTTACTATCTAGCTCTTAGAAATAATGCTGCAGTCCTTATCTACAATGCTGTTTTTATCTAGAGCCTTGCTTAATGCTGTTCTTTCAAACCTTGGATGCCTTTGTTAGATAATATGGCTGAAGTGTAGAATCTGATTCCTGATGGAAGTGCCTTGTCAAGAACATTTCCAACTTGTTCATCTATAGAACAAATCTTTGTGGGCATCATTCACTTTTTTTATAGAGTAGTGGTTTAAAAAATTGCTAATTGTCCTTTAAAATTTAAATTCATTAAAATGTCAATGTATTTCCCTCAACTGTCTGTATAATCTTATCATATTTTTTCCTTTTATATTTCCACTTAAAGAACACTTATAGACTTTATATTTCAAGTTATAACTATTATTTTCTGTATAATTTTTGACAACATTTTAATTCAAAAATAATTTTCATCAGATCAAATAATTTATTGTCTACTGTTGAAACAGTTCTTTTTGTTTGTTTTAAGTAATACAGCAGTAAATATCTGGGTGCACTCTTAGTAAATTATTTTTGTATGCATATCTCAAAATAATCATTTCAGTTGAAGTATATATGCAAATTTATAACCATGCACTGTGCACCAGGCAATATTCAAGGTATTTTATATGATTTATTTCAGTTATTCATAAGGCATGAAGTAAAATTATTATCGTATGAACTTGATGAATGGGTACACAAAATAACTTGTGTGGTTTCATTCAGTAAGCTGGGAAGGAAGATAGAAAAACAATTTGGCAGGAAATTCCACTCTACTTTTAATATTATTATTTATTGATTTTTATTGATAGTAAAGTTCAAGACTAACCATTTCTGTGTTTTTTGCTATTAAGTTACTGATAAGAATTTACACACATATGTACATTTTTATATGTGGCCCCACAACTAAGAAAACGTGCTGGAAGATTCTTGTGAGCCGTGTGAGTGAGGGCAAGTGTAAGCATGTAAGGGAAGCCATGGAACTAGACCCCCTGTGTGGAGAGAGAAGGTCTCCTGGAGTCAGACTGCCAAGAGGGAGCAGGGTGGGGTGGGTGGCAGAGAAAGCCAGTGGATGGGTGGGTGTAGATGACAGTCGGCAGGTGGGTGTAGACACTCAGCAGGTGGGGGCCTTGATGCTGGCTTTGGAGTACCCTTGCTGGAGGGAGGTCACCCTGCCCCAGAGATGCTTGTCTGGTAACCTCTCCTGCCCAGAGCTTCCTGAGCAATGCCAGGAGTTCAGGCTCTGGGTACCCAGTGGCTGTCCTTCTGGGAACCTGGTCAGAGTCCCTCTGTTTAAAACATTGTCACCAGCACTGCCCTTTTGGGGCCCACTTTGGACCTAACGTCCTTGCTTACAAGCTGTATAACCTTTTCTGACATAGATCCAAATCAGAAATGGGTAAAATTTAGAAGATTGGAAAACTCTACTTGTTTCCATCATGCTTAAGCAATTGTTGTTTTTTTTGTTGCTTTTTTTTTTTTTAGGGGAGTGGTATTAGGCCCTTCCATTTCAATTTCAGAGCTGAATTAACTTTAGTAAAGTTATTAAAGTATAAATATTACACTTTTGTGGTTTTATTGTGAGTTGCTGCCTTGTTGTAGAACTTTCTTGCCTGGATCGCATGGCCTTTAGCTTAGGCTTTTCCCCAACTACGTCGTATAATTTAATTAACCCATATTTTTTAATCTGTGCTCTGCCATGTGGCTCGGTTACCTCTCTCATTCCCAGAGTCCTCTCTGTCCCCGGAAGTCCTCCCTCACCCCTTCCTGCCTAGTTGTTGACCGTTCTGCTCTTGAGTAGATCCACCAGAAGGGCCTTGGCAAAGACAGAACTTCACATTGTAAACAAATATCCAGCAACACTGCCTACCTTGGGGATATATCACATGGCATGTGCTTGTGCTCTGAAATGCACCTGATATTTCAGAGGCCTTTGGGGGAAAAATGTTTTATTGTTTCTGGAATTTTGATTGAACTCGTTATTCTAGTGTGTATAGTAATGAGTTGAATTGGCGTATACTTGATAATTATATCAACATAAAATCAAAGATCATGAATAGTCATTGTTTTCCCAAGATGTTGAATGCATTCTTAATATCGTTTCTCAATTTCCTATTTTATACTAAAAGTGTAATGGTATGTTTGTTAATATAGGACATGGATTTTTATCATATTGGTGGCATATTTCAACAGTTATGAACATTTAAATTTTTTTCTGAAGAATATTGGTCCTTTGAAACTATAAATGAAAGCTGGCAGTTATTATTTACCAAGACACATGCGAGCAGAAAAAAGAACAACTCGCTCCGTGTTAGTCTGACTTCCATGGCAGTCCTCACCCTGTTGCGTTTTCATCCTTCCTGTTTGTTAGTCCCCTGAAAGCTCAGTGAAACCCTTTCTTGGCAGCCAGAGCCGAGTCCTCTTTGCTCTGTCAGCCCATTCAGCCCCAGTCTCTTGGGTGGAGAACTGAGCTTTTATGTTTCAAGGTCCCTCTTGAGAGGGCAGGACTGTTGTTTGCAGATGACTGTCCCTTAGCTCACTGTCCTCTCCTCCTTTGTGACTGATGTGTCGTGTGTCAGCTCTCTTCTCCTTTGTGATGTCACAGATCTTTACTTTTTGTTGACCATGAAGCTTATACATCTCACATGTATGGACATTGATTGCATGAATTATTCTACATTTCATTCTCTTCCCCCATTAATTATTTGTAAATAGTTTGCATATTTCATATTTTACGTTATTTGAAAAAAATCTTACACCTGTACTTACTGAGTAATTGTAACCTTAATATTCTAAGTAAAAGTAGATTATATGCCACTATAAATTATTAGGTTATTCTGAACTTGACTACACCTTTGTTTTTAGCATTGCATTTTATATTTTCATGTGTTTATATAAGATACGTTTTTTAATTTCATTTTAAACTCCCTTTCACATTTGTAAGGAAGCTATAATAATAATAATAATAATGAATTTTGTTTATTTTTGTCTTTCTGGAGTTGCCTGTCTTTTGTCCCTCCCTCCCTCCCTCCCTCCCTCCCTCCCTCCCTCCCTCCCTCCCTCCCTCCCTCCCTCCCTCCCTTTCTTCTTTTTTCCCTGAGACAGGTTTTCTCTGTAGATTTGGAGCCTGTCTTAGAACCAGTTCTGTAGACCAGGCTGCCCTTGAGATCCACCTGCTTCTGCTTCCCGAGTGCTGGGATTAAAGGTGTATGCTACCACTGCCCGGCTATTTGTTCATTTCTGAACGCTGCCTCTTTGGCAAATCAGACTTCGTGGGCAGCTAGTGTCCACACACTGAGTGTCTTCCCGTCTCCCACCTGCAGAACCACTGTGCCGCCCGTGCCAGGATGCCAGTTCTCTTGAGCAGTTCTCCTTGATCTAGTAAACATTTTTTTTTCCTGTTTTCAGTTGCATTGTAATAGGTCTTAGTGTAATACTTAGGATGTGTTTCAAGAGAGAGCTTCTAGCTTCATGTATCCAGATGTTTGTGTCAGGGAATTTTCAATTATTTTCTCTTTAAATAAACTTCTTGTCTGCTTTTCCCTTTCTTCATGTGAATGCTAGTGCTCTTCACAGTGTCCAATGTTCTGTGTAGTTTTTCATTGTTGTCTTCTTTTCCTCCTCTGATTAAGTACAATTATATCAAACACATCTAATATAAATATGAGCTTAAATATCAAATGTTTATGATTTGATGTGGTTAGCATGACACTTTACTTAAACAGGCTTTTCCTCTAAAACTTATACTCCCAGTCTTACAACAGGGAGAAGAAAACACTATAGATTTCTGCTTTTTATTTTGTGTGCATGGGGGCCCACCTGAATGTATGTGCGCAGACAGCCTCGTGCCTGCCTGACACCTACAGAGACCAACCGAGGGCCTCATGTTCCTGGACGTGAAGTGAAAAGATGCTGTGAGCTGCCCTTTGAGTTCTGGGAACCAGCCCTGGGTCACCCACAAAATCACAAGTGATCCTGACTGTCACAACGGCTCTCTATCCTCATCCAACAGATTCATTTTTAATACTCCCGTACAATGTCAGTGTCCGAGAAAGCGACAAAATATTAAAAACTGACATACAACAAAAGATACCTTAAGGACGGGTTATCTTCATGAATAGAACCTCACTCTGAGTAAATGTGACCGTGGCAGCACCTGCCATAAGGAAACTGATCTGGAGGAAGCTCAGTTTGAGTTGACACTGGGAAGATCTAAACTTGCCCATTGTGACTTCAAAGCCTGCCCGTCACATGGATGTGACTGTGCCTGGCATAAAAGCCTTACTATACTTTGTGGAACATGGATGCCTAATGTTAAATCTGGCAGCTGTGTACATGGCAGGAGATAGAGAGATGATTCTCGGGGGTTAAGAGCACTTCCTGCCCTTCCAGAGAACCCTGGTTTGGTTCCCAGTACCCTCATGGTGCCTCCACCTTCAGGGGATCTAATGTCCTCTTTGGGACTCTGAAGGCATCAGGCGTGCATACTATGCATAGACACATGCAGGCAAACATGCACACTCTTAAAATACTGAGAAATCCATTTAAAGTGTGTACATTCCTGGGGAGGCTGCTCTTGATTGGCAGCTCTGGACAGGGTTCCCCAGGCAGACTGGAACGTAATGTCTGCTGTCCTCTTACCGTCCAATAGGAGTCACCTTAGCGTGATGTCTGGGGTCCTTGACTATCCAATAGGAGTCAACTTAGCATGATGTCTGGGGTCTTGTTGCCATCCAATAGGAATCACCTTAGCATGATGTCTGGGGTCCTGTCACTGTCCAATAGGAGTTACCTTAGACACTTGTGCTCCCTTTCTGTTAGTCAGGCTTTTGAAAGACTGAAAGTGAAGAAATCAGAATTGTCCTGGGAATCTCCAACTGCGGGAGGAACTGGTGAGGGCCTTGTGAAATCTAGAGGGGCAGCTTGTCTCCTGGAGAATGGTTTATGATTTGTCAGTTGACCTTGCTGAAGAGACTGGGAGCCAGGACTTTGGTTGTCAGGGAGCCAGAGTGGCTGGATGGCTTAGTGGTGCAACCCTCTGGCCTCTGTGTTTCAGCACCCTGGAGAGGAGGGCAGGGCTAGTGCCATAGGGTCACCTTGTCAGTCTTACCAGTAGGACCATATTGAAAAAAATATGTGTTATCTTTTCTCACTAAAAAAAAAAAAAAGACAGGATCATTAGGTGCAATAATGTAATTTGTATTTTGGGACAGAAAAAAGAAATTATGAAGAAAAAGAACCCACAAAAGAACCAAAATACCAAAAACATAATACACTGATGGATAGGCCTCATGTCCAGGAGTAATTGGCTAACACAAAATGTGTTCTCTCCCTCTCTCTCTCTCTCTCTCTCTCTCTCTCTGTCTCTCTCTCTCTCTCTCTCTCTCTGTCTCTCTCTCTCTCCTTCCCTCTCTCTCTCTCTCTCTCTCTCTCTCTCTCTCTCTCTCTCTCTCTCTCTCTCTCTGTGTGTGCGTGTCGTGCGCGTGCGTGCGTGTGTGTGTGTGTGTGTGTGTGTGTGTGTGTGTGTGTGTGTAGATGGCGTTTCTGTCCCACCTGGTCCCACAGCCATTTAACCCCAAATAAACACACAGAGGCTTCTATTAATTAGAAACTGCTTGGCCATTGGCTCAGGCTTCTTATTGGCTAGCTCTCTCTTAATTGTTAACCTATTTCTATTCATCTAAGTATTTCCATCTGGTCTTGGCTTACCGGAGAATGCCCGGACCTGTTTACTCCTTTGGTGGCTACATGACCTCTCCCTGGAGGCTTGCTCCCTGAGTCCTCTCCCCAGATTTCTCCTCACCTATACTTCTTGTCTGCCTACTGGCCGATCAGTGTTCTGTTCCTCAACCAATAAGAGAAGCATATATTCAGCAGGACATCCCCCATCATACGTGGTTGTGTGCCTTTTGTTTTCTCTTGGTATCTTTTGTTTACTGTTGTTTTGTTGTCGTCGTTTTACTTTTTCCGAAGAAAAGAATGCGAGGTTGGAGGAGAGAGAGGCAGGAAGAGCTGGGAGGCCCTGGGGAAGAGGGGAGAATAGGATCAAAACGAAAAATCCTTAAGTAAAAACAAATGACTCAATAATGGAACCCAAACAATATATTGATCTTAGCTATTATTAATCAATTTTTGCTGTTAATCATATAATTGTTGCATTGCTACATTGTACCATTGTACAATGACCTCTGAACTTGAGCTTTAAACATTCATCATCTTTGATTATAGCGACACCCAAATATTAATATGCCATGATTTTTATGTAATTTAGAAAAGGAAGTATATCCCATATATGAGCAAAGCCAGCATTTGGTGGGTACTTAACTATATGGGAATTTCTTTTGTTGAGAGCACCTCACACAAAAATGACTTTCTGTTCTATCATTCTAGGCTTAACATGGTGCTGAACACTGGGAACTGATTTTAAAATTAAATGCTTCATAGATTTGTATTCTTTACATATTTAAATATATGGTAATATTACATATATAGTTAATATAGCTACCATTACTATATGTAAATAATGTTTTTTTCTACAAAATACTTACATAAACAAGTTTATATACCCTTTTCCTATAAGATATTTTATTCCTCACAAATTTAACTCAATAGAGACATGATTGTCATGTAGATATAAAGTTATTTATTGCAACATTTGCAATCTTGGTGAAAAATTAGTTCTTGATTTCGTTTTAGTTTGACTTTAAGCTGGAAGCTCCTTTTAGAATTTCCCTGTAGAGATTCTGAAGGTGCTTTTCTAGGGATTACTGGAATTCATTCATTAAGTGCATGTACCTAAAGACACTAGATTCTTTGTAAGTTTCTAGGAATTGTAGGTGAGCTGTGACTATCTTCTCTAGCGGCAACACAGGTAAACTAAAGTCTCAGGACGATGTGATTAACTGTTGAGAGGGAGCCTCAAAGCAGGAGACCCGGTCAGATCTGTTGAGTGTTTTTTTTTTTTTTTTGGCCACGCTGCTTATTGCCCGAGAGATCCAAAGAGAATACACACAAAGGGCATGTGATGGGTCTCAGAATGAAGCCTCCAAGCAAAATCCCTGTAAGGGACAAGAGGGGACAGTTTGTGACAGGTAGATGATTAATGACATATGCTAGTTTTCAGAGCTGAGATGTCCTTGAGAGAGACAGACAGACAGATAGACAGATGCAGACACAGAGAGACACACTGGAGACCAGGTCCAATTCAGCAGGTAGCTTTACGTGCTTTAGAAGGTTGGAGTCCCTGTGAAAAGTGATGGAGACAGACGGGAGACATGTAAGTGATGGCAGAATGCTTGTGTAGAGGACAGACATGTCTTCAGGGAAAGCTGGGGAAGCTTCTCAGCTGGTAAAGAATGACCAGGCTCGGGTTGGAGCGAGGCTAAGAGAGCCCCCAAGTGCACTGGACCAGGGTAAGTTATGAGCGCCTCAATGAGGCCTTTCCCAGCCCTCAGTGTGATCAGAATGGTTCAGCTGTATAAACGGCACTCTCCTGTTTATAGTCAGAGCAATCTCTGTAGTGTTTATCCAGCATTACCCAGAGTGTTCTTTTTCATGCTTTATTTCAGAATCCGTTTTCTATTCTATCATTTTTTAAAAAAATATTTTTATCATTTATACACACTGTCTTATCAGTAAGCATTATGTTAGCTATCAGCAAGAAGGCAAGGAGTCTATTCCGAGGATAGATTATCATACTTGATCTTAGCAAGGCATAATTAATTAAAAAAAAAGCCCTTGTTCTCATTTTTCAAAATAAATAGGAATATACCATGTCAAGTTCTCGGAATTTCCTGCATGAGGCAGAGCCTGGTACTTTTTTAAAGCCTGGCTAGTTCTCTCACTTCCGTTCTGTAACCCTGTTTTTACGGCAGCGTTTTGAAATGCCATAATCTGAACAGCAGTGTGAGTCAGCCTCCTGTGCTCTGTTTGTTAGATGAAGTTGATAGTGTAAGCACATCTGTTTGACGGCATTTTCATTCCGTTTATCTCCAGTCTCGTATCAGAACTTAGCTATGCATGGCAAGCTGACATTTTGCACAAACACATCACTATGTCCTTTACAAATAAGAGCTTTAAAAATTTCTGACATTTTAGGGTAAATATCATGTTATGAAAAATTCTCTTTCCAAGTCCACTTCATCCAACTTCTTTTAAGTCAGAGCCTACTGTTGAAAACCATTGATTGCAACGAATTCAGAAAATGTAGTCTGTGTTTTAGGTCTGAACACGTTCAGTGTGAACTTGTAGGTATGAGGGCAGATTGCCACTCAGCTGAGGCTTTTAACAAGGTACGGTTTCAGTTATTGGGGGCTTTTAAACAGTGGGCCAAATGATGGTATTGTGAAATCCTAGTGGGACCAGTCTCTTGATTTGGATGACTAATGGGTGATTAGGTCTTAAAGGGTGGAGAAATTTAAAGGTGCAGTTATACTAGCTAATGTTTCGAAACATTTTAAATGTATCATGTGTAGACATGTAATATTTTTCTTTGGAATGACCACAGAAAGTAAATGGAAAATATTGATTATTTGTAGCGGGCCATGTTCTAGCCAATAGAAATCTTTATAACTAGATATTTATAGATTTTAGTGTTAGAAATATTCTCTATCCTGAGGAAATAATTTTGAAGAAAGTACAAACTTAGATATTATTGTTATTGATTGTCTGTTCTCTAAACACTGAGCAGTTGTTCTTTGAAGGCAATCTTGTTTACTGTCTTATGTAAATAAATGATATTTATGTCTGAGCACGGCTTACATACAGACATTCTTAGCTTTTAGCAAACAGAGGCTGGTGATCTGGAATGCCAGGTAGAGGGTTGGAGGCCAGCCTGGGCTACATGAGGCTTGTAAGAAGAAAGGAAGAAAGGTAGGAAGGGAAGGAGAGAGGGAGGACCTGGCTACCTCGTTAAAATATATTTCTAAAATCTCATTTCAGAATATTTTATGTTTTACAATTAAAGCCAATATCTTAGTAAATAGGAATACACTTCACACCCAAGTATTTCCCATACCATCAAATCTATATGCCAACATTATACATACCAATATTATAAAAGTTGCATAACTATTAAGAACATTTTCCTTCGTAGTACCTGATTGTTTTCCTTTCATGGGTATCTGAAACCTCAAGAACGCTATGCTGCTATGTTTTTCTGTGGAATTCTTTCTGAAAAGTTTAATGAGATGCCTTTCCCTATGCCACACCAAAAACTGCTTGAAATGTTGATCAGTGCTGTGGCAGTAAGAATAAAACCACTGTTATTGAAGAGTCTATATTTTAGTGTGGAGTCTAATCATTAATCTATAAAGCAGATAATTTCAGATTATAGTATAAAATGGTTTGTATGCCCTCGGAGTAAGAAGGAGGGCACCTGCTCTAAATGTGTGTTGTTACAGAGTTGGTAATTATGGAGGACCCAGATGAACAGCAGTCAGCTAGCTGAGAACCACTTCCCCAGCATGGGTTTGAGCGATCCTCCCTTTGTCCTTTTCCTTCCCCTGCTGGCCTTCCTATCTCAGTAGGAAGGGATTGAAGTTGAGACATGCTGTTTCATCTGGAGAAATACTGAGAGCACTTGGACCTAATACAACATTACATTTCTTCTGCTACCTCTTAACCCAGCCATGCCGATACAGCGAGTCAACCCCCTTCTCTCTCATTTAGCACTTACTACATTTCAACACTGTATAATTATTACTGCCAACTGGTTCGTCTCACAGTAAGACTTCCCATTCCTCCCACACTGCTCCATGTGTATCCTTCCCCATCCAAAGAGATGTCCTTCCCTGTGCAGAGAAGGGTTAGTCTTCAGTCAAGGTATGCGAGTAGGGCTGTGCTCTTCTGCTACGACCTCCAGGCAAGCTCTCAAGACTTTTAGCTTTTCTGTTGATATATTCAAGCACTTGGTAGCAGGCCCTGAGTGTGATAAATTCTCAGTGAAATAGTCAAAGCATGAATAAACTGACGCCTTATAAGTGGGCATCCTGAAAGACTCTTGGTCTATTTCTGCTGTTATGACAGAATATTACAATCTGGGGGAATATGCAATGCAAGTTTAGTTTTTACAGTTTAAGAGGTTTGGAATCCATTATCAATGTATTGGCATACTGTAAGGACCTTGTAGTTATGCTATATTCTGGCAGAAGACATCATGTAACAAGAAGGAGAGAATAGGTTCAAGGCTCTCTGCCTTTTCTTATAAATCCACAGATATCATCTTAGGAATCACCCCATGACACCAATTAACCCGAACTGTCAATGAATGATAGGTTGAAGTGTTGTATTTCTGACACATCATCTTGTGTGTGCCTTCAAATCACAGTAAATGGGGTTCTGGTTGATTTTAGTGTCTTCTTGACCTTGCATTTTAATTCTACCAAATCATTCCCAATTTACCTTTAATTTACAAAATCAATCTAGTATCATTTCTTAAAGATGTTGTGCTGTCTCATAGTCACCTGCATGGGTAGTGATTTCAATTGGCTGTCTATCTCAGGTGAAAAAAATGTTTTGAAAGATGGATACAACAGTCTTGAGTCTGCTGTTGGCAGTGAGTCTGCAGGCTGTAGTGCAATCGTGCCATGCTGAGCCTCCATCGGCCATTCAGAATCGTTATTATTGAACTGAGAAGATGGTCCCTCGGGTGAAATATAAAGTATTTTGGCCAATTTCATTCCTACTTTATTCTTCTCCAACTTGCTCCATGCACCTTGTCTCCCCTTCTCTTACCCAGCAAGTCCCTGCCTTGGTTATTGATTTACTCTTGTGAAGAGACTCCACGGTCAAGATAATTCCTGTAGAAGAAAACGTTTAACTGGGGCCAGTCACAGTTTCATATGGTTAGTCCATGATCGTCATGGTAGGAAGCATGGCAGCATGCAGGCAGACATGAGGTTCAGAACTTGCATCCTGACCCATAGACAGGAGAGAGAGAGAGACAGAGAGAGACGGAGAGAGAGGGAGAGAGAGACAGATACAGAGAGGGAGGAAGGAGGGAGGGAGGGAACCTACCCACCCTCAGTGACCCTTCTTCTGACAAGGTGACACCCCCCAGTCCCCCCACTAATCCTTCTCAAACAGTTCCACTTCCTGTTGCAGGCATTCACATATGTGAGCCTATGGGGGACATTCTCTTTCAAGCCACCACGGTCCCCCTCCTATTTTCCTATCTTTGGTTCCTGTTTTTCTTACCTGGCTACTTTAACTAGAGTTGCTTCCATGGGTATGCAAATACGGGGACCCAAACAGGGCCTCCCTTCTCCAAGCCAACCAGGAACTTCCTCTTTAGGGAGGAGTGGAGCCTCAGGAATGTTCTCCCAAGGTGGCTTGTATTTCTGTTGCCATTTTTGGCAGAGGCCCAGTCCTCACCAGTTTGCCCTTCCCATGAGATTCCGCATTGTGAGAGGCAGACTGTCTTTAAAACGTTAATCTAGGTCTTGAGTTAAGAGTTTCAATATTTAAGCATATTCGTTACCTCCTGGTCTTGTCGAACTCAGTTTGTCCTCCTAATACAAGCTGAAATAAAAACAAACATGTATATCTCTCAGAATAGCTTTTCTAATTTACAGATACAGATAGAGACTTGGGTTAATTCAAGTTTTAGAGTACTTGAATGTCTCACATTGTGACTATAATTTGTAGAATCCTACTCAAACATTTAATTTATTCAAATGTCTTGAGGCAAGTGTTGAAAAACGTAGATGTTTTGCATGCGTCTTAAACATGATTTTTTCCCCCTGAAGTCTGTAGTGCTGTTACCCACACAGGGCAGCAGGGCAGCTACACAGATGCCAGCTTTAAGTCATGTGCTGCGCCTACCCAAATTGATCTCAACGCTATTGGTTGTTCCTTCTGTTCAGACACCTGTTAATTAAGGCAATTTCAAACCCTTTGTGTGTTAGAGTGACGTTAAAAAAGATGGTTGGAGGTGCCAGGACTTCCCCAAAAGTAGTAGTTGGTGCTGTTGGCTTAGCACACTGAGACCAGTGATGTACCTGTGAATTGGAACCATGACTTGCTGAGTAGCTTAAACAGATGGGCTTTTAAGTGTAGTGGCTGTGATGTCAATTTAGGATGTAGCAATACAATCTAAGGATAGTATGGACTGAGGAGCTTCAGACATACCACAGCCTGAACTTTCAAAATGTCATGAACCAAAACAGTAATCAGCAACAGAAGAATTTAAGAAATCTGTAATCCATTACTGTTTGGAAAACTAGAGAATGTAAATTGCACAGAGAAAATTAGTTTTTCATAATTGAAACATAGTTTTGGGACAATGTTAAAGTCCAGTAAAATTTAAGTAAAACTCTATTTTCAAAATAGTAAAAGAAGCTTAGTCGATGTAAAGCTTTCAAATAGTAAACCTATAGGATACTGCTAGCACGGTTTTTATGTCCCCGGCTTACCATGTTTCTAGAGTTTGAATAACTGGATTTCAAAATAAGACCACAGGTTGTGGTGGCACACGCTGGTACGGTTTGCTGAAGGAGGCAGGAGGATCATGAGTTTGAGGCCAGCCTGGGCTATACATTTGCAGGGCATTGGTGGCACACGCCTTTAATCCCAGCTCTCGGGAGGCAGAGACAGGAGGAACTCTGTGAGTTCTAGACCAGCCTGGTCTACAAGAGCTGGTTCCAGGACAGCCTCCAAAGGCTCAGAGAAACCCTGTCTTGAAAAACAAAAACAAAAACAACAAAAAAGACTTCAGTGTCATCAGTGTCAATTACTTTCACAATATCCCCACAAATGCCAAAACACAGAACAACACAAATCTACCACAGACATAAGTCATGAGCCCAGTGTGCCTGCAGGAGGAAGACAGAAGCAACAGGGAAACCCCAAAGCTCCAGAAGCTCTCTGGAAGCACACGGGTGTATTAACCAGAGTGGCTTTGCCCAGCCCAGTAGCAGATGAGAGGACGGGTCTTTGCACAGTTCTGAAGTGCCCCGGAACAACGGGCAGCACATAGAGCTTGAAAAGCAACTTAAGGCAGGCCCGGCATTGTGGATTAGCTGCTGGGCGTAGAAATCAAACATGAGAGGAGCAGGATAACGAGAGTCAAAAGCAAGGGGTTCCCAGGCGAAGTAGGCCGGGCGCAGCTGGGACAGCTCGGGAGAGCATAGATAGCATCCACTTCGAGAAAGCTCGCTCGCCACCCAGCGCTCCGCCAATTCCCTTGCGCAGTGCCACCGTTACTCTCTGGTCACTGGACATGCCTGTCATTTATTAACACATGCCTGTACTTTTCCTTGTTGATGCGTAATAGTAGGAACAGCCAGCAGCATTACAGTAAGTTTAGATGGGCACAGATTCTAATTGAAGTTGGTATAAATAATTTTCATATGGTTTTTGCTGCCCCGTGTGGACCAAAGAACAACAAAGTTGAGCAGAAAGTAGTTGAGGTAAATAGAACAGATAGATGTGGTCATAGCTGCACTTTTTGTTTGGCTAAGCTGTTTGCAGAATGTTCTACAAGGTAGAGTTATGACAAAAAGCGTTAAGACTTCTAAAATCTGAGTTAAGTATATGCTGTATCAGTGACGGAATAAGAAAGATGTAGATATTTTCACAAGAGCCAGGACGGTAGTTTGATTTCAGCTTGCAGGTCGAGGTAAACCGGGGTGCAGGCTGTGGACCCTCACACGTCTTTTGTAGTGTTGTGCGGGGGTGGGGGAGGGTGGGGAGTCGGCCAGCAAAGGAGACATTTGGTAGGTGTGGTTCTAACTTGTCTAATTTCACGTTTCATTTTAGTTTCTGGTAGCACAGTGGCTCGGAATACTCCTCTCCAGTGTCTGTGAAATACCACAGATGTTTGTGATTTCAAAACATCCTGATGTTCTTTCCCACATGTGTAAATTCCATTGCCCACTGAGATCCTAAGTAGCATTTGGTGTTTGTTGTGGAATGTTTAGTAGGCGTCCCCTTTGAAGACATGCATGCAGGGTCTCTTCCTTTCTCTGTCTGTCTGCAGTATCTTTTCTCCTCAGTCAGGAGAGTCTGTGCCCACTCACTCCCACAGAGTTCCTTTCCACACGCTTGCTGTTGACTCCATGGTTTCTTTAAGTTGCCCTCCCCTTTCCTGGCATTCCTGGTGCTCTCTTAGGTCATCTTGTAACTTCCCTAAATCCAGATCATTTTCTTTAGTCAGATTTCAAAAAGTTAACCTTTAAGAGATGACCCAGATAGTTTTTAATTCCAGTATCTGGATTTTTCCTTAGCATATACGGCATTGAATATAATTTTTGATAGACTATTTTTCCATCAGATTCTGACCTGGATTTAAAAAAAAATTAAATATCTTTTCTATTTTAAAAAGTTTTTTTTATTTCATCTTTTAAAATACTTTTCTAGCTACTCTAATTATATTTCCTTAGTTTATGTATGAACTCTTTATAATTCAAATTGCTGTACATGAATGCTATATATTTTTATTCACATTGGTAAGCCATAAACCTAATTGCGTAATTGACTTAAGGTTTTAATTAATAAGTTATCTGGTCAAATAATTAATTTTAAAATTTCAAAGAGGGGCTTGTAGTGCAACTACAGCTAGTAGTAGTGAGTAGTGACTGCATTCACCCAGAATGCTCACATGTGCTCTCAGTCTGGTTCACTCACAGCACACTCATAAGTGTGCATACATCCACATGTATATATACATGTACATTTGTGTGCACAAACATGCATGCACACTCACACACATACGCACACACTTGCACACAGATACATGTAGAAGCACATACGCACACACTAATACAGGCTCCTCATGACCCTTCATACATGGGCACACACACATAAAAATCAAACATGCGGACAAACTCACTTGCTATCTCTTGTCCAGTGAGGCCACACTGAAATCTGGGTTACGTCTAGGGTGCATCTATGCATTTCTTAACTCAGAATTACAGTTCTTCTTTGTCATTCATCCAGGTTCTAAATTGTTATGCATTTCCTCCAGTCTCATAGCTGTTTAAAATGTTAGAGAATACTCAACACTCTTAATCTATTTTGATATGTCCTCTAAAGATATTGTTGAAAGATCACTAAGAAGAAACAAGCTAGCCATAACCATATCTTAATACTGTATCTTCAGCTATGTATGGGTACTCATTGCTGTTGAATATTTCATTTACATATGTTATAAAAGGTCAGTATTTGTTACATCAAATCTTGTGTGTGCCTACCGTTATAAACACAAATGTTTTATTGTATTCTTATTTCTATTTCTTTGTTTTCCTCTTCCGCTATGGTGCAGATGCTTTCTTCATTACCATTCACTACAGGAAAACTGAGATATGTAGCTCTGCAATTTTCTAAAATATGTGAGGTTACCATGAGAGGTATCATTCCCAACCCACTGGGCCCCATCAGCTACTGTGCTATTGCCTCATGGTTGTACAATCGTTTCTAGAGAAAAATGTTACAGTTTAGGACCTTTGACATTCACTGAAGGGGAGGCAAATTTGGATACTTCGCTAGGTTCACATTGCGAGGTTTATTCCTTATTAATGTGCAATTTTAAAATGATTTGGCAGAATAAAATGTATTCATGTGTGTATTCCACTATTGTGGGCAAAGATCTATGGGGGAGGTAAAACTTCCTGGTTTCTGATGATATGGCTGAGATTCTTTCAAATAAGTAATTGTCAGCTGTGAAAATTGAAAACATGATCCTCACTTAGATAAAGAAACTCAACTTCAAGTTCTTGTTAGGCACATTTAATACATTGTGGTATTACTTCACATGGAAGTCATAGCTCATGTTTCTGTCTTAATTTTTTGATAGATCTTACCTGCTTTATATTGTAATCTGTATAATGATCATCATTACTAATTTAATAGTTTGGTATTCTAGGTAAAGTTTTCATGTACATATTTCATTTATCGTTTGGTATTTCAAACTGTTTTGCTTACTGAGAAATATTTATAAATGCTGTGAAACATCAACACTGTTTTTGAAGAATTTATGCTCAGTCAATTTCAGACTTTCTTGTATTTTGATTTTTCAGATTGCATTTTCACAACACAATACAATCATGGATCTCGTCCAGTTTTTTGTCACCTTCTTCAGGTAATTAATTGTCTTTGCTGACTTTTAACTCATTAATCATGTGTGTGTGTGTGTGTGTGTGTGTGTCTGTCTGTCTGTCTGTCTGTCTGTCTGTCTGTCTGTGTGGCTGTGTTTCTGTCAGATCATTTGTCATCTACTTACCTTGCTATTCCATCTCTTGAATCATACTATGTATGTCCTGTAGAGCAGACGGATTGTACTTGTAGCTGTTAAGATCTTTCATGCTGCTTTGAGGCCAGTGGATTCAGTAGAAAATCAACCAGTTTGGAGACTCCTTTCATTTAAATAAGTAAAACGACTTTGATTAATGAAATTACTAACACATATACCTGTGGATTAGTTACATCTTCTAGAATGGAATCAATTCAGTTCTCTGTCGGCTAATTAGCATGTGATATACTAATTGTGTGGTGAATAAGAATGCATGTAATTTCTCCTTTGAAGGAGTTTCTAACCTAGCAGCATTATAAATAGTGTCAAGTCCCCAGATCTATTGCTTTGTTACACATTAAAGTAAGTTATTAAGATAAGAAGAATTTCAAACTGAAGTTGTAGATGAATAATATAAGCACAAAGCCAGATATTGGGGTTCAAGCTAAAGATCAGAAAAGCAAAGCAGTCAGCCAGTAGCTCTTACCTCTACCAAGGCTGAAATGGAGATCCTGTCTTCCCTGTGACTGGAAACTGAATCTCCCATGAGACCGTTTGCCTCTTCCTTATAGACTTCTCTCATGCTGGGATTAAATGCATGAGCTCTGTTCCTCTTTTAGGCTGATAAATCTTATGTAGCTCTGGGTGGCCTTGAACTCAGAGAGATCCATCTTCCTCCATCTCCTGGGATTAAAGGTGTGTGCCACCACTGCTCAGTTTCTATGGCTGTGACTTTATTAAATCATAAATAATATATCACCCCAGAAACAACTTTGGAAAATTCTGTGTATTATAATATACACGGATATCTGTGGGTTGGTTCTCTTTAACTGACATTACTTTTTCAGTAGCCGATTGACATGTGTTTCTTAGAGAGAGGATGGTGTTCTTAGGATCTGGAAACAAGCAGACCTGCAGGGAATCTCATTTCCGTAGCCATGGTTGTAAATGAGGAGACACTGAGCTGGTGAAGATACTGTTCCAGATAGAGAGTCTGTGCTATGGGACCTTAGATAAGTCAGTTTGTGACCATTGTTCTGGATGTGTATCTCAGTGTTGTGTTCCAGGCCTGTGCAAAAGAGACAAACATGACTCCTCTGAATGATGTGCAGCCCACACCCTGGACAACGCTTCCACAAGACTGAAGTAGAGCTTCAGCCCACTAGCATCTTGTCTGGGTTGATTTGGCCATCAAGAACCCATAGTACCTACTTCCTGGAATGTGGAGTATTGTCCCTGTCCCCAAATACCAGGCAATCATTTGCTTGTGGTATCTTGTTCAGCGTCTGTATGGTCTCTGGGTCCCTGTATTTTCTCTACTGGAGTCTACAGATACTTCTTGTTAAGAGACAGATGGTAATGGCTTCAAAAATTTATGTTCATGCAATATCCTTGCATCTATGCAACTTATTTTCTGTAGAGCCAGGTGTCATATGGAAGGAAATTCATGGGAGGAGTGGCAGTGATCCATAAAAACTTCTGTGGATGAATTCAATCTGTGAACCTGAGTTTTCCAGTTCTTGAGCTAACTCATGCCTAAGTACATGTAATAACTAGAGGCATCTCTGGAGATAGTATTCCATGTTATCTACTAACTGGTTGCTTTTATAATTGAGCTGCAATCTATGTGATACAATCTATTTTGACTCATCTATGGAGGCCATACATCGTCTATAGGGCCTTATATCTTCTATAGGACCATATATCACATATAGGGCTTTGCATCATCTGTAGGACCTTATGTCTTCTATAGGGCCTCACATACCAAATCTGATCCCTCATCTTCACCTGCGAGTCAGAGTTTTAAATTCTTTTCTTCACTTTTCACCTTCTCTGTTCCTTTGCCTACCTTTTCAGAATCTTTGTCATGTTAGTCACTTCGCTCTGAAAACCAGCGTGTTTGTGTGTACAGTAATACTCATGTTCTAACACTCAGCACCGTCTGTATAGTTACCCATCACAGGTGCAGAAAATTTATCCCCACTTTAAACAGATCCCCTAAAGGTGTAACTTGGAGAAGGATCTTACAATTTTCATGTCTTACAATTTTATTCCTTAGAATAAAATGACTTTTAAGGATAGTAAGAGATATTCAGTGTGTTTTTAGATGAAACTAAAAGTTACAATTGAATGGCCATCATTTGATGCATTAAAATTAAAATACTTGGTGCAAAATAGTATGGATCAAGACATACTAAAAAGTTCAGTTATATGTGAAAATTCACAGGTGAATCAATGTACATGTAAATTATTTAGATATTTATGGTTTAGAGCCTCTTAATTTGTGTACATATATTTAAATTCAGTAGCTCTTTTATTAAGCTAGGGAAAGCTAGTTCAGTGAATACCATATATTAGAGATGATTTCCTTTATTAGGTTGCCATTATAGACAAAGCGAATTAAAATATTCTAATCATTGTGTGTGATCAAATATGTTTGACGGGCTCTTTGTCATTTAAATTTCTTTTAGTGGTGAAATGTAAATTAGACAATTTAAAATCATCTCATTGTTAGGAAAATGCATAGACGACTATTTTGAAGTCCACTAACTTACTTTTTTAGAAGGCTACCACAATATTGAAACAGGTTGATGTTTATGGATAATCCTGTCAGGTGGCATGCCTCTGTGGTCGTTCGGGACCGTGTACTAGGTCAGCCTGTGAATGGACGAGTCAGCTTCAGCTTAGTCAGGCTTCCAGGGCCACCTGTCTAACTGTGTGCCGTGAGCTTTTTTACCTCCTTATTCTGGAGACTTCTGGTGGCAGACACAATTGGGCCAGTACCACCGAGATCATTTATAGACACAGCTTGGCTCTGATCTTGGCTCTTGTGCTGTCTTAAGTAGGTCACCTAGCTCCTCCGGATTCCCAGCCTTTTCTTATTTATAGGATCCCAGGACTTTTCTTACTGCTGTTGGGGCATGTGAGAAAATACTTTAGTAAATGATTATAGAAATGAAAGGGATTGTTTTATAATTTTTTTTCTCTGTTATGTGAAGTGGAATAACAAATGTGCCTCTACCTGAAAAGTCTATTACTTAAGGAGACACATTAAATGGAAATATGACAGGCACATTTTTAATGGTGCCACTAATTCCTGTTGCCCATTGGGTGTGGCTAATGTCTGAAGCAGGTTTTCAAAGTCCTGGAAGTTGTCACTGTTTCTCCCTACTTGATTTATAGACTGGGGGTATCATTTAGCAGTTACTCAAGTACATGTGTTATAATCTCACATTTAAAGGCTAGCGAAGTTTCTACTGTGTGGGTTCATAGACACATTTGGCCTACTGTGAGGCACAGTTTAGTTAGAATTTTACCCACCCCCCAACCCCTACCTCCAGTAAGAAACCATGGTGATATTTTAGATATTTTAGGTCATTAGGCATCTGTGTCACTCTTGCCTCATACCTGATAGTATTCAAATGTTTTTCATTATCTTGTGTGGTTGCTAGTTTTATGTCAGCTTGACACAAACTAGAGTTATCTAAAAGGAGGGAACCTTAGTTGAGAAAATGCCTACATAAATAAGATCCAGCTATAAGGATATTTTCTTAATTGGTGATTTGGCATGGACCACGTGGTGGCCATCGCTTCTTGACAAAATTCTAGCATTTGACATGGCAGACAATGCATCTCCAGCTTTCATTTCTAATAATTCTCCATATGCCTGGATGTCAGGGACCTCCACTATAATCCAGACATAGCATTATCAACTCCCTCCTCATAGAGAAGACGTGACTCCAGGCCACACCGCAGAAATACCTCCTCTTCAGTTAGGAAAGCAAGTTCCTAGAAAACAGACTCGTGGCTTATCTGCCAGTTGAAGATTAAGCCTAGTGAAAATTACCAAGTCACTCAGGCGTTGGCTTGAACAATAGACGATGAGATTGTGAAAGAAATAATTAGAACTTACAGCTAGGTTACCAGGGGCACAGGATGGCCTACCCCTCCCACTGACCTCTGCTCTGCCAAGCTCATCGAAGCTCATTTAACATCCCCATTCCCTCCCCTCCTCACTTCCCTCCTATGGTCCTATATAAATCCCTTTGGGGTGAATAAAGGTGGTCTGCTTGATCAGAATACCATCTTGCCGTCCGTTTCTTTGTACCCCCTGTCCTTCATTTTCTCCTAGGTGTCCCTGGTCTATGTTGACTGTCCCCCGCAAATTTCAAGATTCCATTTTTTTTTTCTGCAGAGTAGTACTCCATTATGTAAACGTACCACATTTTCTGTATCCATTCTTTGGTTGAGGGGCTTCTAGGTGGCTTCCAGGTTCTGGCTATTACAAATAATGCTGCTCTGAGTATAGTTAAACAGATGTCCTTGTTGTGTGAATGTGTATCCTTCGGGTATATGCCTGAGAGTCTCACTATTAATGCCTTTCCTTTAAGTAAATTTTGTATGGGCTTTGGTAAAGGATTAAAATGTGTGCCTTGGTAGCTTCTCAAAACAAAACAATACTTTGGAGGAAAATCACCACCACCATGGATGCAGGAATTTCATTGTGCCCTCCTAATTACACAGGAATAGTAATGTTAGAGATTTACCAGGCACCCCTGACCCAAGGATAAAATGCCTACAATTCAGATTCAGAGCCTGAGGCCATTAAAATAAATACAGAAAAATCAGAATGGTATGGTATAGTGGGAAAAGAGTAAGACATCAGGACCTTCCCTTTTGGGAACATTATGTATGAGAGGAATAAGAAAATGCAGTGTAATTTAAGTGTCTGCTCCCCAGAAAAAGTCCTTTTTGCAAGGTCAGGCATTCAGATTAGGGTCTCTGTTCCCTGGGGGCTCGAGGAAAGTTCCTGCTAGCTAAAACAGCCATTCTCCCTATCTTTAGCACAAGGAATTAGTGACCCTTTCATTAACATATGCTGGTACCTATTGTCAGTGTCAAAGTGAGATTCCTCAAGCCTGACCTCAAGCCACACCCCAACTCCCATGCCCCTATCTCCCATTTAATCCTATGTTTAAAGTGTACAGTGTAAAAGGTGTAACCTTTTCTCAATTGAATGTTGCTGGCAGCTCTCCCATCTCATCCTCAGGTCTTGTCTGTCTCCTTTCCCCCCACCCCTACTTCACACATCCTCATGGTACCTGCACCATCATCTCCAGCTGTGATTGATGCCAGAGGTCTCAGCCCATTGTGCATGGTGTCATCCCTTGGTTGGTGGTCCTGGATTCTGTAAGAAAGCAGTTTGAATAAGCAAGTCTGTAAGCTGCTCCCCTCCATGGCCTCTGCATCACCTCCTGCCTCCAGGTTCCTGCCCTCAATGCCTTTGATGATGAACTGTTAATATGAAACTTTGAGTGAAATAAACCCTTTCCTCTCCAGGTTGCTTTTGGTCACGGTCTTTCATCACAGCAATAGAAACTCTAACTAGGACATCTGGTATACCCGGTACATACCTAGACATATACTTGTATGTGATGATTAGTTTTGGTTGTCAAACTGACACAATATGAAATGCCCTAGAAGGGAATCTTAAAGAAGAATTGTCTCAATTAAGTTTGTGTCAAGGCATACCTGTGAGGGATTATCTCAATTACTGTTTGCAGTAGGAAGACCCAACTTGAATGTGGTGCCAACATTTCACCAGGCTCTGTCCTGAATAACGTAGAAAAAGTGAGCGTGATGCCAGCATGCATGAACCTGTTGCTTCAGGTTGTGACTGTAGACATCGGTGACTTGCTCCTTCACATTCCCGCCACTCTGACCTTTCCCACAACAAAAATGTAGCTTTGTGGCCAAATTAGCCCTTTTTCCTTAATTGCTAATGTGATGATATTTTATCAAACAACAGGAAATGAAACCAAGACATTGTATATACTCAAAAGTGTATGATGGGATCATTTTATCTTCTTTTCAAGAAAGAGTAGTCAGGAGATTCTGGAGTTGAATGAGCTCAGCTGGGAACAAGCAGGGCCTCGTGACTTCACAGAAGCTCCTTGATGCTCTTCCCTCCTCACTTAAAAGTAGACAATGTTACAGAGCATTGTTGCTGTCCAAACCACTTATTTTGCCTTCTGAGAACAATCCTTTTTATTTTGTTGTGTTTTGTGTTGGTAGGTGTTTTCTTGCATGTATGAGTGAATGTGCATCCCATGCATGCCAGGTACCCATGGGATCCCTTGGAACTGGTGTCATAGGCAGTTGTGAGCCACTATGTGCGAGCTGGGAACTGAATTTGGGTCCTCTAGGAGACCCACCATCTCTTCTGCCCCAGGACACAATTCTTCAAGAATCATGATAGTTAATCTTTGTGGACCACACCTATAATCTTGTTAATCTAGTTTTGATAATTTGGGCTCCTAGATTTTGAAGTGAATGAATGATATCTCCTGTTATTTTGGAGACCAATCACATCATGGTGGTAGCCGCCCTAATCCTATGGCTCCCATTTCAGCCGTGGTCTCCAGAAGAGAGTTCACAAAATTCTTTGCACATCAACGGCTCGCTCACCAACATATGTCCGTTGGCATTGGTGTGGCCCCTAGGCCTGCCCGTGTCGCACGGCTGCTGGCTGGTTCTTCTGGTCTTGCTTCACGGTTTGTTCCTGCATTCTCCTGGTCTTTATGTGTACTTTCCTTCTCTTTTGCCCTCATGGTGCCCCTTGGGGATCTGTTTTGCCATGTGTATGTCACTCCTTGTCCCAAGTCTCTGAGAACCATTGTGGTACCCACTGAAGTCCCAAGTCAGACTTCATGTTACCCGTGTTTCTGAAACGTTGCCGTGAAACCCATGAACTTCTCTTCACCTGTTTCCTCCATTGCTCCCTTGATCTGGTAACCCCGCAATGTCAAATCTTTCTATATTTTTGTGGCTCTTGGTAAAATCCTTGAGCTAACTCTTATGCCCATTTCTGTCCTTACTCTCTTTCTCTCTCAGATGGGCAATGCTATAGCTTTAACTTTGTGAGCCAAGTGGTCCTGGGACCAGACAGTATCAGCTTATCAGGCCAGGTGCCTCAGTGTGAGGAGAGCCTGCTTCTCTTCCAGCAGGCCACCGTGCTGCTCACCCCTTGGTAGGAGGGCAGCAGAGCCATCCTCATAGAAGCATCCGAGCTGATGCTGTCCCGTCTCAGTCTTGTGCTTTGACTGAGTTTCCCATCATGCTTTGGGGAGCAGCACTGCAGCCATTAGGTCGTCAGCCTGTTGTTCATCCGTGTTCTCATTCTTGTGTTGAGCCAGAAGTGTTTGCCTTCTCTCTTTCAGTCTCCCACCGAGGGCATCAGTACGGTATAACCACAATCACTCATTCCACTCTTTTGAAGGTGGTCCCAATCCCCTTCTTTATTTTCAAATGCACAAACCTCCTGGGGCTCCGACAGGTTTCATCAGAACTGTGTTCAAGCTTTTAGTGGTGAAGTCTTGAGCAGTGTAAGCCTTCTGGCAGACAAGACCCTTGTTGTGTGAGCCAACGTGGATGGTGCCTCCTTAACCCGCAAAATGGGAGTGAGTCCGTTCCAAGGCCCCCTCTCGCCTCACACTTTCCCAGATCGCAAATGCTCTGAGAAGGAGATGCCAGGGTAGAATCTGACAAGCAAAAGATTTTCAGATGAAAGTCCCATGAAGCAAACGGGAGGGCATGGGCGCATGACGTTTCATTCTGTGACACTGATCGGTCTGTGTGCAAAGGAAGGCTTTATTGGAGGCCCTTTCTGCATCTGTTCAGATGGTCATGTGGTTTATGTCCTTGAGATGGTTAATGCGATATACTGCACTTGCTGGTTTCCATTTGGTGAACCGTCCTTCAGTGTCTGAAGTTATGTTTGGGATCCTCATTCCTGGGATGCAGCAGGAACAGGCACACCCATGGGAGGTCCTTCACAAAGCCTGTCCCTTTGGGGTTCACTCTTCTGATGGTGGCTCTGCCCACACTCCTGCCTCTCTGAGCACTGTGCAGTTCCCACTCACAGCCTGTTTCCCTGTCTTGAGTTATTCTGTAGGCCAGGTTTCTGAGTTTCGTCCATGACATTCCCTCTCGAATCAGAGGTGAGGGCAAAGCAGGATCTTGTCTGTAGAGTTGAATGAATTGGTACAGGAGAACACTTCCTGAACATGGCACCAGTAGCATAGATACTGAGATTGACAATTAACAAATGGGACCTCCTGAAACTGAAAAGCTTCTGCAAGGCAAAGGACGTAGCCAATAAGACAAAAAACGCAGCCCACAGAATGGGAAAAAATATTCACTAACTCCACATCTGACAGAGGGCTGATCTCTAAAATGTACAAAGAACTCAAGAAGCAAGTCTCCAAAACACCAAACGATCCAATTAAAAAGTGGGGCACAGAACTAAATAGAGAATTCTCAATAGAGGAGTTTAAAATGGCCGAGAGACACTGGAGAAAGTGCTCAACATCCTTAGCCATTAGGGAAATTCAAATCAAAACAACTCTGAGATACCATCTCACTCCTGTCAGAATGGCTAAAATCAAAAACACCAATGACAGTTTATTCTGGAGAGGATGTGAGGAGATGAGAACACTCTTTCACTGCTTGTGGGAGTGCAGATTTGTACAGCTACTTTGGAAATCAGTATGGAGATTCCTCAGGAAAATGGGATTCAGTATACCACAAAACCCAGCAACTCCACTCTTAGGCATATACCCAAAGGATGCATAATTCATCCAATAATCTGCTCAACTATGTTCATAGCAATATGATTTATAATAGCCAGAACCTGAAAGCAACCTAGGTGTGTGGAGTGTTGTCTTCCTGCCAGCCTGGCTCCAGAGCCGCATCAGTCCCAAATGAACACACAGGAGGCTATATTAATTATGAAGCTGTTGGCTATTTGCTTGGTTTCTTACTATCTATCTCGGGCTGAAGTATTTACTCCATAATTGTTAATCTAAGTATTTCTCTTACCGGAGAAAAGGTCCAGACCTCTTACTTCTGTGGCAGCTACATGATGGCTCCCTGTGTTTCTCCTCCCAGAATCCTCCTCAACTCCTAGTTCACCTATCTTGCTTCCCTGTTGGCCAACAATGCTTTATTCAACAACCAATAAGAGACAGATTTCAGAATGACATCTCCCATTATAGATGCCCCTCAAATGAAGAGTGGATAGAGAAAATGTGGTATATCTATACAATGGAGTAATACTCAGTGGGGGGAAAAATGGAATCTTGAAATTTGCAGTTAAATGGATGGCACTAGAAGAAACTATCCTGAGTGAGGTAACCCAGTCACAAAAGGAGAAACATGATATGTACTCACTCATATATGGATTTTATACCTGAAGCAGGGGAGTGCCAGTGTACAGTCCCACCTCCAGAGTGTCTGGGAAACAGGGAGGACTCTAAGAGAGAGATGCATGGTACCCCGAGAAGGGGAATGTTACAGGATCTCTTGAGTGGACTGGTAGCATGGGGGGAGGGGAGAGGGAGCTGGGGAAAAGTGATGGGGAGAAGAGGAGGGGAGAGGAGAACACGGGGGGGGGCAGCAAGTTTGTGTCGGGGGAAGAATAGAGGAGAGCAGGATGAGATATACTATAATAGAGGCAGTCATTTTTGGTTTGAGGAGAGATCAGGCACTAGTGAGACCTCCAGACATTTAAAAGGATGACACTGTCAATCTTAAACAATAGTGGAGAGGCTACCTTAAATGCCGTTTCCCAATAATGAGATTGATGGCTACCTTATATGCCATCCTAGAGCCTAGGGGCTGATGGAAGCAGAGACAGATACCCACAGCTAAACACTGAACTGAACTCCTGGAAACCAGTTGCAGAAAGGAAGGAGTGATGAGCAAAGGGGTCAAGACCAGATGGGTGAAACCCACAGAAACAGCTGACCTGAACAAGGGGGAACTCATGGACCCCAGACTGATGGCTGAGAGACCAGTATGGGACTGATCCAGATTCCCTGAACATGGGTGTCAGTGAGGAGGCCTCGGTAGTCTTTGCAGCCTGGGTACTAGATCAGTATTTATCCCTAGCATACAAGTGAACTTTCAGAGCCTATTCCACATGGAGGGATGCTCTCTCAGCTTGGACACATGGGGGGAGTGCCTAGACCCTCCCGGGATGATATGACAGACTTTGGAGATCCCCTATGAAGGACCTCACCCTCCCTGGAGAGTGTTGTGTGGATTGGGTTGGAGGTTGGCATGGGGAGGAGGAGAGGGAGAGGGAGCTGGGATTGATATGTGAAGCAAGCTTGTTTCTAATTTAAATTTAAAAAAATCCAAAAAAAATTTTTAAGTAGAAGAATCTTAAAGGATTCAAAAGCAAATCATAAACCCACCCAAGCATCAGAAACGCAAACACGGTAGAGCTTCACCGTTGAGGTGACCACATTGTGTTAAGGTAGTCACTGAGGCCTGAGAATAAAGGAACCTGATCATACTGTTTATAACGGTTTTGAAGAATAAAGAAAAGCAGTAATGCGAGTCTTCAAAGGACAAGAAGTAAACCTAAACCATTAACAAACACCATCCTTGGCATCCCAGAAGGATTTGGCATGATTCTAAACAGACAGACAGACAGACAAGGCAGAGGAAGGACAGAGTGCACCGGAGTCTCTGCTTCACAGTGACCGCTGATGGAAGTTACGGTAATGCAAATGAGACCTGGAGCTCTGCACCTCCCTGGGTAGAATCGCTAGGCAAACTCTTGCTGTATTGGAAATTGACCCTGGAATTCTCTCCCTGGCTTCCTTATGGAAGAAAATAGACGTCTGTGCCCTGTTGGCTCCTAAAAATCGGTGTATTTAATATGAGGGGAATAAACCAGTGACAGCGCAGTTTATCGTGATTTAAACCAGCATTCCACATATTACCCACCCACAATGCCGAGGCTGGGAGCGCCAGCGACAAAGGCAGAAAGCGTCCCGTCGTAAACTTAGCACTTATGCCCAAATGCCATGTAAAACCACTAAACAGGCCTGCGTTTCAGTGAGCGAGCTGTCCTGTCTGTCAATCAGCCTCCTATGTAGTAATCTCTGGGTTTTTATAGCTGTTAGGACCTGCATCGTTCTGAGTCTCTCTGCAGGCCTCACTCTATGTCTCTCTGCATCTCACTGCAGGCCTCACTCGACCCCTCCCACGTCTGACTCCACACCGTACTCCACGCATCACCCCGTGCCTCAACTCACAGTTTCTCCATGCCTCTCCCCATTACCTTCAAAGCAACTGGCCCTTCCTACTCCTGCCAGCCCTAGTTCTGCCTTCCACAATTGTGCTGTGTTGAAAAGGGCCCAAGTAATGTTTTAAAGGCATGAGTTAAACTCAATTACCTGATCATGTAAGGCTTCCTTTCACGTTTATGACCCGGACGGTGTCTTCAAGTCCCTCTGTGACGTGATCCAATTATCGGTGCCACCTGGTGTTATCAGCCCTGACTTCAGTTGACTCTGTGTGGGTCCTAGCTGGGTGTGAGGACTTGTTACTTTCCTGCACTTTTTTCTTCCCCATTATTTGTTTCTGTATTTGCTTTCATTTCGGCGTATTCATTTTCATGTAAGATTCATTGTCTGGGCAGTCATGTGTTGCCTTGTAAATTCCAGCTTTGGTCTTTGTTCTCTTTTTGCATGCACACACACACACACACACACACACACACACACACACATTAATTAATTTCTAAATGATCAGTTTCACTAGTGATTCGTGTTTAAGACACTTTCGGAAGATTGTGTCTTTGGTTTGAGAAGGTCATTCGGAGGCAGATTGCATCTTCTTCCCTCAATACAGACACCCACACTGCCTGAATTGTGGGTCAGATCTGTCTGTCTGTCTGCTGGGACACTTGCCTTGGGTAAAGCTATGTGTAAAGCTGCTGGGTTTGTAACACCGAATCTCAGTATGGGTTGATAATGCTCAGTGGTAGGTGGAGTCCATTGGTTCCAACACACCAGGGGTCAAATGATTGCATTAACCATGCAGCTCAAGACTACAAAGGTATTCATGACTCCTGAAAAACAGCAAAATAACTGCAATCCCCCCAAACCTAAAGAGGATTTATTTTATGAGAGAGAGAGAATGTGTTTGTAGGTGTATTGTCCTCCCATCTGTCTGTGTCTGCCCCTGTGTCACACATTCAGATGCCCTCTGACACCAGAAGCAGGTATGTGACCCAGTATCTGGAACTGGAGTTACAGGCCGTCGTAAACCACCTGATACTGGTGTTATGGGTGCTAAGAACTGAACTCCCATGCTCTGCAGAGGCAGGGAGGGCTCTCAGTCACTGAGCTGTCGTCCCAGGCTCCTCCCAGTTTTTGTTTTTCCCACAGTTCCTTCATCCAGATAATTGCAGAGCAAGGACACTAGCAGTGAGTGACAAACACGGTTGGGAATAGGTAATTGTAATAACAAAGTTCATAGGGAGAGGAGTTAGGCTCGGGGTATGGTTACAGAGGGCCGTGCGACGCCCACTGCGGTCTTTCTGTTCTCCCTGAGCTGAGCTCCGTGTGATTATGAACATGGTTGCTAGTCAGGTAGAGAAGAGTGGACCCCGGGGAACCAAAGAGAGTTGGGGGACAACACAGAGAAAAGCCATCTATTGTGTTGTGTCAGAACTCCGACTGGCTCCCGAGTTTCACATAGGAAGGTCTGATTCTATGTAATAATGTAGTAACACGGAAAACAATAACGTTAGAGGAGCAATATGGACGACAGTGTTGTAAGAAAGAAACTGAAATAAACAGAATAAACACTTTAGGATCCCATTTGTATAAAGTTCAGAAATGGGAAACAAAAGGTTTGATATTAAATCGGTATGGCTTGAGCAGGTGAGAATGGGTTCACCGATTTCTCTGTGACGGTGTTGGTTATATGGGCACATTGTCAGATAATTTGATAGCTGTGTGCTTTTTATTCCTCTTCTTCTGTTACAGAACATTGGTTTACAGATGATTTGAAAATGAGCATGGGCTTGTTTAAAACGCCAAAGGAATTCTTCAGCAAAAGCTTTTATCCAACTGCCTGGTTTCGAGTGTTATAATTCTAAGCCAACCTAAACAGTGGAGAAAAAACACTGTGTACATTGATCGGTGTCACTTCTTGTCACAAGTTTGAGTCATTGGGTGATACCCAGGTTAACTGCAGTCAAGGCACGCCAGGGAACGCTGTCCTCCATGGTGGCCCTCCTACCCCCTGCCACTCACTTTTCCAAAATGCTCTGTAGATGTGTAAATCCCTTGTTTTCTGGGAGACTTGGCTGCATTTCTTCATGAATTTCAAGAAAGCGATACGTTTACTGGATTTTGTGAATTTCTTGCCCAACTTTCATTTAACTCTGTCTTTGTGGCTACTTAGCAACCATTTCATATGAGTGAGATTGATCCCTCCGTCAGCGTCATGGTTGACTAAAGCTATTTAGTAGCTCCTTAGGGATTGGTTATACCTACCCAAGAGCAAGAGAAGGTGCTGTGACACTGGAATTTGTTAAGAGGTTAAATAAATGTCTGAGAAGAAATTTGATTTCCAGTAAAATGTATATTCCAGACATTCCTATCATCTGTCTGTCTGTCTGTCTGTCTGTCTGTCTGTCTGTTTGTCTATCATCTATCATTTATCTGTCTGCCTGCTATCTGTATCCTAGGCTAGAGCATTTGAACTTTATTTTCCTTAAATCACAACAGTCTAAGGAGAGAGATGTATTAACTCATAGATCTGAAAGATAAATGGATTATGGTGCCAGCACTTTTGATTTCTGATTTGGACCTTCAAAAGTGGGCAAATGGCTGGTTTCTTGTTGTGAACTTCTTGGCATTTCTTCCACTCTGTGTTTGACTCCTCTGGTTTCTTTTCTTATGAGAACACTGTATTTGTTAGTTTCTGTGAACTTTTTGCTAACTTAGACATATCTAGGTAGAGGAAATATCAATTGAGCAACTACCTCCTTCAGACTGGCTTGTGGCCACCTCTTTGAAACATTGTCTTTCTTGCTAATTGACACCGGAATCCCAGCCCTCCTTGAGTGGTTCATCCCTAGGCAGGTAGGCCTGGGTTATCTAAGACAGATAGGTAAGCAGGCCTATGGGTTGTATTCCTCCATGGTGTATACTTTTAGTTAGTTGCCACCTCAAGGTTCCTGCCTTGGCCTTGCTCAGTGTTGGACTGGAACCTATAAGCCAATCCAATCCATTCTTCTCTAGGTGGTAGCTGAAGGCTTTTCCCAGTCCGCCCACTGGACTGGCAACCTACTTGCTGATGTCCCCAGCTGCTTATAAAATAATCACTCAGAGGCTTCGTGTTAATTACAAACTGTTTGTCCTATTAGCTCAGGCTGATTATTAACTAGCTCTTACAACGTAAGTTAACCCATTTTTATTATTGTACATTTTACCCTGCCTGGCTCTATCCTGCCTGGCTATTGGCCACATCAATTTCTTTATTAACCATTGGTAATAAAACATATTCACAGCACACAGAAGGGCATCCGACAGCTTTTCTATTTTTCTTTCTAATCAAAAAGGAAGGTTTTATCTTTAACATAGTAAAATTACATATAACAAAACATTCATCAAGCAAGAATTACAGTTATAATATTTAGTTTATTTGTACTTGGCAAAATTAAAGAAAATAATTATTTATCTTGGTTAGTCTCAAATTTAGTATCTAATTACTTTCTATTATGACTAAGGAAAATGATAATTATAACTATTTAATCTTCAGCTCCATTAAAGACCCCAGAAAGATATAATATTACCTGAGTAAACAGGATTTGTATTGCAAGCAACTTCCAAAACAGAGACATCTGACTGCCTGGACAGTCACTCAAAGTTCTTCTGTAACGTTAGGCCATCCGTTGTCAGCCTACAGGCCTAAAGCATCTGACAGACTTCTTAGTGAAGCAGGAAATATTGAAACCATCCTGCTTGTATTGACAGTTTGTCAGTCATTTTTCTCTGTGTCCTGTAGAATGTCTGGCAGACTTCCATGAAACAGGAATCCTGCAGGATTGTCTTATCTCGTTTCGCAAGTTCAGCAGTCACTTTCCTATGGGTCCTGCATGTACAGTTTATACAGTATACACTCAAACAGTCCAGGCAAGGCAGTTTGTTACCCAAATGGCTAGTCTTGCCATATTGAAAGCAAACTCCATAGTGAGCTTCTTTGATGCCCAACATCCTTTTGAAGTAATTGGTTATGCTAGGAGCAGATGGATCTCACTGTCGAGAAAAATCTAAGTTCTTAAGACATTTTAAATGGCATATTCTATAGGTCTTTGGAGTGTTTGAAGATTACCTATCCATCTGAAATATATCTTTGTATATTTAGAAAACCTAACTAGCATTTCTATAATTTTGACTATTATTGATGACTATTAATATTTATTTAACTATACCTTACATTTTTAAATAAGTTGTATAAACATAATACGTTAAACAAGAGTAGAAATATACATGTAGTATAATAAAGTTGACTTTATATTTGAATCAATAAACCAAAATCCAAACCAATGTATTTGAGATTAACAGTTGTTTTTTGAATTAAAGTAGATTCAATACTCTACCCCCTTTTATCATTATAATAGTCTACATTTTTCCCCATCACTTCTATATCATATCCCCTTTTTTTTCTTTAGAAAGTAATTAACTGTGACCATTAACCATTTATAATCAGCCAATTTTAAATGGAAACAAGCATTTATAAACAATATTTTGGGAATTTGGGCATAGTTTTCCATATTAGTTGCAGCAGATTGGGGGTGCTGGCAGTCTTATGGGGATCCTGAGAAAATTTAGGATCATGATTAAATCTTGGCTATAATCTGTGAGGCTGCATTGTCTCAGTTAGTTGCCTTGAAGCTTTTTTTGGAATGTGCGTCACCTGTCCCATTGTTCCCATCAGAGACCTCTCAGGGGGTTTTACTTGATCAAACCACGTTAGCCTGGAAGGAATATTGAAAACTTTAGAAGGCCAGCTTCTAAAGTCTTTGCCCATGGTTCAGAAAAAGGAGCCACAAACAATCGAAGAAACTAAAATCAGAGGGAAAAAAGAATCTACTTACAACATGATCTTTCTGT
Source organism: Mesocricetus auratus (assembly GCF_017639785.1). NCBI lineage: Eukaryota > Metazoa > Chordata > Mammalia > Rodentia > Cricetidae > Mesocricetus > Mesocricetus auratus. The sequence goes on along the minus strand of NW_024429182.1, from coordinate 3,490,060 downwards.
CCATCTCTCTTCATTCTCCTTCTTCATCCAGCCACAAAATGTTTCCGGTTAAATCATTACCATTAGCAATTTTCCAACCCTAGTTGAATTCTGGGGCTGGGATCCGTTTGCACCATGGGAGACAGATAAGGATCTTCACATGGGGGGGCAGGAGTTCTGACTGTCAACTCAAAGGTGGGAGTGGCTAGTGGACATCCCATGAACTCCCTAAGGGTGAGGAAGGTTAGGTCAGAGATTCAGTCATCAGGGAATTCTAGGGGGTCGGGGGGGATTTGTGTGCTACACTACATTTTTTAGTGGACAGATTGAAAGCTAAAAGTTTATATTCAGTGAAAATCACCAGTAAGGCTAAGATGGTCCCTTAACTCCATGTCTGCTTTTCTCCCAGCATGCTTAGGGAGTATTGGGTAACCAAGCAACCTGGTAAGCAACAGAGGAATGCAGGCAAGCTGCTTCTGGTCTGCTGTCTGTACTTTTGCTATGGTTTCCTGCTAAGACACGCTTTTAGCATTGATTTTAGGGGTGTTAAGTCTACGTTTAAGTTGCACAAGAAATGAAACCTGGCACTGTCCAGTGCCCTGTCCTCAGTGGCAGCACAGGCCTTCAGGAAAGTTTTCTTTTTCCTGAGGGTGAGCAAGTGGACTGATTACCTTTGCCATTATCCTCTCAAGGGAAACACAAGCATCAGATCCCTGAGCTGAGATCTTTGGTAATAACACAAGAAGCCTGAGAATCTTTTAGTGCAGGGTTAGAGTAGGTTCTTCTTCTCTATCTGCCAGTGAGGTAAAACCAGGGCACGCTTTTTTTTCTATCCATCTGGGCAGCTATGAATCAACAGCTTTGGGCGTGTAGTAATTCTATGACTTGGATATCTGGGAATGTCTTAGATGGGATGCTTTTGCCTGGGCCCTAAACAATGACCAAATTCCTGTCCATAAGGATAATTGCAGGAAGGCAGATCTCTGTAATTACATAGGAGAAGGGAATGATGACTTGATAGTGGGAAACAGGCCTCACACACAGCTAGGGAGTATAATCAGTGAACTCCAATCCAAATGCATGGGAGAAATTGTGCCCAGTAAATGATCAGACAGTGCTAAGCCAGGGGAAGTAAATCCCAAGATGGTTGCAGAAAGGAACAAGCTACAGGAAGAATCTTCGCAAGAAGCAGCCACTTTTATTCATAAGACTATAATGCCAAATACGACCTTCCTATTGGTTTAAAAACCTCCACGTAGAGCCCCTAGCTCTGGTGGGTCATCTCAGGAAATGATGCCTGTATAATTACCCTTTGATCTTGCGGCTTGTAGCAAAGGAATCCATTGTGTTTCATCTTGTGTGGAAACAAAAGCAGAACCTCCTTTCCAAAGTGGCCCAATATTTGAAGTCAAGATACATTTATCTTCACTTTAGATCAGCTTCGTTTTTAGCCAGTGGTAATGAAACATGTTCACAGCACACATAGCCAGGGGTAATGAAACATGTTCACAGCACACATAGCCAGGGGTAATGAAACATGTTCACAGCGCACATAGCCAGGGGCAATGAAACATGTTCACAGCACACAGAAAGACACCCCACACCACCAGGTTACTCTTGCTCATGGTGTTCATCAACGGAAAACAAACTTGGAAAGACACTGATCTTATCATATTGGGGTCCCTACTTTATGGAATAAAGTTAAATTTAAGTTCCTCATTCAGGGCTTTGACATTAACATTTGGGGGGGTATTAACAAATGCCCCCTCAGCCCTGATAGGGTGGTGTCACAGACCCCGTTATGATGGTCCCCGGTTTTGCACTGGGGTATCAATGGGTTGCATACAGGGGCATGGAAACCACTGAAGAACACTGTTCCCATCACCATACACCAGTAACACAGGTGTAGGCTTTGTCCCCTTTTACCACTTAAGTAAACCCAGGTAGGTGCCAGGTTTCATGGGCCCCTTTTCCCAAGCAGCTGTTAACTGCCTGAGTAATACTGGTGACAGACATTGCCCCTGAGCGCCTCCTTCTTCAGTGAGGGAGACTTACTGGAACCAATCTTATGGAACTCCCATTGGCTATATAAGTAAGGTCATACAGGGGAGTAGATGTCTGAGACTCATGTTTTTGCACCTGTGCCAGTTAGGTTTTCTGTTACTTGCATTTAAAATTTTTTTTTCGAGACAGGGTTTCTTTGTATTGTTTTGGAGGCTGTCCTGGAACTCACTCTGTAGACCAGGCTGGCCTCGAACTCACAGAGATCCTCCTGCCTCGGCCTCCCGAGTGCTGGGATTAAAGGTGTGTGCCACCAACGCTCAAAACATTTGAAATTTTCATACTGGTAGAGTATCCTGCATATTCACGGTAATTTATCCCTACTAAGAGTGCTCAAGGACCCCACCCCATTTTGAAATGTTTCCATATGTAATGAGATAGCTTGGTCATGGAACCCACATCCAAACAAAAATTCTGTATATTTTACATACACCTTATGTACATGTCTGAAGGTAATTTTGTACAGTGTTTTTACTGCACCCGTGTTTTGTCTACACTGTGTGAGGTCAACTGTAAAACCTACCTCTTCTTGGAGGGGTGAACACTTAATACTGGGGGTTCTGAGAGTTCCCGTTTTAGCTCCAGCTTCCTCTGAAGACCCAGGTAGTATGCTGTACAAATTTTACAGTCAATGCATCATTTCCCCTATGATCCACATGGCTTCATTTAATCCTCAAGTCTTAGCAGATGGACAAATGGACAAACCCGAGTTCTTTTCAATTCATTTGACATTACTGCTTTTCAATTGGTTTATCTTGTTAACATTTTGGTTGGTGAGAAAAATCATCATGTGTTAGGGAATATTCAAGTCATTAGTAGGTATGTTTTTGGATATTAGTTACTGAGGGAAGTAGTTTTTAAATAAAATAAAGTGCTGTGTTTTAACACTGCATTAGTTTTCAAGGTTTTTAGTAAAATGCAACAATATTGCATGCAAAGTAATTTTAAAATATTTATTATTTATGGCTCATGTTCAGTTAAGCTGTGGTATAAAACGTTGGGAAGATGATTTGTCTTTCATTTCATCAGAGTTCCCTTTTCATCCCTGGATGCTGTTACAGTGCAGGTTCGTGTCACACTGAGATCTGTGCTTCTCTCTAGATCAGTGGTTCTAGACCAGAGAGTCACGCCCCACCCCCCCAGGGTTTGCGTATCAGATATCCTGTATATCAGCTACTTACATTACAGTTCATCGCAGTCACAGAATCGGTTAATGAAGTAGCACTGTAAATAATGTTATGGTTGGGTCACCACAGCATGATGAACTGTATTAAAGTGTCAAAGCGTTAGGAAGGTTGAGAACCACTGCCCTGGCTGATATTGCTGGATGCTACGTGTTTTGTGTTAGGGATTCTGTAATAATGATCACTTTATTATTATTTATTTATTATTTATGATTAACCTATTGCTGTCTCCTCCCTAGGTTTCCATGTTTTCCCCTCATCTCTAGTTTGTGTGCTTCTTTTTTATTATTTCTGTTACTGAATTCATTACAGGGATGTGCTGAACCCCTGAAAACTCTGGTCCGATTATAAACCTCATAGCTTCCCCTCTCTTTCCATGTCTTGCCTACCTTTCTCTTTCTTCCTTTTCCTTCCCTTCCCTCTTCCTCTGTCTTCCCCCTCCCGTCTCTACCCCTGTCCCTTTCCTTGTCCTTTTCTCCTCTCTTTTCCTGAAAGCCCAAGTGTCTAGTCTCCTCAGTATCCATCCAGACACCCACACACACCGCTTTATGGAGAAGGAACTCTCAAAGAATGCAGCCAAAACTGAATAGTAATGGGAATAAGTAAATGACACAGACGTTTGATGCTACCCATTAAATCAAAGGATTTAACAATAAGAAAAAGCTAATTTAGAGAGATAGGCCAGTGCATTTCAGTGACTTAATGCAGTCAAAGTTTACTTCTCCTCATGCAGAATGGGAAGGAGGGAAGGCACCACCTGAAGCATTGTCCCATGATGCTCCCAGGGGATTGGGAAGTGTAACTTCTGTCACTTCTTAGGGCTCCAGGATGGGTCACCAAAGGCTAATTAATGTAACACTGTCACTCTGACTCCTTCCAGGCAGGAATTCCAATGGGGACTGCCGCGTACAAGTCTGGAGGAAGAATTCTGTATTCTTCCTCCAAAGAAAATGGTTACAAAGGCTTCATGTTTTATGTTGTCCTTAATTCTTACAAAAAACAATTCTCTTTATTGGATTCAAGAAGTTTAACTAAGTGAGAAGGAATTTTAAATCTTCTAGGAGAAATCCAACATCTTCATCGCTAGAATCCTAATCATGCACCTGCTGTGTCATGAATAATGTTGTATTTTTCGGGAAAACAACAAATGAAATACACTGTGGTGTTCAAATTATCATCAGGATGAATGGCCTTTTGCATGTAAGCTGTCATTTACTACCATAATTGCTCTTAAGGAAAGAATAACAAAAATAGGGTCAGATTAAATATGAAGAGCAGTAAGACTGTCTGCTTTTACCTCTAACTGGAATTAAAGTATCAGAGGAAAAACCTTTATGTTAATACTTGTGAAACATAAGAAACCCAGTATCCCTCTTTCCGTCTCATAGCTTCATCTTTAAATAAGCGTGGGGGCATTTTACAGACCCCCAAGTGTTTGGGAGACGGAGTTAACCAGCCAAGGCACTTGTACATGTTATTCATGCAGTCATTTTTATTCAGGGTGCACGCAATGGGTTCATTTGGAATGACAAACTTGTACCTTTCGTGCTTAAAAATTTAAGAATACAATGATCTTACTGAAACTAGATGGAAATAACTGAGATCCAGATAGAGCTTCTTAACGTAGCCATGGCAGCCTGTGCATATAAAATCTTGTCTCTGTGAGTGTGTGAGTGCGTGTGTGTGTGTGAGCATATGTGTGTGTGCATGTTGTATATTTTAAGTGCTTAAGCAACATCCTACAATGACAGTCAAATGGCGACAATAAATACCCCTAGCTATATAAAAATGTCTCCTTTAAGCTAAAACATCTGGTTAGGACCTGCCCAGCCAGAGGGTACCAGGGAGGCTCTTTCAGATATATGAGAAGTTTCACATTTAGCACACCGATTCAGATTTATTCGGTACAATACTAGCATTATGTGATCAAGATGAGTATATTTCCATAGTTTCAGTTAACTAAGAGTGGGAAGCATTGACTTGCAAGTTAGCGGTTTCCCAGGTGACTGTTTAATTAGGTAAATTGCAGACTTAGTCACTCTCACAGTTTACCAGGGATTTCTTTTCTAGGCAGGATTTTGAACTAAATAATCTCTTAAATCCCTTTTAATGATAAGATGCTGTAATTTTGGCAGTACTAAAGATGCATATTTAAAAAATTAATCTCCTGTGTTTGTCTCCCAAAAACCCCCTCTGTCTCTCTCTGCCAGCATTGTGGTTAAGCACCGGGTCATACACTAATTAGGGAAAATGTCTTCTCACCCAGCTATATACCCAGACCAGAAATCTGTTTTTGAGAAAAAGAGAAGTGCATTCCTTAAACATGTATTAGTTTTTAAAATATCCACTTTTCAGTTTTATTTTGTGGGAGGGTGTGCCTGTATGTCACAGTAACATGTGACACCAGGGGACAACTCAAGAGTTGATTTCCTCTTCTGTTGTGAAGGTACCAGAGGTTAAACTCAGTCGTCAGGGCCTCAGTTAGCACAGAGCCATCTTGGAAGCCCTTTAAACTGAACTTTAGTGGTATCCATTTATGAAGGAATCTACAGTGTCATCAGCATTTGTTGCTCTTACAATGGGTCAAAAAGGATGAAAGAAAACACAATTACATAGGAGAATTCAAGAAATGAATAATTCCCATTATGATCAATGAGAAATGAGTCTGTTGATAGGATAAAGAACATTCAGTTAAATTACAGGCAAAGTCCAGTTGAAACAGTTTGCGGGATGGGTCCTCTAAAATGTCGTACACTTTATAGATATTAATCATTACGATCCTGAGTGATTTTATTGATACACAATCCAGGAAAAAATAGTTTACAAAGAAACAAGTACATTGATTATGAAGAAATTCTTTTGAAATATTTATCATGACAAGTTCTCTATGTTTTATTGGCTTTATGCTGTTTCCTTTGCTGCACACCTCAAGTGTGTTTATAACACAATTATCTGTGCTTTATTTTCTAGTTGTTTTTTGTCCTTGCTGCTGGTGGCTGCTGTGGTTTGGAAGATCAAGCAGACTTGCTGGGCTTCTCGACGGAGAGAGGTAGCATTCACATTCTCTAATCTCTGTGAGGGTGTGAGCAGTCGTGGGTCTCTCTGCTCACCATGCATATGCTCCTCCAAGTACAGATTTATCAAATCTGTTTTACGTATTAAAATTGTACAGTATTCTATCTTTAAAGCTTCACAGTTCGGCTGGGTGGTGGTGATGGCGTACTCCGTTAATTCCAGCACCTGGGAGGCAGATGCAGGCAGATCTCTGTGATTTCCAGGCCAGCCTGGTCTACAGAGTGAGTTCCGGGACAGCCAGGGCTTCACAGAGAAATCCGGTTTCAAAACACAAACAAAAACAAATCTCCAAACAAAAAGATTCAGAGTTGACCACCACAATATTGGTTAGCGGCAGTTTTTTTTTTTGACAGTATTAGAATTCATAGTGAATACTGATATTAATTTTGTTAAGTAATTAGTAATATCTTTCCTTTGACATTTAGTTATGGTGTAAGAATGTTTTACAACATTAAGACAGTTCTAAGTACATATATTTATTTATTTTTTTCTATTGGGAGATATCTATTCCTATAGCAGTGTTTCTATGGGGAAAGTGATTCAGATATTTGCCATTTCTTGATCATTTGATTACCCAGTTTTGTCTAAAGAACCAGTCAGCTTGATGCACTTATGTTTCAGAATTAGTCATGATGTTCCTTATAAATCTAACATTGGTTAAAAAAGGGTTAAACTTTCACAAAATATCATCCAATGATATAAGCAGGCTAGAAGGCATAGTTTCTTCTGGTTAGTGGAAAGAAACAGGAAACCTACTCAACTGATGAACAAAATAGCCATATGTATTGTTCTAAGGCTTATACAGTAAACATTATTAGTATCTATGTACTGATCTATCAAGTTCTATTCTATTCTAATATTAGCATCATTGGTAAATTTTTTCCTATATATTTCCCAGCATTTTTAAGTGCCTATGCATTTCCACATATAAGAAAATATTTAAAGCTAATTGAAACAATACAGAATACTTGAAGTTATAGAATGACTTTATATGACTCAAATTTGTTTCCTATGTTTTCAAAACTCAGTGCCTTTTAAGGTACTTGGATTCTTGAAGTTTTCCTCTCTCTGAGCTACTGCCCGTCTTAGTCCTGTGTTCCTCTGTGATTCAATACATGACTAGCCCGGCATCAATGAGAATTGACTTAATCCACCCCATGATGAGAGAAAGCTGAAAGGAGCTTAATAAATACGGACACATGTGAAATTCTGTGCGGATTCTAACGTCTCTGGTTCTGGCAGATGGTGTTCCACAGTGAACAGCCATAAGTCTTGATGGTGGTGGTCAATGGGAAGGCCACTGGTAATGGAATAGAACTGGTGACAATGTATTTTCCTAACTGCCAGGATACAAGTGAACCAGCAGTGGCTTCCGTCCTTCTGTATTCTGGAGCAGTGTTTAGATTTCTGCTCTCAGAGTGTACAAAGTTCTGCTTTGCTACTGCAGCACTATGCAGAGATGCAGACCCCCCTGCTGCAGCACCATGCAGAGATGCAGACCCCCCTGCTGCAGCACCATGCAGAGATGCAGACCCCCCTGCTGCAGCACCATGCAGAGATGCACAGTCCCCTGCTGCAGCATTGTGCAGAGATGCACAGTCCCCTGCTGCCGCACCATGCAGAGATGCAGTCTCCTGCTGTAGCACCATGCAGAGATGCACAGTCCCCTGCTGCAGCACCATGCAGAGATGCACAGTCCCCTGCTGCAGCACCATGCAGAGATGCAGTCCCCTGCTGCAGCACCATGCAGAGATGCAGTCCCCTGCTGTAGCACCATGCAGAGATGCACAGTCCCCTGCTGCAGCACTGTGCAGAGATGCAGTCCCCTGCTGCAGCACCGTGCAGGGATGCACAGTCCCTCTAATCCTTCTAATGTTCCTTGTATCTGACCATGCATAGGTGCTCTGTTGAATTTCCTGGCTTCGACACCAGACAGTGGCGGTACATGCCTTAAATTCCAGCACTCAGGAGGCCGAGGCAGGCGGATACATAAGTTTGAGGCCAGCCTGGTCTACAGAGTGAATGCCAGGACAGGCAGGCTGCAATGCTACACAGAGAAACCCTAAAAATAACCAAAATAAAAGAGCCTTGTGAGATGTAACTAAGTTCAGTTTGAATTTATATATGAGTCTTTACGTAACTAAGCTTAGAAACAATGTAATCATTTACTATCTGAAAATAAAACATATATTTACTCTTTGAAAAAGCTATTATTTACATATCTACTGTTCCCTATTTAAATTACAAGTGGATTTTGTTTAATATTCGTCACTTCAGAGTAGTAATGCTGTTTTTTTTTTCACATTAGAAGTCTTAATACATTTGGATTGTGTGTTAAAGCCTTCCAAAGTATTCAGTGGACTTGGGAAGTAGTAGCGGAAACCAGTGAGAGCTATGATTCTGTTGTTAATACCACAGTCCGTGAAAGCATTTCGCTATGGCCATGGTTTCTTCTCAGTGTGAAGTCTTTTTCTCTAAAGACAGAGAGGTAGTCTTTTCTGTTATATATTTGATTTGCTCACCCCAGTCATAACAGACAGACCTGCAGGGTGAGAGCCCGTCACGCCACCATGCATGCAGGGTTCAAATATGTCATAGATCTTCCTTCAGTTCTATTTTACCAAATACCTTTAAATGAAAGACATTACATGTTGTAGGAAAATGTCATATGTTAATGTGCACAGTAAACACGACAGTATCTTGGCTGACTGTTGAAGACCAGATTAGACAATGACTTTTATTTGAGAATTATCCCAAAGTTCGTTTTTGTAAGGTCCGGAGATTCCAGCGACACTTGTTGACTAGTGATGTTTTCTGATCTCTACATCTTTTCAAAGTAACCCCATGCACTTGTGATGATAATTGTACTTTCAGCAAATATGTGATCAGAGGCAAGTCTTGTGCTAGGACTCAGACTGTTGTGTGCCCACCGTGTGAGACCCTCATTCATGTTGTCTACATGGAAATGAGTCTCTGTCTCAGAAACAGAGCTACTGATCATTGCTAAACCTCTGTGATGGACAGAACGTTAGTTGATCTGCAGTGATATTTTTTTCCTCATAATATTTGTGATTGTTTTATAAAGCTGTGATTCTCCAAATATAAGGACTGTTTAAAATGAGAAGGTTGAGTGGGGGGGGTAGAGTAGGGGGAAGAGGGAATCGTAGGTTAGAAGACAGATCAGGCACCAGTGTAACCTCTAGTGATCTAAAGGGATGACACCAATTGGCAAGCTAAGCAATAGTGGAGAGACCACCTCAAATGCCTATTCCTGATAGTGAACTTGATGTCTATAACCATCCTGGAGCCTTCATCCAGTGACTGATGGAAGCAGAGGCAAACACCCACAGTTAAACACTGAACTGAACCCAAGGAACCCAGTGACAGAGAGAGAGGAGCGATGAACAAATTGGCAAAGAATGGGCTGGCAAAACCAGCAGAGACAGCTGATCTGAACAGGGGAGAGCTCTTGGACCCCAGACCGACAGCTGGGAGGCCAGCATGGGACTGATCCAGACCTCCTGAGTGTGAGAGTCAATGAGGAGGCCTGGGCAACCTATGGGGTCCTGAGCAGTGGATCAGTGTTTATCCCTCGAATACTAACAGATATCATGTGTCCATAACACAAAGAGGGTTGCTCTCTCAGCCTGGACTCTTATGGGAGTGCCTGGACCCTACCCTGAGTGAAATGACAGACTCTAGATATCCCCTATGCAGAAGGAATTGGCAATAGGGTGGGAGGCTGGAGAGGGGTGGTGGGGAGGTACAGGAGGAGGGGGAGGGAGAGGGAACTAGGATTGACATGTAAAACAAGCTATTTAAAATTAAAACAATTAAAAAAACAAAAAAAATGAGAATAACTTGAAAAGTCATGTGTTGGGTTTACAACAAACCATATTGCCTTTTCTTCTCTGATCCCTTGGTTCCTCTTAAACTTGACTATACTTTTTGTAATATAATCTTAACATCATGATTATTTCTCCTATTAAATAGAACACATACAAGTTCAGGGGATTTTAAAAAATCTTTAAATATTTCAATTTTGATATTACCTCCTCGACATGGTTTTTAAAGTAACTTACCCTCAACATAATATGAAGACTTTCTTTTGGACACTGCTAACGAATGGAAACAATAAGGGAATATTGGTTAGTGGAAATTAACACACTGGAAGGTGAATGCATTGTCACTTTTTGATCTTTTTTACACAGGTATTGAAAACATTAACTTCAAGGATACATTCTGGTTTTACCAGTCATTTACATTACAAAACTATTTGTTTACACAGGATGTGTGCCAAAGCATGGCTTGATTGACGAGGGCTGTTCTCAGTGTCTTCATCTGAATGTGGGAATTTGTGCTTTTTTAAAAAAATGTGTGTGTTTAGTCCACATGCATTTCTGTGCACCATGCGAATGCCTGGTGTCTACAGTGCAGAACAGGGTGTCTGATACTCTGAAACTGCGGTTCCAGATAGTTGAGCTGCTGTGTGGATCCTGGGTGTTGAACCCAGGTCCACGAAAACTATCCAGTGCTCCTCACCACTTGCCGTCCAGCCCTGAGCTAGAAATTTCCATACTTAAGACAAATCAAGATGTTCTCGTTTCTTCTCATAATCATATACTTGACTAGCAAAATACTCTGACTGTATTAATAGTTAAAAGAAGTGAAGTGTTTTCCACCTGGAAACTTATTTTCGCATGTCTTGAGTGATTTAGTCGTAGTATGTCTTGGTGAAAGTCTAACAGCCAAATCCACATTCATCAGCCTCATTTTCTTTCAACTCCATCTTATCCGTGAATCTTTAAATGCAGAGCTCATTTCTTATAGCAGGATATTTCCTTCCTAAATTCAGTTATATGTCCAGTCCTTCAAATTTTCAAAAATATTAACATACAATTTTATCATACTTTTAACAAGACTTTTCTAGAATATTATACTCCGCTTGTGATTAAACATCAGCAAGATTAAAAGAAGGAAGGTAACATGCCTGGCATAAAGAGATATCCTATGAACTTAACCATACATTTCTGAGTCCTACAGCATAAGATCTAGATTTGAGTTTATTGTCATTAGCCTGAACATTTAATTGAAAATGATCAACTAAAACTTATGTGTAAGTTCTGGGAACTTTGAGTTGAACTGTTTTTCTTACTGTATTCCAGACTGATTTGTAAATATTGATGCCAACAGAAAGGTCATGGGCTAAAATTTTGAGAAAAATCTCCTACTTTAAACCACATTCAATACATTACATGTAAACACACAGTACTTAGGGAGCTCCTGGATTATTGTGTTATCCCAGAGGGTGAGGAATGTATGATCTTTGAAAAACTCCTTGGAAATCAGATTAATAGTGGAAATGAGTTAAGATTATGACGTTTTGGATAATTGCATGGCACAACTAATATGCTAACATTTTCAGTAGTTTTAAATAAAATATGAAAAGTATTTCCTGAAATGATAGTTTTTAAAAATGTTGAGCATTATCATTGTTTAGGCCTGAATAAACCATAAAGCCGTACATCTTATTATTCAGACACGTCTCTATATACAAATATATTGGATACACATGCTTAAGTCTTTATACCCCAAATTTTTATTCTTTATCTGAAATTTGGAAACGCTAATTTAATTGAGATTTCCATAATTGACTATACTGTATTTAAATCATTTCTACCCTATCCATGTCCTCTTCAGCTCCTCTGTGTTGTATGTGAGCATACTCACACCCTACTGAATTCAGTTAGTATCTCCTGTGCAAGCACCCATATTGTTGAGAGGCTCTCTGTCATGTATAGAAGAAACTACCTTGCAGCAGTTATTCCTGTCCACTGGTTCTTAACACACCCCAAACCCCGATTTTCCCTGAGCTTTTAAGTGTAGGGCGTATGCTTTAATTAGCTGGATTTGGGCTGAGCACCCCATGGTTACTTCTGTAAACTTTGACCATTGTGGATCTCTGTAGAAACCCCTGTCTTCTGCAGAAATAACAGTAATGGGGACTTAATGTCACACTTACCTGTGGATGTAAGGAAAGTATTCAGAATACAGCTGGTTAGTTCAGGGACACTACAGCCGTAGATTCTCTTCTGTGTCTCTCACATCTCCAAGTGAAGTTCTTAGCTGGCTTTACAGTATCAGGCATGGATTCTCCCCTCTAGAATGGGCTCTATGCCCTTTTGTCTTAGGAGATTGGTCACTGTTTGGTGCCCAGACTTTGCTTTGTTTGCTGGTTTGTCAGCCCCAGTTTTGATACAGATATTCTCTACTCTGGAGCAGAGAAAAGAGATTATCTCTCTAAAGTCTGGACTAAGAGCAGGAGAAAAAAATAAAATATTCTAGCATAAGGTAGTGATTTGCTTTTAAAGCAAGGGAGATGTACACTTGGGCAGCAAATACAACTTGTGTAGTATGTGCATTATCCTCCCGCTTTAAAGGAAAATTCTTTAGTCCAGTAATTAGATTTTAAATACTATATTCTCCAGATATGTAACTGCCTAGTTCTTCAAAGTTCACTCATTCAAAGATACTAATGGATGACTTTTGCACATGAAAACAATTTCATTTTTAAAAAGATTCTTGACGGACAGTCTACCTTCTTACTTTGAGATGTTATGTAGCACAGACGTTTTAATATGAAACATGCTGCTCTTTCTTCCAGTAACTTCCAACCCTATTCATAAAATCAAATCTTCGTCTCTTAAAACTTTCTTCATCTGCGACGTACACAGCATCCTCATTCTGGCAACTTGTGTTCATGGGAATGACACATCGTGTTCATGGGAATGACACATCGTGTTCATGGGAATGACACATCGTGTTCATGGGAATGACACATCGTGTTCATGGGAATGGCACATTGTGTGCATGGAAATGGGCACCGCCAGTCTCAAACAAATACCTAAGCTAGAGCCACAAAAGAACTTACAAGTTTAGACTTTTTTTGCCAAAAAATTGTATTTAATACTTGCCCGAAGAGATACAAGGTTTCCTTTTTCCTGCTTATGTAGTCTGGAGGCGAGTGCTGCCAACGTAGTAACTCAAGAAGCTATAATTCAGAGTTAACTCTGTCAGATTCCAATGAACTGTATAAAGAATTCCAAAGATAACCTAAATGAGAGCAGGTTTGATTAATAATTGACTACTTATAATGTACCCTAAGCATCCCTTGTTGTAGTGGACATATACTGTGGACTCTGCAATGAGAAGACAGGATCAACCCTTATTTGATGTAACTCTTAGGAAGAAAGAGCAATGCTTGCTTCGTTCCTGCCCCAAGAATGTTTATTCTATATTTAGTGAAAGGCCTTTCACTGGGTTATTTAAAGATTGATGTAATTGTATAAAATTCATATTTATACAGAGAAAATAGAAACAAATTAAATTTCTTAGTGTACTTCTAAAATTGTAAATGTAATAACCTATGTTTTCATTAATCATTGTTGAATAGTTGAAAGGTTTTATTTCACTTGTCACTGACCAGGATCATGTTGTATACATTCACGGATGAAGTGACAGCTACATCATCTTACCAGCAGTAGTCATGTAAATTTTATCATTTGGAGAACATCCTAGTCGAGGGAGATTAAAATCTGTTAAAAAGCATCAAGTATGGTTAGGGCCAACATTTAAAGGATTATGCTATAGAGTTAATATATGTCAAGTGTTTATCTGGTGTATCCCTTTTAAATGTAACAAGCTTCACTAAGTATTAGTTGTGTTCTTTGTTGTCTATATGTAAATAATAGACATTGAATTATATGTTACTGACATGAGTAGAAACTCCTGCACATCTTGGACTGTTTTCTTTTTCTGTATCTTTCTCCAGCAGTGCTTCTCTTAAAGTTTTTAAAAATATTTTGTTATTTTGAGTGTGTGTGTGTGTGTGTGTGTGTGTGTGCTCTGACGTGTTTGTGTGGCATAGCCCCTGTGTTGAAGTCAGAGAACATCTCTTTGGAGTTTTTCTCTCCTTCCATCTTTTCCTGGGTTCCAGAGACAGAACTCAGGTCCATGGGGTTGCAAAACAAGGTGCTGCCTGGTTTTATACAAGCATGACACAGGCAGAGTCATTTTGGAAGAAGTACAAGCATGACACAGGCAGAGTCATTTTGGAAGAGGAACCTTCATCTGGAAAAATGGCCCCAGCAGATTGTTCTGTGGGCAAGACTGTGGCGCATTTTTGTGATTAACGATTTAGGGGAAGAGCCCAGCTCATTGTGGGTGGTTTCAACCATGGATGGTTATTCTAGCTACTATAGCAACACAGACTTGAACCTGGTGTGTGTGTGTGTGTGTGTGTGTGTGTGGTTTATATACATACATACATATATATATATATATATATATTACTTTTTGAGTTTGTAGTGTAATTATGTTTCTACCTCCAAGCCATCCCATACATTCTTCCTTGTTCCCTTTCTAATTCATGTCCTCTGTTTTCAATTGTTGTATGTCTATATGCATACATAATTGTGTTCATTTTTAAGCTTCTTTAGTGTTCTTGTATTGTTATATATTGCATGAATTTTTATAGAGTGATATGAAAGAGTTGAGTTTTGACACTGGGTTCAACACAATAAAAGTTGACTATCAAAGTGATAATGTTTCTGGTGTTCTGTATTAACTTCATCCATATTTTATAAATTGATGCTTAACCAAAGAACTTGACCACAGTCCTATAGTCAGAACTGAGACAAATTCTCACATGGACTGAGCACTCTGCTGTACCATACCATTGTACCTGCAGAATTCTTTGTTGCCTGTGTATCATGGGGCCATCACTGTGCATATTTTAACCCAGCGCAGACTTCACGGGTGCTTCGTTTTGTAAGCTAAATATGAACATTTGTAGTCTATCCATCCAGTTCTAATGTAAGGGAAAATGCTTCTAGTATGATGATTTTAGCTAGCCTGATTATTAAGCCCAGGACTAAGTTAATTTCATGCCAGGATAAACTTTTCTTAATTCCTTATTTCATATTTAATGTAGAGTAAATTTGTAATGTCAATTATATAGTGCTGCGTTCCCAGTAACTCAGTTGCCTGTTTGTGACGTAGAGACAGGTAATAAATACACTGATCGATCCTGGCACTGTGCACAAACTCAGTCACTAGCAGTGGTTCAAAGGGCTGTGATCAGAAAGCAAACCTCTGGGGTCGATTTCCTGTCTCCTGCGGATCACGCCCCCCATCTCCAGGCATCACAGCACTAAGTGCGGGCTGCCTTTAAGCAGAAGATGACTTCTGCAGTGCTGAGAGTGCCGTTCATTTCTTTTCAGGTTCCTTGAGGTGCTTGTAATTGTAATTTGATTTAACTCCTTGTCATTTAATGCCATGAATTGTCCTTTAATCGTATTTATGCTACACATTCTTTAAAGTGTATCAGATGAACATAGTATTAGCTTCACTCACAATTCCTGTTTTGGAAACCAAACTACTGCATGTGAATTATTTTACGTGGGAAACACTCTGCTGAGGTTTAGCTCCACGTTTGCCCATGGGCATCAATCTGAACTAGAGTCTACTCCACAGCTGAGTCTGAAGTGGACAGTTTTTGTTTATTCTGAGGGCTGGGGATGAGAACTGTCTTCTCCCCTCAGAGCTCCTTTTATAGACATAGTTTCCTATTTCTTTGGCAAATTGGTATTATGATGTTTTATTCTAGGAATAGGAGAGACTGTTTAGAAGCCATTTTTCTTTTTATCAGAAGCCAACACAGGCAGCTCGCCTTCAGCACAGAGCGCCGTTCCAGTGATGGACGGCCCCGCTATTGCTTGGAGAATCTGTATTTGGCTACCAGATTAGCTAACGTAAATTCAACACTATGCATTTCTTTCTTGTCTTCACATAAATTATAACAGGTATCATATCTCTTAGCTTCAGAGTTCAAAGTTGTCTTCTTGTCCAGCCCCTTCATTTTCTCCATGCCACTAACCTGTCAGCTTTATTTTCTAGCTGTATTCTTTTAACATTATTGTATACATATATATATATATATGTCAGCATACATTCTTTTTCTACATTTTCCCCCCATAAGTGGCATCATAGTCTGTATTACCCATCTATCAGGTTTTTAACCTCTTAATCTTTAAAAATCTAATAAATTATTATAATTTTAAATTATTTGCCATCTTAAAAATAACATTTACATGATTTGATGAGATTAAGCATTTTTCTTTTTCTTATCATTATTTCTTTTATTGCTTTTGTGAAGTATAGTATAGTACATATATTTTTCTAGTTGTTTTATATTTTGAGATCAAAACACAATTACATTATTTTTCCCCTTTCCTTTTGTTCCTCCAAAACCCCATATAACTTTCCTTGCTCTCTTTCAAATGTATGTATGGCCGCTTTTTCAGTAATTGTTACGTACACACACACACACACACACACACACACACACACACACACACACAAACATATATTCCTAGGGACATGAATACAACATCGCTTCGTCTGTGTGATGATACTTGTATGTGTGTTTTCAGGGCTCTTATTTGGCATCAGAAACCCGATTGATGTGCTCTCGCTGGCTCCTCTGCTCCCAGCTGTCCTCAGTTGTCCTTAGTTCTTTGTGTAGCGTTAACACCTAGTGACCTTCCCCTGTTCACGTTAGCACGAGCTGAGCTCATGTGTCGGTGTGTGTGTGCATGTGGCTTAGACCTTACATTTGCACCCTTCTGACGTTACTAAGTGACAGGATCTAACAGTAAACTCAGTACTGAGCTGTTTCTTAAGAACTTCTAACCTTCTGCATAGTTCAGAGATGTTCTAAACTCACGCATATTTTGACATTGCTCTTCAAAACTTTATGGCTCTTACTAAAATTTGTAACAGTAGCACAGGAAATCAGTACTTCAGTAAGACATCTAGGACACTAGAGGCCAAGCTAAAACCCTACATCGTTCAACTGCCATATTGAAAAGCTTTTTTTGAGTAGTGTGTACTTGCTTATGTGTATGTGACACTGTATGTCGGTGTAGTAAGATGATGTAGTGATAAGGTCATTGTATTACTTATTTATAGATTTTTTAATCTTATTTTCTGAAAGAATGGTGTTAATTTATGCCTCTCAGGCACTGGATTTGCACTCTGGGGCTTTAGAAGTAGAATTTAGAATTTTGCCTAAATTGACTCTAATGACTTTGCATCACGGACTCTCCAGTTGCTAACAGCTCAAATGACCAGAATATCTAAACTAAGTTTACAGTGGTCAACATTTGCAAAGTATGTGCAGTTGAAAAGTTGAACAGTCCACATATCATTTGGAAACCTTCTTAGACCATCTTTATGATCAATTACTGTTATCTATCAAATGTTTCTTTAGTTCAAATTTTTTAAATGCCACATTATTATTATAAAGTAGCATTAATTTCCACAAATATGGAGGTCTAGTTTTTTTTTTTAGCTTCAGTAGAAATGCCAGTGTCTGTCTTTAAGTTCCTCCATAAGTGGACTCAAGCACAGTCCACAGCTGAAGCTGTCTTAGACTTTACAACATATAAGGCTCAAAGTTTTGAATCTAAATACGAGATATCTACCATTCCCAGAAGGAGGATTTCCAATACATCATCAGTGTGAAACATCCATCTCTTGAAAGTGGGGCCTATATTATTACTTTTAGAATCCTATTTTGCCTGGCAGATGCACTACCATAAAGTAAGCAGTAAATCTGTTTTGCTTCCTTTAGATAATTAGTAATTTACATATAACCTTTGGCTATTCTTTTATCTTAGAATACTCATATAAGTTGCATAAAATTGTTATCCATGTAGAAAGTGCTTTGAAATGCAAAATATAATTAAGTTCTCTATTATTTTAGGACAGTCGTGTTGCTAAATGATGGAGTTGAGACTATGGTGAATATTCAAGGAGCCTGAATGGAGTATGGAAGGAAGTTAAATTATAACCTCTGCAGATTACTTTGTTATGTTTTTAAATCAGTTGAGACAAATGAAAATGCCAGAGTACTTAGAAGACTACAGCCTTTCTTAGATAAACATGTTTATAAATAACCTGGTGTCTGGGTGTTGTGCTGGCTTACGTATTACGCAAAGTCTGGTATTCAGAGCTGTTTGGTGGCAGGAGCAGCTCTGTCTCAGGCGTAGGTACAGACTCAGGAAACTGCCTAAGGATTCTGGGCTCCTGCACATTAATAACGAGGCAATGCTATCATTACTGGTGAATTACATTCCAGGTCATGGGGACTAAAAATAAGTTCTGCAGACGGCGAGTCAGAAAATGTCTGTCCAGTTGGGCATAGCAAAATTAGTAGAATCTCTGACACCCTTAAGACACAAAGTGGTTCTGTTGTTTTGATGCAAACCTAAAATTTTCAACAAGTTTTGGTGTTGGCTGAGCTTAGAATCTGCTTTAGTGTGAGCATTATGGTGTTCATTATCTATTGGGTGAGTTTTTATGCTGTTACAGAGTAGTCTTGATGTCTCACTAGTTAGTGTTAGTGTAGTCTTTAGACCCTGAGTGTGCTTTTCCCCTTGGGTGTGTTCTATATGAACTCCTGGGCATCAGTTAATCTCTAAGGTATGCTGGTATAATTTCCCTAAGTTGAAAAAAAAGACATCATTTTTCTGCAGATTAGAGTAATTTAAGCTTTCATATTAAAATTTATCTTCTATTTAATGTTTGTGGATGTTAAATTTGTCATGAAAAACTCATATTAATTAAATGTATTTTCTGGTAATGTCATTTAGTGGTACCATGCATTCCAGCAACCTGTTCAAAGACAGAATTATTGGGGTTAATTTCATTTGCACTGTTTCTGTTGATGTTTTCTATTTTTAATCCAAAATTTTAGCTATCCTGATTGAAGTTGTATATTAACGTGTTCTCTTTGATCAGCGCCTAAACATATTTTTCCTTATTTTCATTAAGCAGATCTAATTTTTAGGTCTTACAATTAGCAGATAACCTGCCCATTAATGAATAAAGAAGAAATATTTTAATAACAGTTCCCTAGTTTTCAAATCAAATAAATTTCCCAGATTCTTCTGGCAAGGAGATTTATACATAATGAGGAGCAATCCCACTGTCCGTGATCCCTTTCTGTTTAACCTCTGTAAAACCTTTATAGCCTTTCCCTATTGATAAGTGAGTCCATCACCCTTTATCTGTTTGTCACAATATTTAATATGCTTCATTATTGTGCATAGAATTGCCTTTTATTTCTCTGGAGATAAATGTTTGTGGATTTCAATTGAAGGTGACTTTGTACTGAAAGCTGGCAGTTAACGATAACGGCGAATAACTTTTCATGAATGTGGGTGCATAGAAACCGGTCTGGCAGAGGTTATCCCACACATAGTAAGTAGCCCACACACTTGGTGCAGACTGCTAAATCTAAGTCACACGTGAACGTTACGAACTGAAAATGGGGGCGCTAGTTCATAAAGTATTTCCACTGAGGGCAGGGTGTGACCTTGTTAGAGCATGTGCTAGCTTTTTGTGTGACGGAAGAGTCCGGGTGCAGAGCATTTGTAGCTTCTGTCCGGTCCCGAAGCACAGACGTCCTCCCTATGGTGCCGGTGTCCCTTGCTGCCTGTTCCCACCAAGTGCGCAGAGCCTGGACCGAACTTAGAGTTTGTCCCAGCTGTCAGGGGAGATGGTGGGTCGGAAGTAATCGCAGACAGTTTCCTCGTAAGGGTTGCAACACAATTGATTTGGGGTATCAGATTTCACTTTAATTAAATCTAGCTTTCAAGACAATGTGTCCGTATCTCTCAGAATTAGAATGAGCTGAGGTTGCGGCTGAAAGCGTGTGCGTGTTCTCATGCCTTCCTAAAGCCCTTCTCTCTAGGTCCTGCAGGTGGACGCTTCTCCCTTATCTTTCCTTCCAGATTTCTTCTGCGCATGTTCCAGGAAATGCAAATATGTAATCCCACATCAGTCATTACTTACATGAAATAAGTTTCATAGCTTATCAAGCCCGAGATATCATAACATCCATGGCAAAGCAGTTTCATGTGTTATCTAAAGAGAAGAAAATGCCGGAAATTAAGCAATGGCATGGTAGGGATTGCCAAGGGCATCCCAATGTCAGCAATTGTGATCTGTATAAAAGTCCCCGTGTTGGAGGAACATCAGTGCAGTGTGTCCCTTCTCCCACACAACATTTTTTTCTAGTGATATCACGTGGGTATCTTCTTTGCAGATTTTATTTCTATTTCTACAGACATGTACTGTCTCACAGACTATGTCCTAATTTACTTAATCCCATATTCATACACTCACTACTTTTCTTTTTAGCTGCTGAAACCCCTTATACCTATTTTTTTTTCCTTTGGTATCTTTGTGAGTGTGCCAGGTGTAAATCCTGTGCGAGCTTTTTGACATACTACATTCACTCTCAGGTGTAAATCCTGTGAGAGCTTTTTGACACATTGTATTCACTCTCAGGTGTAAATCCTGTGTGAGCTTTTTGATACACTGTATTCACTCTCTCTATGCTTGTCACCATGTTTCTCTTCAGAGAGGTTTTTTTAAGGGTATTGTTTCCTACCAGTTGCATGAAGAGCAATATGAAGAGAACTGTAGTTTTGTGATTTGCAGAGGCCTCCCTGAGCTTTCAGTCGGACTTCCCAGGGGAAGCTGGCCTTGCATCAGTCCCAGCATGTCAGAGGGCAGCGACTGGGATGGAACGTCTCCACTAAGTTCAGACTTTTGAGAGGGAATGCACCATTGCCCTAAGTGCTGTGGTGTTTCAACCGCAAGCTTAATGGTTTTGAAACACCGGAAACCTGGGAAGAAGTTGAACAAGAAAGGTAACAATGGAACCATCTTTGCTCACCATAGGAATATGGCCTATCAGACTAACTCACCTCCTTACAGAATAGTCCGGGCAGGTTCCCTGTGGTTGGAGATGCTCCTACAAGGATGCGTGCCCCATGGATAGGAGTTTTCTGACTTGGCAAATACCTCCAGCGATTCCATACATGAGACACTATGGAGAATTCTGATTACCTGCTTCTCCAGGAAGTAGCATTTCATTGTATTGTGGTTATATTCCATTTTTGTCCGGAAGTGATGTTGAATACGTCACATGTTTTTGTATATCTGTAGACACGTATTATTTTTTTTCTTAAGCAATATGTTCTATTATAGTAGTGTACTTACTGGTATTTAACCTTACCTACAGCTTTGTAATGGATATCTTACATTTCTATTAAGTTATAATCTAACTTCTTTCTGCTCTTTTACGTTTTAGGGTTTATATCAATATCCATGAAAGATACCAGTTTTTAGTTTTTCCCTTTTGTTTATTTTTCAACATTGGAAATTGATGTTATGCTCACACTTCCAGAGGATGATGTGGGAGTGCTTCCTGTTCTCTGCAGTAGGAAATTCTGCTGCAGTGTCTGTGACTCTGCTGAAGAACCGTTTGTGACTGGGTCGGCTCTGGAGCCCTGTGACAGTGTCGGTGTCATCTATGGAAACGATTGACTTATGGTTTTCTTTGTGTGAAAATTACCTTAGTCCGATCTTACTGTTTTATATAGTGTACTAAGTAAATGCAAATCAAAGTAAATTAAGTAAGTGCTAAATCATAAGAGAAATAGGTATTTGTTAGAAATTAAGGAATTGTAGCCGGGCGGTGGTGGCGCACGCCTTTAATCCCAGCACTCGGGAGGCAGAGGCAGGCGGATCTCAGAGTAATGGTTAGTGAGCAGGAGACAAAGACCAGGAGATGTGTAATCTCGGAATGAAGCAGCCAGGTCTCCAACGAGCACTTTCCATCAGACCCATGGTCCTGGTGACCCGTCCTACTCACCCAGAAGACTGTCAGACTTCCCGTTGAATTCGTGCATTCTGTAAACATGGAGTTCATCCATAGACTTTGGGGTTTGAGCATTATGTTATCTGAACTATTTTAAAAATACTGCCATCTTTTCTTCAGCTTGACGTATAGATCCAGTACAGTAATAGGATCCCAGAGGGTCTTCAGAAAACTGTCAGACTGGTGCTACAGTCCCACAGAGACGTGCAGGGTACTCAAGTTGCCTCAGATTCTGGAAAGGGATTAAAGTTACAATACACACGCCTCTTGGTTTTCCAAAGTCACCACAAAGGTGCAGGATTAAAATAATGTGGCGTAGAGCACTCACAGACACAAGTTAACGCAGTGGGCTTGAGTGAAGTGGGATCTACTGATTTCTAAAAGGAGTGCAAGCGCTTTTGTAGGCTATGTGTCATCTTAGGATGTTGTCCTGAATCTGCTGGATCCAGGTACAGATGCCTTACTCATACATAACCTGTGAAGTCCCATCTGAAAGAGGTTCTAGGTGTAAGCTGAGAAGCAGAAGCTTCCAGACTCATTGAAGGTCCCATAGAAATTCTCATGATTCTGAATAAAGGTTGGCTTCTTAAATATAGCTACAGGAAGATAGCTATCTGTCAAAAGGTTAGATAGTAATTTGTATTTCATCGATGTTAACATTTATACCAAAAAAATAAAAAAGACAAGACACAGAATGGGAAAGAATATTTGCAAACACATAGCTGGTAAGGTATCAGTGTCCAGAATACATGAAGAATTTGCATAATTCAACCAGATAACTCAATATTATAGGTGTTGTCAAAGAGTCTGGTGTCTCTAGACTAGACATTATTTTCAAAGGACGTCCATGGTAGGCAATCAGTAGATGAAATGAAACATGAATACCGTTTAAATGTGAACGTCCCAATCACAAGTAGACTTAGGGATGGGAAACCTTTTGTTAAATGGCCATTGAATTTCTCTTTGAGTGATAAAAACATTGGAAATTGTGTTCTTGCTTTTACTCTATTGTGAGTATGTCATTAAATTATGCGGCCAAATTGACAAACGTGTGTTATATGTGTTTTGACATAGCAAACCATGTAAGCATACAGTGAGATACAACTATATTCACTAGCAAGTCTTAGTAGACAAGGCAGATAATAACAAATATTGGCAAGGAGATGGATAGTTTGCAGCCCCATGCACTGTGGATGGGATGAAATGGGTCAGCCATTGGCATAAACACTTGTCAGTTTCTGAGAATGCTAACAGTGTCATCATGTGACCTTGCATTTTTCCACTTGGGGAAAATTAAAGCCCTGAAACCAAAATACAGAGGAAATGTGTATAGTGCCATTATTCATGATTGCTCTAAGTGAAGCAATGTAAGTTTATATATATACTTTTTGGCTCAGAAAGACACAGAATGTGGTAAATGAATGACACCATGTGTAAAACTCTGTATCTAATATAAAGTAGAGGCTAATCCATGTGCCGTCTTTGTGTGTGTGTGTGTGTGTGTGTGTGTGAACCTGGATATGTGGGAGCATGCACACGTACATGCAGAAGTCAGAGGAGAATGCCGCATATCCTGTATGGCTTTCTGCCTTCATTTTCTCTTGACAACACTTTTCACTGAACTTGGAACTAAGATGGCAGCTATGACCCTCACTGGTCCTCCTGTCTCTGCAGCCCACAGAGGTGACTGCTACAGATGCACACAGCCCCACCCAAGATCTCGTAATAGGAGCTAGGAATTCAAGTTCGAATCCTCATACTTCAATACTAAGTTCTCTTACCCACGTAGCTCTCTCTCCATCCTCTGTATAGTCCATTTTATGATACATGTTAGAAGACCAGCAGGATGGTTCACAGGTCAGGGCACTCACTGGAAAGTCCGGCAACCGGAACTCAATATCTGAGAGTCACGGGTGTTGAGAGAACTGACTTTTGCAGACTCTGCTCTGACCGTCAAGTGGGTTCTATGTCATGTGTGCACACTCAGATAAGCAAGTAAATTTAACTTAAAAAACAATATGCCTATGCAAATATATGAGTAAGATTTCCATATTAAGGAAAGACCCAGAGAGATGGGTCAGCAGGTGTAGATGCTCCATGTGTGTCTGAGAGCCTGACTACAATCTCTGGAGCCCATGTAAAGCGAAGAAGAGAGAGTTGATCACGTGAAGTTGTCCCCTAGCCTCCAACATCCATGCTGTGGCTCATGTACCACACTTGTACACACCATGTGCCTGCCCTCAGTAGTAATGCTAATGATATTGATAACAATGATAGTGATAGCACTAATAATGTAATACACGTGTTAGAATAATTAATGACTACAAATGGGCAAGAAGTTGATATTTTAGTGTAATACATATTTTCTATAATTGTGTATTGGTGGCTTAACTTTGTACAAAGTAAATTGAATTCTATTCTGTGTTTAATTTTATAGCATCCATATTATACTGTGGTAGAATTGTTAGAATAAATGAAAACCACTTTGGTTTGCATTTCCTTGATAGCTAATGATGTATTTATTAGCCATCTGTGTTTTTTTCTGTTGAGAGTCCTGTGTTCAGATCTAAGCCTGTTTTTTGAGTGCTTGTTTGTTTTATTACTGTTTAGTTTTTAAGTTTTTACTTCTTTGTGTGTTCTAGTTGTTAACTATCTATTGGATGTCAGGCTGGCAAATGTTTTGTCTCATTCTGTAGGACAGATTGTTCCTCTCATTGTACAGCACTCTTTTTAGATTTGCTCAGATCCCTCTTGACAAGTTCCTGGCCTTGTTTCCTGGGTGATCAGAGTCTTTTTCCTGAAGAGGTCAGATGCATGCTGTACTGCACGTTGGGTCTTCTCTTCTGTTACGTATATGTTGGAAGTCTGATGTGATGTGTTTTTTTTTATTCTATTAGAAGTTGTTTGATTTTTGTGCAGTTTTTTTTTTTTACCGCACGACACCTAATTTTCCCAAAAGCATTTGTTGAAGATACCGTTTTTCCTTCAGTGGGTATATTTTGGGGAACTTTGAAAAGAATCAGATGGCTGTAGGTGTAGGGACTTAAATCTGTGTCTTCAAGCTCATTTAATTTATCTACGTGTCTGTTTTTATGCCAGTACTATGTTGTTTTTAATATTATGTCTATATAGTTATAACCTTGGACTGAGTATGGTAACACCTCCATCATCATCATCATCATCAATCATCATCATCACTATTAATTTGCACAGGATTTCCTTGGCTATCCAGGGTCTTTTGTGTTTCCTTGTGAATTTCAAGATTGTAGTGAAGATGCCACATACCTTGGCTGTATGACATGGAGAAATGAAGCTAGACATGCATTGGATCCTCCTGGCTGGGTAACTTTCATGGTACTAGAGGGCATTATGCAAGTTTCTGGGATCAGTCTGCTAGGCTACACGTTTTCACGGGTACAATGGGGGTAACCAACTACTCTTTGATTAGATTTGTGGCCTACCCACAGGAAGAAATCTATGCCTGATACTGTAATCCTGGTAAAGGAAGAAGGTAAATACATTGTTTAGATACATTGACAAATGGAATCACACTTCCTTCTAAGTATTCTTGATTATATTTGTGGGCAGTCAAATCTTTTCTCCTCCTTGATTATGGAAGTCTTTTTCAGTGTCTAGACGTTTTCAGAAACTTAGGGCTGCGCGAGGTCCTGAGAACATGTGGTCCTGTAGTGCTGGGCTGTGAACTTTATATTCTTCCCTTTAATACTTTGGAAGAGAAGGCAGGATGAATGTAGGGGCAAGAGGCTAGAGGGAAGGCTGTATTCTGAACGAGACACAGACGTTGATGAAGTCAGAATGTCAACCAGTTCCCACTGGGTCAGTTCAACAGTGGGCTTCTTGTGAGGTGGGCATGGAAGGTTCTACCCATTACTGCTCAACTCTCTGCTGCTGACAGATTCGGCTACAGGGAGAACAGCCTGTGATGTTCCAATCCAGAGGTCACTCAGATAGCCATGAATCTGGGATAGTGAGTGGGCATTGCCTGGGATGGAGAATGGGCATTGGCTGGGATGGAGAGTAGTCATTGGCTAGGATGGAGAGTTGAGGCAAGGGGATTAGTATCGGAACTGGAGCAGAGGTGAGTTTGGAGCGTTTTTGGTCAGTCATGCAGTCCTCACTGATGGACTGGTTACAATGGATGTGATAAAGTCTGTTTGTCAGAGCACATCCTGGGATTTTACCTTCAGAAAGCAGGTGATTGGTAGAAAGCCAGAGTTCTGAGGGCTGGAAGACAGGTTGTGGGGAGAGAGTTCAAACAACAACCAACAAAGAACACAGCTGCTTTCTCTATGTCAGATGTTAAAGCGTGTTCAGAAGGAGAAAGTTAATGGAGGTGTCTGGGCAGTTGGCTGTGCAAGCCTGGGGTTTCAGAGAGAAGTGCAGTGTGGACATAGGAACCTTCAAACCTAAGACAGATGGGTGTTGAATGTGCTTGCCCGGAATCATGGCCTTGGCATCCTTGGGGAGCTCACAGCTCGAGATGATGCACAAAACTGCTGAGTTCCACCACTAGGTGGCGACAGGCAGCTGGAATAAATATCATCAAACAGTAGCATTTGAGCTATAAAATCGGTGTTTTGCTGGGTAGAGAAATTGATTGGGATCGTATTAAATGCCTATATGGGTGCATGGGTGAGGGTAACGCTATTAGAAAATAAATACAGGCATATGTGAAAATGTCCATCGCATTAACATTACTGGATAACAAAATGCAGACTTCGGTTTAAAAATTTGAAAGATGAGTGGAGAAGACCCTTCTCTGTCTGACTCTAGGCAATCTCGTGACAGATAATAACCAAATGCACAGCCAGGATCAGAGTCCAAAGCAGGAAGTTGTTCAGGAAATGGCTCATACGACTCTCCGTCCCACGAGTAAAACCCGTTCCCCACACTACCCACAGCAAACATCTACATGCAGATAAGCTGGGACATTCACCTTTGTTAGTCTTTCAGGGAAAGTGCTCAGAGTTGAGATTTTTGGCTGAAATGAACTTTTATGAGCTTCTGCCAGTTGACAGCGAGTGGCGTGTCATTAACTGTCAAGACTACCTTCTTCCATCTCAGGCACATTTAAATATATATATGTAACTCGGGGACTCTGTCTTCCTAGTTTGATATTTACAATCACATTTCCGTAGAAACTTTCTGACCAGTGGGTGTATGGCAACGAGCTAGAGTTTTTAGCTCTGTTCTCCACAGCCAAGAGTTGTGGTAGGGTGCTGGGACTAAACTTCCGTGTCTTAGCTCTATTTGTCACCGTATGTAAAGCCCCATTTGCGAACAATTAGAAGAAATTAATAATTTCTGATAATATGCTCTAACCATTTTGGAATGGGTAGTATGTGTGAAAGTTTGTTGATACAGTCTTTTTAGAACATTTTAGTTGTAACGGCCTTGGAAATACTGCTAAACGTACAGATTTCTCAAGATAGACTTGAAATAAACTTGGCTGTGTTTCCCTTGAAACTGTAAAATTCATTGTTTTAATAAAGTGTTTGAATGGTCCTTTCCAGGGATTCATAGAATACATTCTAAAACATTAAGACTTGGAAAGTGATTTAAGTAGAGCACATTATGTATATTCATCTTTTTCTACTTACTGTTGAGTTTCACAAAGCATAGTTTGTTAATGGTCCATCCTCTCTAACTCGCTGTGTTCACGGAGCCAGACCGAGATGTGAGCAATTAGGATGCAGCAAAAGCCTTTAAAGAGGAATGCGTCGCACTGAAGAACGCTCGTGCTCATTAGCATCGAAGCAGGGAATGGTGTCTGAATTTTGCCCTAACTAGGATGGAGCTGAGAAACACATTCTTTGCACACTGTGCAACCAATCATTGTCTGAATGTCTCACGTTTAGTGTTGTTGACATCTGGAGTGTTTTCCAACATGGTTTATAATGTGTCTTCCTCTCTTTTCATCTTCATAACGTAGCTGTTTGCCGTTCCTGTTCTAGCTCCCCAGGTGTCGCAGTCCTATTCTTTCTGTATTCCAACCACACCCATTCGCCACTACAGATGTATCTTTTAGTTTCTATTTGTGTGAATGCAGGCTCTCAGGTTGGTTCCCTCTCTTGTTTCTTCTGATGTGCGACAGTGAACACTGGTGTGTGATTACTCGATGAGGAGTGCATAGCATATCTGTCTCCTTAATCTCTCAAGGAATCCAGAGCTGTTGTGTATCACACATGTGCAAGGTGCTGTCTGCCCATCAAGGTAGAAAGCTTCCTTTTGGTCCACATCCTGTCCGTGACTTAATGTCTTGTCTTTTTTATTATAGCCAGCCGAACAGGTGTGAAGAAGTATTGGGTTGTGTCTTTTCATTAACGGCCATTTTCCTGATGACTGATGGTGCTGAGGGCATGGTTTATGTGTCTTTCTTAGTTGCAGCGTTCTACTTGTGAAGAAATGACTGTTCAGATTCTCTGACATTGTTAAATTCTCAGTGTGTGTGTGTGTGTGTGTATACATGTACATCCATGCTTACACACATACATGAATATGGAGGTCAGAAGTCAACTTCAGTTCCCTTTCCTCAGGAACTCTCCATCTTTGATTGTGAGACAAAGTCCCTCATTGAGCCTTAGATTCTGCCTGTCTCTCCTTCCTCAAATGTGGACATCCAGGCTAGTGACACCAGAGCTGGCTTGATGTGCATTTCAGGGGACATTCTTGCACACAGATAGCTTTTATCAGTGGGCTGTCACATACATTATATAAAGTAATGAATTTTATTATAACTTTCTCATGAATATGCATATAACATGTACATACATACATATATACAAATTCACACATGTACATAATGCATGTGTGCTGTGTTTTAGCCACATTTCCCCCTCTCTATTGTCCTCTTCTGACTCCCTTCTTTTTCCTCCTGGTTGGCCCCCTTTCCCCAATAGCTTCCCTTCCTAATCCATTTGCTTTCAAATCTAAATTCCACACATGAGCAAAAACATGATACTTTTTCATCTGAGGCTGAGCTATTTTATTTAACACCATAATCTGTTCCATTTATTTGTCCTGAGACAGTTGTTATTTTTTTCTTTCTCTTTACTGGGTTTTTTTAAAAATTAAATAATTTTTTATTCATATGTGTCTAGAGTGTAGTTTTTTCTTTGGTCCCCCCCCCCGCCAGCCACCTGGGCTCTGCCACAGTTGCAGTCCCCAAATATCACTGAAGACACTATATTAATTGGCTGTTTGCTTGGTTTCTTACTGGCTAGCTTTTACTTAAGTATTTAACCCATAATTGTTAATCTTCGTATTTCTCTTACCAGAGAAAAAGGTCTGGACCTCTTACTTCTATGGCTACATGGTGTCTGCCTGTGTCTCTCTTTCCCAGAATCCTCTTCAACTCCTAGTCCCACCTATCTTGCTTCCCCATTGGCCAACAGTGCTTTATTGACATACACACAGGACTTTCCCATCACATGTACATACAATGCGTTTGGTCACTTTACCTCACACATCCCTCTCCAGTTCATCCCCTATTCCCATCCCCCCCCCAGCTTCATGTGTCTTCATTTAATATTCACTGAGTTCAGTTATGTGCATGGATGCTGGGCCATCTACTCTTGCTAGACATGACGGAAGTTGCCCACATGAATTAACTTTCTCTGGGAATACGTGTTCAAGACTTGTGTGATGACAGTCCAGCCAAAATCTGTAACTGGTTGGGTGAGAGGCTCGTGAAGCCCCACCGCATTCGAGGAGCTGATGGCAACTGGTGAGTAAAGGGAAATTGAGGGCCACTCAGGATAAAGACCCATTCTTCACCCGATTAGACTAGTGGATTTAATGAGCCTTACATCTCGTGTTTGAATTCCTTACGTACAGGTGGTTTTCGAATACTTCCCCTACTATAGGTTTATTTTTAATTGGTGTTGTCCTTTAGTGAACACAAATCTTTAAAGATTTATTTATTCATAATGTATGCAGTGTTCTACCTGAATGCAAGTGCATTTGCTTATTCATATATACAGGTGTTTTGCATACGTGCATGTCTAAGACTGAAAGTGTGTTTCATACCTACAGAGGAGAAGAGGGAGTCAGAGGCCCTGGGACTGGAGTCACAGACAGTTGTGAGCCGCCATGGAGATGCTGGGAGTTGAACCCAGGTCCTCCGTAAAAGCGGCCAGTGCTTTTAACTACTGAGCCATCTCTCCAGTCCATTTTCTGACCCTGCATTTTGGATATATTTAATAAAACATAAAATATTACAACTTGTTTTTTTTCTATGTTGACTCTATTCTACTACAGCATCTGCTTGTAAATTCTGTTACTAGTTTTTTTAAAGTCATTTTGACACTTTAATTAAGTTAGTATAAGGTTTGTTCTTTCATTCTGACTTGAACACCTTTCGTTTCCTTTGCTTTTCTGATTGCTCTTGCTAGTACGTGTAAGACATGTTAAAAGTTGAAATGACAATGAGGGAGAACAGCTTTCCCCATTTCCCCACTGATTTATGAAAGTGGCTTTGGACTTTTCTAAAGCATTGTTTTTTATGTTTTGACATTTGTCCTTTGTGTGTGTGAGAGAAGTTTTAAAAAAATTTAAATCAAGAAATTATGCTAAACTATGTTAAATGTTTTTCCTGAGTCTATTGAGAAAAATCACTGCATTCTTAACCTTGCATTCTGTTCTTGGGTTGAGTCACATTTGCTCATTTCCATCCATTCCTTGGCATAAACTACTTCTGTGATGTTCTTAGATGCATAGTTGAGAAGTTTTGCTCTGTGTCCATCAGCAACATTTCCATGAACCTCTGTTTCTTGTGGCGTCTTTATTTTCTTTTAATGCCAGGCTGATGCTGGCATCGTATGGTGAGTTTGGACTTTGGAATAGTTTTTAAAAGAGTTGGTATTACTTCTTGAGTATTTGTCAGGATTCACCTGTGATGCCATTCAGTTCCAGACTTTTCTTTGCCTGGGGTTTTTTTACATTAATGCTTCCGTCTTTTTTGTTACTGCTCTTCTGTTCAGACTTCCTGTTCTTGATTCAGGCTCCGTAGTTTGTCTTTTAGCTTTGGGATCCTTTTTCTTCCTAATTGTGTTTCCTTTTGCTGGTGTTGAGGTTTTGTTGTTTTGCGACTTTATTTAGAATTTCCCGTAAAGCATCTCTAATGGTGAGATTCAGCATTTGTGTGTGAAAGTGCAGGCATCATATGCTGGCCTGCCCCGTCACTTGGCAGAATGCACTCAGGCAGTACCCTGGACAGACCCGAGTTCCGTGAGGACTAATCTGCACGCAGGTGTAAAGGACCCCTTTAAAAGAAAGACCCCTCCCACTTGTGCTCTCTTTACTTCTTCCCTCTGACCTCTCTTCCCTCTCTTCCCTCTTCTCTCCATCATCTTACCTCAGTCTCCCTGGCTGTTGGATGTGGACTGGCTTTGATTTTTCCCAGCATGCAGTTCTGTGGCCTGGTTCTGGCTTTACCTGAGAAGGAATCAGTCCATGTGTACGGAGGTGTTTATCAAGTGTGCAGGAGAGAGGGAAGACGGTGTGTTAGCATCTTGGGTACCCCCTGAACACAAACTAGATGGTGTTAAAGTACGTAGAAGGGATTGCCCGTCTTTGTAGCATTTTCTGTAAAGGATGTTTGAGTGCTAAAGAAGTTATGACTATTTTCTTAGCTGTTGCAAATCTATCACTAGTGTTTTAGGGAGTGGTTAACAAAATGATAATTACAGGGAAACGTGTATATATGAGTTGTGATGGTATTGGGATACGTGATTAATTTACAATAAAATTTAAATACGCATTATAACAGTAAAAGGCCTGTGAGGATTAATGTGTTTGTAAGAAGCCATTAACTGACTTAAGCCAATATTATCAAGAGATTGTGTACAATTGTCACTACTCATATAAAATTGGAGGACATATTTAAATAACGTCTATTTAAATAACTATTTAAAATCAATTACACTTGAGCAGTAATGTTGGTCAAAAAGTCTTGAGCATGTTTCACAAGGACTTGCTGGATCAATATGGGCAATATCCTATTTATTCACAGCGTTTTATAATTATATTCTTGCTTTGCCATTGGATTCTCATTTGTTTAATGAGAAAACATATTGGACTGACTGTATTTCATTATCTGATCCTTTGACAGTCATTGTCTAAGAGTGCTGGGCCTCACGAGCTGGTCTTGGCTCCTCACCATGCACAGCTTTTTCAAATGCTTTCAGAAAGACACATGAAGCTTCCTTTCTTCCTTTATTACTTCCCTGTTTGGGCCTCGCGGCTCTGTCGTGGTAATTGAGGGCACCACTTCAGATGTAATTCTGAAGAGAATCTCAGCCATAGTCACCAGTTTTTATTTTAGCTCTGAATGGCGTTTGTGTTGAATTAAAATTGTGAATATAACATATGATTCCCCTCAAAGTCATTTAGATAAAAACAATGCCAGATTAGTTACCCGTAACACATGAAGCTGTTGACCTTCGAAGGAAAGGTCAGGCGCTCAAGGTCTTTAGTCTTCTTACCAGGCGGCCCACACTGGTATCACGCCATCTCCATGACTGCAGTTTGTCCTGTTCTGTGTGAGACTGAATTACATCTGACACAGCTTTGGCCGCTTCTCTGTAAGATTTGATGTAGACATTTATTCTGGCGTGGAGAGATTGAGAGTCATGGCGTGCATCACTCTGTGGCGAAAACAAGTGAGCACCAAGTCCCATTAGTTAAATCGAAAGTTTGACTCGACCAGCCTTAAGAACAAATCTGAATTGTCAAGGATCTGATTGTTAAGTGATGGGGACCATTCACTGCCTTAGGCCACAAGAATTAAAAAGCCTGAGTGGTCCTTTCAGACGGAGAAGCGGGTTAGTTTCACATGGATCTGCGTCCTAACCAGATCCATCCGTGTGCTCCTTGAAGTTTGTGAATTGTGCTTTGTTCCCGCTGCACAGACTGCCTGTGTCTGCAGCCACACCCACCCCGTTCTTATCTCCATCTCAAAGGCTTTTGCTCTCACAAGTTTGCTCTGCATGCTTTAGCCTTTGTTTGTGCGGTAGTGGTTCCCTTTGGTAGACATGGAATGTTTCTGCTTGTGTCTTTCCATTATTTCCTGTTATCAATCCATCGTTTGTCAAATCAGTCCATGATGGAAGAACAGAACATTCTATTCTGAGGCTTCAGCCATGTCTGATTATGAGTCTGCCTTTGCATAGGTGGTTCACTTTCTTCATGCATGCAAACACAACCTGCCGCCCAGCCTGAGGAGAAGCCAGTGTGAAGCTCACAGCAGTCCCTGGGCATTTGCTTTTCACCAATTTAGGAACATCACATGTTTCCCTGTACCAGACAGCAGGCCGCTGTTCTTGCTGGGTTTTGGCTCTGTACTTTGGGGAAGTTCTTGATTTCCATATTGCACATGGTCACATTTACCTGGGAGTGGGTGAGGTGTTCTAGAATCTGTATCTATTTGCATTTAGGTTTTATGTCTGAAACTATATAATGTTCTAGGTGCCAGTGTTGTTGTTAAGGTAGAAATACAGACAGACAGATAGACATCCGTATTGCACCGTCCTTGAGATCTGTGTGGTTCTGAAACAGTTTACAGTTGTGGCAATTTCTGTCATTTCTCTCCGCCTCAGCTCCTCCCAAGATGAGACAGTGAGAGGTCAGATTTACTCCACACATGCAGGGGATCAGACCACACAGCAGTTTGCACATGCATGCATCCTCTACTGGGATTTGACAGAGAGACATCCTTGCTTTGGGATGTAAACACACAGTGTTTGACGAGGGTAGACACTTGCCCCCTATCACCACCTTGGGGCAGAAATTCCTGAGGTCGGTCTAAGCTTTGCATATTTCTGTCTTTAACTTCCAATATTTAGTACTTGTCTGAAATTGCCAGCTTTTTTTTTTTTTTTTTGGTCAGAGAGTCTTGACCATGCAGACGTATGAACTATTGAGAACGCATTATCTCCTGACATTGAGAAGCTTTCTCACCCATCTCCTGCCTATAAAGTTATTTTAAATTACTATCTTTGGAAGTGCCCTCCTGAAATGGAATTCATGCACTTTACACTTCACCTGTTTAAAGGGTACAGGAATGGCATTCGTATATTCACACAATTCCACAGCTCCACGTCTGTCACCATAGTTTACAATGTAAACATCAAACCACGTCCAAATCCCTTAGTCATCTTGCTCATTGTCATCCCATGCCAGGACCCTCCCAACCTCCAGGTAACCATCTCTTCCACCCGTCTCTGAAACTACATCTCTAGATACTGCATTTAATCAAAATCCTACAGCATGTAGGCATTTATGGCTTGCATCTTTCACTTATCACAAACTTTCAGTACCCACCCATATTATGGCCTATGTTAATAAGTACTTGGTTTGGCTTTAATGCTGAATGTATTAATGGTGTGTTTGTAAATCTCAGTAACAGTCAGTGTTAAGGAGGGTGATGGCGATTTTGTACTAGGAACTTCTTCAGAACATGCCTGTTTTTCTCTTTGCTTCTGACTACAGTCAGCCAGGTGTACCAACTCACAGTGGGTTACAGGAAGTGACAGCATCCCACTCCTGATCTGCATATCCATCTTCTCTCTAGATATGCTGATTTAGGTAGCTCTCTAACTAAGGATATCTTGAGTTCATCACTTGATGTCTTATCCTGAGACAATCAACTAAATGGTTTGGAAGGCCAGCTTAATTTGATGACTTCATCAGAAGGTGTGCCAACTCACTGAGTTTCTGACCTAGTTTCTCTTTCCATAAACACAGCCCTTCTCTGAGCTCATTGCTTTATTGTGAGCTGATTATTTTCAGCAGTAATCAATAGTCCAAAAGCACCATCATTTAAGATGTGTCATCTGCAGCCTGCTTCTTCTACTCAACACATCTGCATAAAACAGATTACAGATGTGCCAAAGACTCTCGTAGCACTTGTCTCTTAGACTAATTCTAGATACTGTAAGGCATCAACACACCCTGAGTTGTAGTAGCAACTCTGAAATCATATATCAATAGAAGCTACCGTGTTATGTGACAGGCAGCAGGGCCGGATGTGGCCATACATCAGGCAACGGTTGACTGTTACCTGTTGTAACGGCTTCTCTTTGGGAAGCTTCTGTTATAGGAGTTACCTACCACTGCCTGAGAGACGTCTATTCCTAAGTCAGGGTCAGTAAGGTGCAGAGCCTAACCATGCATTTACAAAGGCCAAACAAAAGGGCTCAAGCTTGAGTTTCGTGAGGGAAGGACACTTCCTGGGCACAATGCAGAGAGTATTTGTGGTGAGATTGTACCCATCCCGGGAAGAAAGAGAGGATGAGATCCTCCTTTTTTTTTTCTGTCAGTGGATAACTTTTTTTTATAGGAAAGCAAGTGAGCTGATAAACAAATACATATTTAACTGTTTCAGAGAAATTCTGTGTGGCTTATCACATTTGTTAAACTTGTAAGAAAAACAATTCCCTTTGTAGAAAAGAACTAATGGAATTTTAAATGTGAGTTGGTATATGGATGATGAAACTCAAAATGGCCAGTTGCTGGGAATATGCGAAAACAATATTCTCAGAATTTATTTGGCTTCTGAATTAAATATTATGGTTTTACTTTCGAAAGTAGTTTGAGACCCATTAAGAAACATTAGCGCATTAGCCTTTTTAGAGTATTATAAATCTTTGAATGTGTGCCAATGCATAAATATCATTGAGTGCGGAGTTTGTTTTCAGAGCATATAATTTCATTTTATGCCAAAGAGCTTACAAAATCAAGTGACTCTAGACTCTTAAGTTTACCAGTGTCATTGTTCTGTTACACTGGTGTGTACCAACATAGAAAAGTAATTCTACTAAAAGTTATTGTGCATTTGTATGGCTCAATATGATTTACTTTTTACATTAATAAACCAAGATTGTACATGTGTACTCCACACCCCATTATATTCTGTCACATGTCACATTCTGATGTAGCTCACTTGAGCTAATTAACTTGGATTGCAGGCATGTTCATCTTTGTTTTGCTGGAATATCACTTGAAATATTCTCAGCGATTTCCAAAATACAGCACACTGTGATTAATTATAGTTACTGTGGTGTGCAATATTCTTTATCTTGGGCTCTTCACGTCCATCTGACTGACTGAAATTCATACTCTGACCGATTCCACCATTTTCGCCACACCCCAGCAGATAGCAGACACCGTCAGGGACAGGAGACACCCTCCCGGACAGCAGACATACCATCTTGCTTTTGGTCTGCATGCTCCTCTCCTCTGCTTCCTTGTGTTCAGTTTTTTAAAATTACTTATGCAGGGAATGCCACACATTTCCTTCTCGTCTTTGTGTGACTTCACTTAGCAAATGCCGTCCAGGTTCATCTATGGGGCCACAGATGACAGGATTTCCTTTCTGTGGTACTGAATGGTATTCCATTGTGTATGTGCACAGCGTTTTCATTACCCATTCATCCCCTTATGGACAGTTTGACTCAGTAGGTTGACTGTTGTTAATTATACTGCAGAGGGCGCGGAGCACAGATGCCCCTTTGTACCGAGGTCTCGCTCCCTTTGTATTTAGATCCACAAGTAGCGTTGCTGGATCATACGGCGGTTAGAGTTTTAATTCTTTGAGGTTTCTCTATACTCTTTTCTTTCATAGTAATTTGCAAGTGTGTACAGCCATTCCTTTTGCTGAACTTCCTTTCCAGTACTTGTTATAGTAGTTATGAAAAATATCTGTTATCATGTGTCTGTGGATTACAATTAACATAGACCATCTGTGCTACCCTAAGGAATCTATAGATTCAGTGCACATCCCTAGTACAGTTCCAATGCCATTTTATCACAGAAACTGAAAAAGCAATCTCCAAATTCATATTCAAGTTTTAAAATGTGGTCTTTGGGAATCCAGAGATGGTTTGACAACACACACACACACACACACACACACACACACACACACACACACACACCAGTATTAAGATTCTATACACAAGTCATATATTGTTTTTCTAGGTCTGTCTTAATTTACTTAAAGATCTTAAACCCCATCAATTCCCTGTAAATTTCGTGCCTTCCTTTTTCTCTATAACTGATTAAAATTCCACTGTATGTGTGTACCTCCCTTCTCTACCCATTCATTTACATTCTATTTCCTGATTATTGTGATAATGGAACAGTGATCACGGATGTGCGGGTGTTTCTGGATGTGTTGACTTTGGTTTATAGTTTCTGGATGTGTTGACTTTGGTTTCTAGTTTTTGGATATGTTGACTTTGGTTTTCTAGTTTTCATTGCATGAAGAACTTCCATACTGTTTTCTACAGAGGCTGCCCCTGTTCATATTCCTGACACCAGCAGATGACAGCAGCTCCCTTTTCCATGCCCACATGTGCTCTCTGTCTCCTTGATGCCGGGTTGTGACAGAATCCCAAATGAGTTTTCATTGGAATTTCCTTGTTGGCCAGAGTATGAAACACTCATGGAAGTATTTATTGATTATTTGTATGTCTTCACTTGAGAACTGTGTGTTCTGTTCACTAGCCTGTTTACTGATTGGGTGATAGGAATTTTGTTGTTAGTTATGTATTTTAGATATTAATCGTGTCTGCTGTGTATTCGGCACAGAATCTGTTTTTATTCTCTAGCCTTTCTCTTCATTCTGGTGATTGTTTGCTGTGCAGAAGGTTTCAAATCTGTGTGGTCTTGTTTGTCAGTTCTTGGCATCATATCCTGTGTGGTTGGAGTCCTTTGTTTGATTCTATTGGGAAAATGTCTCACTCTTCCAAAATAGTTGTTTTCATGTTCAAGAATTCAGATGCTTCCCTGCCCTTGCAACACACAATAAGGTTAATAAGTTTCTCTTTCCTTTGGAAGGCCTGTCTGTCTGTCATCTATTAATCTATCAATCATTATCTATCATCTGTCTGTCTATCATCTATCCATCTGTCAATCATTATCTGTCATCTATCAATCTATCAATCATTATCTATCTATCTATCTATCATCTATCAATCATTATATGTCTATCTATCATCTATCAATCTATCAATCATTATCTATCATCTAACAATCATTATATATCTATCGTCTATCAATCAATCATTATCTATCAATCATTATATATCTATCTATCATCTATCAATCATTATCTATCA
The DNA here is from genome assembly GCF_017639785.1 of Mesocricetus auratus. Classification (NCBI taxonomy): domain Eukaryota; kingdom Metazoa; phylum Chordata; class Mammalia; order Rodentia; family Cricetidae; genus Mesocricetus; species Mesocricetus auratus. The sequence goes on along the minus strand of NW_024429182.1, from coordinate 3,451,823 downwards.
TCTATCAATCATTACCTATATATCTATCTATCATCTATCAATCATTATCTATCATCTATCTATCTATCTGTCTATCTATCTATCTATCATCTGTCTGTCTGTCTATTTGCGTATGTGTCAGCCTTTGTGATTGTGGAGTATGTGCTTGGGAGATCCTATGGAGGACAGAAGAGAGTGTGGAACTGGAGTTACAGGTGGTTGTGAGTCTCCAAGTGGGTGTGGAGAACTGAACCTGGGTCCTGTCCAAGAGCAGTAAGTGCTCTTAGCCCCCGAGTGGATCCCCAGCTGTTGTAGAGTTTCTCCAGTTACTATTCCCATATTTGTGCTCACCAGGAGCAGTTCCCCCTGGTCCTTGGGAACTGCGCCGTGTCGTTGGTGTTCCTCTCCACTTGGTGGTACTGATTTGCCTTACTTTACCAAAGAACACAATGTAATATCCTAGTGATCAATCCAATTAGTCTCTTTAGGAATGTTTAAACTTGACAACTAATAACAGAAAGATATTGGGGCTAGGTTTAACATATATTACATTTCATTGTGCATCTTTACATTGGATGCATTAATTTATTTTCATCTTACTACTCCAGATGTATGTTTTTGGCAGGGTGTGAGTGAAGAGACATTCTTTTCAGTGTGTATACTTAGACATCTGTAGACAGAGCATCAGTGGGTGTTGTTTGTCATAATATTTAGCCTTTAATCTCTGACTGAGTGTTGCCAATCTCATTTTAATGTTAATGTCTGAGGCATGAATTGCTGTACTTCTTTTTTTGTAAATGAAATTGGAATGGCACATTATTTTTACGTCATTATTTTCTTGGCAGGAACAATGGGATGGGCAGAAGGAACTAAAACTATCTTTATCTGAGTTCCTCATCTTCCAATGCACTAAAAGTACAGAATCTATCCATTAACATTGATTGTCCTAGAATAATTGAAACGTATTGGTGTGATGGCTTGAACTGTCACTTTTGTAGGTCTGCAATGTTGTGTTTATCATAAGTATTTCCACATAAGCCTTTATTGGGAGGCAAAAGTTCAAATGGCAGTCGCACAGTTGACACTGCAGATTTGACTGGAGGAAAGTACATCTCAGCATGGCACTCACAGTGACAGGCACAGCTGCCACCCACATGTTAATGGGAACGGCACACTTAATTTATTGCTGCACTGGAAATGCATGCCTTGCTGCTCAGTTTGTTCAATCAAAAATAATCAAGAAGTATTCTTATCTGCCTTTCATTTTAGAGGTAGGAAAGGATGTTATATTCCATTGAAAGTAAATGTTTAAGTAATAAATTTCATAAACCCAGCATTGAATTGGGAAGCACTTTTGGGGAGGATTTAATTTATAAGAAAGAAGCGTCTTGGAATGCGGTTAGAGCATTTCAAGCTTGAGTTCTGTGCTTGTAATTATTATGCAAATATTATTGCTTCTCCCAAAGACCTTTGTCATGAATTGTGTGATAATGGAGCAAGGTTATTGAACACTGCTTTGCAATAGATGTTTCCATGATAGTATTATACATAAGGCCTAAATATAAATTAGCAGTGGTAAATGACTTAAATATTGTTTCCAGCATGCTTGTTTCTATGATACCAGTATCAAAGATGCTTACCCAAATGCTTTGAATCAGTTTATTTTTTGCATTTTCTAGCCATCCCTGCCCAGTCAATCTGAAGCAATGACTGTCGTCAGTTTTGCTCCTTAGCTGTCACTGAGATGGTGTCATAATGTTTAGCAGTTTGCTCTTTAACTGTCAGCATTTGTTACAGTTCAGTGATGCATGATAAAATGCGAGGAACATTGTCTTCCTGCTAATGCATTAATGCTGTGATAATATTTCCCAGTGACTTCTTACTCAAGGTCGACATAATAAGATTCATTGGTATTTTTCAGAATTTGTTTATTAATCAACACATTTTCCACCGAGACCATTTCCTCATGTTTACCAGGCATCTGTTTTAGTTACATGTGTATTGGTATGAAAAAAATGACATTGATGCTTTTTTTTGGATTTTAAATTTATTTCTCAAAGCTATTTTTTAATTCATCTTCTGTAGTAAAGAGACAAGACAGCCCTTATTTATTAGTTCTTTTATTGTTGGGTATGAAACTATAACAGGGCAAAATTCCAAGTTTCTGTGGCCTGTCTTAATTATTTCTTTCCTGATGAACTATGAATATATAAAAATAATCACATTCTGTCATTTACACAGGTTACCCAATAACCTTCTCTTGCTCATACAATGTTTTGCTCTTCACCCATTGCCCTTGCCATGGTGTTTATTTGCATCCTGACTCCCAATCTATGTGGCTCGTCCTTTAGGGACTGATTTGTTTCAGAAGAAGCAGAGTGTGGTAATAGTTGCAGCTAAGTTCACACAGCTTCAGATTAAATTTCACTTTGAAAAATTCCAATGTGGGCTCTTTGTTTGCTGTGTTTCATGTTTACTGAAACCCTCAGGAATGTGTGTTACTGTTAAAATTATGAAAATGTGATGTTGAAACAACACTGCCATTAATAGGGCCCGGTCCCTGTATTGGTCGTCCTAAAGCAGCAGCCTGGTTGTCAGGTCATTACAGGTCATCAGCTGTCCTACTTTTTACCCAAACGTGCAAATCTTCATCTCCTGCTCCCAGAAATACTCAGTAAGGCAGGAGGTTCCCTGGTCTGTGTGTTTTTGCTTAAACTAGGTGTCCTCCACTCCCTGAATAGTACTCATACAGAAATATTTGCATGGGATAATCTTCTCTTGTTGGTCTGACATGACACACTACGTGCTATATGCTTACCAGAACATTCTGTGCCGTTACAGACTGTGTCTTCAGTGGCCTGTAATCATTTCCACATCAGTTTCAAACCGTCAAAGGACTGATAATCTGTGATGTGAATCACACTGTGGGCCGCACTCTTAAATTCTGTGTTGTCAGCTTTGAATGTGCAGCAGTTAACTCTGTTATTCGGAGCTTTCTTTCTACATGAGTCCCCACGAATACAGTTCAGAAATCTGAACTCTTATTTTCAGATATTCTCAAGTAGTAGCATCAGAATCTCAGTTTGAAATGCCTCCATGTGCCAAATGAGAGGAATTTTGCCTATTGGATACTCTCTTCAATACTTTTTGACAAAAGATGATGATAACCACATACTAGTTAGCACTAATAGTCAACTTGATCAACCTAGAATCACCTGTTTACCTTTTTAAAGGATTTAAGCCTTTGCTTTATGTGTATGCGTGTTCTGACTGCATGCCTGTCTGTATACCACTTGCCTGTGTAGGGCCTGTGGAACTCGAGTTGCAGATGGTTGTGAGCCACCGTGTGAGAGCTGGGAACTCAACCTGGGTCCTCTTAAGTATAGAAAGGCCTCGCCAGCCCCCATAATCGCCCTTTTTCTCAGCTGAGGAATAGCTTTTATCAGGTTGACTGTCTCTGCGGGCTGCGCCATCTCCTGGGCTGTGGAAGACATACAGCTAAGCCTAATCCGTGAGCAGGCAGAGTGGAACCTAGCCAGGGGCTTGCCCTGTGGTTTCTGCTTCCCTCCCTGCCCAGCTTCCCTCAAGGATAGATGGGGACCTGGAAGTGTGAGTCAAATAAACCCTTCCCCCACCTTAAGCTTCTTGGGGTCAGAACGTTTTATCACAGCGTCTCAGAGCAGACTAGAGGCCCGAGTATGTCCAGTCGGTTTTCAGAAATTACTAAAAACCACTACTCGTATTTGTAGTAATTTTAGTCACAATGTGTGGGCAATGACTAGTTTTTATTGTTGAATAAAGATGTGTAAATATATTTGGCATGTGAAAATGTGTATCACTGTAATTATATTCAATAATTTATTGGAAGTTTTAAATTATTTTGCTGTTACAGAAGTTTAAGTTATGACTAGGTTTAAGTTCAAGAAAAGTTTCCAAACAAACCTAATGTACACAACTTTTTTTTTCTGAGTTTTCAACTTCTAAAGATTGCTATCTTATTTTGTTTTAGAACTACTGAATTTGGTAGTTTTTGAAATGAGTAGGCACAATTGGAAAAAAAACCTGCTGATAGTTACTTGGGAAATTTAAAACTCATTTCCAATTCTTTTGATAGTGTGAATTTATTATATCTTAACTAATGTTTAGATGCAGAAATTAATTTGAAATGCTTACCGGAATGTTCTTAAGGTATCAGCATTGATAATATGAGTCACAATTTGTGAGCTTTATGACTTTTAAAAAGCCACACAGGATTTTGTTTTAATAGGATGAGTGGTTCACCTTTTGTCCTCCTGCCCCCTGCTGGCAGGGTGTGGAACAGTCCATACAGGGGGCAGAAAATACAGCCAAGGCTTCCTGGGTTCCACAGAAAGACACTCTTCTTGCATCTTCAGGAAGCTTTACGTTCACGACCTGAGCCTAACTTCTGAGCTGAGATACCACTGAGTAGAAAACGTAGGTATTTGAAAGATGGCTGAATAAAACTGTTTTGCGAATCACTTCAGTAAACACAGACATCATGCCAGAACCCACATCTTAAAGCAGACCGTTAGAATTTTTCTTTGTTCAGAATTAGACACAGTGCATGCTATATACCTGTCCATTGTGGGTCAGTATTCCAAAAGACAGACACGAGCAGTGTGCAGCGAGGGGAAAGCCAGGGTTGAAACCTGAATTTTGACACCACCCTCAGTGCAAGACAGAAGTCCACCTCTGGTTGTCCCCATCTGACGTAAAGGGACGGGCGTGGTGTGTGTCGTGTCTCCAGCATGGGTCGAAAGAGGACAGGGTGAATGCATGTCTGCACCGTACCTGTGAGAGTGTAGGAGAGGAGTCTAAACAGTAGCGTGGAATTGTTAACAATGGAAATGAAATTACTTACCTTTTAGTACACTGGATTCTATGACATGAGCTGTTAAAATAGACTGTTTCAGTTTTTCCCTGCCTATGGCGAAGTGTGTAAAATGATTCTCTTCATTTAATAAGCGAAGTTTGTAGAGCTTAAGTAACAGACACCGACACCGGGGCTCAGAGGAGAGCAGCGTAGAAGCAGAGATTGTTGTAACGGAAAACATGCCCACCCTTGCTGCTTTCTGCCCTGTGTAACTTCCAAAGCAACAGTAGATCCTAAGTGGACCAAACTAATAGACGGATGAAGTAATCGACTTACGAATTACCTCTATATTACAGAACCTCAGTACCACCGAGACCCTTATTCTCTCCATATATCATTATTTCCATGGGAAAAAATTAACCGCAGCCTTGCCAGGGAGCATTGAGTTCCTCAGAACTCCATAAAGGGCCATTTGTAGTGACTTAGTAGTTTTATCTTTCTGAGTAGTAACTTATCGATTGTTCTTTCAATGCGGTAGTAAAAGCAGCATGGTGACTAGGTACCGGATGGTGTGTCGTCAGAAGCCAGTCGAGGGGATTAATTAATGTCGGTGTCCTTGGTCTCTTCATTTGTGGGTTAAGGATTGTAGCACAGCCAGCCACCCAGATCGGGACGCACAGTGGATCAACTGTGCTTGCCTTGAGCAGTGGATGGGATATAACGAGCAGTTTTCATTAACGAAGACTGCATGCCAGAGTTACACAAACTTAATCTTATTGTTAGCAAAAGTCAAGCTCAGCACCTTTACTTCACTTTATATACTTAGGGATTTTTCAAGACAGCAGAAGTTCTCATTGCTGTATTTTGAATAAGTGAAAAATAACATAGAAAGAAAACAACTACAAACTTTAAATTTTATCTTAAAATTTGTGAATATGTAGATAATACAGTACACACATTTCTGGTTGAAAAATTTTCCAGGGTCAACCGTTACTTTAGAGGATTTTTATATATGTGCCTCTTAAAGCTTGAGGAAGCGGAGCCAATTGGATAGGCTGTGGGTTTACTTCTGTGGTGTTGTCTATTCCTCTTTGAGACTGAATTCCTGGGTAAGCTCCAAGGTTTTAAAACATCGGCCTCTAGGAGGCGCTCATCCAAACAGTAGAAATGTTGGAATGGTAGACTGGATATGAAAGTACCGGGCCTCTTTCACTGACAGATCTACAGAATGTTTCTTCAACTTGAATTGGAAAAAAGTAAGTGATCAATAGTCTCGAGATTTGACTGGATAGAACCCTGTAGAATTGAAAATAAATACAAGTGCAGGAAACGTCCGTGGAGAACTGCCAGAAACATAAAACCACAAAATGCTGAGCAGTTTGCTGTAGAAAGTGGGGCTGGGGGTGCTGCTCCGAGGTCCCTTCCCCTGTCTTCATGTCACCGCTGACTTGCTTAGCATTTGTAGCAGTGACATCATTTCCATCATTTTTCCAAAGTCATTTAAAAAGTCACACAGAAAAGAAATGAATGGATAAGCACTAGAACACATCCACAGATTAAACACAACTGGGCTGGGGAAGGGCTTTTGGATACAAGACATTAACTATAAGAAATATAAGAGCTTGCCTCAAAACATCACATAATTCATTCATATGCTATTCTATACAGTAATAACTGCAGGGATGCAAGGGATCAGTACTTCCTGGAAGAACTGGGAGATCATGACTACAAAAGACCTGAGCAAGAATTGAGAGATTGTGACTACAAAAGACCTGGCAAAAATCGGGAAAAACAGGCCAGATTCGCTGCACCACAATGACGTAATAGAAATCCAGATGTCATAGTTAAAGGCGAACACAGAAACAGGACAGGTTCACCATACTGCAATGACGAAATAGAAATCCGGATGTCATAATTAAAGGCAGGCATGAACAATGAGATTCCCTGCATAGCACTAGGGTGATCTGACTGGGTAATAAAAGGAAATTTGACTCCTTCCAGTGAAATATTGTTCACATAGAACAGGCCATAATGGCGGACATAGCAAACAGAGATGGTTACATCACACGTGAAGCATTGAGCCTTTGGGAGCCTTCTCTTCGTGTGGACCAGCTATGGAGAGCTCCCTCAGGCTTCCCTGGGGCTGGAAGAGAGAGGCAGTAGGATGTTCCTCTGATGGAGGGAGCATCTTCTGAGAGGAGGTTCTGTATCTGTGGTGCTGCAATCCCGCCCTCTGTGGGTCTTCAGTTGCTAGCCCTTAGATTCCCCACCCAAGGCAAAGGCTCTCAGTTGGAGCTGTCTCTTTTTAAACAATTATTTCAATAAACCTCGCCCAACTCCGTGTGGGATGTGGAGCTTTTCTTCTTGCTTCCGTGTTTGCTCACATGTCTGGCAGGTTCTGAGCCAAGGAAAACTGGATTGTAGTTGCATTTATATCATATAAAATACAACTTTCAACAGAAAGTGCATTAAGTGATAGAGAGAGGAAAAAAAAGTGTTCACTTGTGGTAAGTCATCTTCATTAGAAGAGTGGAATAATTCTGAATTTTAACTCCTTGACAGCATAGCGTCATCATTATAAGATGCCAAAAACTAAAAATACCATTAGAGAAAAATTTAAGCATGTCTCTCCCAGTATGCTATACGTCAGGGAATAAAAATCATTAAGGAAAGAAATGATTTTGAATACAACAAATCACAGTGAGTTATGAGATATATGAAACCATGGCTCTTCAAGAGGAACATACATTTTTAAAAAGTGTTTCCATTCCTTGATAATTTCAAATAACATACCCTCAGTATATCATTTGTCCTCCCCATAAGTCCTCCATTTCTATCACCTCCTACACCCCACACCACCACAATTGTGTCCTGTTCTTGTTGTTCAATAACCCACGGGTTGCTGTTTTGTCTCTACTCCTAGGTGAGAGGACCTGTACTGGGGTGCAGTTGACTTACCAGGAGCCACACCCTTAAAACCAATCCTCCCTTTCCCAGAAGCCATGAGCTGTCTGTGGTGCCTCAGTTAGGGGTGGGACTCAAATCCCTTGCAACTACAGAGCATGAAAACTTTCAGGCACGAGGCAGCATTTATAGGAATTATAACAAATGCGGACAAACACATCCCAGTGCTTTTAGGAATCAGTTTCACACAGACTACTTTGATTCTCAAATGAGAACCAGAAATCTAATTTGAAAATGCCAGGAATTAGGGGATAAAAGCTTAAAAGCAGGCACAACCTAATATAGCAGAAAGGAAATTGAACTAGAAAATTTAAAATAACTTGAATTTTGCTACTGGAATGTGGATTACCAAAGCTGCCACGATGTTGCAAAAACATTACATACAGAAAAATCTGTAGACTTAAAAATGTCATACAGAAGCTGTGGATTAATGAGCTGTGTAGCTCCTGCAAGAAACTTGGGGAAAAAAAACAAAGTGAACCCAAGTAAGGGAGAGAAGAAAAGGAAGTATTTAGCATGAGGTAAAGGAAAGCATACAAAGACCAAGTAAAACAGATCCCACAGTCAGGGTTCTGAAGGATTAAACTACATTAGCAAAGAGTAAAAAGGAGAAAGACACGAATACTGCACACTAAGGACACATGTGACAATATTACATATTGTCATAATTCTCCAATAAAGAAACAACTAAATATGCCATATCCTAGTATTCTAGGGTCTGTGGAGGGAGAATCTCGTGTCTGGGTGAGCCTTTGATACACAGGGACAAAACATAAAAAAGTCTCCTTATAGATGCTATTTACAGATCTCAACAGGGCCAGCCTACACGTTCTAATATTTTTAACGTAAGATACAAACAGACTGTCGTGTGCAGGGGTTGGGCTGGCGCAGATTCATCTCAGCTTCATCTACCAGTGTCTCTCCAGCTTGCTTCTGTGACATCACCTGGGCAGCTTCAGAGAGGCCCAAACTGAGTGGCTTGCAGGGCAGCCTTAGTTCGTTCAGCAAACCCTGCCCTTAGCAGCATTCACCACTTCACGTCTTGGGGTACACGATACACAAAAGCAGGTCCTGTACTGCTGGTATATAAGCACTCCGGACTCAGTGAGGAGGTCATCTTTGGTTTGGTCACTTGCACCCTTGTGTGGGTTTGTTTGTTTGGTAGAGACATTTGTTTTTCATTGTTGCTCCCTGTTTCTGGGTTGCATCAACGCCACGGTTAAGTAATTGTGAGACTACTTCTGAGGTCCCCGCAGATGACAGAAATGCTTTCGGCCAGTGCAGTTTTGCTCCTCTAACACTAAATGGAAATCCAAATGAATGTGCCCATGTGGATTGAGAGTGGTCCTTGGAGGACAATGGAGCCGTAACAAGCCCTGTGGGCTGGCACCCCAAGTCCATGTCCAGGAGTTGGGCAGAAGCCGAGTAAATAAGTTCATGACACCCTTCCTTTGGCTTAGCTGATATTTTACAGTTTTCGTGGACACATTTGGTTTTCTTCAGCAACCCTGTGAGACACCATTGATAAGAATGTCCTATGATTTAGTACAGAACCTGGAATCAAATTCAAGCAATCTCTATGTTGCTGGGGTTTCTTGCCCCGCCAGATCCCACAGCTTCAGCCCCAAATGAACACACAGAGATGCTATACTAGTCATAAACTGTTGGCTGATGGATAGCGCTTCTTACTGGCTAGCTCTCTCTTAATTATTAGCCCGTTTCTATTAATCTACGGATTTCCATGTTGTCTCACCTTACTGGAGAAGGGTTTGGACCTCTTACTCCTTCCTCCACTACATGGTGTCTCTTTTTCATGCCTCTCTGCCTACCTTTCCCAGAATTCTCCTCGTCTCCTAGCCCCGCCTATCTTGCTGCCTCTATGGCCCAGTGTTTTATTAATCAACCAGTGAAAGAAACATCTATACAGAAGGACATCCCCCATCAATTCCATGAGATGAAATTTTCTTTAACAGATATCACTACACATCATTTCATTTTCAGTGAAAAGTTTTGCCTTCCGTGTAGCTCTTCCATTATCACTCACGTAGTTTACTCTGTATGTGATCTGCTTTAAAATTAATTAACTTTGGGATGAGAAAATGATCACAGCGTCCTTGAAGACTGGTTCCTGTCTTGTTCTAACTTAATCAAGGGTTATCTAGAATTCAAATGCTGTGTGTGATAGGCCCTACTCTGCTGGCTCAGGCCTGTTGTTACCTCAGTGAATGCCCTCCTCTCTCAAGAGGAGATTTTAAAGCCTGCAGGAACCGGTATCTGTTGCTACCCAACTTCACTGACTTCACTCCCCTCACCTCCTGTGTTTGCTCTTGTCTGCCTCAGCCACACAATTTTTAAAAGACTATTCCTGGGCCGGGATGCAGCTCAGTTGTTAGAGTGCTGGCTGACTGTGTGCTCTGCACTCCTGTACCCCCAGTGCTGGATGATTGAATATGGGCCTATCAGACGTCCAGTCTCACCCTTGTGAGTCTGCGGCCAACCCGTGTAACATGAGACTTTGTCTCTAACAACAACAGCAGCTATGTCAATTATCGTTATTGTTATTGATGCTGCTGTGATGTTACCTGCATCCAAGGTACCTAACATTCAAGCTGTCTCAAGTTGTTCCTTCATTTTCACAGCATGCCCACCACAGTACACACCTGCTCGCACACAGTCAGGCCCTAGTGAGTGTGTTTTGAGTGTAACGTACACACCTGCTCACACAGAGGTAGGCCTTAGTGAGTGTGTATTGAGTATAGCTAAAGACAACTTAAAGAGATGGCTTGTGTGGCCTGTAAAGCGTGAGATGGACTGTTTTCTGTTCTATCTCTACTGTTTTGTGGGGGAGGGGTCAATTACATCTAATCAGGCCTATAAATTGCTCAACAGACAAAGCAGCACAGGTCCATTGGAAACGTCAGCTGTTCTGATAATTATTGTGCTTAGAGTTAACAGGGATTTGGTTCAAATAATTTATTTTTGGGCCTCTGTATTGCTTAAGCATCTGTCTGTGAATTAGCTTCTATAATGTTTCAATATGCTCTCGTTCGTGTTTAGCATGTCTGGTTCTGTTGGAATAATGTGGGAAGAGCCAGAGACTCCTCTGAGTAGTCCTCAGATGTTGAATGTTTCCCCAGAACAGGCAGAACATTAAATCATTTTACGATTTTCTTAACAAATTGACTTGTCATCTTATTCCGATTTGATATTGTCAGTAAACATTCTTTATTTTTTCTGAGTACTCAAACATTTTTTTTTCAGCGTATGCAAGCCAAATTAAATCCAACTTTAGACAAGAACAAGTGAATTGTTACAGGAAAAGAAAAAAATTATTACTTATTTATATAGATGAATATGCTACAAAAATGTACTTTTCTCTAACTCAGTTCATAGCATAATTTTGGGCTTAGTTATGAACTTGGTGGCGGCCATCAACTAGCACTCGTGTGAGAGTCACTTTGCAGAAATCACTCAATAAAGCTGGCCCTTCTCTGCCAGCCAATTCTAGCACACAGGTCTTGGCGTGTCTTGCGGTTTATCCTGGCTAGCCTCCATACAACGTCCACTGCGCATGCTTCCATCATGGAGATACTACGTGTCACAATTTTGACAAATTGCTGGTGCATGTGTGTGGATGTGTCTGCATTTGCACACATGTGTTTATACATGTGTAACTTAGAAAACTATCTCGGCAGTCATTTCTGAGACTTGTTACACCTCTCCCTTTCCTTTTACTTGACAGATTCATTTGCTGCCAACTCGAAGTTTTACTGTGTTGTTGTTAGGATACAAGGAGTGATTTTAGCCTTTTTTGAATTTTCAAATATTATTTTGTGTCCCAGAATGAAATGTGCTTTAGAAATCCTTCCATATGATACTAAGTGGAGTGCACATTCTTTGCTTTCTTTTTAATATTCTGTAGATATGTATAAAGTATGTTTAATTTATGATGTTAATTAATTCTGATGTTTCCTGTTTATTTTTTTGTTCAGAGGACCTGTCTAGTAGAGAAGGTGGGGTATCAAATCACCTACTGTTAATGGATTTCTGTTAATCTGTGTCTCTTTCCAGTAGTAGACGAGTGTGTGTGTGTGTGTGTGTGTGTGTGTGTGTGTGTGTGTGTGTGTGTGTGTGTGTGCAATGCCTTGGAGTTTGGTGCACATATGTTTATGATAGTAATGTCTTCTTGTTTAGCTGTCCCTTGATTAGATTGTTAGAATGAACTGTCGTCTCTTACCTCTTCTGGTTTTTAGTTTGAAGGCTATTGGTCACATCAATGAAGTCCACTTGGAAGCCATGCCTGCTTGCTTCCTAGACCACTTAGACTGAAGCTCTCTGATATGTTCTCTCCTCTCTGCAACCTGAAATGCCACTCCCTTCAGTTTCTCTAGTTTGGCTTGTAGAGTTTGATTTTTAGTCTATTTGTACCATGAGAAGTTTTTGTTTCTCATTCAATTATGGTGAATAATTTTATTGAGTGTTTTACCCTGCAATGGCGGTCACGGTCACTTATGACTTGGGATGGAAGGTTCCGGGCTCTTCTAGGTTTCAGGGTTTCCAGTCAGACGCCAGCTGTTGTTCAGATGGCTGCATATTACCTGCACTGCCTTCCAGCACACTTTCTTTGCTACGGGTGCTTAGAGTTTTAACTATGCTATGTCACGGGGTTTTCTTTTCTGGTCTTGTCTGTTTGGTGATCTGATTCTTTTTCCATCTTTAGCAGTGTCCTTTGCAGGGAAGTGTTGTTCTGCGACCTTGCTGAAGATCAGCTCTATGCCGTTGACTTGAAACTCTTCTCCCTTATCTGCCTTTAATTCAACATTTGGACTTTTTCATGGTGTCCCCTGTATGTCCCTTTTCCTTCCCTGTGGTATTTTTTTAATCTTCAAATTTGCTTGCTTATCTGGTCTAGTTCCTCTGCTTTATCTTCACGTGCTGATATTCTGTGTTCTTCCAGACTCATCTACGTGTGAGGATTTCCTTTGAGTTTTCTAGTTGAGCTGTTGGGGTTTTAATTCCATCTCCATTTCAGTTTGAGTCCTCTCCATGTTCGTCTCCTTATCGAATTTCATTCTCAGTCTTTGGGTTGTCTTCCTCATTTCCATTGACCTTGCATGTCAATTGCTAACATGCAACTTTCTAGGTTGGCCTTCATTCATCAAGTGTTTTGTGTTCGGGCTCATGCCTTTATAGTACAGCTCTCTCTCTCTCTCTCTCTCTCTCTCTCTCTCTCTCTCTCTCTCTCTCTCTCTCTCCCTCTCTCTCTCCCTCTCTCTCACCCCCACACACAAACCACAGTTTATCAGCCAACACTGATTAATATGTAGGCTGTTTCTATATTTGTCTGCTAGTGCAGTAAACTTGATATAGTAATATATATATTATGACAATTGTTGATTTCTCTCTCATTAATATAATCATCATTTGCCATACGGTTAGACACACAGCATGTTTGCTGTCTATTTACTATTGCATAACATGGCATCTATATTATTTGGAGTACTGTCGGGGACCAGAGGACAGCCAGCCTCAGACTATGCAGTGAACGTAGGTTGGCCTCCTGACATAGTCCAGGGCATTGAGTGGTTCAAGACAGGCAGACAGACATGTTTCCTTCACACGCTTACCAAAGAAGTGATCATAAGTCATTCTTAAAGTTCGACATTTGACAGTCAAACTAGACTGTGATTAGCAACCGTTATGATGTTTGCTCAAAATGTTTTCATTTTGGTTTCTAAAGCCAAATTTGTTCACTTCCAGCACCTGAATAAACTCAGATGTGTTTACAGAGCTTGTTTTGAGAAACAGGTCAGCTAATTTATTAGCACAATTAGGTCACCATAAAGGGTGGTGAAGGAGCCTTTGACAATAGAACTGCCTTCTTCAAAAGACACACACCTGCATCCTGTTGCTACCTCTGACACACAGTGCTTTACAGTGCTTGATATTGAATCCTATATGGGATAATGAATAACGGCTTGGGGCCACGGCTGGGATCACTGTTCCCCAGCCATCCGGAGACACCTGCAGCCTTTGCTGATGCTTCCCAGCACTGGCCTGTGGACATCTGGGTTTCTGTTCTGTAAGAGAAGCCGTTGCCTGTTAAACGCAGGTGGAGGGAAGATGTCTTAGCAAAGCAGGAGTCACAATGCAGTCCTGATCAGTACCCTGTTGATGGCACGCCGCTCAGTCCCTTCTCAAGGGGTTGGTGATCATTGGTTTGTCTAGTGGACCCGTGGATCAGAATTGTATTACCAAAGCCGATCAATAGTAGAACTGTGCAGATCTGTGGCAATGAGGATGTCTCAAATTCCAAATCTCATACACCTTCTCTTAAACCCGTATACATTGTGATGATGAATTTAGTTCCTTGAAGTACCAATGTCAGGTGCTACCATTAAATATTCTAGAAGGAATAGCTCAAGGTTGAATATCCTTCCACATGGAGGGAATATGATTGGCCTTCAAGACCACATGACATGTATAACCCCTCACTTGGTTCTGCTTTGGCGACGGTGTGGGCTCCCCAGGAAGATGTGGGTTTCCGTGATGATCTGGTGGTTATTTATATTTTCCACTTTTGGTGGCTCTCTAAACAGCCTTTATTATGGTAATGTATGCATCACTTTCTCATGATTTACTTCATGAAGACAGGTTTTGTTGTTACTGTCTTGTTGTCAGATACCTGTGCTGTGTCGCTGTAATGATTGTCTCTCAAACTTCACTGTGTCGCTGTGATGATTGTCTCTCAAACTTCACTGTGTCATCTTCATTGATCTGCTCGTCTTGAACTATCATTTCATCCCTGGAGTGAGTCATTTTGTCATTGATGAATTACTGTTTTTTTTTTAAATAACCAGAAACACTTCTCTGAAACATAAGATCCACAGAAGATAAGTCCCAAGTCCATCCTCTTTTTAGTATGCTCCCCAAATTTCCTGAAAATAGCTGTGTAAATTCTCTTGTTTGGGATTTCACCCACACGGTTGACTCTTACCAGCTGCTCAGGTCTGTCTGTGAGACCTAGGATTCGAAGACCTGGAATTACTTTTAGACCGTTGACTTACTTCCATCTGAGTTTTCTTCAGGCCAGCTATTGCCATGCTGTTATTTCAGAGTCCGAAGATGATTTTCATTCCCGTTTCTTCAAATCGCACAGCTGGTGTGCTTTTGCTCTCGCACTGGGGAGCTGCCGAGGATAGTGTCTGTGCCTCCACCCCTCTGAGCCAGTGCAGCGCATGCCCCGACAGACATTCTATCAGCAAGCACTGCTACACCGTCAGGAGCTGTGAGATGGTTTACGTCCTGGTGACCGCGCCAATAGCAACCAACTAAAGCACTATTTGCCCACTAGGAATGCGCACAGCACTGGGCTTGGACCAAGGTCAACAAGGCTGTGGGCTAAAAAACTACTGAGGGGGACTTTTGACTTAGCACGGCCATAATGGAAGTCTGGTAGTCTAGATAGACTGTGGAGGGTATTCCAGCTACTCTGTCATCTGGATTTCCACCTAATATATAGTGCAAAGCCATGGACTTCTAGTCTCCTATAGCTAGTAAGTAGAGTCGTGTTCTATACCTCGCTGCTCAGGGTTGGCAAAGACTCTCCACCGATAGCACGCTGATTTTCACAAATGGGTAGGGTGGTTGTATGTGTGTGTGTGTGTGTTGGGTGGGTAGGTGGGTGTGTGCATGTGCTACACCCTAGACTCATTCTGGGCAGGCAGTGATGCATGTCAACCCCGAGTCTGCTCCAGCAGTACTCATATCTAGATGGTCCGTGTGCACCTCTGACTTGTACATGTCATTTTCTGTCTCGGGCTACATCTCACCTTGTTGACCTCAGAACTAAAACCTAGGGAAAAGTCCTGAAATCTGATGTGTCACAGAGCTTTTACCCTTCCCCGTGGTTTTCACCACAGTAAGATTCTCGATGTCAATTCTGCATTTATTTACTTCTCTGTCTGCCAAGTCCTGGGGAGCCCCACTTCATGTTATTTAGAGCTAGTAAGATGATGCTGGCCTCTTTTTCCGCCTTCTTCAGGCATCCATGCTTATCATACTAAGACTATGAACTGTGCTTAGACATGGGTTCCTTTGTCTTCATGCTGTGAAAGCTGTTCTGATTGGCTTATTGGTGGGAAGGAGTGGTTGAAGGCTTTTCTTAGCTGCCCAGGTGTTGCTTCTCTGGTTTAGAGTTCTTTTGAGTCAAGTAGGTACAGCGTATGAATTGTAGGTCTAGTCTTGAGCATGCCCGGTACAGGTAACTGTAGCTGCTGTGGGCTTCTGTTGCAATTGCAGGTTCTTACATCCCTTTTAACCTCTCTTCAATGTTCCCTGTGCCTTGGAGGTATGTTCTCAGAACCTTAAGCACTGTGATTCTCTGCCTTCACTACCATTCATAGCAAAGAAATGTTTCTCTGATTGAGGTTGAAAATAGCATTTATCTATGGGTATAAACATAAATATTTGAAGATGGCTTGGGACCATGTTGTTTTAGCTAATTAACAGTAGTAGGCCACAAATCTAGGCAGAAAGCAGTTAATTACCTTAACAGCAGCCAGACTACTATGTCACCAGTGTGCACATCTCACCTAGAAGGTCAGTCTTGT
The DNA here is from genome assembly GCF_017639785.1 of Mesocricetus auratus. NCBI lineage: Eukaryota > Metazoa > Chordata > Mammalia > Rodentia > Cricetidae > Mesocricetus > Mesocricetus auratus. The sequence goes on along the minus strand of NW_024429182.1, from coordinate 3,435,434 downwards.
AGATTATAGAGTTCACGGCAAGGTAAGATAAATGGCGGAGTCCGCTGGCTTAGCCTCTTCTAATACTCTGCACCTGTGCTCCTCAGGACAAAAGTTCCCGTTCACATTCTTTATCCTGCAAACAAAGTGTGTCGTCTCACTCTTGTCAGTGTGGCTGTCATCAAGAAATCAAATGACAACAAAATACTCGTTGATATTTGTTCTCCTGTGTTGATGGTATGAACTGGTGCAGTCTCTATGGAAGTCAAAGTGGTTTTCGAAAAGATAAAAATAGAGCTACCATATGATCCATCTGTGCCACTCCTGGGCACATACCCAAAGAATCTGTATCCTAGTGTAGGCTCAGTTACTCATATCATGTTCATGGCCTCTCCACAATAGCCAGGAGATAGAATCGCCCAGCTATCCATTAACTGATGAATGGATAATGAAAGTGTGATACATAAACACGATTGGATTTTACTCAGCTGTAAAGAAAATGGAATTTAAAAGTAAATGAGTGAAACTGGAAAAAATTATGCTGAGTGAAGTAACTGGGGCCCAGAAAGACAGCTGCCGCATGTTCCCTGCCATATTTAGCTGCTAGCTTTGTATCTGTGGATATGTGTGGTTAACTTGGAGTTATTGAGATGTTAGCTTTGTATCTGTAGATATGTGTGGTTAACTTGGAGTTATTGAGATGTTAGCTTTGTATCTGTAGATATGTGTGGTTAACTTGGAGTTATTGAGATGTTAGCTTTGTATCTGTAGATATGTGTGGTTAACTTGGAGTTATTGAGATGCTAGCTTTGGATCTGTAGATTTGTGTGGTTAACTTGGCGTTATTGAGATGCCAGCTTTGGATCTGTAGATTAGTGTGGTTAACTTGGAGTCATTTGTAGATGACAGGAAACTAAAAAAGGGCTCTATAGTGGTATATCCTTAAGAGAGGGGTGGTAGCAGAAGGTATGGATCTGTAAGTAGAGGGCAGGGATACTGTGGGTGGAAAGGATGGGGTCTGAAACTTGGGGCTGTGCAGGAAGTATGGAGGGATGGCTACCTGAAAAGAAGAGTGTGTGAGAAAACCGTATGGGAACCACCTACTTTTTAAGCCAATTAGAATAAAAGTGAAACAAGAGTTAGATCAGAGATCTCTTTGATAGCTGGACGAGGCTGGTCCTTAGAGCAACAGTTCTGGCGATCCTACTTCCAGGAGTGGGATGCCTCTGCTTTTGTGAAAGAATGCACCAGACGGCCCCAGCTGCTCCATGTTCTTTTCATTCCTCTCGATTACCTACAGGAACTAGTTGAACCATTGCCTCATTGCCTTCTTTATTTCTTTCAATATATAGCAGAATAAGTTTATCATAACAAGCTACATAATAATTACATGCTGTAATTATTATTGGTGTTATCTGAAATCTCAACATGTAAAACTGTGAAGAAATACATAGCGGATGATGAATGCACTCCATTGTTCTTTGTTACAGACTTCGCTAATAAATCCTAGTGTGTAGAGGATATTGGGGTTATCATATACAGACATAAAATTTTTGATGAGCCACAATGGAAGAATTACTTGAAAATTAAGATCATTAGTTAGTACTGCAAACACAAATCCCAAGCCCTAGAGCTGTGTATCTGTAGACAGTTGCCGTGCCCACTCTTCATTGCAGAGATCTAAGTCTCTACTGGGGACGCCCCTTGAGTTCTGAAACACAGGTCTGCGAATTGTTCTGTCTATGCTAATGCAAGTTTTTGTTTCTAATTTGATATACTCTTTTAGATTTAGTTGCTTTGGAACTTATCTTGGCATTTGTTATTGTGTGTTTGAATTTGGTCTATAGATTTATGCCTTGAAAAAATAAACTGAACGTTTTTTTTCTGTAGTAATTTATGTGTAGTTCTTTTGAAATTACTCAGTGAGATGCTTTGATACCAGAAATGGTTCTGAGTTCTTGTTCTATTTTGTAGTGACAAAGGTTGCTTATTTGCATTTGTATTAAGTTGCTTGAATGTGGAACAGTGAGTTTGATGTATTAACATCTCCCCTCACCCCTCTAATGCTGTACTCTGAATCTGTGACCTCATGTTGAAAAAGCATGTGTGGTCTCACATGTAGAAAGCTGTAGGATGTGTGATCTCACATGTAGAAAGCTGTAGGATGTGTGATCTCATGTGTTGGAATGTATAGCATGTTTGACCTCACATGTAGAAAGCTGTAGGATGTGTGGCCTCATGTGTTGGAAGGTATAGCATGTTTGACCTCACATGTAGAAGCTGTAGGATGTGTGATCTCACATGTTGAAACCTCTAGGATGTGTGACCTCACGTGTTGAAAGCTGTAGGATGTGTGGCCTCACGTGTTGAAAGCTGTGCACACAGAAATCAGGGGCTGATCTGGGATTATTTCCTATCATCAGCTTTCAGCTTATCTTTCCCATAGATTTATAAAAATGGAAAAATAGAGTACGTGGACATCATGGTTATTGAGAAAGTAAGCTGTTTTAAGTTCCTTTTGGTAGAAATGCAGGAGATTCATATTTAGTATTTGCTACAAGTGAAATTCATTATAAAATGATTTTTATATCCATTGTTATTAACTTCAAACCCATTTTCCTATTTATAATAAGACAACAATTCTACGGTCTTTTAATTTTGGCATTTTATTAATTAAAAAATTAATTTAATTGTAAATGTATGTATACCCTGCATGGTCTGCACCATGTTATGTCTTTGGCGGCCAGCAGGGGGCATCAGCTCACCTGTGCAGTCCTTACAGGTGGTTGTGAGCTTGTGTGTGGATGCTGGGACAGAACTGTGTCCCTTGCAAGAGCAGCTTTTACCTGCTGATCTGTCTCCTCAGCCTGGAGCTGTATTCTTAAGGAAGTACTGTTACCAAGATCTGAAAGTTAAAAGCTAATACCTAAATATTAGCACCCAAAGGCCACATTAACAAAGGCCAACTGAGAAAAATAAAGTCACCTCATTTCCTCTTCTGAAAACATGTTAGGAACATAACTTTTGACCATACAAAAAGCATTCAGACTGATGTCTTGAGAACAATGACTTACAATCTTGAGAGAAAAATCTAGAATCGGTTTTTATGTACACATCATAAAAACCGTTAAGCACTTATATCATTGTTGCCAAACATTCTTAGTATATTCTAGTGTATTAGACTAAATCGGACTTTCTAGATCATACAGCACAGTGGGAATTTATTGAAGTCTGCAATGGCACTTGAATTCAATCAACCACATTAAACCCTGACCTACTTCCGGGATAGTTCAAGGAATAATGATACATGGCTTTGGCTATTGATAGTCTAAGATTCTGATGAATCTAGCATGTTTTATGACTGATAAAATTAACACTGGAACAGTGAATTTAATTGAACACCAGACAGTAAGCAAATATGATGTCAAAAATTCATATAATTTAGCAGTCCATTAAGCATAATAGAGTTACATCCTACATAGGATTGAATAAAACTATATTTTAGAAAATCAACATTATTTATCATGATTTTAATAAAATTTACAGAGATTCTTGGTTAAAATATTTTAAACTGTTCAATTCTTTACATAAAAGTATTACACTCAACACTTTAAAAATAGATGATTTTGAGTTAGAGTCTAAATGTCATTGTAAGATCAAAATAATTACCATGTATTAAGTCATTGTGACCTCGGAATAGAAAAATATTTCTTGCATAGATTATGCAAATAACTAACCATGTGATTAAAATAATGCACTGAACTTTAGTAATATTAAGTTATCTTAATTGAAAGAAATTTACATAGGAAGAAAAGCTCTTTTCAGTACACAGGATGACCAATGACGCTGAAAACTCTGTAAGGAGATTTTTACAAGTTAGTAAAAAAAAAGATAGAAAACCCAATAGGTAGGGGAACATCAATGTGACTGGGCACTTCAAAGCAGAGGACTTCCAAATTAAAGCTTGTGTACAGTTTACCAGATTCTTAGTAAACTTACATTGAAGAAATGTTACACAATGAAGTAGTATTACACATCTTCCCTGTGACCAAAGTAGTTGGTGAGGGTCCATGCCAGCTGAAGCTCTAGGGTCATTGAGGTAAAGAGAGTAATTGATGATCTGTTCGATGATTGTTTCCCGGTATCTGTTAAAGCTCATCACTGCATACTCCACTCATAGGAATGGGAGCAGGTTCATCATAGGTGCAAACATTATTCTTCTTCATGCGATTATTAATAATAGCTATGGCCTTGTGTAAATCATGATCACACACACACACACCAGAAATGTTATGATTCAGTGTGTTTAATTTTTAAAAATTTTTTTAAAGACATGGAACTAATCAGTGGGTTATGATGTGAGGGGGGTTTGCTGGACACTACTTATGGAGGTTTCTAATGTGTTGCTGATACTTGATTTCTTACTTTAAATCTTAATTATGCACATATACTTCTTTCCAAGAATCATTTGAGCAATATCTTTTGTTTTACGGCATTTCCTGTCTGCTCTACTTTAGTAGGAAGAATTAGTGAGTATTGCTGTTTGGATGGAACCAGCAAAGGGGCACACATACATCAGGCATTCAGTCCTAGTAGCCTCTTTACCCCCCTTATTTCTACAACATTTCCCCTTAACATGCTGTCTTATGATAACATAAGGTGGGAAATCCGCCACAACCCTACTCCCAGGTGATACTTATGTTACCAGGTCCAAGAAAGTCCTCCACTCTTGTCAGGTAATGCCAGCTGGTAGCGGTGGCTGTCACAGACACACCATACACATCTGTTTAAGATTGCAGAGACTCTGAAAACTAACCCACCTCCAAAGTCACCACTATAAAAGTAACCTGAGAACTACTATACTGAGCCTCCAGGAGATGCATACCTGCTTAAGGCTTAAATAGAACCCAGTTCCAGCACATGAGTACACACTACCATCCCTCATATCAAGGGATCAAAACCCCAAAACACAGAAAATCTTACCTTGAAAAGATAGAGTCAACCGATGGCAACGTAGATGAGCTCGGATGACATAATTACTGTTTGGAGAATGTATTTATTAATTGTTTGTAGTAACATCTATTGAAATAACAGTTCATGTAGTGAGTTACAGCACTTATGAGAGTCTGTCCAAGGGGCAACACAGAGCATGCACAATTAAACTGTTAATTGATAAGGCTTTTAAAACTCATCATTAAGTTTTTGAATCCAATTGTAAGTTTTTGAAAAAAATTAAAAAGAAAACCATCTCAACAAAAGTAAAAAAGTTGTAAGGTAAATCAATATACAAACCCAGTTGTGTTTCTGTACATAGGAAAGAAAAGTTTATATATATGACACTATAAGTTTATAAATGAAACTAGAAAAAGTACTCAATTTACAACAGCATCTAAAAGCTGTAAGTTAGTAACAAATATAGCAAAGAAGTTACAGGACTTACATAGTGATGCCCCCAGAATCTGAGAGAACCCAAAGAATTAGATAGAGGCGACTCATGTTTCTGGATGTAGACAGTTGTTGTCCTTAAGATGTGAGCATTCCCTAGCTGGTCTCCAGATTCTGTAAATCTTACCAGATTCCTAGCTGTCTTCTCTGGAAATCTAAACCTCTTAAGGAAATAAAAGTAATGCAATACTCTAACAACATTCTAGAAAACGGAATCTTGCTGGATTTATTGTTTCTGATTTTTGATATATAATCTGTTGTGGATAAGAATGCAGTGCTAAGTAAAAGACAGAAATATAGATCAAAGAAATACCCAGGTTTTGACTACCATCTCTGTGGCCAAATGATTTTCACCAAGGATGTGAGGAAAAGTTAGTAACAAGAGAAACCTGTCTTCTTACCAGCCCGAGTGGTGTGTTCCTGTGCAATTATGAAGTTGAGTTTCCCGCTAAACCTATGAGGTAAAAATCAACTCAATTATAATATGGAAGAGTAGAAACTGTAAAATTCTTAAAAAAACATATATCATTATGATTTTTGAAATAGTTTGAGTTTCAGAAACAAGACTAAAATCACAGCTAAGTTATTGAAGAAAAAGATACATGAGTTAGACTTCACTCAAGTAAATTTTTGTGGTGCACAAAACAGCAAAAAACAAACAGACAAACAATCAGAAAACTCCTCAAAAATGTCCCTGCAGGATGGGAGAAAATATTCACAAATTACGTATCTGACAGGAGACTTAACCTCAGAATTTCCTGAGATTTTCTTTCATCTCGGCTGTAAAGAAAAAATAAGTGAAACAATGAATTTAATAGCTATTTCTTTAAGTATATGAAAGTAGCTATTAAAAGGTGCTCAACATTATTTATAGTGAAGGACATGAAAATCAAAATCACAGTGAAACCCTGCCTCACCCACAGTCTAGGATTGTGACCTGTTATGTCACAGATCGTGTGGGACTCGTGAAACACATGTTTGACTGCTTAAGCGTTTGAGCAAGCTAAAAGCTGAACTGAAACCTGCACAGAAATTACAGCAAGGAGGATACCATCCCATATTATTTCAGCATCGAGATTTTATTATCGTAATGCAGTAACCCTTTAAAGCTCCTGCTCCCATAGGGACTAGAAGTTCCACAATTCCGAGACTAGCAGGTTTAGAGGCTGCAGGAGCAGTATGTAAAGTCGCTGATATTTCTACATGCAAAGAAAAATGGAAATGAGATTACTATTGCACTACATCCCCCCAAAATATTTAGGTATGGATTTGACAAACCATGCTACAATCTGAAAACACAGAAAAAACGGCGTAAAAGGGAACCACCTTTGGACGGACGAGAAGACACGTGTGGTTGAGATGTGGGCCCTCCTCAAATTGAGCTGTCCATTTAGCACATTCAAAATGCCAATGTATTTTTAAATAGTTGGATATGCTGGTGATATTTATATAATAATAATATGTAGTATAAAATTGTACAAGAACTGAGTTGGTGAATTTACCAGTCGACTTTAAATGTCATCCAAATGCAAGGGTTCTCAGAGGAGATAATTTGGGTCCTATGGTAGGTGCTATTATTAGGCAGTTACTAGATAGGGTGCAAATGAGTATTTACAGTGCTCAATTAGTCTTTACTGAGAATCATCCAGCCTGAAATATCCATAGTGGGGAACTTTGAAACCGTGCTCTAAGGTACAGTAATACATGCATGGTACTAATGGCACAGTAAATACATATATTATATCACTATATATGTGTTACAGAAAGGTGAGGACTATAGTTATGACCTTGAACCATGCTTCATTTGCAAAAGATGAATAATAGTTTAACATATACCTAAATGTGTAACTCAAAAACAGAAAACAGGGTTGCATAATAGTTTGAAGTCACGTCAACAAATAAAGTGGATGCAAAATATGGTGATATTTAGCACTTATTACTACTAATTATCCATCTTAGAAAAATGCACACAAGCCCCGCAATGTCATACGGACACCCTTGCTGCTACTACCCATGCCTGTATACATGGAAACAAGTAAACACATTCCATCTGGGAATGTAGATTGACTATAATTTAGTATCACTGTTGTAAATTCATGATTGTTCCATCACTATAGGAACACAGTCTTTGGTAGGAAGTTGTTTTCATATAAATTGTTAAGCCTAAACACATTAGTGACTTAGCAGTCCTGTTCTGTCACAGTCCCTCAAAGAAGTGAAGACTTGTGTGTGCACAAAAGTTGCATGTGAGTATGTGTCGTAACTTTATGCATTAACACCAGAGTTTGGCAAGACTGAATACCTGTCTCCTATCGATGGGCGACCATTGGGGTCTAAAGAGCTCAAACTGCTGCAGTGACATGAATCACTCCCAAGTGCATTATGCTGAGCAACAAAAGGCAACACTGTGTTCAAATGGTTCTACGTCGATGTGAACTGGAAAAGACAATATTACAGCGTCAGAAATAGGTTTTTAGTCATCTCATAGGGGGAGATGAATGCATTTCCCAGAATTTATAAAATGGTGACATGCAGTATGAATTTTGAATATGTATGTAAGGTATAGCTCAAATATGAAACTCATAATTTTAAGAAATAAAAATGAAACCTGCCCCAAGCATTATAGTTTAATGAAGATAAAAGTGGAATACATTCATAAAATACCTTCTCCCTTATTCTACTACATATTTGCTTGCATCTGAATTGCCTTTGTATGTGTCAATGAAAACGACACATCGTAGTAGACAAGGAGTAGCATCTAAAGCCAGCTTGACTGGCGGCAAGCACCTGTGACTCAGCACTAGGAAGCTTTGGTAGTGGCATGGCATGTCCAAGGTCAGCCTGAGCTATGTCACAGACACCACGGCATAAGTTCAAGCTCGAATAAAAAAGTAGAATCGCATATGAACATGCATCTGCTCTCACGCTAGCCATGAAAAAGATTTTCAAAATACAAGGCCATTCTCAAGTTCCACATACGTCATATTAGTTTATTATTGTTAGCGAATGCTTCATGTTTTGGTGTGCATGTGTAGGCTGAGGTAGGCGATCACTCCTTATAGCCAGCACCTTGGACTCTCAATCATTGAAAACTGTGCATTCAGTTCTTAGGGGCAAGGAGCCTCAAGAATCCTAACAGACAGTAGGTCGTAGCCGTACCCCTGCTTGAGAAGATCCTCTTGATTGTGGTGTGGTGGTCTTTTCCAGAGAGCCACTAAGAGCACTGCCTGTGCACATTCACTATTCTCCCTTTTAAAAGGGCCCTGCCCACCTCCCGTCCCTCTCTCTCTTTCTCCCTGCTTCTCTGCCCATCTCTCTGTTTCTCCTCCCCCACCCCCCACCTCTATCTCATCTTCTGCTAGTCCTGTCTCCAGAAGTGGGTCTCTCCTCCCCTATTTTCCCATTCCCTTGCCCCTAATTTAAAAAACCCTCTGCCCAAGCCCTGCAGCTTTTTATCTCATGCATCTTTTTAAATTACAGCAATGTGGCCCTCCTTCTAGATGAGCAGCCTGGATCTTCCTGAGTGAGCAGCAATGCGTTTGCACCTTAGACTGGCCAGAGGAGAAAAGTTTTGAGTGTACTCACCATGAAAAAAATAGGAAAAAGAATGAGCTGATAGATATGCTAATCCCGGTTTGATCATTCCCTAATGTCTGCGTGTTCCTCAATAAGTCATCACATTGATGAATATGCACAGTTGTAGCAATTAGAAATCCATTTTACCGGGACTCTGGAGATGACTCAGAGTTCAAGAGCACTGGCTGCTCTTGCAGAGGACCTGGGTTTGATTGACAGCTCCCACGTGGTGACTCACAACAGAACTATAGTTCTGGGAGATCTGATGCTGTCTTCCGGCTTCTTTGAGATCCACATGCACATTGTGCTCAGATACACATTCACACAAAACATCCGTGTACTTTATTTATTTACTTTTTTAGGATACATTTTGCAACTGGTAGGAGTGAGGGAGTGCTATGCGTTGTGTCAGCTGTTAATGTGGTGCCTGTATTTACACAGACTCCCTCTAGGTGCTGGGACCATTGTGGAAGAGGGGGCAGAAAGATTGTCAAAGCCAGGAACCAGGGAGGACCAAAGCACAGTGTCTTCTGGATGTGACACTGCCTGCCCTCAGCTCTTCCAGGGAAGGGATTCGGCGTTTCTTAAAGCAAATAGACACACAAAGACTTGTTTTAAGTATGAACTGTTTGGCCGATGGCTCAGGATTCCTATTGGCTAGCTCTGTCTCAATTATTAACCCATTTCTATTCATCTATGTATTGCTATGAGGCATGTTACTCCTTGGGCAGCATGGCGTCTCTTGGTGACCTCTCTCTATTCTTTTCCCCACATTCTCCTCATCTGGTAGTCCTGCCTCTACTTCCTGCCTGGCCACTGGCCAATCAGTGTTTTATTCACCAACAAGAGAAACATAGACACAGAAGGACATTCCCCCATCAGTGTGGGGCCTGGTGAATCATGCTCTCTTGAATGGTTCCACACATGTGAGGCTATGGGCAGCATCGGGAGTGCTGGGCAGGGGGAGTGGATCTGGAGAGAGGAGAAGCAAGAAGGGGTGAATCTAATAAAATAATTTTTACTTGTATGAAAAATTTAAATACATTAATAAAAATGTATCATTTTATCTAATAAAAACTAAACAACCTTGAATTGTATATGCATGAGTCAAGAGGATAGCAGAAATAATGGTTTATATAAAACAGATGATCTGTATATCAAAAGACACTTAAAATTATGCTGATTTTTTTAAATGCCACTTAAATCCATTATTTAAATCTGCACGTCGGTGTCATTTTGTAAACGTGGCTGCTTTCGTTTGGAAATTGGTGTCCACCAGGCTCAGCTCTGGGCCACTATGATATGGTTGTTATCACCACTTCCCTGTGTTCCTCCCCATTGAGTTAAAGAGCTGTGCTGTTCCCTCCTCATTACAGCCAGCAGCATGGCAACGACACACTTTGCTATCTAAAGGCTTCTGCATCTCTGACACGGGCTTCCAACCATCTCCCATCCACAGAGAAAGTGGCCTTGTCAGTCTCGAGTTTCCCCTGGTGGGAGCACCTGCATACTTACAACCTGGTAGTTGAGTCACTGTGTGACTCGAGGTCTGTATATTAATGATATTTTAGTGAAATGGCAAACTGACAACAAGACACTTCTGTGGGTGTGTCATGCCAATCTGTGCTTGAATATTAATATGCAGGTTCTCACGTTCAGTGCATTGAGCATTCCTGCTCACCTCTGGTCTCTACCACTCTCTAGGTGTGCAACCTTGTGGAACAGTTACTTTCTGAGCCTGGTTTTTCTCTTTCATACATCAAGGGGCTTAAACAAGGAGACCCCTAAGTCCCTCTATGTTTGTGATATGGGACATGAGTTTGTAATGACATATTCATTTCACTTGTTTATTTGTTGCTTTAGTTACCACACTTAAGAAATACGTTATCATTTTGAAACAATGGTCCTCCCTGAGAGAGAAAAATGCTATTTTTATCTATTCATGCCTAGTTAAATTTAAAAGCAAGACAAAGTAAGTGGTTACCTTTTTCAGATATAATTTGATAATCAGGCCTCTGAAGGTCATTTGAAATACTTCACTAATTGATGTTTTATTTCCAGCCTTCCTTAATTATTCTAGCCAGATGGTCGTTTATTTATGTTATTGCTGGAGGTTTCCAGCTGAGGTTGTTTGATTGTTGAAGAAAAATATGTGATGGTGCCATATGATAACTGTAATTGAATTGTTAGGTGTGTTGGAACACCCGAGCCTTCTGTCCCCTGCTCCAGCCACATCTGGGAAATAAGTTTGTTAACAAAGCTGTTTGACACCTTGTCTGATGTTTGCACAAGATTCTCGGTGTGTAGGGAGAATTCAGAGGAAAAAGGAAGACTCTGAATTCTATTGGAAAAGGAAGCACTCTGCAGATACATCCTCTGTGCAGAATTCGTCTTGCGAATGAAGTTCAACGCAAGCCCTGCAGTACCTGTGCTTCTGAGGACATGATCCACTTTCCCAGTGCCCTGATAACTTCAGGAGCGCACAGTCCCATTTAGGTCAAATTTAAACTCCTTGCAGATTAACCACCATGAAGGAAGGAGTTAGATGGACTTTTTATGGCAGGGAAATTCAAATGCCTCAGGGAATCGTCAGCCCAATGGGTGTCCAATAAAGTCCGGGACAGGAAGTAGGAGAAGCAGTGATACTGTGACGGGCAGTCAATGAGGAGCGGGAGTGAAGGCCCATTGTTGGGAGGAACAGTCGGCCTCCAGAATCGTCATTCTCCTTAGAAAATGCCCCCTCTCCTTTCTTCACTTGTGAATTTGGGAATTGCTAAATAAATTAAGAATTTCATCTGCGGTCCTGAGAAACCCGAGTCAGGTTGAAAGTCTTATTAAAATCGCCAGTGGCGACTTAACACTGGGCAATTTCCTTCCCAGTGAAAGTGATTTCATTATGGTAGTACTTAAGCCGGGTTCATGCGGAATAAATCAGTTCTGTGTGTTCAAAGACCTTGAGGTCTCGGTGCTCGGGGAGGAGATGCGATTGACTTAATGCAGGCATTGTTTGTCAGGGTTGTGAAGGCTTGTCGTATGCATACTTACTTTGTTTTATGTGCAGGTAAAGCATTAGTATTGAGAAACTTCTTTTCCTGGTTAGTTATCAGTTTATGATAATGAATTTACGTGCCTTTACTGATACTGGTTTGACATCCATTCTGGATGATAATTTGACACTTGATGAAATGAGTATGGCTTAACTTAATGGAGCGTGTGCACGCACGCGCACACACACACACACACACATGCTCATTTAATAGAAAAGTTGACCATATACATTTAAAATTTTTTCAAGAGATGGGGTTGGGTAGTGTCTTAGTTGTTAATGTGCCTGCTAGGCAAGGTTGAGCATGGGAGTCTGGTTCCTATGGGCTTTACCACACGGCCAGGTATTGGAGTGCATGTCTTTAATTCCAGGGCTGGCCAGGCAGAGACCAGTCTCTTTAGCTCATTGGCCAGTCAGATTGTCCAAATCTGTGTGTGTGTGTGTGTGTGTGTGTGTGTGTGTGTGTGTGTGTGTGTTCCAGCTTCAGTGAGAGACCCTCTACGAAGATGAGTAGAGAGACTAAGGAAGATGCCAAATGTCAGCCTCTGGCTTCCACATGTGTATATGCCCACAGGCACACACATTAACACACATTCACACCACACACACATTCACAGATGCATGCACACAGGCAGGTGTGCACACACATATGCATACACATTCACACATGCATGCACGAGCGTGTGCATGCACACACACACACACACAACAATAAAGAAATCAGAAAGGAAATGAATTAAATACATGACTTTGGCTTCATTTAAAATTTGTTTCCATTTTGCTTCCTTGTCTAGTAAAAATTAAATACCATGTTTAAGTCAGCTGTCCTGTAAGTGCTGAAGCCTGCTTGACAAGAAGAACCTCATGGAGCTTCCTTCACCTTTTCCTTATTGACTAGTGTCCCTATTTGTATCTTTTGCCCTGTGAATTATTCTTACCTGAATAATCTCCCTCAGAGGTAGGAGTTTTTGGGTCTATCACTGAAGCAAATTTCCTAATGTATTAACCGTGAACATATGCTAACATGACCCCAAGGAACCTATCTGTGCTGTGTGAAACTATTCAGACATGGTTCCAAGTTCTTGAGAACAGAGACAGTTGGCGAGTTCTCCGGGTTTGCTATGGAAAAACTTAACCACAAGCCCTTGAGTGATATCCGCTCCCAACTGTATGATAGGAAGAGCAGCGTTCTTAGAGTTCATGGAATGAAAGAGCAGTTACGTGTGAGAAGGCAAGAAGGCCTTCATGAGGTCAGCACAGGTGTGCGTGAGGGGCGTTGCTTGTGTAAGCGACGTTCTAGCGGCAGGCAAATGTGGCGAACGTTGGGATTTGTTAGCCAATCAGGTGGCTTCTTTGGCAAATTTGATTTATTTAGTTTGAAATTTGGTTTTAGTTGTCTTTCTATTTACCGATGGCGAATTAGTGCTGAATTTGTCACCATTTATGTGGTGGCAGTATATCAAACCTACGTAATACAGAGTTTGCATTTATCAGCAAGATGGAGGTGACAGATGCCAGGCTGAACTAGCGATTAACTGCCATTGTGATGGTAAAACACGAAGATCTTTTAAAGTGTTACAGAGACTTCTTGTTCTTTATGTCTCATCAATGACCAGTATACCTGTGTGTGTGTGTGTGTGTGTGTGTGTGTGTGTGTGTGTGTGTGTGTGTGCCAGTACAAGACAACATGTGTGGGTGGCAAGCACATGTTTAGAAGAATGGGCCTGTGCATATCCATTCCTGTATAGCCATCATATAAATGACTTCTGTCTGTTGCTCGTTTGAAGGACAAAACCTTACAGAGGCTGGATGTATTCCGTGCGTGTCATGTATTATAAAGCCTGATTTCCTGTAGCCATCTCATTTGGAAGAGCCTGTTCTCAGTGAGTGAGACTGGAAATCCGGCTGGGTGTGGCCCCAGCACTCAGGAAGCAGAAGAACATCACGAGTTCAAGGACAGCCTGAGACAGATCGTACTTCCAGGCCCATGTAACAAGACTGTCTCAGTGACAGAAACCTTTATCACCCTCAGCTCCCACGCCCACCAAAACATTTGAAAAATCGTTAGACAAGAAAGTCTTATTTATTTACCTTGTACTTTGCCCAAGTAAAATAAGCATTTTATGTGATCGTGTCGTTTTTGGGGGGCCCACTTATTCTACATGAGGTAGTAGTAGCTTGTAATACATGTAAATGTTTCTCCATCATAGTGTAAAACAATGTTCTGAACAATATGAATATTGTAGTTGTATAATATTTAATTGGAAACCATAGAGAAGCTTCTGATGTACAGTTTCATAATAATATTTCTTATGCCTGCATTAAATAATTCTAACATTAAAACTGCAAACCAAATCAATAAGTAATCTAATGAATGCAGTTTGGCTCATAAACATGAACCTTCTGATTGATGATGTTAAATGTAAAAGCTTTCACATGCCTCCTTTTTGAAATTCCTGATGTGTTACTTTTCAGCGTCTTATACTGGCTGTTTACAAATGATGGTGTGTGCATATTCACATGCACATACATGGATGCACACGTGTTTATACTCAGCCTTGTGCATTTATCACATGCACATACATGTCTATGCACATATTTATAATCAGACAAATGCATTTATCACATACACATACATGACTGTACACGTATGTATACTCAGCCATGTGCATTTACCACATGTACATATTTGTCTGTACACAAATTTATACTCAGATATCACACGCACATCCATGGCTGCACATGTATGTATACTCAGTCATGTGCATTTAACACATGCGCATACATGGCTGTACACGTATGTATACTCAGCCATGTGCATTTAACACATGTACATATGTGTCTATACACATACTTGTACTCAGCTGTGTGCATTTATCACAGGCACATACATGGCTGTGTTTATACTCAGCTGTGTACATTTGTTTGTCCATAAGTGCCTTCTTTTGGCTGATTAGACAAGGCATGCAAAACACACTAAGTACTTTTGTTTCCCTAGGAAGATTACATATTTTTTATCCTTTTATTCTCAAAACAATGTAGCACTTTTCTCTTGAGCATGGCAGACGCTCAGTGATTATGTAATTAGTATCTATCAAGTAAGCTTGTGCGTGAGGTCCACCTCCCAGTGCAGTCTTAAAAGCACCTGTGATTGCACAATTTCTGTGATTGTTTGCACGTCCGCATCTTGAAATCACCTGCCATGCTTGTCTCTGGAAGCATGCTTTGTCCCTGGAACATGGCTCAATCTCTGATGCTGCGTTGTCAACGCTTCTAAAGCAGGGCTGCTTGCAGACACATGGGGGAACTCAGCCTTGCTCTGAGAGGCAGAGGAAAGCTGTGTGCTGCTATACGTGTGTTAGCCATTTCCCTCACTCTCACTAATCTTAGAGATTACGTGAGACACCCATAATTGTTTATGGATGAGGTGATTTTCAATTGTTTATTAAAAACATTAAGTCTCTTAATAGTGGCACATTTTTCTGGTTTTTTTTTCTTATTCTGTTCATGGCATTGTATGCTTATGTTTTGCTGAGTAGCAAGAATTAGTGACAGGAAATAGTCATTTCCATCGATGCTGTAAAACGGCGTACATGGGATCAAGGTGCCTACAAAGAGAAGTTGTGTGTGCTTTCTCGTCCTTCGGCGAGTGGGCTCAGTGAAGGGCTGTGTAGCAGGGACAGAGGAAGTGAGGCTCCGCTGGTTTTCCTGCACAGTCCTGAGGTGGTGAACAAATACTTCTTGTCTTTTCGGGCATTCATGTCAACGGAGGTTTCTCCACCCTGCCCGTCCTGCAGTCACTTTTAAATAATTACTCAGAGGCAATATTAATTACAAAATGCTTGGTCAAACAGCTTAGGCTTATCACTAACTAGCTCTTACTTTTAAATTCACCCATTTCTATTAACCTGTGTTTTCCCACTGTCTGGTGGCTTTACCTGTGCTCAAATATACCTTGTCCTCCAGTGGCTGGCTGGCCGGCATCTCCCCCGACTCCACCCTTCTTCTCCCCATCATTCTCAGTTTATCTTTTCCGCCTAACCTTATCCTGCCTGGTTATTGGTCGGTCAGCATCTTTATTGAACCAATCAGAGCGTAAGTCACCCAGTATGCAGAGTATCCCACAGCACATTCACTCCAGGTAAGTGAACTTCCATGTAAGAAGTCTGGCTCCCTCACCTGAGAACACTACGAGATATCTGGGCCATAGAAGGAAGAGAAGGAGACAGAGGAGTCAGGGAGAGAAGTAAAGGGAGAGGGAGAGGAGACAGAGAGGGAAAGAGGGGAAGAGAGAGGGAGAGAAGGTTCCGGTTTCACAGGGAGCACTCACCCACATTCTTCCCAAGCTCCCCAGTCCCGGCCACAGATTAAGGACAGGTGTGGTCACTTTCCATGGCATCGAGGGAGCACAGGGTAGGCCTTAATTCACGAGCCACAGACACAAGGATATGTTAACGACAAATGTACAGTGTTAAGGAATTGTGAAGTGTTTTTATGACACATTCTAAAGAGTAAACCATGAAGTCCATGAAGTATGTAATTAACACTTTTGACAGCAAACGCATGTTGCCGAAAGCTTTTTTTTTTTTACATTGCATCTTCTTCACTAATATTCTCCAAGTTGTGCTTTTTTATTTTGACAAATTGATTGATATAAAAATTTCAACATGGTCAGTTGAAATCAAAGATGAGCTGCTGGTTCTTTAATAACTGACCCATTTGTATCTTAACATAACTTCTTAGAAGTATTTGTCGATTTGCTTGTTTTATGTGTTGGTGTTCTGCCTGCCGCTGGCACATGCAGAGCCTGTGGGGGCCGGACGAGGACTTCCTATTCCCCTGGAGCACGAGTAAGAGATGGTTGCGAACTGCCACATTGGTGCTGGGAATCAAATGGGGTCCTGTGGAAGAGAAACAGGTGCCGCCAGCTGCTTGGCCATCTCTCCAGCCCGCTGCTGTCCTTTGCGTGGTATTTCTTCGTCTTAGTCTTGGGTTTATACCTTTTTACGCAGTCTAGCCCGTGCTGGTGGCATCAGGGTCAGTGAGAGCCCCCGGATGGACACGCTGCTGTAGGTGCAGATCCGGCTCCTGCTGGGTCCAAATGTGTCCGTGGCTCCTGCGTGCTACTGTGTTTACGGACAGTGACCAGGTCTGAGAGAAGAAAGACCACTTGGAGCTGTTGGGTCATCATAGACAGCCCCTTTGCCTTACGATTTTTACCCCTCTCCTAGTACAAACTTGATCTTCCTAATTCCTCACCCGGGCTAGAAGCCTGACCATGTGTATCCCGGTCACTATATACATGGCTATTATTTATTTGTGCCTGGTTTTCCTCATTATGATGTTATTTAGCGTGAGTCGTAGCCTGCATGATCAGGACAACTGGCAATAATGCTTTTATTGTTGTGTCAAGCAAGCCTTTTCAATGCCTGCTTGATCTCCAACAGTATCCTTAGTGGGTGATATTACTCATCTCCCCACACCCCAGGAATTTAAACTAGTGATTCTCAATCCATACCATGATAAACATTTTCTCGTCACTACTTTATCCGAATAGAATGAAACCCATTATAACACACACACACACACACACACACACACACACACACACACACACACATGGTTTTTAAAAATAATAAAATGTCCCAATGTAAAGAAGGCAAATAAGGTGATTTATAATAAATGTGGCCATTGTGTAGACATAATAACGCTGTTAGAAGCATGCCTCTGTTCATAGAATTAGCACAAATGTGACAGCCACCAACTGGGACAGATAGATGTGAGCATTAGTGAGTCACGTTCCAAGTGCAGCATTGCTGCATGGTGACAGGAGCTTCTGACATGACAGATGACTCATGACAGAGTGAGGGACAGACAAAGGGCGTCTCTAACCTCAGCATATGGTTCTATTCGGTGTAACTTTCTGTCTGCTCTATGAATAGCACACTAGGTGTTTATGTGCAAATGCCCGTGGAGCCGATTTTTAGATTCCTGGAAGACCGAAGGGGCTGCAGGAACCAGGACTGTCCATTGAGGGGGAGGTGGCATGGGGGGGCAGAGGCTTTGGAATTCCTGACTTTGGCACATGAGATGTAAGACCTGACACTTTCCCTCACCAACACACACTCACACAACTTTCCACACTCACGATTCCACACTCACCAGCCCACAGGCGGTAGGTGTGAGGGCGGACAGCACCTCCGCCAGTTAAAAGCCTTGGCTTTAAGCACTGTCCTTTCTCTCTTCCATCCGCTCTGTCTGTACCCAGTGCCTTGCTGTCTCCATCAGGAGCAATAGATGTGGACCAGGCAGGAACTTGGAGATACCGTGCTGTGTCGCCGCAGCCATGATAACGTTGCTCACGAGACTGTGCTCCCCAGTTCATCAGCATCTCAGTAATGCCTGCCTTTTGTTCCCATCCGAATCCACTCATTTGTAACAATGCAGAGCAGCTCGGAACACCATGAACTGTCTGTTCTTGTTTTCTCTTTGTCTATGGTCTCTAGAATAGGTAAAGCCATGTGGAATTTTTATTTGTTGTAAAAAGATAGTGAGCATCCTTCTAGCACCCATCTGTGGCAGTTATGACAGGAATAAAATTAGATAAAATGTAATCAATTTATTTCAAATTACAGCATTGGTCACCAAATAAGAGAGGATGTCAAGGAGGCTGGAGGCCTGTGTAATGTCCATGGGGCAAGCGTTCCATGTTGTAGTGCATAATTGCCTGTGATATTGTGGTATTCTTCCTTCACCCTCAACCCTGTGAAGTCGCCCCACACTGGCCACATCCGTGGCTAGGAGGTCCGTTCTCCCAGTCCCTCCCGACACAACTTTCTCCAGTGGTTTCCAGTAGCCTGTCCTTCTTGCCTTCAGCTACGGCACGGTATCATGGTTTGCCCACACTCTGCTCACACCTTCACAAATCATCCTATAAGCCTTCAGGTCATCCTAATGAGACTGCATCATCTGTTTCCTCTTAGGACGCTGATGAGCACTCTCCCCTGGCACAGGTAATCCTGCCATGACACTGTACACATAGCCCTTCTATTCATTCCTTTATTAGATAATTCAGTTTATACTTACTATGTATCCACTAAATGCCAGACAGTGTACTGGACCCACGTAAAACAGGTATCTAACCACTCAAGCTATCCTTGAGTGAGTCTGTGATTATGTGCTATGCCATGGGCAGCTCTTACTTGAGAAGACGGCCACAGAAAAGCTGTGGACTCCCATGAGAACAGACAGGCTCGCATGGACACTGGAGACGCTGCCCCAGAGGAGGTGAAATCGAAGCTGAGGTCAGACACTTGGAAGAGTCAGTCCTGTACAAGAGCAGAAGGGGAGGAGGGATTCTCCAGACCAAGTCAGGCACATGGACTCAGGGAATGGTCAGTGCTTTCTGGAGAATAGAGTGACAGTGTCTGGAATAAGAATGTCTCAGAGACAGCCTGGGAACTGACGAGGGCTCAGACGAGACATGCTCTAACTGGTCTGTGCTCCCATTGGATCCATGGAAGCATCTGGAATAAAATAAACAGTATCTGCTCTTAGAAACATCATTATTAGTTGCAGAGAGCAGGTAAGAGGGAAGTAAGAATAAAAGGAGAATGTCTGCTTCAACATGATGGCATGTTGAAGACATGTGGATAGCATGTTGAAGACATGTGGATAGCATGTTGAAGACATGTGGATGGCATGTTGAAGCGGCATGGGCACACTGGGGAGGAAGACAAGTTGCCGGCGTGTTGAAGCATCTTGTGCACACTGTGGCGGGGAATGTCACCTGATTCCAGAGAGATTTTGAGACTTAATTGGAATCTGGAGCACACCTCCAATTGCAGGATATGAGAGACTGGGAAGAAACCTTCAATCTGTGACTAACTACCACCCTGGTGACATCCCATGAGATGGAGAAGGTGGGACTCTGAGCAGGCTTTGGAGGGAAAAAAATCACCAGTGCTGCCTTTGCTGTGGTGAATCTGGATGGGGATGCATAATGAGACAGAGATAGAGTAGAGGGTGTGTGTGCATGTGGGGTATGAGGAGGCAAGTAGAGTAGTTGGTTGTAGAGGCTCTCGAATTTAGACGGGTTGCTGGAAAGTAGCTGAAGATCGTCGTCCCATGACAAGGGAAGGACATTTTCTGAGCTTCTCAGGGCGACAAATACAGACCGAAGGAGGCCAAGAAAGAAGAGTTGACAGGAAACCGGAAGAGATTGCTTTGTGGCCAGGAGTGGCAGGAAGGCTGGATTTGAGAAGATCAGGCAGGAGGGAGTGTGGCCTCCTGAATGTCAGCTGGGGGAGGGGTTGCAGATAACTGAAACAGTTGTGCTCTCAAAGACAGAGGCCTCAGGCAGTTGTGTTTGGGCAGAGGTGGCGGCCACTCAGGGACACACATGGCTCACATGCCAGTGTTTACATCTGTAAAATCACGCAGGCACATGCATGCATTTGTGGCAGTGCTCTGTCTTAAGGAAAACGTAAATGCAGATATATTCAGCGGGGATTAAAGGCAGCAGAGAATAGCCAACAGTTTGGAACGCAGGGGCGAAGATAGGAAAGGAATGTGTCCTTGTTAGTGCCTTGGGCTTCTGGCTTCTGCTCTGGTCTTCCTGCACGGTTTTGCATTCACAGCACCAGTGGCATGGCTGAGAGAAAGATGCGATTGTGTTTTGGTGGACAGACAGACTGCTGTAAGGAAAAGGAGGACATTAAATAGTTAATTTATCTCCAGTGCCCCTGGATCCTTGGCCAGTATTTACACTGTATTACATATCCAACAACTGTCAAGCTTGTGCTTCCAAATTTACTTTGTCTATAAAAATGCTTTTGAAATGATCCCCTTTAGACATTAAATAACAGTATTAATAATCTTGAATTAGTACTAAATGTATCGTTTCATTGCTCTTCCAATATATACTAAATGAAAAGAGAAAGTGGTAAATGTGAAAAGTGATTTAGGCCAATATGTTTAAATTCAATAAAACTCAAGCTGAAGGACCCGTGTTTGTTCTACGATCATATCAGTATTTGTGACAAAGGCTCTCGGTGTGGCCACTGGAAGCCGAGCAGGGCAGTTGCATGCAGAAAGCTTTTGTTTCCATGACCCTGTGTCTTACCTGCTCTTTATTGACTGATCCTGTTTCAGAAGAAGCAAGCCGCGTGTATTAGATTAGACTCTCTGCCAGCCACATGGCTTTCTGTCACAGTAAAGTTTTTAATTTAGTGACTGATTAGAGATAATCCAGACCTGTAATAAAAAGTTGGGAATGTATGTCATGGGCTTGGGCACAGTGACTCCGTTAAATTAGATCTCTTTTTGGAGTAGCGAGATGATTGATGGTCAGGAGGATGGTGGTGTGTAACTTGGTGGTGATTCCTTCTGCACCTTATTAAGCGATCATAGATTTCTAAAACATTGCTATCATTTGAGAATTTTTAGCAACAGTCTGATCTAGTAATAACATCTGATCTGCACGTTGGGATGCTAACCTTTCTACTCGAATTTTAAAATATATCGAAAGTACTATTTTAGTAATAGAAGACAGATTCCAGATAATCATTCCAAAGAAGAATAATTATTAACCTGATAGCCCTTTGACTTTTGTATATCCCTGACCTGATGCTCCAAATGAACATAAAAATACTTGCATATTGCATTTGACCGTTGGCTTCATACATTCAAAATTGTCGAGGTGAAAAAGAAACTGCTGTATCCTTGCCATTCGCTGACAAAAATCAGAATCATTTGTATCATTATTTAAGGTATGTAATTTTGCAACATACAGACTGTCAAATGAAGGAACACGCAGTTAACCCTCTCCTGAAGGGATTCAATTTTAATTGTGACTTAAATTCCAGTGCGGTTTCTAAACCAGCTGTCTTCCTGTAACCCTGTGTGTAGTGGGGACTTCACTAAGTGCTTCATGTGTATTTCACGTTAGACATTCTTAGATGTCTAGATCACGTTTGCTTCCGTTCCACCAGTGTGGAATGAGGTGCAGCAGTCTCAGTTGAAGAGTAGAATCTGTACCGGGTGCATCTGGCTTGCACAAGTCCCGACCTCACGCCCGTCACATCCACAGCGGTTTGCATCACTGCGACGTGCACTCCAGGATCTCATACTTGCGCACTTGTAATATGACTGCACTGGCTTATGTATGTGTGTGTACGCACGCGTGTGGTTTGTGTGCCGTTGTTTTTCATGCGGGCACACCTGCACACACAGTCGCTGAACCTGCAGCTAACAGACTAGGCTATGCTCGCTGGCCATGTAGAAATACATTGATTAATAAAAGTGGGTTAATAATTAAGAGAGAGCTAACCAGTAAGCAGCCCTCGCCATCGGCCAATAGTTTATAAATTAGTATGTCTTTGCGTGTTTATTCGGGGCTAGTTGGCTGTGGGACCAGGCAGGACAAGGACATCCATCTACAATATCTAGATAGAGGAAGCCATTATAGGGTTAGCGAGAAACCTGGTGCGAGAGAAATTCTCAGGAATCCACAAGGATGACCCCAGCTAAGATTCCTAGCAATAGTGGAGAAGATGTCCCTAACGGACCTTCCCCTCTAATCATGTTGGTGACTGCCCAACTGTTCTTACAGGGGTTTGAAAATGGGAGCTCAGAACTGAGGGTAGATCTAAACAAATCCCCTTCCCTGGAGTCAGAAGCCTTCTCCGATTGATAGCACTCGCAAAGGAAACATTCGAGTCTCATTTGGTGTACAAACCACTCTGCAAGGACAGCAGATGACTGACACAAAACAAACTCAGTGACATTTTTAGAGGTTCTTTGTTTCATAATGCTTTGTCAGGGCCTTTTTATAATTTATTTAAACCTTACAGGTCTTTCGCATATATGTTACGGTTTCCAGTTTTGTGGTTGTATGGGGTTTCTGTGTGTGAGAATGTATGTGTCTCTGTGCCTGTGTGTGTTTCTTGTCTTTTTCTGTTGTCTCTCTCTTTCTCTCCTGCTTTTATGTTATCTTGTTGTGTTTTAGATGCCCATTTATTTTCTCATGAGAGAGAGAAAGAGAGGGTGTGAATTTGGGTGGGAGGAGATGTAGGAGTCTTCTGGGAGGCTCTGGGAGAGGGAAAACTCTAATCAGAATATACTGTATGAAAAAAATGTTTTCAATAAAACAAAAACAGGGGGAAAAGAGTTCCCTCTAGGCATCCTTCATTATGGGAAGCTTTGTGACTGAAATAAACTAAGTGCAGAGGACTGACGAATCCTAGAATTGATTTGGTTACACGAATGGGATCTGCTAAGATCTGTATGTTTTAGAATTAGCTGGAAAGAACATAGTTATGAGTTTTCTGGGTCTGAAATAGCTCTTAATTTAGTGACCTCATGAATGTTCAAATTCTATTGCTGCCCAATGTTGTTCTCACATAGCCAAGACTCTTTATTTGGATTCTTGGCACCGACCTTGGCATTGGCCGGATCTTTGCCTGGGTACTCCATTTCTCCACAATTTCTTCCTCAGCTGGCTTTCATCCTGGAAGGCCCCATGTAGTGAGTCATTATTTTTGCTTATCAATTTTATTCACTGTCTCTACTTATACCTAACCATATCACTTTGACAGAATTTAATGTTTAATAGTAAGATAATAAAATTAAAACGAGAAAGTTGTGCAGTTTCTCATATTAGAATTTTTTAACATCAAGGTTTACAATTGCTTCCCAATATTTGAAAAGTCATCATACAAATAATTTTATAGAAATGTATCCTTTCTTCACATTTCCAAGTTTGTTTTTTGGGTGTAGGAAACACTGGAATGTCCCTGTTCCTTCCTCTTTTAGAATTAGAATCAAAACCATTCGAGGGTGTTTTATCTTATTGCTCACTTTTTTAATTTACCTGTTATTTACCCAGTGGTGAAGTCTAAAAGATTCAGGTCACCTTGCTCTGTGTCAAGCTATTCTGTGTTTAAAATCTATGTCACCTGACACTAAATTCTGAATTTAAGTTTAAGGCCATAGATAAATCAGTGCAGCTTAGACATGTCATTCCAGAAATGTTACACTTGGCCATTTGGCCACTGAAAGTGAAGACCAGAGGGAGAATGTCTGACAGTTCCTCAGGAACCCAGAGACTGCAGCCCTAGGAGAGGCTGTGCCTTAGAGCCCTGGCTGTTAAGTGGCTGTCCCCAGGAAAGCAGATGGCCGGTGAGGATGGGGTACAGAAGTGGGGGAGCAGAATTGAGGCACCCTGCACTGGGGATTATAAAACTGGCATGATATTGAAGACTCTCTGCACCATTTCTCTAAAGGAACCCAAGTCACAGTGAAAACCAGTGATGGACACAATGTAACCCAGACAGTGGAAACCAGTGATGGACACAATGTAACCCAGACAGTGGAAACCAGTGATGGACACAATGTAACCCAGTGAAAACCAGTGATGGACACAATGTAACCCAGACAGTGAAAACCAGTGATGGAGACATTGTAACCCAGACAGTGGAAACCAGTGATGGACACATTGTAACCCAGACAGTGGAAACCAGTGATGGACACATTGTAACCCAGACTGTTAGTGATAACCGGGGCTAGAACTCCATCTCCGTGGCTTTCCACTGGTGGTCTCTGGGCCTTAAAAATTACAAACATATTTGAGCTGACATGTTGGAATAACTACACAAGGGCCTTTTAACATTGCTGCCTTTGCTGGAGAAATCAAGTTCACTTCAAAATTTGAGTGCATCTGCTTCACTTTTGATACTAAAACAGTTATTTATTTATTCACCATGGTTGGGACTAAACCCTAGGCTTTGCACATTCTAAATAAGGACTGGTCTGTCAAGCTACATTCCTGGCCTAGCGTTTTTGATTTCTTAAGAAATTTGAGTCCAGAACCCCCCAGGTCATCTTTTATTGCATTATTTGTCTGATCTTGCAATATTAGTTATTCTTTAAGGCACACATAATGAAGCAGTGTTCTTACAGTCATCATTTACCTCATACCCTGTCACCATTGTGAGATACATCTGTTTGGTTCAAAATCATTTTGTCCACACTGTTTTATATAGCCCATGTGTAATTTTCTGACAGTTAATTTTTTATTATTTGAAAATAGATTTTTTATTGCATAATATATTCTGATTATGGTTTTCCTCCCTCTACTCCTCTCCGCTCCTCCACACCACCACTCCCATCCAGATCTATCCCTATTCCATCTCTTATTAGAAACCAAGCTTCCAAGACTGTGGTTCTCAACCCTTTCACAGGGTATTGGTATTAGATATTTAATTATAATTCAGGACAGTGGCAAATTTATAGTTACAGAGTAGCAATGAAAATAATTTGATGGCTAGGGGTCACCACAGCATGAGAACTGTATTAAAGGGTCACAGTGTCAGGAAGGTTGAGAACCACTTGTTCTAAGGGATGAAGAGATGAGATGAGATGATGACAAAAAACTCACATATTGGATTTGGGCAAAACTAACAGAAGGAAAATAGCCAGAGATGCCACCAGGATGGGAGACACACTCATTTGTACACTCGGGAATCCTGTGAAAACACCAAACTGGGAGCCATAGTATACACACAGAGGACCTGATACAGACCCACACAGACCCTCTGTGTGCTGCCTCCATCTCTGTGAGTTCATATGAGCTCTGATGCTGTTGACTTAAAGGGCCTTGTTCTTCCAATGTCCTCTGTCCCTTCTGGCTCTTACCCTCTTCCTGTCCTCTCTTCCATAGCATTCCCTGATCCCTGAGGAGAGGGATTTGTTGGAGACACCCCATGTAGGATGGGGTGTTTCAAGGTCATGCACTCTGCATAACACCCAGCTGTGGGTCTCTATATGCTCCCATCTTCTGAAGAAGGAAGCTTCTCTGATGATGACCGGGCAAGGCACTGATGAATGGGTAGAGCAGAATGTCATTAGGAGTCATATTATTGCTTTGTTTTTGTTTATTTTGTTTTAAAACTAGTATTTATTTTTTTTTCCTCAGCCCCTGGGCTGTCTAGTGTCAGGTTCTTGGTTACCCAAGCAGTGGCAGGTATGAAGTGTGCTTAGGTTGAATCAGATATTGGTTGGTTACTCTCACAGGCTTTGTGCCACACATGCCATAGCATATCCTGCATGAAGGACACGATTGTCCATCAAAGGGTTGTGGCTGGTTTGGTGCCTACCTTTTTCTTTTGGTAGTATGCAGTCTGTGAAGGCTCTATGTGGGGGTGAAGGCTCTACACAGGGGTGAAGGCTCTACGCGGGTTCCGACTTGACTTCTCCCTGTTTCCTGAGTTGTGTCAGCATCGACGGCAGCAATGGGCCTTCTTGTCAGTTAGTAGGGGGCAGCTGCTGCTGAAAGTGCAAACTTGTACAGCCACTATGGAAATCTGTGTGGTCGTTCTTCTGGAAGATGGGGCTACCGCACGGGTAAATATCCAAACGACACTCCATCCTACCCCCAGAGACACTTATTCATTGGTGATCTGTTCATAATAGCCAGAAATCGAAAACAACATAGATATCTGTCAATAGAAGAATGGATAAAGAAACTACGACACATCTACACAATGAAGTATTGTTTACTACCCCCCCCCCAAAAAACAACAACCATGAAATCCTGAAATTTACAAGTATATGGATGGAAAGAAAAATAATCATCCTGAATGCCATAGCCCAGACCCAGAACTTGTTTGCTTGTATGTGGATATTAGCTGTTAAGTCAAGGATGAGCCACAGAGGTTAGGGTCAGAGTAAGGACGGCAGATATAGCTCATTCGGAAAGAAAAATAGAATAGATAGGGATGGGAGTGGGGGTGGGGGCTGGAAAGGCAGCACCGCATGGAGAAGGATATGAGGTAGGGAATCTAGGGAAAGGCAGCTACAATTAAAGGCCATTTGAGGGATAGTATGGAGACATAATACCGTAGAATCTTCTTAAAATGTGTACATATGTGAAGGAAGTCTAAATGCTATCACCAAATCATGGGGGAGACAGAGTCCCAACTGGCTTTCTCTTGTCACCAAATGGAGCTTCCAGTACCAGGATTGGGTTACATCCAGTGGAGTTAAATGGCTCTTGATGAGGAAGGGGCCGTGATTCTGACCCTTGATAGTGTCAGGCAGGCTAGGTTTGGTCTTCCCAGCTTGATGCTATGAAGTCTAGTACATAGAGAATGATGTTGCCCCTTAATCCCCCATAGCTTACGAGGTAGCGCCACTCATCCCAAGAAGAATGTAGTGCCGTCTGATCCCACAAATGGCAGTAGTGTTATTTTGAGAAGCCAGTTGAGAAACTTGGCTGCCGAGAGTTTAAAAGTTTAACTAATTGGACGTGCAATGGTAAGGTAAGAGCCGACAAATGCTATCACAGTGTGCAGCATATCGCTATTACTCAGGTACCCGGCAGACACAGAATTAAAATAGCACTGATTGCCAACTACCTAGGGTCTCTTTTGTAGCCTTCAAGGTTTGGACTGACAGAATAATAATACTTTGCTTCACACTAAGAGTGAAAAAGGAAAGCTGAAATGTTGAGCTTGTCAACTTGATAGCACAACCAAAATAATACTCATTCAAGCAGACATAGTGTAGGTAACTTTTGGTTACAGGAAAGTTTGGATTGTTTTCGTTTGTGACACTAACAATAGATAGCAGCACATTAGTGTGAGCACACTCTAGGCTTCACTTGAATGGCCTTGTTTTTTTTTTTCTTTTTTAGTCAGCAGGACTACACTTTAAAGCTGTACTACAAAGTGATCACTGATAATGTCAATGCATTGTATACCCAAAGATTGCTTAAAAAATGATAAATACCCATTCCATTAGTATATTTTAAGTATGGGAAGCCATACCTATGATAATTAGCTTGGTTTATCATTTCATAATGTATTCTGAGACATCATGTTATTTCCTAAAAATATATACACTTTCACTGGTAAATCAGAGTAGTTTCTAAAAGTCAAGGAATGAAATAATCCAAAGTTTGATCAACTGGAGAATGAATAAGCAAAATTTTGCACATCTTTGAGGTATCATATTTGTTCATTTGAAGAAATTCAGTTTCCTGTTAGTGAATGAAGTGCCTAATAAATTCTGCAAGAGGAATGGCATCAAAACATTATGTTAAATATAAAACTCCAGCTACAGAGTGCTGAAAATTATATGGGTCATTTTATAGGAAGTTTCCAGAAAGTCAAACCTACAGATATGAAATCAGATGTTGAGGGTGTGGAGTGACTGTTGTTCAACATGGGATTTCTTTTTGTAGTGACTAAAATGTAATGGAATATGGTTCTGAGTCCACAGGTCTGTGGGTTCAGATGTATTTTATACCCTGAGCACTGTAAACAGCAAGAACAGAGTTCTACATGCATTCTTCAGCAAGGTCTTTGTTGGATACATAATTCAGGTCTACTTTGTGACTTGTTTTCTGTAAAGCAAAGGTTTCTAGTTTTGATTAGTCCATCTTACTGTTGCCATATTGATCTTCATGAATACAGAGAATTAAAACCAACAACAGAATGTTCTCTTGGATGGCATTTATTTGGATTGACATCTCACTCAAGCTTATCTCTAGAGCTTTAAGCTATTCATAGTTGACAACCACTTTTGGAAAGTAAAAGTATTTACCAACACTAAAGGCATTTGAAAACTTTTGCTATGGGCTTTAAAGGGAAGATCAGTGATCATAAGGGGTTTATAGGGCTATACATGAGTATGGATGTATACAAGTGTCATTTCAGTGTGTACATTTTCATACATGTGTTAGATATCTGTCATGCTCTCTCCAGGACCTAATTCATAGTTAACCATATAACTAGGCCACACGTTCCTTTGCTGTCTTTCTTGTGACAGGTTTTGTGTCCAGTATAATATTAGCATATCTATATCCCCAGTTCTCAGCTCTCAACGTTTGAAGATTGAATGTCCTACAGTTGAGGCGTATCAATGTTACGTTACAAACTCTCCTAAAGTGTACAGGTTTAAAATGGAAACAAGAATAAGGGGTATAGCTCAGGTATAGAACACTTGCACAAGGCACTGAGTTTGAGTTCCAGTTCTACCAAAAACCAAGCAAGCAAACACATGCACAAATCATAACCCCTACAGTCTCATGGGTTTTTGTTGTTCTTTCTAGCAAGTTCTTTACCATGCTGTATTGGAGGATGAATGGCTAGAGTAGTCAGGCTGCTGGGATTTATACATGGTGCCCTGGGATTCCGGAAATTTGTTCCTCTTAAGTCCTTGATCTAGAGTTGCTGCAGTGTTGAAGAACTGTGCCATATTGGTCAAGTCAGGAACCTGCCAGAGCCTGACCTCAGGGCTGTCTTTGCTCACATTTCCTTATTCTTCTCATCAGCACCGGCCTGGGTATGGTGTGACACTCAGTTTTTATCTAGTTTCCAAGCACTGAGTTGTTCTTTCTGAGTGTTTTCTGACCTGTCAACTCTTGTTCCTCCTTTACCTCACCCGAATGTTTCTGTCCCCTTTCTATTTGATCCCGTTGAAGGGTGTTTATTGGGAATTACCTATGGTTGGACTGGAGATATGGCATGCTCCCTAGTTCAGTTTTCAGCACTCACATGGTGACTCACAACTGCCAGGAAGTGCAGTTCAGGGGACCCAGTGCCCTCTTCTGACATCTCATACATACACATTTATTAAATGAATACTTCTAAAGTTTGTTTAAAAAATAATCTTATTCTTTGGCCATCATGAAGTTCCTAGAAGTCTCCTCTACCTTGTTAGCTTTACATAGGTTTTAAACTTTATTTTGCAAAGGTTTGATTTTGTTTGGGAGTGAGTACTAAGTTCAATTACTATGTTGCAGAAATGTTTCTTCAGTTTGCTAGTTAGGAGCAGTGCCTACTACATGGCTTATTTCTGTGTCTAGTTGATGTTACTGCATTAAAATCTTCTCTTCCTTTTAGAATAAGATTTCATTTTCTTGCCTTAGGTAATTCACATGCTTCAGTGTTGTATGCTGTGAACTATTATTTTAACTGTGTAAAGCTGTGTTACATTTATTTATGCTGTGGACTATTACTTTAACTGTGTAAAGGTGAGTTATATTTGTTTATGCTGTGGAATATTACTTTAACTGTGTAAAGGTGTGTTACATTTGTTTATGCTGTGGACTATTACTTTAACTGTGTAAAGGTGTCCTACATTTGTTTAAGCTGAATCTGTTTAATTATGTAAAGATGTGTTGCTGCTTTCACCTTGCCTGCCTAAGTTACCTAAAGCAGAAGGGTCAATAGTTAGGCACTAGAGGGCTAGGCGGGGCTGGAGGGCAGAAACACTCAGTAGGAAGGACAATCCAGGCTCTAGAGGAGAACAGAGAGTGAGAGAAGGGTCAAAAGAGAAGGAGACACCCAGGGCCAGCCTGCCAGGCAGCAGCCAGCCAAACAGACATGGAGTAGGACATACAGAATAAGAGAAAGGTAAAAAATCCCAAGGAAAAGTATAGAAGACAGAGAGATTACTTTGGTATAAGACCTAGTGGGACAAGTGTACGATAAGGCTGAGCATTCATAACTAATCATGTCTCCATGCCATGATTTGGGAGCTGGTTGGTGACCCCCAGAAAAGCCCAGTACAGTGTCACCTTTGCACTAATTCCCTTTGCTGTTCTCATGTCCCTGGATCCCACTTTCACTTACTGGTTTCTGCCAGGAACGAAGGTTCAAGGAGGATCGTCACATCAGGGTGAGAGTGATCCAGCATTTTCAAAGGTAAATGTCAGTGTTTCCCATGAGACACGCTGATTGTTTGGTTTCATTTTGCATATTTTTTACACTTTAAAGGACTATATTCAGAAAGCAGTGCTCCTGTTCTAAAGAGTGCCTTACCCCTTTAATTGAACATCAGTTTCCAAAGCTACTTCATCTGTAAGTTCCTGATGGCATACTAAATTACTTCAGTCATTTAAAAACTAACGAATAAAAAAGAGTCATCCCATTAGTTTACTTAAAGTAAGCCATTGTCGTTAGACTCAGGAGAATAGTTGCATTAAACAATCTAGCAAATATTTATATTTACATCGTTGAAATCCCACATTTTTGCTGTGCACTCACATTTCTGATAGACTGTGGCATTGGCTTAAAGGAAATGTAATATTCATAAGTGATTGTTTAGCAGCTACAGAATGTTCCTGTAGTAAGCAGCAGAGCTGGAGTGCTCATGATTATAGAGATGCTGGATGTCTAGTTCTGTATCCTGTCACTGGGACATCTCATTGCCACCATCACAAACTCTGACTCACCATAGGTAGAGGCCAACTTTGGTCTGAGCATCTCCCCTGCAGCTGACATTCCGTGTTCAGGGTCATTGTGCCCTGACATGCCCCCACCATTTCCTTTCACGAGGGACTGTCTTCTGAACTACTGATCTACAGTGACTTTTTTTTTTTTTTGATACAAATAAGAGTAGAAACTCCCAGTGACAGTTGACCAGGGACATTGCTCAGAGCAGTCATTCTGTAAATTCCCCAGAGCACTAAAATGTGTCCGTGATAAGCCAGGTAAAGTTGATACTCTTGTATGGAGGTTTTGTTTAAACATACCATTTCTTCTACATTTTTGGGGTAAAAAAATTTCAGTATTTAATTCCCAGGTATAATGATGTTTCTGAATTTTCCATATACATTGTTAAGTCCTTTACCTGAACTTCTAGCTAAATTTAAGAACTAAGAACAAGAAAAGGTGTTATTATTAGGGCTGTTTTAACAGCTCTCCAATTTCATAACTTGTCATTTCCCTTTTCTTCGATTTAGAAATGTGTTATATACCCTTGAAATTTTCTGCATTTGGTATATGCAAAAATAGAATACTTTGAAAAGGAATGTATTTTTGTAGTCGCTAAGAATTTAGACTTGTGACTGGATGGATGGCCCAGCAGCTCAGAGCACTGTCTGCTCATACAAAACAGAGGTCTTGGTTCCTACCACACACATGTCAGCTCAAAACAGTTGATAATTCCAGATCCAGAGCATCATATACTCTTTTGTGGCTTCCATGAGCAATGTATACATGTGGTGCATATGCATACACGTAGGCAAACTTCCATACACAAAAAAAACAAGAAAAGAAATCTTAAAAATAAAATAGAGAAACCAGACCCAGACAACCTTGTTCTCAACTCAGTCTGCGCTTGTACATGTCTTCATTGTTGTCATCCTCCCCCCCCCACCGTACATCAGTGAGTCCATTTGCAAAGTAGAAATGGCGTTCATATATCTGGACGTAAGAATGCCTCATAGAGTTGCTGCGGTGCTGGAAAACTAATAAAGCTAAGTGACTACAGTGACATAAGCTCTGTGACCTCCGGGTCGATCATTGTTGCTATGGAAAAGGATGACAGCACATTGTCGACCAAGTCATACCAGCTGCTATGGTTAAGGATATAATGTCGTTATCCTTGTTTTGTTGTTCGCTTTGAGGCCTAGTCTGGCCTTGAACTCACCGGGTAGCTCAGGGTCTATTTGCAATGCTGTTCTTCCTCCTGGCAACTGTGGAATGCTTGGATTAGAGCTGTGTCCCACGGTGCCCTGCTTAAACTGGCTTCTACTGTGCCTGTGTGGCACAGCCTTGACCATGCCAATGCTCATGTGATGCCATGTTGACCATGCCGATACTCATGTGATGCCATGTTGACCATGCCAATGCTCATGTGATACCATGTTGACCATGCCAATGCTCATGTGATGCCATGTTGACCATGCCGATGCTCGTGTGATGCCATGTTGACCATGCCGATGCTCATGTGATGCCATGTTGACCATGCCGATGCTCGTGTGATGCCATGTTGACCATGCCGATGCTCGTGTGATGCCATGTTGACCATGCCGATGCTCATGTGATGCCATGTTGACCTTGCTGATGCTCATGTGGTGCCATGTTGACCATGCCGATGCTCATGTGATGCCATGTTGACCTTGCCCATACTCGTGTGATGCCATGTTGACCATGCCCATACTTGTGTGATGCCATGTTGACCATGCCCATACTTGTGTGGTGCAGAGTTGGCCATGCCGATGCTCTTGCTGAACAGACGATGGAGATTTTAAGCCAGTTCTTAGAACAATGCAGCAACCCTCAGTTCTGTGGAATGAAGGGAACCAGTGGTACCTGTGGGATTCTCTGAGAGTCTTTATTTTTGTCCTAAGGCTTCTGGGTAAATATCGTATGTGCCAATTTGCAAAGATTTGTCAGAAATGACAAAACTAACAGGTTCCAATAGTTTTGAGTTTATCTCTCCATAGTGGGGATGCTAATTGTTCTGGGTTCTAGTCCAAAGGTAAGAAAAAGGAATGGCTAAATAGCACACATTTTAGATGTTCCCGATCCTGAAAGGTGAATCAATTGGGTACTGTGTGGGGAAAGGAGACAGTTATTTTCTGATCTGTAATGTGCTGCATGCTTGATAACATTACAAAAGATGCTGTGTCCTTAGGGCCTTCTGGCTTAGCTGAGCCTGCAGGCCTCTGACGGAGCCTCATTTGAGGGATTACTCAGGCCAGGTTGGCCCCTGGCTGTGTCTGTGAGATGGTCTTGGTTGACAATGGAAGTTATTCTTTGGTAGTAGGTCTATGCTGTGTATGACAGCTGCTGAGCAGGAGCCAGAGTGAGGCAGCACCAAGCGGCATTCTCCTTAGCTCCTGTTTGAGCCCCTGCCTTTGTTTCCCTCAGCAATGGACCGTGACCTGGACAGGCAAGCCAGAGAAACCTTTTCCTTCCCAAGTGGCTTTCACACACTGTTTTATCACAGCCATAGGAAGCACAGTTCCTCACATTTCAAAGGTTCCTGGGGGAATCTCTCTTCTTTTTGTTGTTGTGTTTTGTTTCATTTTCTTTGTCTTTTTGATAGGTGAGCTGAGGGTGACTCTGAAGGTGATAACCTGATAGAATAAAACCAGGAACTTGAGAGGTTGTTTGGCGGTTTCCCATGTGATTCCCCAGAGATCGCAGACTTCCAGATGCAGGAGGGGAAAGCCTTAAATGTTAACAATTGTGACAAAGCTGTTTATTTTTATTTAGTTCAGTGTGTGTGTATGTTTACACATGTGTGTGCATGTGGGTGTGCATGTGTGTATATGTGTATTTGTATTATGTATGTGCATGTGTTATGTGTGTTTGTCTGTGTGTGTATGAGTGTGTGGACATGTGTGTGCATGTGTTTGGGTACATGTGTGTACAGCACATGACAGTGCCATGTTATTGTTACTGAGAACCTAACCTGGGTCCTCTGCAAGAACAGCAAGGAAGCATCTCTCCAGTCCTGTGCTGAAATCTTGGTAACAGCCAACGGGAGGTGTCAGCCAGACTCCTGGGTGAGGGCTTGTTTTCATTGTGTGTCAATCTTTCCCATTTTTCTGCTGTGCCTTAGAAATAACTAAAGTGTTGAATTTCTGCTCTAAAGGTAAGAAAGGGATGCATTGTGTGTCCCATATCCACAGCCTGGGCAGAAGTAGGGCTGGTGGTGACCCAGGGCTGCTGTCTCTCCAGCTTACTTTGTTGGTTTGGAAAGAATATAGATTATTTTAGGAATTTCTCATAGAAGCATGTCCTAATAATTCTATGTTTTTTTATCTAATGAATTGAATCTTAAATTATAGCATAGTAGAGCATATGCTATAGAAAAGGGAAAATGTATTTGGATTAGCACAAGAGAAAATGATTAAGAGGCTAAAAATAACCCAAGGCAATAATATTAATTTAGGCAGATTTTATCTGGATGTTGTCAGCAGTATGAGCTTGTTAGAGTTTCAAAGTAAAAACTTTTTTTTCCTGTGCAAAATGTTCATTTCATATATGATAGTGATGCCTAAAACAGACTCTTTCATTTCTTCAAGTTTTTGAATAATCTATATTGACAGATTTAAATTTTTCTTTCACATTTTTTAAGTTCAGTGTTTCTATCTCACTTCTGTGTAAAAGGGAGCAATATGAAAGAAATCCTTTGGTTTTCCACACAGTCTGTGCTCACTATTGTCTTCCCCGTCTCTGTTCATCTGGGGGTCCTTCGGTGGATGTCCCCACAACATCCCATTCCAGATATTCTGTGCTGAGTGTTCCGTCAAGCTTTAGGCACTAGACCTGTTGCTGGTGGGTTAGCGTTAAGTGATACCCTAACTTTGGATACTTTCAAGAGCACAGTTTAAACTCGGATGATACAGTAGTGTTTCTGTAAGGGATGTTTAAAACAAAAAAGAAGTCTGAAATTTAGAATTGAGTTAGATGAATTTAACCTTCCCCTTACTCTTTTATGAACATTAAAGTTAATGTAATTCCTGATCTTAGAAAGTAATTTCAGATGATGGCTAAGGCATTGACCTCTGACTATAGCAGAATACCAGAATACCACTAGAAAGCACAGCGCCTACAACAAACAGGTCTGTGTATATAATATAGTTATTAGCCTAGTATTTGTATGGGGCTCCTGAATGTGAGAACAAGTGTATCTCTGATTCTTATGCCTGCTCTTGGGGTTCTTTCCTCCTGTTGGGTTGCTGTGTCCAACTTTGATATGACAGTTTGTGCTTCATATTGCTACATCTCATTTTGTCATGTTTGGTTGTTATCTTTTAGAAGCCTGTTCTTTTCTGATGAGAGACAGAAAGAGAGTGGATCTGGAGTGAAAAGGAGGTTGGGAGGAAGTGGGAGGAGGAGAAGCTATAATCAGGGAATATTGTATGAGAAGAGAATCAGCTTTCAATAAAAGGAAAAATAAAAGTAAAATTAGATACCAAAATGAAAATAACTTCAAACTGAAACTCCAAGTTAAAAAAAAATCCTAATGAGCAACTTGAAGTTTTGTGTCTGTTTCTCCAGCACATTCTGTCCCTAGAGTTTACATCTGCAGAAGTCACACTTGAGTAAACCCCATTGACTGTGCTAAATGCCACTACTCACGGCTATTTCTACGTTTAGTATTCTAGCATGCTACAGCTTCCAAAATGCCTTTTCAGTCTCTTAAAGTATATTATAATTATCAACTCTTCTTTCCTAAACCCTTATGTATATACTACATGGCTTCCTCTTATGGTACC
This sequence comes from Mesocricetus auratus, assembly GCF_017639785.1. Taxonomy (NCBI): domain Eukaryota; kingdom Metazoa; phylum Chordata; class Mammalia; order Rodentia; family Cricetidae; genus Mesocricetus; species Mesocricetus auratus. The sequence continues at coordinate 3,399,363 of NW_024429182.1, read as the reverse complement.
CATGTGATTGGTTTTACATCTGTCTGTCTATCAATGATCTATCGTGTACCACCAATCTGTCATCTATACATCATCTAGCTATTCTCGTCTGTCTGTCTCTGTCTATCTATCTATCTATCATCTATTCATCCTCGCCTATCTACCTATCTACCTACCTACCTATCTGTCTATCTATTTATCTATCATCTATGCTTACCTACCTATCTGCATTCCTAGAAGGTCTTGTTTTCTAATGTTTAAAGGAGGATATCTAAAGGCGACCTAGGTACTTAAGCTGATATTTCAACGAACGTGAATGTGAAATGATTGAGCCACATAATGCTGCAGTGAAATTTAGGCCAGAGAACCTGGGCTCTCCTTCCTCTTTGGCATCCAATCTGACTAAGACCATGAATAAAAGGATACATATATCGCATGTGGGTATGCGCAGGAATGTGAGTATGCATGGCCCCCATGTGGAGGGCAGAGGACAGCTTGTGGAAATTGGTTTTCTCTTTCCATCCGTGGGTTCCTGAGAATGAACTCGGGTCTTCAGTCTTAGTAGCAATGAACCATCTCCTCAGCCCTCATATAAGATTTTATTGCCCCTTTCAGTAAAATGCCCCCCCAACAAAAATAATGTCTCTTTTATCCCTGGGTGTCACTGAAATTTTGCATATCAGATTTTTATCTTAGTTACATATTTCTAATTATATAATCATGTATGTCCATTAAAAGAATTGGAAAAAAAGAATGTTTAGAAGGGAAAACTAGGACCTGAGATAGACACTGCTAATATTTTAGGGCATATATTTTCATTTCTTTAATCATCACCAAAATTAGCACCAGCCAATTATAATGGAAGACAAATGAAAATATATTATTTACATGTGTATTCTATTTTATGAATCTATTTTGTTTTCGCTCAACCAGTGGTTTTGGTGATCCTATAATATACCAGATTTTTAAGAAGAAATGTGTGATCAGACTATGTGTATGATTTAGCTACTTGCTATTTTTATCATTTCCCTATATGATAAAATATTCTCCAGCATATTTTTGTGTATATTTTGATTATATACAACTTAAGTAATTCTTAAAATTCTCTCTATATACTTGTACCATAACATGGTGTCTACATTAATGTTTTACAAATAAGTCTTTCCAGTATAAATGACATGATGAGTTCTATGTGTAAGGGCCTGTGTTTGTCTGTGTGTATATACATTTTTTTTTCATTCTGTCAACCCATTTGGACCCTGATTTAGTGCTAGTCATTAAGTAATGTCTGGACGAGTGGAATTGAGAGAAACACTGTTACATGAAAGGGGCTTGAGTCTTCCAGAGAGAAAACAAATGACCCAACAGCTACATATCAGTAACCGTCCTGTTACTAGTAAGCCCTAGTTAGATCTAATTTATTGATAAACACTTACAATGTGACGGTTTCTAATTTCCTGCCCAACACATATAAACATAATTAGATTAAACTCTCACAACAAGTACTGGAAACTGAGACTCTTGGGAACAACGGATGCAGTGCCAGGCTAGGGAATATCACACCTCATGCCTCCCTCTTCTCTCCCTGCAGCTCAGAGCCCAACCCTTGGTCTAGGGGTATGGGTGTTGGTTTTGCTTGCATTGCCTTGGCTTGAACAGCAAACTGTTTAGTGTTAATATAGATGATTTATGTGTTACTGGGTCTTTGAATTGTTTGTCTCCCCTTCCTTGTGATCTCACCTAAACTGCTCCTGGATCTCCTGCATTTTCACCCCCACTTTAAGTGCAGCTAGCTTTCATTTCTTTGAAAGGGACGCAGGCATCAATTTTTAGTTCTTCTTAATGTGCATTTACGGTGGGATCATATCTGAAGTGTCTTATCATTTAAATTAATAAAACTTAGCATTATATAAAGCCTAAAAATAATAACTGTTGTAAAAATAAGATTTTTCTCAACCTTTTAAAATATGCTGTAAATATAGTGTTTCCTATGATGAGTTCCTGGACTCAGTTGTGTACTCTAACATATGTATTTTGAAGCCTTTAACACACCAGTTTTTAAACTAGTTCTTATGAATACGCAATAGGCAGTAAGTGGATTTCTTTAAACAATTTATATCAACTTTGAAATGTACTGCTAGCGATTCCAGACCCAAAAATTCTCTGGAAAATATACATGCACATCGATTCAAGTTGGAATACATACAACCTTTATCTCCTTACTCTAATATGATTAATCAGAGCTAGGGCATTCTTGGCCCTCTGAGCACTCTTGCAAACAAACTGCAGGGCAGCAATGGCTGACTCACTAGGGTTGCTGCACTGCAGCCTTATCTAGAAAACAGTGGCAGTGACAGTGCTGGTGTGGCTGGGATGTGGGAGAGGCCATTCAAAGCACCATGAATCTTGAACTGTGTTAGCATATTGAGATCAAGGTCTATAGACCAAGCCTATCTACAGCAAAAGTAAGTCAAACAAACATACCTATGCCAACATCTGTGGCAGGTTCTGTTTCTGACAATAACCACGCTATCAACTATCCCACAAGCTCCTTCTCAGTATGACTTTGCACAGTCCTCCTCCACTGTAGTCATTTTCTCTTCCCTTTGAGTGTAAAGGGGCCTCACCAACTCAACTGTTGTCATTAGAATGCAAGGAAGTGCTTCCAAGGTGAGTTCAGGAGACTTGTGGCTTCTCACCTGGTCTTTTTGTGGGCGGGGGGGGGGGCGCATTGGTTGGTTGGTTGGTTGTTTTGTGTCTTGGAACCTTCTTCTTTTTGGGAGCTGCTATGATGCCAGATACAGGATTCTCTCTCTCTCTCTCTCTCTCTCTCTCTCTCTCTCTCTCTCTCTCTCTCTCTCTCTCTCTCTCTCTCTCTCTCTCTCTCTCTCTCTCTCTCTCTCTCTCTCTCTCTCTCTCTCTCTCTCTCTCTCTCTCTCTCTCTCTCTCTCTCTCTCTCTCTCTCTCTCTCTCTCTCTCTCTCTCTCTCTTGTTGATACATCCACTTGTTCTACTATCAAGCCCTTCCATACTGTACTTGGGAGTGAAGCTCTTGTTTAAGGAAAAAGCAAAGACATTTTTGCTGACCGTGGTTATGAACTGTGCAGAGATGGTGAGGCTCATCTGTTTGCTTCCGCCACATTTCTTAGGATGCTTGAAGTTCTTAGGGGCTAAGTACTGAATCCTTGAGACTGGCATTAGGTTTGTGACCAGTACTGAGTCTCTAGTAGCAGAGAAGATCAGATATGGTGAGGTACTGAAATTTTAGATACAACATGAAATAGCCCAGATTATCAGTTTTTCTTAACTGTTGTGACATTTCCATATACTAGTGACTTGACCAGTAGTAAACTAAATTAGTTTTGTTCATCAATTTCACCTCCCTCTCCACAGTTTCATTCAGTTTGAATGCTACCTATTCCTGACAATGTTTCCTGACAATGCTACCAAATGCCAGTCCTTTCTCTTGTGAAACTTTGGTGGCACTTTGGGTCCATCTATCATCACTCTTCTGTTGGGCACTGATTTCCTTAAGTTTCAGGCCTGCTTATCTATATTCGTCAGTGTCTATAATGTAGTCTACCGTGCAGTGAGCTCCCTATAAAGACCTATTGAACTGAACGTAATTAAACATGGCACTTTGAACTAGTATGCATCATCTCTCCACGAATACATCGTAGATGCAGACAGTGCAGGACACTATTTGATGTAACACAGTCATCCAAAAATGGGCTCCCCTGTGCTGTCATTCAACATTACTCTTGTGAAGTGAGCCGTTATCAAGGCTGTTACCCAAATACGGAGTGAAAACAGATCTAAAATGTGGCCCTGCTTTATAATACAGTAAAGCCATGAAGTTTTAACATTTAAGACTCTAATGTTGCCTTCATGATGGTGATCAATTATTTATTGATTTGATACTAATAATGTTTTAAATCAACAAGTTTCATCTCTAGGTACACAGATTATTATAGAGCAAAGAGAAAGATGATCTTAGCTAAGTAAATTATTCACTGTGATTTTAAAATCCAATAAATCTTGAAAAGTAAAATATACCAGAATTAAGTATAAACCAAACATAATGTAAGATTCATAAGTTTCTAACTCATGGGCTTCATAACCTTTTGTTACATGTATTTGTGCATGGCTGGGTGGGTTTGACTGTATAGGTCAGAGGCGACTTGGGGTAGTCCCTTCTCTCCTTCTGTCTCAAGGACAGTGGACAACTCTGTGCAGTTGGTTCTCTCTTACCTTTACGTGGGTTCTGGAAATCAAACTCAGCTCTGCAGGCTTGTGCAGCAAGTGCATGTGTTTACCCACAGGACTTTCCTGGAAAATGTTATTTGTTTTCTTGGTCTCGCTGTGTTGCCTAAGACTCTTGAGCTCGAGTGATCTTCTTGTATCAGCTGAAACTGTAGACATGTACCCCATGGCGGGCCAGTTTATTGTCTTATTATTATTATTATTATTTATTATTATTATCATCATCATCATCATATATAGCAATGGAAAAATGAAAAGGGCATAGTATTTGTACTCTTGTTTTTGCTCTGATTGCATACCTGGCTGTCTGATATTAACAGTATTATATCAGCTCACATTAATTACTGCTTGCTACATACCAGTGCCTTTTTTCATAGTTTTCACAGATTCTAGTCTCACAATGACCTTAAGAAATATGTAGTATTATCCTTGTCTCATACATGAAGAATGTTTGCCGCAAGTGATTTTCCCAATGCAGAAATCTAGTAAACAGATGAAGAATCGCCAGGTTCCAGTAGTGTGTCTCCAGGGCACAGCCTCCAGAAACTCTCAAGCCCGCGTAGCTGTTGCTAAGTAACCCGAGGCAAAACTTTGCAAATCAGTCCTCCCAGGAAAAATTGCAAAAGTCCCTTCCACACCTCTTCGGTAACGAGAAGCTAATAGTCCGTCTAATTACAGTTTTCCAAGATAACGTGAAGCCAAGCACGGTGAAGTAATAATAAAGGAAGGATGTTGTAATGCCTAAAACCTTCAGTCAGGAACTCAAGGGAAGAGTCCTGAATTATCCTTTTTCCCTCTTGCTGGGATAAAACACGCCAATTAAAAGCAACTGAAGTCAGAGGGGCTTTGGCTTACAGTTCCACGGTGTACAGCCCATCTGGCATGAATGACTGATGAGGACGGCAGCCATGTTTCCTGTGATGGGTGTTACTGTCCAACCTAATTTTCCCTTTGTATTCAGCTCCAGACCCCAACCCATAGGATGGCACTGCCCACAGTTGACCTAACCTAGATGGTTCCCCACAGGGACGCCAGAAGCTAGCCTAATCTTGGTACGTCCTCACAAAACCACTCTCAGGTTTGTCTTCTGCCTGATTCTGGATCCTGTCAAGGTGAAAATATTAGCATCACTCTCTACAAATTTCAGTTATACAGAGGGGAAGAGGGGGCGGGAGGAGGGGGAAGAAACCATACAGCTGGGAGGAGGGGGAAGAGTCCATACATAGAGGAACCATAGAGTAGGTTCTTTATTGTATTGATTTTTGGATTCCAGCTTTGGATTGGAAATCAACCAATATAGAATTGACCACTGAATTTCTATTTTCCCTACCACCCATGACCATTGCCTCAGTAAAAAGAAGAAACAGCCTTTTTGGTGCTATTATTGCTATATCCTTGAGATGTGTGGGTGGTCTCTACCCTCCATATGCTGTAGTTTTCTCTTTTACAGGTATCACTATGGCAAAATTAAACACGTGAATTAAATACAAGAAAACAGTAACTAACAACACGGAAATGCAAAAATAACACAACATTGGCAGTGTTGTTTCCTATGTACTTTGAGTCTTTTATTGAGTAAAAAGACCACTTGAACAGACATTCTGTAATGCTCTGTCTTCGTCTGTTAGCTGGGATGAATGCTTGGTGACTGGCAGGCAGACAAAGGATAGACTGTGGATACTCTGCTGACAGCAAAGGTTCACTTCTTTTGTGGGAATGGCGCAGAAAGGCATGGGATTCCACAATACCACATAGAATTGCATGGACCTAAAGCTTATGAGTTGTTTAATTTTCTAGCTACTCTCTGTGTATGTGCTTATCTTATTGGGTTGTTGAATAAAGCACTGTTGGCCAATAGGGAAGAAAAATGGGTGGGACTAGGAGTCTATGAGGATTCTGGGAAATGTAGTGAAGAGAGTCACCGACATGTAATCCCTGGAGGAGGGAACACAAGTCTGGCATTCTCAGAAAGATAAGTCCTTATAAAAATATATATTAGTAACTATAGCTTAATAATTATGTCAGAGCTAGCCGAGTAGAAACCATAGCAAACGCCCAACAGCTTCATAATTAATATAGTGTCTCGTGTGTTATTTGGGGGCTAAAGCAGCAATGGGACCCAGGCCGCTGGCAAGAAGAATGCACGTTACATATATGAATGAATGAAATAAAGTAAGTTGATAAAGTATCACCAATAAGCATATTTCGTCTAATGGGATGCATGAGGTGAATTATAGAGGCTCTTCAACCCCAAAAAGAGTTATAAGCACAAGGTAGAGGCGCACACATAAGCTTTATTGAGGTAATATTTTGAAAGGAGAAGTCCTTCATAGCATGGAATGGTCTGAAAGCTAGCCCCATGGGTACCACCATTCAGAGAAGGAGGCTGGCAACGGTACTCTCAAAACAATGTCCCTAAGGTGCCAATGGCTTGGGGTAGTCATAGCCTGGGGCTTATCTGGGGCATGGGGCTAGGAGACGTACAGAGATCCCTGGGTATGTAGTGCGAGCCATCTCTATGGCGCTAAAATGTGCTTATTTGGGGCTATGTCCAAACTGTTAGATTGTGAAAACTTATGTTTGGTCCTGGGAACTACCATCCTCAGCATTCTGTAGAACAGTAAGTAATCTAGATACCAATATATAGGTACCATCTCTAGCTTACTTATAAAAGATAATTTTCAGAAGAGTAGAAAGATAGGTTTATATTAGTAATGTTTTATTAGTTTCTTTTGGCATAGCAACTAGTACATTATATCATAAAAGGATACATGTTTATACCTCTGTTCAGTCACACCAATTAAAGATCATTTCAGTGACTTGGCAGAATGTATAGCTGAACAATAAATATCAATCTCTATAGATTAAAAAATAAACTATAGATCTATAAAATTGATTATGAAATAAACTATCACTTTTGTTAGTATACAAAAAAGAATATTGTATGGCCAACTGAAAATGAATTAAGCTCTCTGAAGAAAAACAAACCATTATATTACATTTTCCTAAATTACTACTCTTCTCATTAGAGAAAGTTAGTCTGGCTAATTTTAACGAACATAGTTTGTAATTATCTCTGTGTACACAGTGTTTGTTTACAAAGGGACAGTGATACTCATGGTATTATATATTATTAGCGTGGTATAATTTGCACTTGTATTGTTTTCATCTTTTCCCCAAAGGAAACTACATCTTACATTAAATGCCAGTATGTAGCTGCTATGTCTATCATATCCATCCATTAGTGGAATCTTGCACATGAGGGCAGCCTGAAAACCCTGTCTAGTCTCTGGGTCACCTGTTTTGGGTGTAGGTGTTTGGAGTATAATGTGTCCTCCGCAATACAGTTTTACTTGACTTCCTCAACCTGAACAAAGAATGTCTATGCTCCCTGATTTAAGAGGAAGGGGCAGCATAGTACAGACACCCTCACAGTGGAAGTCATGGCAGACAACACACTGTGGTCCTGAGCGTATGGAGTCTGTAGGTGGCATCCCTTGAGCTCTCTCTGAGGTCACTGGACACACTCTGAAGAAGTCAGCTTCTTTTCATTGTCCTTCATGGCTGTGCCCCAAGCATGCTGGAATATGCCTCACTTGGGTGCTACGCAGTCTGCTTTTCTTAATTTCTGCCTAAAGGAAATTGGCAGCCCAAGCATTGGTCAGGCTTGTCGCCCCTCAGAAACTCACTGGTTTATTATTCTTCAGGGACAGTGAGTCCCACACGCTCACAATTCTCTTATAAGGACATAATTCTCAGATCTCACTGTAGATTCTCTTGAGACAATTTGATTTCTGTGGACAGGAACACATTCTGTCTGACTTTTGCCCTTAACTAATTTACTTTGACACCTAACATGTTTAGGTGCCATATCCTCAATTTGATAGTTTCCCTAAGGCAGCATCTTGTACAGTGTTTTGACCATGTGTAGACAATACGTCGTCAGTGCTGTCTTTAAAATGGATCAGAGTTACCGAGACCTTTCTACTCTTTATCTCTCAATGTTTAGAGTCTATGGAAAATCTTCCAATATTAGAAGGCCTCATTGTTTTGTAGTTTCCCCATTCTATTTCATGTCTCATTGCAAGCTGTTTTCTGAAGTGTCTCCTAATGCTTTTTCAGATTTTCTATGAGTACTCTACTGGTTTTCCCGCTTCTCCATCTGGAATCTACGCTTGTGAAGCCCGATCTATACAGGGTCTGTCTCTGGGATAGCATTTTCATGTCTGCCCTGGTTCCAGTGTCCACTGGAGCAGAAGTCAGTGCCACATGGTTTAGTTTATATTCTGTTAGCACCCTGTTCCCAGCAGCTTCTGATGACCACCATAGGCTTAATTAAAACGCTACAATTTAACCTTTCAATCACAATGACTTCTTACTTCAAAGCTGAGTTTTTTAGTCTATGGCCTGCCTGACACAGATCAGCCAATGCCCTTTCTAGCACAGTCTTTCCCCAATGGAAGCTAGCAGATTTCCATCTGGACACTCGTTCCTCATCAAGACACATGTGCAGATATTTTCCCAAAGTGATAGATGTAACTGCTATTCACATGTTAGACAGACGGGACTACAAAGCAAGGGTCTGTCTCTAAAGAAAAAGTTAACAATTGTTCTTTCAAGGTCTGTGAAGAATTGTGCTGGGATTTTGGTGGGGATTTCATTGAAATCTGTAGATTGCTTTTGGTAAGATTGCCCTTTTTACTACATTGATCCTACCTATCCAAGATCATGGGAGATCTTTCTATTTTCTGGGATCTTCTTTAAGTTCTTTCTTCAAAGACTCAAAGTTCTTGCGATACAGGTCTTTTACTTGTTTGGTTAGCATTATCCCAAGGTATTTTATGTTGTTTGTAGCAATTGTAAAGGGTGATGTTACTCTGATTTCCTTTTCAGCCCATCTCTCTTCTGTATATGGTAGGGCTACTGATTTATTTCTTTAGTTAGTCTTGTATCCTGCCACTTTGCTGAAGGTGTTTATCAGCTGTATGAGTTCCCTGGTAGAAGTTTTTGGATCACTTACGTAAATTATAATATCACCTGCAAATAGTGAAAGTTTGATTTCTTCTTTTCCAATTTATATCTCCTTGATTTCCTTTTGTTCTCTTATTGCTCTAGCTGGAACTTCAAGCACAACATTGAAGAGATATGTAGAGAGTGGATAGCCTTGTCTACCTGATTTTAGAGGAATCACGTTGAGTTTCTCTCCATTCAGTTTGATGTTGGCTGTTGGTTTGCTGTATATAGCTTTTATTATGTTGAAGTATGGTCCTGCTATCCCTGAATTCTCTAAGACCTTTATCATGAAGGGGTGTTGGAATCTGTCAGCGGCCTTTTCAGCATATAGTGAGATGATCATGTGATTTTTCTCTCTCAGTCTGTTTATATGGTGGATTACATTGATGGAGTTTTGTATGTTGAACGGATGCATCCCTGGGATGAAGCCTCCTTGATCATGGTATCTTGTTTTCTCCATCTATAGTGATTCAAAGCTTTGCTGGGTATAGTAGTTTGGGCTGGCATCCGTGGACTCTTAGTGTTGGTAGAATATCTCTACCCCATGACCTTCTGGCTTTCAGAGTTTCCGTGGAGACGTCAGGTGTAATTCTGAAAGGTTTGCCTTTGTATGTTACTTGACCTTTTCCCTTAGTTAGATGCTCTTAATATTCTTTCTTTATTCTGTATGTTTGGGGTTTTATATTATTATTTGGCGAGGAGAATTTTTTGTGGTCCACTCTATTTGGTGTTCTGTAAGCTTCTTGTAATGTCATTGGCATGGCTTTCTTTAGGTTGGGATGTTTTCGTCTATGATTTTGTTGAATATGCTTTCTGCACCTTTGAGGTGGTTTTCTTCACCTTCTATACATATTATTCTTAGGTTTGGTCTTTTCACAGTGTCCCATATCTCTTGGATATTTTTTGTTAGGGATTTGTTGGACTTAAGATTTTCTTTGGTTGATGAATTTATTTCTCCTAGTGTATCTTCAATGCCTGAGATTCTCTCTTCCATCTCTTGTATTCTGTTGGTTATGCTTGCATCTGTAGTTCCTGATCAATTACCCAGCTTTTCTATTTCCAGGATTCCCTCAGTTTGTGCTTTCTTTACTGTGTCTATTTCAGTTTTCAGGTCTTGAACTGTTTCCTTCATCTGTTTGATTGTTTTTTTCTTGACTTTATTTAAAAGATTTGCTAATTTCTTGTAATTTTTTGGTTTGTTTTTTCTTCCATTTCTTTAAGGGATTTTCTCATATCCTCTTTGAGGGCCTCTATTATTTTCATGAAATTGTTTTAAAGATTGTTCCCATCTGCTTTATCTGCATTGGGGTGTTCAGGTCTTACTGGGGTAGAGTCCCCAGACTCTGGTTGTGTCATATTGGTTTTTCTGTTGTTGAATGTTTTTTTTTTTTGTCTTCTTCCCATTCCTTCTTCCAGTGGATGCAAGAGGAGACTCTTGCACTCCAGTTGGGTATGGGTCCAAGGCTCCCTTTCAGTGTGTGTAAGCAGGTCCAATAGTCTGATGGCTCTACTCTTCCTGTGGGTGGATGCAGGACTAGTACCGGAGCATTGACAGTGTCTGGGTGGATGGACCACTGGGATGGACTCCCCAGTGTGCAGTCCCCAGGCCTCAGGTGGCTCTAGGTAGGGCACCAGAACCATATCAGTAGTCTTTGCTTACATCTTTTTATTGAACACTGTGTCTTATCTTAGTCAATTTAGATTTTGAGGTAATAATGCAGGTTTTTTTCCAATTTAAATAGTATATTATGATATATATCTATGCACTTGATAAGTCTTGTATTAGCACTTCTGAAATCAGTGCATCATGGGATAAGTTTTAACCTACAACAAAGTCCAGTAAGGAAGACCTTTGTAATTATCACAGTAAGAATTTCCTTTGTATATAGTAATCTGAACAGTACTTTAAAAAATCCAGTATTGCTGTTGATTCTCTCAACTTTATATATCTTAGATTTAAAAAATCCTATTGGGATATTATATTAAAATAAAAATAATATTAGTATACCTTTTTCTAGAATGTAGTTAAAACTTAAAATAGCGTTTCAAGTAAACCCTCCCACAAACATTTGCACTGTGAGTTAGACCAGGGAACTTGTGATATCCTGCTGCCTTACTGGATCGTAGTGTCTTTGTTATAAAAATTTTAATGTGAATTAATGCATTCCAAAGTTGATTTAAGTAAATCAAAGACTGTATCTTTTGTTTCCAGCATGTCATTAGAACTTAACCATACCAATGGTATCTTTCCTCTTTATTTTCTATAAGTTTTATTTTTAGCTCTCATTACAAACTATAGCATATTATAAACAGTGCTTCTTTTATGATAATTAGCAAAGTCTGTATGGGTCTCTGACTATACATATTTTCATTCTACAATACAAATAAAGACAGTGACCATGGTAGGGTGTCTGTCTGTAACCCTAGCACTGAGGAAGGACAAGCAGGAATATACTGCATTCACAGCCAGTGTGTCATGAATTTAGTTCCGGGGACCAGAGCTTCATCAGTCCCTTCTCAAAACGTTTGCTGAGATTGGGAAAAATAAGCTTTTTTCTGAAATCGTATCTGAATTATTTTGTTTTTCCTAATCATACTGTGAATTTGAGATCTTTAAAATAATGGTTTAAAATGGAGTTTTAAAAAATATCCCTTTTGTATGCAGCATGAGATTGTAATTCTTGACCAGATAGGTGCATCCCCAGGAAAACCCCACCTCTGTGCAGGATTTCCCACCACCTGCCGTGGGCCGTGTTCATTTCTGTCCTGTTTTCTTGCAAATAACATTTAATGTCAGACCTGTTGGGGAAGTCCTGGGATTCTGGGTAGGAGAAAGTTCTCCGGTAAGAGAAATACTTAGATTAACAATTATGGGGTAATTACTTAAGTCAGAGCTAGCCAGTAAGAAACAAGTATGGCCAACAGCTTCATAATTAATATAGCCTCCTGTGTGTTTATTTGGGACTGATGCGGCTCTAGAACCAGGCTGGCGGGAAGGCTTCTCTCAAAGGAAAAGCTTCTCTTTACATACACCATTATTTTGGCCTTTCTGGCCTTCCTACCCCATGGCATTACATCTCAACTCCCTGTGTTTCTCCTACCCAGAATCCTCCTGGACTCCTAGTCCCACCTATCTAGATTCCTATTGGCCAGCAGTGCTTTATTGACAAATAACAGGACTTCCCCAACACAGACCCTCTTAGCAAAATAAATAATAGATAAATACAGAATGCAAAAGTTTTGCTATAGGCATTATGCACGAGGGTATATCTCCAGAATTAGCTTTATACAAAAACATGCGCATCATTTTCCTCATTCTTGAGGGAATCTTCTGCAGGGAGTGTAGATTTCTTTTGTACGTACTGCTGGGGGGGAGCACTTTTCCTGTTCTGTGTGCCTTACTTTACTTGGCATATTTCCTTCTAAATACATGCTCACTGTTGCAGTTGACAAGATTCCATTCTTTTAGAAGGGTGAATAACATTCCATCAAATGTATATGCTTCATTTGATTTATCCATTCACCCACTGGCTTCTAGGTTTTTTTTTCCCATATCTTGTTATTTTTAAATAATGCAAAAGTTAAAGTAGTAATGTGGCTGCCCCTTTCAGTTGATGTGTTTGATAAATGAAATATGACCAGAATAGAGTGACTGGGCCAAGTGGTAGCTTAAAAGAAAATTAGTAGCCTACTGTTCTCAGTATGCAGAAGTTTACATTGCCACTCCGGGCCCTTGACAGCTCCCTTTTCAGTTCTTCCTAATAAGCTTTCCTCCCATGATGATCTCATTGTGTGCACTTTTAAGGGTCATTTCCCTGCTGTTTAGAACTGTGGGATACTTGTCATACACTTTTTGGCCTTTTTTATAAGTCTTCCGTGTGTAATCCAAGTTTGATTCCTTCCCCGCCTTTTATAAGGTTACGTTAGGTTTTGTTTGTTTTGGGTTTTTGATTTGTGGGGTTTTTTTTGTTTGTTTTGCTGCTGTAGAATGTGGAGTCTATTTGCAGGCAGGATTTCCTCTCGGGTCTTTGGTTAGCAAATGTGTTCTCCTGTTCTGAAGGTGGCCTTTTCATTTGGTGTATTGTTTCCTCTGCTGAGAAGAGAGTGTTTTAGTTTGAGGTAATTGCAGTTGCCCTGTTTTGCTTTTGCTGAGTTTTTACATACGGAAATAATCATTGCTAAAGACAAATATTAAATTCTGAGCTCCTAGATTGATACATTTTGGACTCAGTAATGGTCTTAGATTCTCCCCTAGAGCAGAGTAAAATGTTATGAATGGCATCCCCGGCTCCCGAACAGTTGAGGAAAAGCTTCTTCGGTTTCTAACACAGGGGCAGCCTTGTTGTGTGCTTGGGAGGCTGCTAGCCCTTGGGGAGTCATCATGGCTCTGGGAATCTCGCTGTATACACAGCTGTTCTTCCATCCCTGGACATGTGAGGCCAGAGCTGAATGTACTTGTCAGCATGGAAGACTGTACAGGGGCTTGCAGGATAAATTGCCATAGAGTGGTCACAGCGTATAACGGCTCAGTCCGGAGCCATGACCCCTTGGTGCATGCTTTACTAGGTATGTCACAGGTGAAGGCCACTCTGTTTATTACATTGATGAGCCAGCGAGTCCTGGGATGTTTAACCTGACAACTGATGTAACATGGTCTGAGCACCCTAAAAATAGGTCCATAAAGAATTCACAGAATGTATTGTTAAAACGTATTTACTCGGCATATAGATTTTTCCACTGGATAAGGCATACCACAAGTAATATGTAGGAAACAGTTGTCCAGGTTAACAAGTGGGTTTATAAAAGGTTCATATTTTAGACCAGCGTTTTTAGCTTCTTGCTCCATGTGTGCCATTATCATTGGCCATGGATGTCACCGATAAGCAAGGCAGAGCTCTTATTTTCCATCGCCTCTTTTAAATGCATTGTCTGTCTTTAGATGCAGTTATTATTGTGTTCATGCACATGTATACTCCTTAAAATGCACTTAGTGACCCATTGAAAGTTGGTGTGTTTACTACTGATGGGCAATATCCATGGAAAATTCTTACTCAAATTAGTTGAATTTTTTATTTGTAACACAATAAAGAGGGAAGGTTTTATTCAAATAAGGACATTTTCCTTTATGATATATGGTAATAGTTTTGTGGCTATTTAAATGGCTGAGAGGTAAGTACTCGTTTTTAAATGTTTTACATATATTTCTTTTTTAATATCCTGTTATGGGTGAAAGTGAGACGGACCTTAGATCTAGGTTGTTATAATACTCTACTAGCCCTGACCGGATCGCTATTTCATGTAAACAAGCAGGTGTTGAGCTTCTCCCAGGCTGTTGCACCAGAAAGACCTATTCATCTAATGCCTGCTTTACAGTTTCTAAGTTGAACATTGATTTTTCAGGCTTTTGTTAACTTCAGTACCCGTTGTTCAAGCCGTGTCACTCACAAGTACAAATGTAAAACAAATAAAATACTGTAATTAAAGAAGGGGAGATCACAAGTGACCATCTCCCTGTCATATTTTAATCCTCCAATTTTTTTTCTCGCAGCCCCAGCACCAGAGCTCATTTTTAAGGGTAATTGAATGAAAAATTCCCAACCAGTCATAATACCAGATAACCGTCCATATGGTAGTCTAATTATAACCCTGAATCAGTCAGCTGTGCTGACTTCCGGTCTGAACCTCCTCCCTTTGACATTTCTCATTCAGGGTTGTCACTTCCTGTTTCTCCCTTCCTCTCTTGTCACCACTGCTATCCCCTGCAGTCTGTGCATAAGCACATGGAGACAGACAGACAGGCAGGCAGACAGACAGACAGACAGACAGACAGACACACACACACACACACACACACACACACACACACACACACACACATAGGCATTTCCCACTCGTGATCATTGTCAGTTTCTTTTTTTTTTTTTTTTTTTTTTTTTTTTTTGGTTTTTCGAGACAGGGTTTCTCTGTATTGTTTTGGAGGCTATCGGTCCAGCCCAGCCTCGAACTCACAGAGATCCGCCTGCCTCTGCCTCCCGAGTGCTGGGATTAAAGGCATGCGCCACCACCGCCCGGCTCATTGTCAGTTTCTTAAAGGAATCCTATGTTGGTGAAGATCATATCAAGAGTAAGCTTTAGGTCATAAAGCCATGATTGTTTCCTCAGTTTCCTCTCTCAGAAGTCTCCTCTCCTGTGAACATGCCTGTTCCCCATTTCTGCGCAAGGCTCACATGATCATTTTCCTAAACTGCTTGGTGTGTCACTAACTGCGTCCACACTGGACTCGGGCTTATTTTCTCAAAGCCAAGGAGACGAACCCGTCTGTTCAGTAGACAGCCAATCTTTAAATGTTAGGCGATGAGTTAATTTAGGTTCTTCTCCCTCATAATTTTCATCCCAGTGGGAATATTTAGCTGCGTAGTTCAAAGAATTAAATTTCTTTGAACTCTATTAATAACTTTAATTAAGTAAATATCTTTATCAGTACTCTACAGTTGGATGACCATCTTCTAATGACAGTATCTTAGATGTAAATCACATCTTATTATCAGAGTTCCGAAAACATAGGGACTAGACTACCAATGATGTGTGTGTGTGTGTGTGTGTGTGTGTGTGTGTGTGTTTATTTTTTTTCCATACCAGGGTTTCTCTGTGTAACCCTGGCTGTCCTAGAACTCACTCGCTAGACCAGACTGGCCTCAAAATCACAAAGATCTCCCTGCCCGTGCCTCCTGGGTGCTGGGATTAAAGGCATGCACCACCACCTCCTGGGTGAGCAAGGCAGTTTTTAGTGGTAAATAAATACGTGGCATTAGATAACATGATGTTGAGTACCCTTCCATCTACTAACTTGAATTAGGTATTAAGTTGGGAGGTTGTATGAGCACATTTGCTGTGCACATAAATTCATAGGTGGGTGCTAATAGCTGCTTTATCTCTAATAAGAAGTGACAATGACTAAATAGCGGGAAGACCTAACCTCATCCTGTGATGGGGCCCATGCCATGGCTTCCTACCAGGGCATAAAATCACATTTGTCTCGTAACTAGTTGTCTTATTTATACTAATAAACTTGTTTGTACTTATACTTGTTTATACTGATACATTTCTTACAGATGTATATGTATCCAAGTTGAGAAAACAAAATGCTTTGTGTATAAAATATGTATTAATAGATACAGTTAATTATGGATAGACTTCAAGTGCATTGGTATTGTTAAACAAATGAGAACATTTTAGTAAGTATATGTTCTGTAGATATCTTGGTAAAAATAAATTCAAAAGCTGTCATCATAGCAATGTTTTCACATTGCAACAGCTGTGCAGAGCCATGACTTTTGATTTTATATACAAAATGAATTTCCTACCAAATTGATGCTTTTATATCCATTTGGTATGCATTGAACACCGTTCCTGACAACCCTTTAAATTCTTATTATTAAGCAAATGATATTTGGAGACCACTTGTATTTACTTAATTAAGCATTATTTAATTTTGAGCATGACAAAGTTGAATAGCACACAAAATACTATGTAAAAGTGGCCAGATTCTTAAAAAGTTTTCCCTGGATGTAAACATATTTTTCTGAGTATATTCATTTTGTTTTATTTTAGGAGCAAGAGTAAGCTGGTAGAAACACTCTCAGGTGACTGGATACATTCCATTTTCCAGTTCATTACAAAAATTACCAGTACCACAATGAAATTTAAGACTTTTCATCTGCCTTTGACTTCTTAAAGACAACAGACTTGTCTAACATGGACTGGCATTTCTTAACTATCTGAGGATACTAATCTTGATGAACTAACAGTCAATGCTTTCAGAAGCAGGTTTTCAGTGCAGGAGACACGGCCCAGGGCTTCAGTGAACTCCTCTGCATTAGCCCAGCAACTCACAATCCCTGCCTTTAACTCCAGATCCAGTGGGTCAGACGCTTCTGGTCTCTGTGGGTAACTGCCCTCACATGCACATACAAACATGCATGCATGCATGTACGCGTACACATACACACACACACACAATGTGAAAATAACAAATATTTTGAAAAGCGTGTTTTGAGACAAGATCAGGTGATTTTTTTGTTTTAGTTTTTAAATAATAATGCTACTCCTATTCTTAGTGTAGGAAAAGGACCTGACCTCTTCAAATTCTTCCTCTGCTGTGTGAATCTGGAGTGGATCTGTGCTAATCTACTGGGTCTGCAGTCAAGAGACCATTGTCAGTCAGAAATGTAAACGATTCCTTCAGCCCAATGCTGTAATAATATAACTCATTTTTATGATACGCTTATTCTGAAAAGTATCCGTAAATAATAGTGCAGGATTCCTTGGTAGAGAAGAAAGACTGTATGTGAATTCGGTAACATTCATGTGAATGTTTGAATTGTCCTGTTCAGTGCAAGCCATCGGTATTTGAAACGTAATAGCCTGTCATTTTAAATCCGCAGTGAGCAGACGTGATCTGCACTTTAATGGTACACATACATGCTGCTGACAGCCCTGTTGAAGTGCATACGTTAGATCCACAATGTTTACTTCTCTATTATAGACAAAAGTGTTAGTGGCAGTAAATGAAGATAAAGAAGAGTAATATCTTAACACCTAGGTAACAGAAAAGTTCATAATACATTAAACCAATTCACGAAGTAGTCTTAACCATGCTATATCATTATAGTAGTTGGAGAATCAATGACATAGCATGCTGATGGTTTTTCTTTTTCTCCAAAATCATCACACTTTTCAAGTTTATATTTAGAATTTACAGTTCAGGCCAGCTTTTTTTAGGTTTAGCCTATGTATAGAGATTCCCTCTCCTCAGAGTGCTCAGTTAGCACTCTAGAAGAATAAAGATGACCTTGGCTATGTGGACACACTTTGGCATCTATGATAATATCAGGATGGCCATTCTGTCCCCAAGATTAAAACAAAGGAAATTATTTACATATTTTAGGATTGCATCTAAAAGAAAGACACATTTCTGATAAAAATCTGTTGTGGAAATCCAGAAGAATTTATATTGTTAGGAATTTTATTCAATTTAATGCACTTTGCATTTCAGTCAACTATTGAAAGTTCTGGCTCACAAAGCCTTAGAAAGTAAACATTTTGTTGTGTACTCCCATAAGTGTGTGGTCCCTTAGAAAGATGAATATTTGCATGTCAAAAATCAGCTATGGAATGTCTTCAATCCTATGTCACAGGATGGGTAACTGATGCTTGTTCAATCAGCACATGATTTTTTAGGTTTTAGGTATGTGAAAGATGATCACCTCATGGCAATGTTAGGATTATACATACGCTTTCCGGAATAGTCTTGTTTTTCTCTCTGTACTATATAACACTACCACTTATATAAAATGTTTTGGTTTGGTTTTGCCTCTGGAATTTCTCAGTGAATGTGTCAGTCATTTTCTGTTGTACTTTAGCGTTTAACCTCAAAGCTAAGAGATCCCTAACAGCTGGTTAGGGACTTGGTTGTTGTCTACGTTTGTCTTGCTTCCTGTTAAGGAGACTAGAAACATTTTAGTCTCCTTGTTCAGGGCCTTAGGTGGAGGAATAGCCCCCCCAGTGATGAATGGACACGGTGCTGACAACAAACATCCATGGGAATGAGGGGAAGAAAACTGAGCCATTTTACTTTAGCAAATACAATGTTACAAGTTATGCTTTTTTTCCCCATTTTTTAAAATTTAAATTTAGAAACAAGCTTGCTTCTTATGTCAATCCCAACTCCCTCTTCCTCCCCTTCTACCCCCTCCCCCTATCAGGTTCCCCAGGCCCCCTCACAGTCCCCACTCAGATCCCCAGGGAGAGTAAGGCACTCCATGGGGGGATCTCCAGTCTGTCATTCCTTTCAGAGCAGGGCCTAGGCCCTTCCCCAAGAGTCCAGACTGAGAGAGCATCCCTCACTGTGGGATGGGCACCCAAAGTCCATTTGTGTGCCAGGGATAAATACTTCCCAAGACTCCATAGACTTGCCTAGGCCTCCTCACTGACACCCACATTCAGGGGGTCTGGATTAGTCCCATGCTGGCCTCCCAGCCATCAGTCTGGGGTTCAAGAACTCCCCCTTGTTTATGTGGGTTAAACCAGCACAAGTTAATCTTAATAATGTGAATACATCACAGTTTGTTTAAGTCTTTAAAAGTCATTTTGAATGCAGAATTCTATTTGTGTAATCATGAGATGTATACTATTTTAAAGCTTTCGTTTAGTTACAAGACTTTATCTTAATGCCATTTTAGGATGACAGCAACAAAGGGTGTGTGTGTGTGTGTGTGTGTGTGTGTGTGTGTGTGTGTACTGAGAAGACAAGAGCCTCTTTTCATCTGTGTCATTGCTTCCATCCTGCTGTTCTTGGCTGTCCTTTTTGTTGTAAATTAAAATAGATGAAGGCTGCCGAGCCAAGTCAATGATGGAGGCTAATTTAATGTGATATAGTTGATGAACTCTGAATTGTCCCCCTTTTCCTTCTGAAGCACACTGAATATAGTGTAATAGAGTATTTTGACATAGGCTCTTTGTTATATTGATATTGAAAAGGTCAATGTAGTGATAGAGAAACTGGAATTAATTTAGGAAATTTTTGTATTTTTTTAACATGTTGCTTTTCAACAACCACTAAAATGAACCTTGCTCATGTATAAAAACAAAGCATACAAATAAAACAGAAATAAATGTGTCCTAGAATAGGGGTCAGCAGGCTTAAAACTTGGATCTTAATACAGCCTTTAAATGACACGAAGACAAACAACTCTTGTAAGGAAAAATCAATTGAAAAGTCCATTTGTATTGCTGGATATTCATCACCATGGATTTGATGGCCTTTGGGCAATGTGAATGATTCTGACCTGTGGCACATGCACAGATGTCCCCGAAGAGAAAGAAGAGACCACCAAAGTCCTCAGGGTGATGTCTTCTAGACGGGTGGAACACGGATAGAGTCCATTCATATGTGGGAGATGCTACAGCTGTTACAAAGTATCAAAACACAATTGACAGTTACTGGGAATTGCCATTACTAGGGGGGTGGCTTTTTCAATGCCACTCTCCATCCATTTTACTTAATTACAGAAAGATCATTAAAACCACTAATGCATAGAATTGTGCTTCGTATTCACATAGTCTTCAGACTAGTTCTCTACATTTTATTAGAAAGTTACATTGTGTGTGTGTGTTTGTCTGTGTGTGTGTTACCCTCATGTGTGTATGTGCACTGTGTGTGGCCTCTGCCCACTGAAACCGGAAATGGCCACCATATTCCCTGGAACTGCAATTACGGATGACTTTAAGCTGCCGTGTGGGAGCTAATGAACCAAGGTTCAATGCAAGAGCCACAGCTAATCTTAACTGCTGAGCCATCCTGCAGTTGCCCGGGATATCTTATTAACAACAAGGAACAAGAGAAACTCTCAGGGCAACTCTTTCCTAGCCCCATCGTCATACCTTCTACCGTTTGGTGTAAGAGTTGGGGGTTATCACGGCTCTGGTGCTTCTGAGATCCCTGCCGCAACAGGCTTCTCTCCAAGAAGCTCCCCCTGCAGTAGGCGGTGAATGAGTTAAATCAGGAAGGCAGAACTGGCCAACAAGGGGGAGAGATGCGATGACAGAGTGCCAGGCCCCTGACATAACAGCTATGCTATGCCCTCAAGGCCCAAGGGACATCGATGAAGATTGTTTGGAAAGGATATAAGGCCAGAGGGTAGGGATATGTGTAGAAAATACAGCATCGGGATACGGCATAACCGCTGTACTCTGGCACTCACTGCAGCTCTGGCTCTCTCCACGTGATCGACACCTGATGGGGGGGGGGTCCGTCATCATGTAAACATGGGTGGAGGACGGCCCACGAGGGCCTCCCTGGCATGCTGGGACTTTTGGCAGCAGCTCATGGTTGTTGGAGGGAATGTATGTCATTTTCTCCAGTACTATAGTCATTGTTAAGCTGCCTTTGCTCAAGTAATTCCCCACTCACGTTCAATCAAGAAACCCTAGTTAAATTCATTTGGTCACACAAAAAGAATACGTGAGTAGGCAAGGGTATATTGGGAGCCAGAGTATTGCAAAAGAGAAGGGAGGAGATGAGTGAAATCAGGCCAAGAATGACTAAAGCTCATCATATAAACGTATGAAAATATGAAAACATTTAATGGGGTTACCCTAGTGGTGCTTTGTAGACAGAAGTTTCTCTCCTGCCTGGTCTCACAGCTGTTTGGTCCCAAATGAACAGACAGAGCATTATATTAATTATAAACTGCTTGGTCTATTGCTCAGGCTTATTACTAACACACTCTTTCAACTTAAACTAACCCATAATTCTTATCTGTGTTTAGCCACATGGTTTGGTACTTTTCTCATCTTGCTTCCTCTGCATCTGCCTGGCGACTGCTTCTCTTCCCTTCCCCTTCCCAGCATTCTCCTACTCTGGCAGCCCCACCTGTATTTCCTACCTGGCCAATCAGCATTTTATTAAGCCAATGTGAGTGACAAATCTTTACAGTGAACAAGAACATCATTATCCCACATCAGTGCTTATCATTCATTTGGTATTTCATGGACCTTGTAATTGAGATGCTAGTATTCTCCTGCAATCATGACCTACAGTAGAATCACTGTGCTGCAAATAACTTATTTTTGGCCAGTGACAAGTCAGGAACATATTATTTTAACCTCAGCACCAAGCATTGTACAGCTACCTAATGTGAACATAATTGTAAATCCACTATAGGCCCTATGCTGTTTTGGTTGGCATTTGCTTGTTTATGTTTCCTTTTTGTTTATAATGCAAAAGTATATTGGCTCAAATCACATGGGCAAAAGAAGCGTCCTGGAGGGTGTCAGCATCAGCCACCAAGTGGTGCTGGCAAGCTGGGAAGCACATTGGTTTCTCCTACAACTCTCTCAATTCAGGATTAACCAAGAAAAGACAACCAATACCTTCCTAGCAAGTATGTATATGCTACTAGGATTAGAAAGACAAAAATTATAGAATAATTGCTAAGAAGTGTAAACATATTTCCAAACAAAGAACAAAAGCATCGTTGGACACTCTCAATAAAGCAGATACATAGTGAGAAGGTTTTCTCAGGGTTGGTTTTCTCAATACTGCTTGGTGGACAGGAAGTATCTTAAATACGGATTCATTTGGACTCATGGCTTGAAGATAAAGGAAGTTAAGGCATGGCAGTGGGACCAGCTCCCGGCCGTAGTGTTGGGACCATGAGTTTACCCGCAAGCATTTCAGCAGATCAGGATAAAAGAGGTAAATACCAGTGTTTTTGCTTGCTCAACACCCATTTTTATTCGATGCTACATACAGACGATGGGACGGTGATGCTCACATTCAGGGTGACTTTTTTTCCCTCACCTAGTCCTCTGAAGTGCCCGCTTAGAGATACCTAGAGTTGTACCCTAACCTCCCAAGTGAGTTCTGCTGTCACTCTGGGACAGGACAAGGTTTTGAGGGTAGGAAGCCCTGATCGAGTCACCTACAGACTGTTAAAGGTCAGAAACAAAGTCGAGAGGTGGATGTCTGTTGTGTTTGGAAGCTTCGTGCTGGACATCCTCTCTTCCTCCGGGTTCTAGAATTCCTTCTTGTTTTGATGCTTCAACACTTTCTGTGTTTATTCTTATTAATCCATCGTCCAGTTTTTAAAACTTACAATTTGAAAAATAGATCCCATATCAAGTATTTGAAAAGTATTTATCAGTCAGAAAAGGAAGAAATACTTATTCGGTGATGATAAAACAACTGGTTGTATATAGGGAAAATGAAGTAGATTCCTTCCTAGCACAAATGTAAAATTTCATCCAAGACAGATTACAGTCAGTTTTCAAAAAAAGAAAGACTTAAATTTGAAAAAAAAAAGTGAGAAACATTTTGTTACATCATTGGAATTGATCCATAGAGTGTTTTGTCCAAAAATCTTAAAATTCAAAAGCGAATAATATAGTAGATATTATGAAAGCATTGAACAACATTAAATCTTCCTTGCCATGTTCTGATCAGCACACAATGATTACATTCCTGTCCCCTCCTGAGGATCCAGGAAGATGAAGATCTATTTCGTGACCCTTAATCATTGTATTTGCAGAATCCTTTTGTCCACATGAGATTATTAGGGTCCTTGGATTGATATGTGGCTATCTTTGGACACAATTCAGCTGGACCAGACCACACAGTGTACTGACTTTATACACCTTGCAAAATTCAAACTTAATTAACATATGTTGAAGACAACCTACTTGTACCACTGACCACCAGATGGCAAACTTCAACACTATATTCTTAGTCATAACCCAGGCTAATTAGACAGCTACATGGTTTGGTGTTCCTGCTTGAAGTCAGTTTGGTATCAGCTGAGTCTTCAGCATTAGATAGATCTCTTCCTGGGACCCTTGCACTGGAACTGCTTTAATGACTGTCTACCTCTAACATCAACTGCTTCCAGAGTGTCATTCTCCTGTTGTTCTAGCAACTTCTGAATTCCTGAGTCTTAATGGTGTGTGATCAGTTACTTTTACCAACTCCAGTTACTTTTGTTCAGATTTGTTCTAGGTTTTGCATTATCTCAGCAAGGACCAATCTTATCCTTTTTTACCTTGTAGTGTGATGTAAGGTGTAATTTAAGCAGTGGGCACAGATTTGTCACTTTCTCACAGCCTCAAAAATTTTTAATTTTTTATTCTGTGCTTTTTATTTCCCCAAATTATACATCCTATGATAGATGTGTCAATAATTTCAAAGCATCAAAATAGTTGGTAATATTCTTGTTTTCCCCCTTAACAGAAAAGGTGGGAAAATGTAAATTAAAATAAACTAAATTCATGTTCTAGTGATAAATCTTTCTCCAAATGCACACTGATTTTTTTTCTCTTGAACTTGATGCCTTTCTATCCCATTGTAGCTTCTAATTGAGAGGACAATTCCAAATCTTACTTTCATCTTACATATGAATTTATGCATACTTACATGTGTACATACAAATATTTATTATTCTGCTATTTTCTATAATTAGCTCTTTGACACTTTGTATCATCATTGAAATTCTGCAAAAATATCCTAATAGTTGTTTTTATGTGCTTGATAGTCCAGTTTGATTAGCCAGATTACCTTAAGATTTTCACTATAGTAAATGATTCTTTGGTGAAGATTGATAACGCAGTCACTATTTAAATAGCGTAGTCTCTGGGTAGTAGAATTACTAGGTGAAAAGTGTGAGCACTTTCAGTGTTCCTGATATATTTTAGCAAATAGCTTCCCCTATTTTTGAGACCAAATTAGTTTCATTCTCTCGAACACTTTTGCAAAAGTACTTCATTAGTCCAATTTTGTCAGTTGGGCAAAATTACTTTGCGATGTGCTCATGTTTACTAATTCATGCTCTGAATCTTGTTCTGGCATCATTAGTTACATATGTGATAACTTTTATTAAATCATTCAAACCAGTGAAAGTACGGGGAGAGGAAATGTTTGGGATGAAAACGGGATTCCAGAAGGAAGCAGGCTGTGTGAGATGAGTCTGCTGTTCTCTGGGTCCTTATTTTGAGTAGATCATGCATTGGCTCTGTGACCCTGCACTCAGGCTTCCTGTGAAGATTCAGTCCCTTTCGAAAGCATGGTCTTGCTAAAGAGAAGTACCACTTCAGCAGAATGCTGTAAGGTTGATAATGCAAGATACATCTGGAAATCTGTAAGCTCTTGCTTCCCTTGTAAACGCCCTTGTCCCTTTGAAGGAGGTGGGGTGCCTTTAAGGGAGAAGAGCCTCATTTTCCACAGCGTTGTACGTGATGCTCTTCTTGTTTCTCACTAGAGAAAGCTTTGCCAAGTCTGCGGTGTTACTCTCTGAAGGTATGTTTGCATCATCCCCAATTAGATGCTTTAAGTCAGCAGGATACAGTAAATTATCACAACTGTTATTGTAAGTTCAAACCGACATGTTAGCAGGAGGATTGCTGCAGGGTAGTGTGTAGTCACTAACTGCCCCGTGTGTTTTCTGATGTCTCTGGTATAAGCTGCTTAGACTGATAGGCTCAAGGTAACTCCTAACTCAAATTGAAATATAGACTTGGTCTACTTTTTGAGGCCAAGACAATATTTAAATTAAATTAATTTTGCTTGGTTAACCATCTTACCTTTTTGAGGTAACTAAGCGATGAATTGGGAAAGTAGTTTTTAAACGCTTATTGCAGAGGCTCAGGGAATGAATCCACGTGCTTTGTTGGTGAGCGTGACATTTGGTTAATGGAGTGATCATTGACGTCATGTCTGTTGCTTTTATTACCGATGCACAGCAAAAGTGGGTGAAAGCAAGCCAAGACCAGCTGAAATTTCAGAGATGTTTCAATAATATTTATAGAAATCATTGTCTTCTAATAACTCATATATTTATTTGACCTTTTTGGCTTTCAGATTGTCAGTGATATATTAAGAAGGCCCTAAGCATTCACTACATTGGGTGAATTTAGTTATTAACGTTGCCACACCACATGTCTAGTGCCTCACCCATCCAAACTTTCTGTCTTGCAGTGTCTGCTTGCAAAAAGATGTTATTGATGCAAATGTAGTTGTGTTGCAAATGCTGACATCATAAACATTTTCCAATGTGCAGAAACTGTAACTTATTCTGTGCTTAGAATAACATAAAACAATGAGAAGTATTTAGAGGACTTGGAGCAAATCCGAGGCACTTGAAGAGGAGAGCAAAGCAAGGTATAGAGCGGTGTACACAAGTACTTGTCGTGTGAAGAAGCATGCGGTCCCTTAGTCTTACAAGACTTAGAGAATGCTGACATAAATAATTCATTCTGAAAAACAGTATCATTTAGTTATCAAACTGCAGTTGCTCAAATCCACATGCCCCGGCCACCAGTCTGGTTATTACTGTGCCTTTGTTGACAAGTCGTTAAACTATTCTGTTAAATTAACACTGGGGCTTTAAATTTTTATAAGTAGAATGTAAATCTGGAAGACAAGCTCTGTCCTATTTCTTGTTAGTGTTTACAGCCTTAGCAAGCCTGTGCTGTGGGCAGCTTTTGAGTACTTAATGGTTGATGGAGTAAGATAGTTATGATTCTTCATTGAAGGCATTTATTCACACTATAGTAAAAGGAGAAGTCAGATTACACTAAAAGCGTACATAGATGCATATTAAATTTGGAAGCTTTGCAAAAGATGTTCCACCAAGTTATTTACTTTCGTACTGTGATGTTCCTGACAAAGAGGAGCTGTGCTCTGGGCAGTTCTGCGTCAACGTGACACAAACTAAGAGCCATTGAGAAAATGCCTCCCTGAGATCCAGCTGCAAGGCATTTTCTTAATTAGTGGTCAGTAGGGGGAAGTGCCCACCCCCCGGTGGGTGGTGCCACCCCTGGGCTGTGGTCCTGGGTTCTATAGCAAACCAGGATGAGCAGGCTATGAGGAAGTAAGCCTGTAAGCAGCACCCTTCCACGGCTCCTGCCTCCAGGTTCTTGCTGCCACTGATTTGAGGATGAACTGTTATATGGAGTTGCGAGTGACACAAACCTTTTCCTCCTGGATTGGCTCATGGCATTTCTTCACAGCAATAGGAACACTAACCATGCCGGGATCTGTGCTCCCGAGCCAAGCTTCCATTCCTCAGACTATAAGAAAGGGAAAAGAGGAACAGTGAATCATATTAAAGAAATAGGAGTTCCAGTAAGTATGGCACTTGAATTAATTTCAAAGTCCCCTTGACCTGAGAAATGTGTTTAATCACGATTATGTGTGTTGTGATAAATTCTTCTACAGATAGGTCACAGAAATGGCCCTAAGATAGAGTAGTTGTAGGGAAACGGAAACTGGGCATACCACTTAAAGCTGAAATGTGATCCACTTAACTCCTCAGCTTAAAATACAGACGGCAACGCTGAGAGATGTTAAGCTAGACTGAAGGTGTAGAAGGCCTGAAAGAGAAGACTTAAACGTGTCACTTTAAAGTATCTGATTGTAAGCGAAAGGCATGTAGATTGATGCTATATATGCAGCTAGATTTTAACAAGACTCATTTCAAAATATTTATACAGAACTGCTGAAATGGCGATAGATCTGCCCGCCACACCTGCAAGAGGACCTGAGTGTCCATGCGATCTTCAGCCCCACACAGGGGTCAGGTGTGGACGCACTTTTGTAACCTCAGTGCTGAGAGCAGGGTTGGAGGCAGAGACAAGTGAATCCCCAAAGCTCATTGGCTAGTCAGTACAGCCACTCAGAGAGATGCAGAGAGACCCTGTGTCAAAGCATAAGATGGGTTACAGTCAAGGAGAATACTCACTGTCTGCTCTGGCCACCACACACAGGCGCACAAACATGCAAAGTATGTACACATGCCTCTGCTCTCAACACAGACACGTGTTCTCAAACACATGCCTCTGCTCTCAACACAGACACATGTTCACATACATGTCTCTGCTCTCCCCACAGACACGTGTTCTCAAACACATGCCTCTGCTCTCAACACAGACACATACATGTTCACATACATGTCTCTGCTCTCCCCACAGACACGTGTTCTCAAACACATGCCTCTGCTCTCAACACAGACACATACATGTTCACATACACGTGTCTCTGCTCTCCCCACAGACACGTGTTCTCAAACACATGCCTCTGCTCTCAACACAGACACATGTTCACTTACATGTCTCTGCTCTCCCCACAGACACGTGTTCTCAAACACATGCCTCTGCTCTCAACACAGACACATGTTCTCATACACATGTCTCTGCTCTCACTACAGACACATGTTCTCATACACATGTCTCTGCTCTCACTACAGACACATGTTCTCATACACATGTCTCTGCTCTCAACACAGACACATGTTCACATACACGTGTCTCTGCTCTCCCCACAGACACGTGTTCTCAAACACATGTCTCTGCTCTCAACACAGACACATGTTCACATACACGTGTCTCTGCTCTCCCCACAGACACGTGTTCTCAAACACATGCCTCTGCTCTCAACACAGACACATGTTCACTTACATGTCTCTGCTCTCACCACAGACACATGTTCTCATACACATGTCTCTGCTCTCAACACAGACACATGTTCACTTACATGTCTCTGCTCTCCCCACAGACAC
Source organism: Mesocricetus auratus (assembly GCF_017639785.1). Taxonomy (NCBI): domain Eukaryota; kingdom Metazoa; phylum Chordata; class Mammalia; order Rodentia; family Cricetidae; genus Mesocricetus; species Mesocricetus auratus. The sequence continues at coordinate 3,371,002 of NW_024429182.1, read as the reverse complement.
GTGTTCTCAAACACATGCCTCTGCTCTCAACACAGACACATGTTCACATACACGTGTCTCTGCTCTCCCCACAGACACGTGTTCTCAAACACATGCCTCTGCTCTCAACACAGACACATACATGTTCACATACATGTCTCTGCTCTCACCACAGACACATGTTCTCATACACGTGTCTCTGCTCTCACTACAGACACATACATGTTCACATACATGTCTCTGCTCTCACCACAGACACATGTTCTCATACACATGTCTCTGCTCTCACTACAGACACACTTTCCCTGCCTATCCAAATTAGTATCCCTTTTTTTTTTTTTAACACATCAGGACCAATTTGTGATGCCCAAATATTTTGGGATGTATAACCTCATGTGAAGAATGGTGTTCAACCTATCAGGGCCAGCATTCCTTTGTTTTTGTTTTTGTTTTTAAGACAGGGTTTCTTTGTGTTGCCCTGGCTGTCCTGGCACTCGCTCTGTAGACCAGACTGGCCTTGAACTCACGGAGATCCGCCTTACTCTGTAGACCAGGCTCGCACAGCTCACAAAGATTCACTCACCTCTACCTCCCATGTGTTGGAATTAAAGGTGTGAGACACCATGCCTGGCAGGGGCTGCATTCTTAAAGAAAACAGCTCTCCCCTCTCCCAGAAGTTAGCATTGGCCTGTGCTTCCCTGGCCAGGCATGGGCTTTCCTTCTCCCCTTCCTCCTTGCTGGGATCGAGATTCCGCAGGCCGTGTGCTCGCTGTCATGGCTGCTGTGAGTTCGCGTGGGCAGTTGCTCTGCTGCACCTGGCGGTCATCCCACTCTCTGGCTCTTGCAGTCTTTTGTCCTCTTCTTCCTCAGTGGTCCTGAGCCTTGAGGGGAAGACGTGTGATGCAAATGACCCATGCGGACTTCGAACTCCACAGCCTCTTGCTTCCTGGACCAGCTGCGGGTCCCCACGATAGTGTCCTTCTCCTGCAGATAGAAGCTCCTCTGGGGAATGAAGGAAGATACACACCTTTTGTGGTATAATGATAAATCCAGGAGTAGATTGAGTGCTGTGTCCAGTTAGCAGAATAACAGTAGTGGGCTCTCCTCTGGGGGTTATGACCCATGTAGCCACAGGTTCCTCACCCCATCCATGTAGCCACAGGTTCCTTACCCCATCCATGTAGTCACAGGTTCCTTACCCCGTGCTGGCTCCAGGTATGGGTTTCATCTTGTGGAGCTGGATTTCATTTCTCTCAGAAAGTGGTTGATTGCTCCGCTGATGTTTGTACCACGGTTACTCCAGTAGGCACATCCTGCACGGTCAGTCATTGATGGGGGATGTCCTTCTGTACATATGTTTCTCTTATTGGTTGATGAATAAAACAGTGATTGGCCAGTAGCCAGGCAGGAGGTATAGGCGGGGCTGCAAGATGAGGGGAAGGCTGAGGAGAGGACTCAGAGAGAAGCTGCAAGGAAACTCCATGTAGCTGCTGAGGGAGCAAGATTTCTCTGGTTAAGATAAGACCATTGTAGCTTGTGGGGTTCACAGCTGGTTAACATTAACGATTACTTTCTACCTCTGGTAGTGTGCATAGCATCCTTCATTCCTGTGAAAACTAGCTAGTAGAGCTGAGATTTCCAGGTAAGCACTGTTTGATTTCTTCAAGTCTTTAATTATGCAGTGTCTTCAGAAATAGTGTCTTACGAGCAGGTCCTGGGTGGTATCCAGTAGCCTAGGCAATAACCTGAAATGTTTGGGGGATTGTAGGACCTCACTGACCAAATTTCCAAAGAGGTGACCCATTCCTGGTGCTGGGCTTTTGGTTAGTCTGTGCTGTCTAATAGGAACATTGTCACCCTGTTACAGAGTATGTTGGTTCCTTTTGATACAAACTAGAGTCACTTTGGTAAGAAGGACCTCAACTGAGAAAATTCTTCCATCAAATTCGACCTGTAGACAAGTCTGCGTGTCATTTTTTTTTATTGTTTTGTGTTGGAGGTCCCTTCCCACTCTTGGTTGTCAACACTGGGCAGAGGATCTTGTGAGAGACAAAGTAGCTGAGCGTAAGGCTAAGAACAAGCCAATAAGCAGCTCCTCCCTATACTTCCTGCTTCTGCTGCTGGAGTCCCTGCCCTGACTTCCCTCAGTGATCCATCTCTGTGAGTGGGAAAGGCGACATAGAGGAAGAGATGTTATCTCACAACAAGTAAATCAACACACATCGAAAGGTTTCCCCTCTAACTTTTTAATGTTTCGTGTCCTCCTTTCTTCCTGGTGTAAGACCACACAGGATGTGAACTTGGTTATGTACCTGAGAGAACAGAGCCACTGTTTATCAAAACAGCTCTCTTCTTGCCTCCAGGGGCCAGGGAACAGTTTGGCGGAGTACTTTGGCATTATCCTTGGCCTCGTGTTAGGTAGTTTAGATTTTATACCCAGAATTTACGGAAATGTATCACAACCAGCCATATGAAAAATATTACATCTATTTATATGGCCACATTATGTAACTTTGATTCAAAGTGCAAGAAAACACCTCAATAAAAAAGTCTCACAAACAGAAAGATACCCATAGTGCAATAATGTCTCCCCACTAGACCATCTTCCTGGCTTAAAGATCAGAACTGTTGGGGAGACATAGTATACATCCAAAAAATTCCTTTACTTTTTGCAGACTAAAAACTCTTCAAAGAAACCCCCTAAACAACTCTTCAGGATTTTCAGTCTCTTTAGCCTTAACCAGAAATGTTTTCTAGTTACTAGAGTGGACAAAATTCCTAAAGGCTCGACTCAGTCATGTTACCTCACTACCAAATCTTTCCTGGCATTAGTTTTAAAGTGTATGAATCACTAATAACGCAGAAAAATGTTTGCATCTTTGGCTCCTTGGCTATCAAATTTTAATGAACAGGCCAGTCCAATAACAATCGATGTCCCCTGATGGAGTTATCACAAACATAATTACTATATTTCTGAAAAATAGTTCTTAATGAGGTCAAGTACAGTACCAGAAGGCAGGAGGAAAAGGGTAGGCTGAAAAAGCTTGTGTAAACTATGCCAGCATACTTGTCCAATGTATTTAAAGCTCACTGCCATTTGGGCGTATTCCATACATCCTAAAGAATCATTGCTGCTGTCTTATACAGTTTAGATGTTTGTAATATCCATCCAGACACATATTCATATTATTCACACCCCTTCGTCCTCCCAGACTTGTACAGGTAACCCACAATGCTTAGTGTCTGCTTGCCCGGTACTGAAAAGTGAGGCGACCACCCTGAATACCACCCACATGAAGCTGTGACTGATAGCAGGCACTCTATCTTTTTTGTGGTTGTTACCACTGGGTTTCCATAATCACTTCAAGGAAACGTTGCCTCTCGTGTTACTAGAAATTCGTTGACTACTGTAGTCCACCTGGTAGAGTCATAGTCAGTCTGGGTGTTCAAACTACATATTTCTAAGGTTTGTTTTGGTCTTAAGTGAGTTATTGAATTCAAGAATTACCCATGGAAAACCTGCCATGCCACGTACTTTTTAGATGCTGAATTTTGCTGTAAATGAACACGTCTCTACTGATATTAGGAAGACAGATTCTAAACAGATAGTAAGCAAAATGCATTACCTGCCTTTCGGTAGGAAAGGCAACATGGAAAAGCCTGATGGGAGAGAGATGAAAGGAATATAGCATTTGTGTATGATCAGTATGTCTGTGAAAGTGGAATTGTCAGGGAAGAATGACATTTTAGGCTTAGGAACCAGTATCCCCACCTTCTAAAGCTAAGTGAGGCTTTATAGTACATAAATATAAATGGGTGTTGACTTCTTTATAGTTTAATAGCAGAAAATGCTGCTCTTCATAATTTCTAGACTCTATGTAAAAGGTCACTCCAAAGACTTTAGTCTTGAGTGAAGTCACATCATCTCCATTGTTGTTAGGTGCTTGGCAACTTCCCTGCTCTACCCCAAGGAAGGGAAATAATGTAACCAATGTGTAAATGTAGATTCAGTAAATGGCATCACTATTGGAGACATTAGCCCTATAATTTGTACTTTCTCCTTTTCAGCTTGTTCAGGATTCTCGGCAGGGACCTCAATAGTCCAGTTGCTCATTTTTGACTTTTAATAGGTGTGCAGTTCCAGAGAGGGGGGGGGCTCTAATAGGGTAATAAAGAGTTCATTTCTTTTCTTTGAGCCATTTAAATTTTTTATCGACCAAGAAGTAAAAATGTCTTGGTTATAAAAAATGTAGAATTTCGGGGGGCAAACTGGTAAAAAAAAAAAGAAAGAAATATGTTGTATAAGAATAGAAGAAATTATAGGTTACTTTTTTTATGGCCATATAGGTTTGGTGATTTAAAAAATACCGTAAATTATGTAATTCAGTAAAACGCACTGGCTGATAGGTGAAGCAGTGAAGAAAGATTCAAAGAAAGAAGCCCCAGAACTCTGTAGAACATTCTGGAAATATGAGATTGAATCAAGAAAGCCATTTAGCCATCAGTTGTTGAAGGACTGACCGAGATGAACTAGAGCCATTCCTTAAACAATGCTTGATCTGGACTCTCCAGACTCTGTGTGTGTGCAGTGTGTACTGTGTTTAAAAACTGTGTACAGGTTTTAAAAATAGAGGAAAGTGTACCTAGTTTCCTATGTGGGAAGCGTCGTTACCCAAGACTGCTCCTGTCTCCCAGAGTAGATTCACGCTCTGTGAGTTTAAATCCATATACCCCATCCACTCTATCTGTATGCATCGCCATAGGGAAGGTACCCTGGAATATGAAGAGGCCTGTGTCAACCAATGAGTGACTTTTAGAATTTGCTTTGGGATCACCAGTAAGCGTAGCAGTTCACAGCCGTGATGGTTCTCTGCCTACCTGATGGAATGGAATAGAAGGTCATTGCAAAGCGCCATAGAGAGAGAGGTTTAGCATACCGAAAGGCCAACAGCTCATGGAGGATTCTATCTCAGAGAAAAATTAGGAAAGCAACTGCAATTTTAAAGTTAAAAAATTTTAAATCTCAATAGAAAGTTCTGAATTTAGTATAAGAATATCACACCTCATACCAGTGGTAACTGGGGAATACTTGTCTTCGTAGTTTGTCTAAGAAAGGCCCGGGGTTGCTAATTAGGGCCGGCAACATGAGAATAATTGTAAAAGCAAAGTAAAAGCTACCTTACCACCTTGTCTTAGAAAGAATACAGGTTAGTCTGGATTATGAGAAACAGTTCTGTCACATTGTAAACCAGTCAGACACATTAAAATAATGTGTTCTTCTTACATTTTAAGAGAGACCTTTGAGAGCAACACTAAGAGCTATTACACTAGAAATACTTTTGCCCTACTCATGAAACTGAGTAATCTCCTTACAGGCAAGACCGTATGCCTGGCCCTCTTCCCAGAACACAGAGTATTGCACAGATATCTGTTGCATAAATAACCAATGAAAAGTGTTACAATATTCCATCTGTTTGAGTTGAAGGTGTGAGGAAATTTTCAAATGCTAAATATGTGCTTCAAGACATTTTAGTAGATTACCTTAGTAGTATCTTCCTTAATTTTAGTGGTTCAAAAGGATCCCAAGGCAAAATATGTATATTTATTGTTCATTGCATGAACCCAACAGTGTGTATCATAAAACTTACTAGGAAGTAGTAATTTTGGACCTTTATACCAGTAGGTGATTTCATGCCTGATGACCATCTATCAAAGAAGGCAGAATGCTTTTGGCCATGTTGTAACGTGAATTTTAGATGAGATAACCCCTACGGTCCCTTTTAATTTTAAAAATGAATTATCGCAGTGTCTGGTATGACCACAGCCTTTCATATATTTCAAATATTTTAAAGAAGCCATTTACACTGACTGAAATAATCTCTTCTACATCAAGCCATCCTTCGCATTTAAAATAGAAACAACCAAAATCAGTTGCTTTGAAAAATTAAGTCATGTTTCCCTTCACAAAATATTAAAGGTAAAACTTTGTATTCATTTATCACTACAGTAACTCAGTGAACATCCTGTGTATTTCCCAAGACACTTTAGATTATAATTAGTAGATGACTTAACAAAGAAATAGTTTACCAAAGAAGGAACAGAGCAACCATTTTTCAATATTGAAAATAACTCCAGTAACTAATAACAGAATACTCACATTTCCAAAACAAAACAAACAAGAAAAGCTCCAATAATTAGTGTTGATTAAGAGGAAATTGCCCAGAGCCGGGTGGTGGTGGCGCACACCTTTAATTCCAGCAGAGACAGGCGGATCTCTGTGAGTGTGAGCCCATCCTCGTCTACAAGAGCTAGTTCCAGGACAGCCTCCAAAGCAACAGAGAGACCCTGTCTCAAAAAATAAAATAAAAAGAGGAAATTGCCCATATTTGGATCATTTCTGTGTCTGTGGAGATCTAAGAAGCTCCTGAAGAAGTACAGTATTGTAATCATAGATGACCACAGCATTTACCACAGACTCCCTGGAGGGAGGGAGCCACTGAAGGACTGATGCAAGCCTCGTCCTCAGAAGTGTCCAGTCATAGGTGTCCTGGAGAGCAGGAGTCACTGCTGGCTTCTGCTGTGAACTCCTGCTGAATCCTGCACCCTGGGTCATGTGGTACACCTCCTGGATTTCCCCCACAGTGTAGATGCTCACACAGGAGGTGATGTATCTGACCCTACGTCCTGAGGGTGCTCTACCTGTGTTTTTTTGTTGTTGTTGTTTGTTTCCCTCTCAAGTTCAGTTTTCAAAAGGCACAGTATCCAGGTTCTCATTTTTGCTCTTTGCGGAGCCCTACGCATTACACATCCACTCTGAGGATGTAGCTTTTAAATGACCTTTTCAGTGCTCGTCCCTTTGCTCATTTTGATTTGCTCAGATAAATTACAACCACCTGGCCTTTTGTATTAAAGAAAGATGCATACAAAACTGACCTTTCGCTACTTATTGGGAGAGGGAAATTCATTGTATTTGAGATTAACTGCCGCTACTCTTTTCTCGGCAATACACTGTGCTACCTTATTTGCGGGTTGCAGATGGTTTCTTGTGTCATTTGGTTTCACTCTACTTCCTACTCTGTAGGATTGGACTTTGAGTAATAAATACAAAGAGAACCTTTGTTTTAGGAAATACTGAATCTGCTTGTTTATCTCCTGTTCCTGGTGATTTAAAGACATCACTGAGATTCCTCTTCCTGTTGACTTACCTCTCGTGACCCCGACCCCCAGCAGGACACTCCCCACCTGCCAACTTGGGAAGACTTCCCAGGCCTTCATCTGAAGCTCAAGCTTACCTGGCTAACTCCACAGTGGCTGATAATTCTGAAGGCATCCTTTTAGGACTTCCTTTGTCCTATCTGCCCAGTGTTTCATTGGCCCCTCTGTATTTCTTGGCTGCAGTGGCATTGTCTTGGGCAGTGTGGCTGTTTCTGGAAAGCAATGGCTGAACCATTGTGCAATTTATTGTGCACAATTACTTTCACGGCACTGGCAGGGTTGAGTTGAGATGGCAGCCATGTCACTGAAGCGACATGACACCCCTGTGGTAGGGGTGAGAAGTCTAAATTTGCACGGTTGAAGTAAACTTTTCAGTTTTGAGCTCTGTGCTGTGGGGGCTGCTTGCCCTCCGTACCCACGACTCGGTAGGTGCCATTTCTTTCTTTTTGAAGCAGGCTTGTTTTCGCTCTCTCCGGAACACTGCTTGCTGTTTTCTCTTTGCCCAGCCATTCTGTGTTTTCCATCACATTTTTTCCTATGGTATTTTGTTTTCCTAAGATAAGTCGAATAGGCACAACTTGTATATGACAACCAAATATGATTTTTTAAGTACCAATAATTTTTAAAATAGGCGGTATACAGTCATCTTTGGCAGATTCTGTCAGTGATACCATCTATGTCAACAAAGGCATGACTTAAAATCTGCATTTTAATTTTGAGATTGCATGAAGTAACCTTCAAAAGGTTTCCATGGGCTGCTTTAGCATGCCTGAGGACTGGAGCCGATGTGTAGCTCTGAGAGAGAGCAGTGGCAGGGGTGTAGGGATGCTGGGGGGGAGGAGTGAGGGAATGTGAAGGAGAGGGGGGTCCACAAGGCTGCAGGGTGTTCACACGCGGTTAGGTTTTTGTTTGCTGAGCTGCTTCTGGAAGCTCTCTTGCTTTCAGCTTTGGAGAACATAAGCGATCCCTTCAGAAGGAGACATCGTCCTGCCCCCGCCTCCAGACAACTTACACTGTTCTTTGGTAGTGTGGAAAAAGTTGATGGATAGACTCACCTCCCGCGTCGATTCCAAGAGCAACAACTGGTGCCTATAGATCATATAAGATATGTTTAATTAGGGAGTAATTATAGTGAAGCGTTTTCATCATCAAATAAGCCAAGTGTGAAATGCATTCGCCATCTAAGGAGATAAAGACTTCAGAAGAGGAAGGAACCAAATTCTTCTTTGATTGGCATCTAACCTTGATCATCCTTTACAATGCCACACAAGGAAGAACGCCTTCTGTTTCCATCCCTTAGTGAGCTTCCTTGAGAAAGAAGCAGGAGCTGAGAATTATCTTCTTGTTGATTATATATAGACATCTTGTTGCTAAGACATGATGAGCAGTTTTCTTCTATCATCTTTGATGAACAAAATAAATAATGCTGCCAAGCATAGAATGAAAATAAGCCTACACCGGAACACTGTCTACATAATCAAACTATTACATGGGAAATTAGCCTCACTATTAATGAAAGTGCAAATTGTTTACTTTGATGAAGGGTTCACACTTGGGCTTTCTGTATGAATGGAATCTGTGAACACAGTAAAAAGGCAGAAGAAATTGGCTATGCTACAACATGTTAGATGGTAAAGCTCTTGATTCTTCCAAAACGTATTTCTTCCGAATCTGCTTCAAAATAGAATAAGAGATATCAACAATTTTATGCAATTCCTATAGTATATATGATGATTTATAGGGATACTGGTTAATTTCAGTCTGGCCGGATCTGGAGTCACCTAGAACTGGAGTCTCTTAGGAGGCACTGTCTAGATCAGTTGGCCATGGCCATGCCTATGAAGGACTTTCTAAGACGCACCTGAAGTGGGTAGCATTATTTCCTGGGCTGGACCCCAGACTGAATGAAAAGGAGAAGGGGTTGTTACTGAGGACAAGCTCCCATCCCTCTGCTTCTAGAGACCAAGGATGCCATATGACCCACTTTCTGGAGCTCAAGCCGCTGTTACAACCCCAGATCCCTTTCATCACAGCAACAGAGCAGGAACTAAAACAGCCATTTTGGTAATACCAACTGAGCAATCAGCGCTATCCAGACAACAGCAAAAACCCTCATTCACTAACATTAATATTTATTTGGGCTCTTAACCTTTTTCACTTTTTCCTTTTATTGAAAATAAGTTATTTACTCATGCAATATATACTCCGATTACAGTTTCTCTTCCCTCTACTCCTCCTAGTTCCTCCCCACCCTTCCAGTTCTGTTCCCTTTCTGTCTCTCATTAGAAAAGGACAGGCTTCTAAGTGATAACAGCCAAGGATTAAAAATAAAATGTAATAAGATGAAACAACAGTCATCACATTGAGGTTGGACAAGACAACTCAGCAAAATGAAAAGAGCCCCAAGAGTAGGCACAGTAACCAGAGCCCCGCTGGATCACAAATACAGGAGTCCCGTGAAGATACTAAACTGAAATCTGTAGTATATACGCAGAGGACCTGGTGCTGACCCGAGTGGGCCCTGCGCTTGCTGTTCAGTCTCTGAGTCCATATGGACCTTTCTCAGTTGATTCAGAGGGTCTTGTTCTCCTGGTGTCCTCCGTCCCCTCTGACTCTTACAGTCTTTCCGCCGCCTCTTCAGCGGGATTCCCTGAGCTCTGAGGGAAAGAATTTGATGGAGAGACTTCCCATTTAGACTCTCCCTCCAGGTAATATACAACTGTGGGTCTCTGCCTCTGTCCCCATCTGCTGACGGAGGAAGCTTCTGTGACAATGACTGAGTAAGACACTGAGCTTTGTGTGTAGCAGAATATTGTTAGGAGTTTGGTTTTCTCCCAGGTCTCTGGGCTATCTGGTCTGTGGTTTCTGGTCACCCAAGCAGTGTTGTGTGTTGGTTCCATCTCGTGGGGTGGGCCTTAGGTCACACCAGGCTTTGGTTGGCTACTTCGGCAGGTTCTGTGCCACCATTGTCCTAGCGTCAAAGGTTTTGTTGGCTGGGTTGGTGTTTGCATTTCTCTTTCGGTAGCCTGAGCAGTGCCGTTCCACACCAAAGACACCAGAATATAGGGGTGAAGGCTCCATGTAGGCACCAGCCCCACTTTTCATGTTCAGTGAGCTGTGTGGATGTTGTCCTGGGCAGCAGTTCCCTACCGTCAGTTTTTGGAAAGCAACCCATTGTCTTAGCAACAGTGTGGTTGTTTGGGGACTTCCATGGGACCCCACTGGCCAACAACTCAACTATATGCAGCTCAGGCCCTGTACTGGAAGCCTTATTTTGTGACAAATGATGGTCAGTTGGGACCCCATATCCCTTATTACCTTATCAGGAATGCCTCCATGTATTGTTAGGGTGTGTCCACTACGCTGAAATGCCCCTCAGTTCCAGCTGTGTCTCACAGCATTCTTCCCTTGGCCCTGTTTCCCCCACCCTATTTGATGCTCCCATTCTTGTCCCCACCCAACCCCAGTCCACCTATAAAATCTATTGTTTCCCCCTCCCCAGGAAATCCCCATGTCCTCTGAAGCCTGAGGCTTGAGTTACAGGCTTTTTACTTTGGGCTACGGTCTACTTCACCCATACAGGTGTTCAAGACTCTACCTCCATACCTTTGACATGACCCACAATTTAGCTGTGTGTTTTAGTGTATATGCTGATGTGTTGTTATCATTTTGTTTGTTATGTTTTCACAGTAGATGTAGAAATGGCCTTCATTCTTGTCTCTCTTCTGGTAGCAACCTCACAATCCATGACATGCGGTGCTTAAATATAACCCTGTGCACCTGAAGAACCCATTTGGAAAATCTATAGTCTGGCTATGGCCAACTGAGGACAGTATTTTTTTTCAAATAATAAATAAAGATTGAGTACATTTTTGACTTTAGTGAAAAGTGTAAAGTTTTACTAAAGCTAATGAATAGACCGTTGGGAAGCCACTGGACATTTTTCTTTTCAAAAGTATATATCAAGCATAGTTACATTGCATAGTTTGAAGAGTGTAGAAGCACAGAAAAGAGTAGTCCAGACGCCTGGAACGAGGCCGTGCATTATGGCAGCCCCCCAGGTGCTAGCATCAGTGTCTAGACAACCAGCTTCAGACAGGAAGAGCAAACGCAGAAGGACCAAGACGGAGTCCCAGCCTTGTGCCTTGCAGACCTGGCGCTGCAAAGCGGTAGGCTACCCTTGTCCCCAGTTCAGTGAAACCGGACAGCAGCCCTCCCTGCCTTTTTCCCGGTAACACTGGGAGGATGGAATCACCAGGTTGCTTGTCCCGTGTGTGTGTGTGTGTGTGTGTGTGTGTGTGTGTGTGTGTGTGTGTGTGTGTGTGTGTGTGTGTGTCCGGTGTTAAGTGCATTTGCGCTAATACTCAACTGCTGTCTCACAAACGGTTGTTCGGTCTGGAATTCAAAAACCTTTGTTCATCAGAATTCGCAACGTCCAGACCAATACATAATCTGTTTGATGACTCCCTTATCTTTTCAAAAATTTCAGAAATATTAATACATTGTGATGACTTTATGAATTTTCTCCAGTTGCATTGGTAGTGTTGGGGGAAAGTAGATGAGGAACAAATATGAAACCTGATGTGAATTTGAAACTCAACCTTTAGAGCTCATCTGTAAAGATGTTCTTGTATATAATATACTACAATGCCAAAGTATGTGTCATAACTTTGAATGGTTAATCATAAATACATAATTTTATAATAATGTATCCTCACCCACATTCCTAGGAAGCAAATTTAGATTTTTTAAAAATTATTTTTATATTCATTCTTTATTTAACAAATGAAACTGAATTTCAACTGAGTGTTTGGGCGTTTGAGAATTAGCTAAAAGTAGATTTTTGCCTTTAAGGGGGTCCTGGCAAAAGTAAGGAGATACAAAGAATTCGTGCTGCACTGATGTAATAAGTGGTTCATAGGAACTGGTGCCGTGTGTGGCCGACGACCTCTGTAATCCCAAGGCACATGTGAGAGTGCTGAGTTTGAGGTTAGCTTCAGCTACATAATGAATTCCAGGCCAGCCTGGCTGCAGTGTAAAACCCTTAACCAAATTAAGCATAGACGGGAGAGGAAATGGGAAATTCTTACTGATTTCAGACTTGGAGTATAATAGGACGTCTGGATGTGATAGGAAGGATATCTGGGGGCCTGAACGTAACAGAAGGAGGTAGGAACTGTGAGAACAGTTGGGGCAAAATTAACTCCAGTTCCATTACTTACACTGTGTCTTTTTATGGTATACTGTCCTAAAATGTATTATAGTCTTGCAGTATTTGAAAGGCAGGTAAGAGGAACTGGGGGAATGACACAGAATTTTAAGTAAGGGGTATTAAGTAGAATTATCTTTATCCATATAAGGATGTATACATCTGATGTATATATGTGTAAAAAGTTGTCAAATTTAGGTCTGGATTTTCAAATTAATTTTTAATTCCTGATGTTATTTTATAGCAGATATTCAATACTAAAGGAATTATTTTGGACAAATCAATGATCTAAAGAACATCTCTTAAATTTTTAAATGTTCTTACCAGCAACATTTGTGACAACATGATTATTATCTATTGTGATGTGATCAGTTTGTTCTGTGGATTTTATTGTTCTGCTGAATAATTGGCAGTAGCAGATCACGTATAAACCAGGTACATCTGCTGTGTGTATTCTTATAGATATACAGATGCTTAACTGCCACACAAACCAGAATCATGAAAAATAACTTTCAGAATGTCTTAAGAAAATATTTTATATATTTTCTCTTGTTTTTTTCTGGTTGGGTTTTATCATTCTTAGTCACAAATGGCAGAGAACCGTTCCAAGTCTAGTTCAATAATGACATTTCCAACTGCCTCATAATGCAACATTTGGTAAAAGGCAGATTAGAAGAGCCGAATGTGTCACCCGTGCTGAGGAAAATGAGAATGAGGTAATTAGTGTGCCATCCTCAAATATGAAATTAGTCCTCAGGTTCAGCACAGTAACACTGAGCCCTCATGCCTGCAGACTCTGTGCTGAGCGCTCTACCGGCATCCCATTCTGTCCCAAGCTCTCAGGAGGAAGACATTAGTCATTCCCATCGCATACAGAGAAAGAACAAGTTGTTTGAAAGCCTCGGCTGTCTGGTCGTGGTCCAGTTGAGAGTGAGGAGTACAGAAGCTGGGGTTGAGAGAGAACAGGTACAAGCTTAGGGCCCAGCACGCATGCTCCACAGATGAGAAAAATGGAGGATTAGTGAGACCCAAACCCTACTGTTGGCATGAAACAGCTACGAATGAAGAGAGCAGCATGCAGGTGCGAGGCCTTCCGACGTCAGAGGCCGGGTTCCTTAGACTGAGGTTGTCAGCACAGTTTGGGCGTATCCTTTGCCATAACAAAACTGAGAAAGTAAGGCATCCAGTTACTAATTGGCCGTGACGATTTTTAAAGACAAGGCTGAGAGCCAGAGGTTAGTGGGAAAGATATTTGCAGTGTTTTCTCTCCCAGTCCTCATGGCCAGAACCCCGATGTGTCTCTTAACAAGATCTGCAGCCCCGCTTGGTGGCCCAGAACAAATCCATTTGGTTCTCTAAAATCAGCTAAACTCAAAGCTCAGAGAGCAAACCTGAGTCTTAAAATATGCTTTGCATTGTACAAATGAAATTTTCATAATCGAACAAGTATCAGTGGCATGATTTTCCCATGTTGCATATTGGTGTTGCTGTCCTACACTTCGTTTTGTTATGCTTGGCTTTGGAGTACTTATCGGTGATGTCACAATTTGTGACAATGAACGTTTATTAATTATACTCTGTAAACCCTTTGTTTAAGAATTCAACAGAGGACAGGTGAGGCTTTCATTGTTAAAAATCCCTATCATAGGACTTATCATTTATAAGCCAAGGAGAGGTAGATAAATGGAGGACACTATTAGTTATAAATACTAAACAATTCTGTTTGGACATAAACTTGAGTCTACATTTTCTTGATGCTTCTTGTGTAGGACGGTTGTGTTGTTGGGTTATGTGTGCAAGGTGGCATCTGTGGCGTTCCACCAAGGACACCCAAGTGCATGCCACCTTCTGCCCCTACCATGGCTCGCTTGTAAAGACGACCCTGTCTGCCTTTGGAACACTCCTGTGGGGAGAGGCACAAGCCAAGGTCTGTTTGTTAACAGCCCTGTATAGTAACACAATGGTGAAACTTTATGAAAGTGGCCCGTTCCATTTTGTGTACCTTTATGCTTTATATTTATTATGAATCCGTTACTTAGACAAAATGTAAGTTAATAAGTTAAACTACTGCTCACTAACGGCTCATTCATTCCATATAATGTCGTCAGGTAGATGCTCACTGTAATTACAAGAAAGCTAAGCCTAAAATTCTGTTTACGCCCTGTGTCATATGTGTTCACGCACAAACGCTAGATAACAAATTGCCTTCCCTTACTGTGTTTGTTCCTCATCTGCAGAGGACAGTTATGAATGATGCATCCCGGGCTGCAGCCATTCAAAGACTGGCAGTTACTGTTTTCACCTAATGCCTGAGAATCTTAAAGATCTCCATAAATAATGAAGTCATTCATTGTGTTTAAGGATTCTGCCTTCTTCACCAATATGATTTTCTCCTCATTTGAAAGAGTATTTAATTGCATTGCCCGTCCTCTTTAATATTTAATAATAATTTTATTAGCTGTATAGGATGAGAGGGGCAAGATCTGTGGTATCTACTGCTGGTCATCAATTTTTTCTTATCATGACTTAATGAATATTATAATTACAAGGAAAGGCAGAAATATAAATTAGCTGGGTAGTTGGCTGTGACTTCAGCTAGGCAAACCCAGCGTCCGCGAAACACCCAGTGGTGCTTCAGAGGCCTGGCGCGGATTCCCTCATACCTTCATAGTCATCTGCATATCAGATAGCGGGCACAAGCTGTGGGTAAAGATTTGAAGATGGTCCGGCACTGTTCCTTCTGCTCCACAGCAGAGGACAGGACTTAACGACTCTCAAAACTTAGTCTTAGTGCTATATGTTCCTTGATCTCTTTTAATGGATTTTGACAACTTTTCATTTTCATCCCTTAAACATTTTCGATAATACTTTCCTTTCTGCTAAGACAAAATGCATGGGTTATTTTGAGTGGGAGCCTGTCCGCGCCTGTCATCATAATAACACATTTTATTTAAGTGGCACCTATCGCCTGAGCTTTCCCAAGGGCTTTTGAGTACATTTTGTTAGGCCTGTGGGTGGAGGTCAAGAGAAGGTTACTTTGTAGCGCCGTACATTTCATACCTCTGTGAAGTCCAACCAGGGCGTGGGGAGCAGGTAATTTTGTCTTTAGCTTTCTAGATGTGTATGTACACAAAACTAAAGGACAAGGATTGCTAAAATTTCAATGCCATTTGTTCAGAAAATGAAAACAGATACTGTTGCATTCGGTGTGTGCTCTTAAGCCTGTTTTAAAACAGATCATTTTTTAACCCCCTCCAGCAACTGCTTCGAGAACGACAGCAGATGGCCAGCCGTCCCTTTGCTTCTGTTGATGTAGCGCTGGAAGTAGGAGTGGAGCACGCAGACTTTCTACGAGGGCCATTAGAGGTAGGAACAGTGGTGCTAAGGGGACCAGTGTGATTTGCATATTTATATTGCCTCTCTAATCTGCATCTGCTGGTGAAGCCACACCGAGTCTGATTATCTGGAGTTGACAAGATTCAGCCACATATGTTACGGTATTTTTCAAGGCACATAGTTTTAATGGTATGACATGAGCTGTAACAGAAGCCACTGGAGAGTCTATTAGCCTAGGCAAGAGTGACAGACTGCTCACCTGGCAGCCTTTGCCTGACAGATCGGAGCTGGAGGAATCTTAGGTAGAGTTACAGAGGAGGAAGCTGAGTGTGCCATATTTAGTCCTCGGAGGACCCCTGTGGCCCCGACTGAACAATTCGCATCCATCTCTATTAGCAAAACTTTAGTGCGAAAGGTGTGTGGAGATGAGCTGCATTTGAATTGCATAGTTTAGCTTTTAAAGTTGAGTGTAAAATATACTGGGCATTTTGATTTGTGGGCATGACGATTGTCACACAGCTTTGTTGCATGTGCAGAATAGAGAGCAATGAAATAAAAAGTGTTGTATGCATTTGAGTGGGATGTTGGACCCTGAAGTAAACCGAAATTATAATCTCCAAAAGGAAAAACTCAGACTGTGAGGGATTGGCATCCCAAACTAGTTGGGGCGTTCTAGTCTAATTGTGTGCTCCCGAGTCTGTGCACTGCATGTGAAGTGTCTAAGACGGAAGAGTAAGAAACTCCAGAGCTGATAGGTTTTATTCTGTCTTCTAGAAATGCCACTGTTTGACTAATTATGCTACCATTAGATTTTCCTTTTCCCAAAGCAAGGAAGGAATTAATAAATAGACTCATCCTAAAACCTAGGTACAAATGTATTTGATTTTGTCTGTAAGGACAAAGTTTTGTTATTGTTAAAAAGGAAACCCAAAGTATAACTCATGAGTAAAATAGGAAGCATTGGTTTTGGGATGTGAGCTAAAAAATGTGTGGTGTGTGTGTGTGTGTGTGAGAGAGAGAGAGAGAGAGAGAGAGAGAGACAGAGAGAGAGAGAGAGAGAGAGAGAGAGACTTCAGTGTGTTGCTTCTATATACTTATCTCCTGCTCTAGGTCCATGGAAAATTAGAGCACTAGGAAAAGTATATATATATACATATATATATACATATATATATACATATATATATCATTGTTTGGAGAGAAATTATAAGGCAGAATGTATAAATTAAATGTATAGCAAATGCTCGAATTTTTAGTCCCATTTAAAATAATGTGATTCTAAAAAGGTTAAAAACAAGCAGAAAAGCCTAGACCATTTAAATCTAAATCTCTGTTCCCTCTGGTGTTACATGTTCATGGCATGGGAAGGAAGGCGGGGAGGAGAGTGCCCGGGGAGGAGCGAATGGCAGCAAGCGTAGCTGCCTCACAGGCTTCGGCCAGAGGCTCCCTGACCGTGTACCAGGTACACACGTGTTGAACACACAGCCTTCTGGGGCTTTCTCCTCCCAAATATTTATTTTCCTCTACATTTTGATTTTTTCTTAACTTTAAAGTTTATGTTTTCGAATTTAAAACCCTCTACCTTCATTTCATCTGTTTATACTCCTAGTTTGTGTTCTTGGCTGAGGTTTTCCTGGTGGGTCCTCCAGCAATCCCGTGTTTGCAATTCCTCGGTGTCCCTGTTTCTATCCTGTTCCTTGTGCAGTGGGCTGTTAGCTTTCTGTCCTCCAGCCCACTCCAAGATTGTTTTCTTGGATGTTTACACTGGAAAACACCTCTGTTCCTCAAGGCTCGCTCCAGCTACTAAGGTGCATGGCGGGGGCGGACACTGTGCAGGACAGAGAGAGAAACCTTTCTCTTTAGAATTCGTTTCTCCACTTCTGAGTATTTCATGTTTCCTTTTCCTGTTTTGCATAGTACCCCATACTTTTCAATGGCCCTCAGAAATGCTTGTTCCCCTCTTTGCATTTCCAGGCCTCATTAGTACACCTTCCTCTATAGCTCATCTCAAGCCAATGACTCGATTTCTGCTTCCAAATCGTAAAAGTAGCCAGAAGCTTTGATGCAGATATCATAAACGAGCTCCTTTATTATAGCATGCTTAGGTAACAGTGGACGCCATTTGCTCTGTCTGTGTTTGATTGCTCCCCTAGTCGCACGGGTTAATATAATTGTGGTAGGCAGAAGTGAACGCTTAGGAGTTCAGGAGCCTGCACGCAGAGCTCTGAGAGAGTCCTGAGCCATGCTCGGCATAGGGTCGTGCTGTCACTCTGCAGGCCTGGCCTGGGAGACTGCTTCTGCAGCTTTCCTGCCCCACAGCAGTGGGTGACGGATCCGTGGGTCTCAGACCACGGCTCTAATGCCTCACTCCTGTGCAGGCTTCCATTTCTTCCACAGAGTGGCTTTCTTGGTGTTCTTGGAGACGTTGGAGGAATTCCTGAATGTGTCCCTGAGATCCGTCAGTTTTCCTTCCCCTTCCATGTGGTCTCCGTGTTTACAGTTGGGGAAGACAAGGAGAGCTTGGCTGCCTTGTGCTCTCCAGGAGTGTCCACAGAGTGCGCTCTGAACCGTGCAGATTCCGCCAACACTGGGATCTGGTGTTTCTTCCTTGTGTTATTGCTCACTTCTCTAAATAACCTGAATGCCTTTATGCTTTCTGTACCACGTCTCCTCAGAAATTTAGCTGCAAGATATCAAAGTGAAAAATAATTACATGCTAGCTCCCATTTAGCAAATCCATTTTATCAGGGATTGAGTTTTAATTATAGAAGTATAGTATATTTCCGATTGAGCTATTATTCACATAATTTGCAGTCCGCCCTCTTTTAAGTATATAATCTATTGTTTTTAGTATAAACATGGAATTGCATAGTCATTTCCCAGATTAATTTCTAATATTCCCATTTGCACACACCCCCATCCTCCCCCTGCCCCCAGACATCATCTCTTGCCCTAGGCAACTGCTAATCCATTCATTCCTGTCTTTCTATGTTCATTTTTCCTATTTGAGGCAATTTGTATATATAGAATCATAAGATACATGGTTTCTGATCCCCATCTTTCACTAAGCATTGCAAATTGGGCATCCATCTCTGCTGTGGACTGTTAGTAACTAGTTCTGTTTTGTTACAAGTTATCCTGTACTGTGTGCAGTCCAGGCTGGTTATACAATCCTCCTGCCTAAGCTTCCTGAGTATCTAGAGTACAGGAGTGGACCACCATGCTCAGCTCCCCTGCTTTTGTTTATAGAGTTCCTCAACTAATAAACTGTTTTTCTTTGGGAATAATCTTGATGACACTGTCATAAATACTCTGTAAAATGCAGACTTCACATTTGCTAAGTCCAAGATTGGAATCACTGGGCAGTGAAGTTTTACAAACTCTTGTAAAGACTCTGTCTGCGTTAGAAGATATAGTTTCCCTTTTGAAAAAATCATTGATCTTAAATGGAGAGCTTCTTCTCCTGATGTATGTTCGTTTCTGTGGCAACCACGATGTCTGGATTATTGTAGCTCTGCAGTGTGTTTGGAATCAGAAAAGGCAAGTCCTCCAACTCTGCCCTTTATACAAACACCTTGGCTCTTATTGTCCCTTGAAATTCCATGTAAACTCTGGGATCAGGTTTCCTTTTCTGCCGAGAAACACTGCAAGTCTGATAGATATTTTTAGAGCGTACACTGGCTATTTGCTCTTCCTGTAAAAGTAAACATCCGAGTTGCATCTTGTCTCGGCAGCTTGGTGCAAGTTTCTTCCTTCAGTGTCCTTTAGAGAATTAGAGGCAGAAGTAGGGTTTTTAAGATTATATTTCATTTCCTGTTTGCTCTGCACTTTATAATAATTGCTACTAATTAGAAACTTTCTAGCTGTGGTTTATTTATCATTATTGCAGAATAGTGACAGCTGCTTCAAATCCCTCTTTTTAAATACTTGTAGCAACACAATGTGGTTTATTGATTTGCTTACACAGCTAATTGTGAAACCTGAAACCATTGTGAAATCACATTACAGGTTTTAGATGAATCTGAAAACCAAAGTGCTTAAAGTTATTGTGAAAGGTTTTTCTTAAAGTTCAGTGTTAAAATCCAACACAGTGCCACAGGACAGTGGGCTATTGGTTTATTAAAGAAATATTGACTATTTATAATGTGGTTAGTTAAACAATGGGTTTGTATTAATTAAATTGACTCTTAGGTGCATTCTTGAGATTCACGTCTATATGGGCAGGTGAAAATGTAAGGTAGATGATTATCTTTTATTTACCTGCTGTACCACAGCTGGGGTAACTGTGCACTGCTATTCACCACAGCTGGGGTAACTGTACACTGCTGTACATGAGCTCACACATTTTGTAAGTTATTTAAATACTGAATCTTTAGTGGACTTTAACAGTTCAAAACCCTTTTGATTAAAAGACAAAATATATTCTATACATAATTACTGTAAATCAGGTATTAGTAAATTTGAATCCTGTTTTATATTACCAGGAAAGTTAATATCTACCGTTCAATCTAATGAATACATCTAGAATATGAATTTACCGGTCAACACAATCTGTTACTGGTCTCACGGATAAAGGATTGTTTTGTGGTCATTGTTTGATATGTGGCATCTATTTGTTGTTTTTCTTCCGCATGTTGTCAAGTAACTGTGACTTCTAATATTAAAAAATCCCATGACTGTACATGTCCAGTGATGTCAGTTAAATGACACCTTAGAATTTTTTTATATAAATTCAATTTGGAAAAATTGTCATTCAGTTTACATCTGAGAGCTTAAATTGGTTGTTTACTTCTCCCTGTTAAAACAAACATCCCAGTGTGTCTCAGCAGTTCAGTGCTAATTTCTTCCTTTGTTGTCTTTAAGAACAGGAGAGATTTTTACAGTAGATTCTGTGGAATGCTCCCTCCGTGCCAGGCTCTGACTGAGCGAGCACTGGAGGACGGACAGGGAGTACAGTGGAGAACCTGTCCCCGTGGGGCCCATACCCCAGGAGGAGAAAGTGAGTTTTTGAATGTGGTGACAGGTGTTAATACGGTGCCGAAGGGAAAAGCAGGAAGCAGCAAGGCGTGGGATTGGGCGTGCTCTGCAGGGTGGGAGAAGGCGTGGTGTGGACAGAGTAGCAATCAGATGAGATGGACTAATTCTCACTGTGCACAGTCTCCAGTGTGGTCTTAGGTCCACCTGACTTGCCAGGTTCGTACCTAAGAAGGGGGAGTGTGGATTGAGAAGGGGCAGGTAAAGACGCTAAGAAAAAGACAGAGACACAGGATGGAGTCAGGAGGGCAACACAGTGAATGCTGGACACCCCAAGTTTATTCTTCACCATTCTTATATACCCCAACCAAAAAGGGGAACATGGTGTCATGTATACGGAACAAGCAGACTTCCTTCCTTAATTCCCCAAGCATTTGGTAACCACAATTCAAACTTAATTTCTCATTTTCTGACCTTGAGGGTCAAGAGAATTCACACCTCAGACCAAGTCTGTTTTTGTTTAGGTAAGACACCCAAGGCCAAGATCAAACATCCTACTGTAGCCACGCCTTAGACCTTAAGGTCTTATGTCTTACTAAGGACAGTTTTGAACTCTCTGACCTTGAGTCAAGATGAAGCAGGGGCCATCTTTATGGGCCCCAATGGTGTAGAATATCACAGTCAAAGGATAGCATCCAGGAGGCACCCCGCCTAGCAAGCCTGTGCAGCAGGCACTCATAGGATTCCCATGTCGGGAGATGACCGTGTGTCCTGTAGACAATTTCAAGACCCTGATGCTCCCAGTAAAGAGAAAGCCAGTGGCCAATGTGTGCTCTGAGAAGAATGAGGTGTGCTGGAGGCTTCTAGCCGAACTCTTCCTCTTGTTGATGGAGAACCTTGGAGAGAGCTGCCTCCGTGATGCTCCCCGGGCAGCAGACACGGAGACTTGGACAGTTTGCTCGGTTCAGACTGAAGAATAATCTGGGCAGGAGGGGAGAGAAAGGAAATGGAGGGCAGCCGGTAAGGGCACCCTGGGCAGCTGGAGCTCAACTCCACTGGGGAAACAGAGCCAGAACAAAAGCCTGTGCCACAGGCTGATGCCTGCTGGGGTGATGGTACTGAGACCTGTACTTACCCGCAGCAGTTACCAAATGAACAGTGCTCCCTTGGAGGCCACCAAAGCCTCGGGTGAGGAAATGGGGTTGGGCCATTAGATGCTTGGGTGGAACCCAGCTCGGCCCTGCTAGTCGGAGTGAGGGTGAAGCAGCTGGGTTCTTTAGATGTCTGCAGGCCAGTGCTGGTGGTGGCAGGAACAGAGCAGTGACGCTACACTTCGTAAGATGTGGTCAGGCTCTGAGCCACAGTAGCTGTTCTGAATGTGATTGCCCAGTTAGGTGTGGTGGTGAGTCCACGGGAGTCCTTCTTACATCCCCCGTGACTCCTGTGCGTTTGGTGACACATTGCCTGTGTCACCACGATGAGGAGCAGTCCCACAGCTTCCTTGTGCTGAAAGGGATAAACTAAACCCAAAGACTTCACTTCTAATAATAATTTAGGAACGATGGGGCCAGACCCTACTCAGCCCCTGCTTTAGCAGCCGTGACAGGCTACAGAAAAGGCACGTAATAAACTGATCACAAAGAAACTCCAGACCCCCCCATCCTCCTAAATACTTGGTTCCTGGTAACTGTCTATCCACAAAAGAAACTCCAAGCCCCCCCCCCCGTAGTCTCCAGGATACAGTTATGAAAACTATTGGTATCTATGTACAACAGGCCACCTGCAAATAACAAGACAGAGCCATAGAACCCATGGAATGTTCCCTCTCAGCACCGACTAATGAGAATAATTGGTATGCAGGTATCTCATGCCAAAATATGACTTTGAAAAATTCTCCCAATTGTTCCCAAATGTCAAGCAATCAGATACCAGCCCATACCTACTGATGTAAATCCTATAACTTTCATCTTTAAAGCCTAGCAGTAAACAGGGAAATTCACTCCCTCTGGAGGCTGCTGTGTCAGCTTGCTCGGCAGGGTCCCTCCCGTGGTTGGATGAGCAATTAAAACCTTGTTTTTGCAATTTGGTGGGTCTGTCTCCCTGGTGGTCTCTGGGGATTTTGCAACTTGGGCGCAACAGTACATACTCACAAGTAGTATAACACATGCTTTTCTAAGTAAATGGCAGAAACGTGGAAAAACACGTTTTCTTCTTTTAGCTTCTAGACTTGATGTCACAGAAGAAATACAGTATTTTGTCACAAACAAAGTTATTCACAGTTATTAGGTTAAAATGAAGTTGAAAACATATTTCCCTGTTCCCTTCTTTTTAAGTTAATTTACTGTATGTATATGGGTGCTTTGCGTGCTTGAACGTCTGTGCGCCACACACCTGCCTGGTGACTAGGGAGGACAGGAAGAGTATTGGGTCCCCTGGAACCAGAGTTAAGGACAGTTTTGAGCTACCATGTAGTTGCTGGGAATTGAACCTGTGTTCTCTGGGAGAGCAGGGCCTTCTCTCCAGCCCCTCCCCATTCCTTTTGAGTGGTGACCAATAGACAGCAGTTAGGTTGTCTTTTCGTTTGCTTTCAGCATTTCTGCCGAACATTCTTTTTTTTTTAATGTTTTAATTTAAATTAGAAACAAGCTTGCTTCACATGTCAATCCCAGCTCCCTCCTCCTCCCCTCCTCCCCCACACCCTTCCCCTCCTTCTGACCCCCTACCCAGTCCCCATTTTGCTCCCCTTTTAAGAAACCTTACATATCATGGAAGATTTCCCTATGATGTCACACTCTCTTTTTAACTAATTAGCTATAATTACTTTTAGCCAAATACTCTCACTTCTCTTACTGCAGCACTGACAAACTAGGAAACACTTTAATGACTTTAAGGACCAACCTTAAAAGGTCTGTTAGCTAATTTATGAGGTGGTATATTTGGATTACTCCATATACATATCGATGTATCCCTTTCCATAATCGTGCACACACAGTGCTCTAAGAAGGAAAATGTAAACATAACAAGAAAATGAAAGAGTCTGAGCTCTTCTTCTCTTATGACAACTGACTTCACATGTGTCCAGTGCTCAGAGCGTTACCACTTGTCCCAAGTCGTGTTTCCAAGCAGACATTGCCATTAGGAGACGGGCGGGTGGTTTCTGTTACCTTTAACCCACAGTGAGGGCCTATAGGATGTGTTGTCAACATTTAGTGCTTGGGTGTATAGTGGGCATGCATCCAGGGCAGTCTAAATCATATAAATAGGTATACAAATGCCACAGGAAGAAACCTGCCGTTGGTCTTCCTGGGTCATAGAGAAAAGTGAAATACTTAATTTGAGTTTTAAATGGTCTTTTTCAAGATTGATTCGTATACCTCACCAGTCTGACTGAAAGCATTAAGCCAGTCTTATTACAATAAAGAATCCCATAAGATAATTAAAACTGATAGCTAAATCAGTAAAGTTACACAATAGAAAATAAATATCCAACATTAAGCAACAGTTCTCTATACACCACTACTTAATTTGTTGAAAAATAAGGACAAAAATCGCATTCATACTAACTACAAAAGATATCCAGGAATACATTTAAACAAGGAAACAGAAGACCTCTGCAGTGAAAATTATAAAACACAAATGAAAATAAAGAAGGCAAAAAAATTAGAAATATCTACTGTGTTCCTAGAGTAGGAAAATTGATTTTGCTAAAAATGTCTGTATTATACAAAATGATTCAGATTCAATGAAGTCCCATCAAAATTTTAATTGTACCTTTTTAAAGAAATAAAACAAATATTTGAAGGCATATGTGGAAGTACTGAGGATGCTCAAACCACTAATTGAATTTTGAGCAAAAACCAAAGCCATAGGCATCACAATACCTTAACAATGGGGTCATCGTAATGAAAACAGCATGGTTTTATCGTCCAGTCCTACGTAACCCAGTACAATAACTGAGAAATGAGAGATAATCCCCACATCTACATCCTGCTGATTCTTGACTTTAAAATCACCACATGTTGTAAACAGAACAATTATGCCCAGTAAAAATGGTTCTTCAAAACTGGATATTCACCTGCAACAGAATTAAATTTTGCCCATATCACTAACTCTCTCCAGAAGCAACTCAAAGTGGATCAAAGGCTTAAATGCAGTACCTGACACCACAACACTGACACAGGAAAATAGAGAGAGCATCGGTATAATCAGGGATGGTTTGGATAAGTCTCCCAGGCAACAGAAGACAGGGACAGCGGTGCAGTGTCCAACTACGTCCAACTAAGATGCTGCTGAGTGACAGATAGTCCAGCACAGAGTGAAGAGTCAGACTCGCCCTCCATGTGGGACACCTCAGATTATGCGTCTGACACAGAGTCAATATTCAGAATATATGAAAGACTGAACAATGAAAGTCCTTCAAATCCAGTCTAAGGGAAATGAACTGACGGTGTGTGACTAGATGGTCCCTCAAAGAAGAAATTCAGGTTGTCAACAAATTTATGGAAAAAAACTCAAATTCATTGGTTGTTAGCAAAGTAAAAATCAAAATTAATGATATCTGAACTCACCCTGGTTAGACGAACTTTAACCAGAAAGACTAAAGATGACAAATGTTTCTCAGAATATAAAAAACTCCTTTAATGCTATTCATCAGAATTTAGTGTAATGTAATGTAAATTAATACAATTTCTAAGTGTTTGTTAAATATGAAGAATAGATCTTTAGTCCCAGTGTACTCCTTACGTGCCCAATGGAATATCTGCATTTCAGATGCATTCATGCCCCCATGTAGTATTGTCTATAATACCAACACATGGGATCAACTTTGGTACATGTCAATAGATGAGTGATGAAATGAGGTATGGATATGAGAAAGAAATCAGCCTTAAAACTGATATTCTGCTATTTGTATCAAATTGAATGGAACTCAGATGGATTTTGTTAAATGAATGAACTAAGCAAGACACCAAAAAAAAGCCAATGTAATTTTTTATATGTGAAACTGTAAATGTATTTAAAGTGTAGAGTATTGGAAGAGTTAGAAATGGAAGAATTGGAATTGGAAGATAGGGAGCTTGGATTAACAGTCACCAAAGCACAGAGTGACAGAAGCAGAGTGGTGTGCTATTTTTATTAATTATGCATTTTATTAATAACAAGTTGAGGACCTTGAAGACTCAGCATACAGCGGTGCTTATAAGATGAAAGCAGGGCATGCAGAGTGGCTGAAGATACCTTCCCTGAAGACCAGCAGCTTGAGTTTGAGCCTTGACACCCTCGTTGTCTTCTTGCCTCCACTTGCGTGGACATGCACACATATACATACATACATACATACATACATACATACATACTGACATACATATATACATACAGACATACTGACATACACACTGACATACATACACACTGACATACATACACACATACATACACAGATACATATACATGTATACATATGCATATTTGCTCACTGAGATAGATTGTAATTTTGAAAGAAGATGAAAACCTTAATTGCCCTGACTTGGTTATTGCACGTTATGTACATATAAACTGTCCTAGCTTCTTTTCTATTGCCATAATAAAGCAATACCATAGCAGTTTGTAGAAAGAAATTTATTGGGGTTCACACAGTTTCATAGCATTAAGAGTACATGACCATCATGGCAGAGAGCATGACAGCAGACAGGCAGGCATGGTTCTGGAGCAGTAGCTGAGAGCTTCTATTTGGTCCACAGGCTGCAGGCAGAGAGGAAGAGACTGCCTGGCATGAGCTTTTAAAACCTCAAAACCCACTCCAGCGATACACCCCCTCCATCAAGAACACACCTCCTAATCCTTCCCAACGGTTCCACCAGCTGAGAACCAAACAGTCAAATGTGTGAGCTTTGGGGGCCATTGTCCTTCAAATCACCATATACCCCATAAACACGTGTAGATGCAATAATAAAGCAAAGTGCATGTGAGCAAAATGATTGAAAATATATGTTATACCTGCATCTTATTGGGAGGTCATTAGAACAGATTAACAGTGCTTGGGTAAACCAAACTGGATTCCCATCACTCCCACTCACTCTCTGATAACAGAGAGCAGATTGCATTTACTCAACAAAGTCCTACATGTGGAACAGTAAGTTCAACTTCTAGCAAAACTAACATTGATTAGCATAGATTCTTGACTACTCTTAAAACAGATAAATTAATATTGGCATCAGTTAATACAGATTTGCCAGTAATAGCAATAGCCAGTGATCATATTTCTTAGTTTCTTGTCAGAAATTTTATCTTGGAGCAATTTTTTGCCTCCGTAGTTAGCTGGTTTCTGTTTAAATGTTTTATTAGGCTATCATTTCCTAACATTAAATTTGTTTCCTTTAATGTTTTTTATCAAGTTTCATATGGTATGTTATTAATTTATTTGAAGTTTTTCTTCCATTACACACATTAGTAGATCATTTCCTGGTATATATACACAATGTAATAACTGTAAGAATTCCATAAAATCTTATTAAATCAAATGCATACTTTTATGAAATAAGATATAAGATATTAGAAATGTAGAACTATATTGTATCAATATATGTAGAAGATAAGAAACTATGCCGGGGGGGGCGCATGCCTTTAATCCCAGCACTCGGGAGGCAGAGGCAGGCGGATTTCTGTAAGTTCGTGGCTGGGCTGGACCGACAGCCTCCAAAACAATACAGAGAAACCCTGTCCCATAAAAACAAAACAAAACAAAACAAAAGAAACTAATGTTAAATTAACATCATGTCCTCTCATAGCATGCTTTCTTGAAAAATAAAGTATCCTATCCAGGAAGCTCCCCACCACCACCTCTGCTTCTCTTTGCCCATGTGATGAGCAACCTTGTTCACTGGGCACTCTCTACCATATAACCAGATCAGGCCATGCAGCCATGATCTGGCTCCTCTGAAAGCAAGAGGAGAAAACTTTCCCTCCTGTAAGTTGCTTGCCTGGGCTGTTCTTTCCCAGTGAGAGAGCGGTGACTAACACTCATACCTCCATTTCACCCAGCGAACACAATTCTTATTCTTTATTTCAGAAATCAGTGACTGGGTAACTCAGGGGAAAACTAATAAGAAACGTTAATTTAAGGTGACAAAAGGATTTCTATACAATAACGACGTCCCAAAGAAGTCTGGAGAGCACACATTTTAGCATAGACAGTTATGTTGTGATGCATTTATGTAATTGTTCTTCATCAGTAACAACGTGAGAGTCAGATATTGGGGTAAGAACCTGAATGATCAGAGAAGTCTGGAGAAGCAACCAGTGAATGCCTCTCTCTTTCATTCCTTGATCCAGAAAGACCAATACCCTCTCTAAGCCCCGCCCTACTACTTCCTGTCTGTCTATCTGTCCTCAGTCCTCCAAAATTTCATGGTTAATTTTGGTCAGCTAGTAGCTATCTCCGTTCTCTGACTCAAAGCAAATTTTTATTGGCAGTCTTGTGAGCGTCAGAATGTGATTAAAATATCACAAAGCATTTGACCCCTTTTGTCCAACTAAAAAGTGAATGTCTTAACACTGACACAAAAAACTATATACAATAACAACAATTATCAGGTAAGAATTACATTCACAATGTCCAGTACATTTGCATTTGGCAGATTCAGAGAAAATATTCTATTATCTATCCTATCTTAGTGAGGCCGCCATTTTCTACCTAATTCACTCTCAATCCTAATCTGTATTGCCAACCCAACACTACCCTTTTATGTCTCTCAGACCTATATACGTTACACCTCTTTTTGTCAGTTTCTTTTCTGAATTTGGTAGCAAGGAAAACTGTATAATTATAACTATCTCATCTTGAACATCCATCAGAGACCCAAAAGAATAAACTATTACTTGAGTAAACAGGAAGTGCAGAACAAATAACTTCCAAAATTATAGAAATGACAGAAACAGTTGACTGTCTGGTTCCCCTGTAACATTGTGGCATTCCCGTGAAGCAGGACTTTTGAAGGATGGTCCTACCTTGTCTTGGAAAAGTTCAACATGTGCTTTTCTCCTTGCCCTGCTTGTACAATTTGGACTGCGCATTGTCAGCAGTTGACATAAGGGCAATTTATTGCCCAGTAGCTAACGTTTGCCACAAAGAAAGAAAACTCCATATGGAGTTTCTTGGATGCCCATCATCTTCTCTGAAGTAGACTGGTGCTGCCAGAAGCAGACATGTCTCACTGTCATATAAAACCTGATGTTATTAGTACATCTTAAATGCCATGTCCTTTATTTAGGTTTCTAACATACACCTTTTTGACCTTGAAAACATACCAATGTGACTACAAGTTTGTTTGTTATAGGTGACTACTAACTTGTATTTCTTTTTTATCCTAAATAATGTGTAATGTTAACTTTTAAGGACTAGAAATTTACATTGCATTGTTAAATGAGCTTCATAGATACGATGCCTTAAACAAGAGTAAAATCGTGTACAGGGTGTTCTAACAAAAATAACCTTAAATTTGTATCAATATACAAAAACACCTTAAGCAAGAATTGAAGCATATATAGTATATAAAAAATAACCTTAGATTTGAATCAATATACAGAAATCCATACCAATGTAAAATATTTAATGTTAGTCGTTGCTTTTTTAGTTCAAAAGTAGATTTAATAATCTACCCTTTTATCCTGTCATCTCTATGTCTCTCCCCCTTTTTTTTCTTTTTCAAAATAAGATCCCTGAATCTAATTTCCTTTGTTCTGCTTTTTTCTTACCATGACTAATAACTTTCTTTTCTTCTTCAAACATTTTCTGTAAGGTGTCTACATCCGAATCAGCTAGTAAAATATCGTCCTGATAACTGTAAAAGTATACATCGAAGAAACTTTATGAATTAGCTCTAGTGGCTGTTATACAAAATATTGACACAAAGTAGTGTAGGGAGGGATGTTAGGTGCCTGAGCTGCTGACCACGCCTGGGCATGGCTACAGGTGAATATGGATGTGCGAAGTAAAGGTCTATGCATGGGAGACCTATGCTCTCTTTATGGGGTTCCAGTCAGGTCTTGGAAGCCACTGAGACCAACCTGTGTTGACTGTTTCTCTTGTAAGTACCATCCCACAATAAATAGTCACCCATGCAATTTCTATTTCAGTGACAAGGTAGGGCTGTTTAACATTCCTCATGGAAGAGCTTTCCACTGATACTTTTAACTGGTAGGACTTTGGTTCTTTAGAAAGGTTAGCAGTTATTGTGCCCTGTTTATGCACAACCTGAATGGTTGGTAACTGTTCTTGATAATACCTTTTAGTGTTTTTCTCAGAAGCATATGTTAATTTATGGTTTGCTTCTGAGATTGGAGAAATGTTAATCTGGGTTTTCCATTGCTGAAGGAAATCATATTCCCATAAATTCATTGCTATGTCAGCCACATGTTGGTTTAATTTTCCTCTCTCTCTTTCAGACCCTATACATTTGACCCATCTTGCACTTTGTTTTTCCTGAGGTAAATGTCCAATCTCTAGAACCTGAATATTACCTCCTGAAGAGGCCAATTTAGATGCCAAAATATTTCAATGCCATTTATTTGTATTTTGACTTTGACATTTGATCATTTATCGACATTTGCCAAAATACTTGTTTTATTGTCTCTGTCTCTCCTGAAATTTTTGTTTTATCAAATGAAGCTGTTCTGTCATCCAGAACAGTATGGTTTTTCACAACAGGCATTAAGTTTCTAATTGCTCTGTGGAGGAGTTTCCCTAATGCTGACAGGGAATGATTGAGCAAAATTTGACATGGGGGCCTTCCAGAGTCCCCCTGAGGTATTTCCCAATGACATTGGTCACCTTGCCTGCCCCATATGAATCTGTATTCATTAGTCCAATATTGGTCTTTGTCATACTTTCTACACATTCCAGAAGACAGGGACATTATATTTGGGTTTTCTCTAGAGAAAACATTGCTCTTAGAAACACCTTGCCTACAATATGTTTTTCAGATGACCTGTTTTTACCACAATTAAAACATCTAAACTTTTGATTTTTCTTACAGTTTTTAGAAATCACATCTCCTATCCAAGTATCATCATCAATATGAGGTGCAATATCAGCTGTGTTTCCAATCCATTCATCTATTGGTGCTGATCTTGCCTTTAATGGCCTAATTACCTTTTTACATTCTTAATTAGCATTTTCAAAAGCCAAAGGTTCAATAAATGTTTGTCTAGCTTCTGGATCTGATACTGTATTTACAGCTGTAGTCAATCTTTTCCAAAAGTCAGTGAAGGCTTCTTTCAGGCCTTGTGTAATTTTTGTAAATGCCTCAATTGTCTTTCCCAATTCTTCAACCCTGTCCCAAGCATTCAAAGCTTCTGTACAACCCAGAGCCAAAGTGAGATTATCAAATGTAATCTCTCTTTGCAAATCAGCAAACATGGCCTCACCATTAAACTGTTCTTGGTGGATTTTCATGCCTCTAGCCCTGCTTCATTGTTATCTGACTCTAGCTTCATCTCTTCAGCATGTTTCCCCCTGTAACTGAGGACCAGCTTCCGATACTGCTGTTACTAAATCTTTCCAGTCTTATGGAACAATTCTCTTCCAAGTGCCCCATGATTTTTAACATCCTTTCCACAAAAGCTGAATGCATACTATATGAATCTATTGCTCCCTTAAATCTCTTCAAATCTAACATTCCTATAGAATCCCAGTTCTCTTCTGAATAGCCTTAGGGATGCCTATCATCTGGTGGTCATTCTTGAATTGTAACCAGATAAATTAAGGTTGGTTCTCTAATAGCATTGGGCCGCTCCTCTTCAGTTTCATAACGCAATGGTGCAGTAGGTTCTGCCCTAAAATCCTCTGTCTGTGTGAATATTTTTTTTCTTAGTTTCATCAATATGTCTTTCTAAGGATTGTATCTTTCCTATCTTTTTGTATTTGGATCCTGTTAAGAGAAGCTTTCCTTGAGAGGAGCCTTCTTGCCCGCCTGGTTCCAGATCGGCATCAGTCCCAAATAAACACACAGGAGGCTATATTAATTATGAAGCTGTTGGCCTTGCTTGTTTCTTACTGGCTAGCTCTGCCTTAAGTAATTACCCCATAATTGTTAATCTAAGTATGTCTCTTACCAGAGAATAGTTCCAGGCTTCCTACCCCCAATGGCGTTACATGTTGACTCTCCTGTGTTTCTCCTACCCAGAATCCTCCTGGATTCCTAGCCCCTCCTATCTAGGTTTTCTGTTGGCCAGACAGTACTTTATTGACAAATGCACAGGCAAATAACAGGACTTCCCCAACATCTCCTCTTTTCTGTTTAAACAAAAGAAAGGTCTTAATTTTAACATAGTCAAATTGTATATGACAGAACAATTATCAAGTAAGAACACAGTTACAACATTTTGTCTATTAACATTTAGCAAGATCTAAAGAAAATATCATCCATCCCATCCTTGTGAGTCCAAAGTCCTATATGTAGCTTATCTTTTATCATAACTAAGGAAAACTGTAATTATAACTATCTGTCTTCAACTCCATCAAAGACCACAGAAGGATAATATATAAACATTAGGATTGACAGAGACATCTTACTGCCTGGACAGTCACCCTAAGTTCCTCTGTAATGTTGGGGCATCCATCTTCAGCACATAGGCCACAATGTGTCTGGAACACTTCTCAGCAAAGCAGGAAATTTCAAACTGTCCATCTGCGTTGGCAGTCTGTCAGTCATTTTTCTTTGTCCTGCAGAAAGTCTCGTAGACTCTTCATGAAGCAGGAACCCTGTAAGACTGAGTTCAGTAGTCACTTTTCTGTGGGTCCTGCATGTCCAGATTATACAACAACAGTCAAACTGTCTAGGCAAGAGCAGTTTCTTGCCCAAATGGCTAATATTGCCACGTTGAAAGCAAACTCCATAACGAGTTTCTTCGATACCCATTTTCCTCTCAGACATAATTGGTGCTGCCAGGAGCAGACATTTCTCATTGTCAAGAAAAACCCTAAACCATTTAAAATGCCATTTTCTGATGGTCTTTGAGAGGTTTGAAGACTGTCTCAAATACATCTCTATATATCTAGAAAACCTAACTTACCTAACTGTAAGATCTGACTCTTATAAGTAACTATCTATAGCCTGTATTCAATTATGCATTACGTTTTAAAAGATCAGTATAAGCACAATACTTAATCAAGAGGAGAAATATACATATCACAAATTTGACCTTGAATTTGTATCAATAAATGAAAAACAATACCCATACCATAATTCCCCTTTTTACCATTAAAAGGAGATTGGTTGTGATCATTAACCAATTATAAACAATCCCATTTAAATGAAAACAAAGATTTATAAACAAGATGGGAATTGGGACGTCGCTCATTCCAAACTGCTTCCTGCTGGAAGGGGGCGTTGTTCATACCATGGGGATCATGACAAAACTCAGAAACCTGTATAAGTCCATATTTTCGGGGTCTGTAAAGCTGCATCATCTTAACTGTTTCGATTGTTGGAACACCTGGTCCACTGCTTCCGGGGGTCTTGGTTCGTCAAACCACAGAAGCCTGGAAGGAATCCTTAGCTTTTCATTTTCTGTAGAAACATAAATAAAAACTCCTTTTCCAAGTAACATATCCTTACACTTAAATTTTGAAGTCAAGGCATTTTTAAAAGATAGAAGTTGGATTAATTCAGCAGCATTTATAATCAAGTGTACTTTAGCAGCAGTTCCTTCCTGAGCAAGCAAAAAACTGAAAAACACAATAGCGTACAGTATCCAGACTCTCTGTGTATTTTCCATCTTTACGTGGCTTATTAATTTATCTATTATTACTTTATTTATTTTACTTTTATTTATTTTTCTTTGAGACAGGATTTCTCTTTGGAAATCCGCCTGCCTCTGCCTCTGGAGTAAATCTTACCGGCGTGCGCCACCACAACGCCGGCTTTTGTATTTATATACCACTTTGTCATTTCATTTTCTCTCTCAATCTCACGTATATTTTTAAGCACACTGTAAACCTTTAAAGGTTTTGTTCATCCAAGTCTGACTTTACTGTAAATCCTTATGTTTTTCTGACCACGTGTCTTATCTGTAAAACCGCGGCTGTTTTAAACTGCCGGTTTTTCCGTCAAGATGGAGGGCGTAATTGTGACTCTAGCTTACCGCCTCAGTCCATGCTGACATCCAGCAAAAGCTGCCACTTTCAGCTGTACGTACACCCCTTTTAATTGTTAGCAGAGTCACTTAAAACAACCTTGCTGTTTGTTTTTTTTTCTTTTTATGCCGAGTCAGGAAGACTCCGGGAGGCGAGCCACGTGAATCTCGGCTTGTTGATAGCAAAACAGAGCACAACTGAGAAAATGCTGCTACCAAAATTCTGTGCTTCTCTCCGTTCTTCTGTTTCTAAAATTCCTTTAAACCTTTTGTTGTTTTGCGTGGAAATTCAATCCCACTCCTGACAACCATTATGTTAAGAGAAGCTTTCCTTGAGAGGAGCCTTCTTGCCCGCCTGGTTCCAGATCGGCATCAGTCCCAAATAAACACACAGGAGGCTATATTAATTATGAAGCTGTTGGCCTTGCTTGTTTCTTACTGGCTAGCTCTGCCTTAAGTAATTACCCCATAATTGTTAATCTAAGTATGTCTCTTACCGGAGAATAGTTCCAGGCTTCCTACCCCCAATGGCGTTACATGTTGACTCTCCTGTGTTTCTCCTACCCAGAATCCTCCTGGATTCCTAGCCCCTCCTATCTAGGTTTTCTGTTGGCCAGACAGTACTTTATTGACAAATGCACAGGCAAATAACAGGACTTCCCCAACAGGATCCAACATCAAACAACTAAAACATGACTTACCAAACGGATAATGACGATAATTGGCATTATGTCAGTCCCAGCGAAGTTGATCTCTTTCATTTCATTGTTCCCTTTTTCGAACCATCCATTGTGGAACCAAGAGAGACCCGACTCTCCACATCATAGTCTTGTTTCCCATTTCGAACTTGGGGAATAACTTCACTTTGTTTTTAATTAAACTAACCCCCCCCCCCAAGACTTTCCAGGTGGGAGGCTGGCCATTGCCGCATAGAATGCCTGGCCAGAGAGCACATGCAGGGCATAGCCTGACTAAGGGCAGCTGTAGCTGCTCCTGGGTGCCTGGGGGCTGAGAGTTTGTGGCGGTCACAGCACCAATAAAAGCCCGGTCGTGTGTCTAGGTAGCTAACCTAGTGTGGCAGCAGCCCTCAACCCTCAGGGAGACAGAGCCGGCCACTGGAAAAGTGGACTCGGGACTGTGTGCAAGCAGGCCGTGGGGCACAGGGAGGGCAGGGAACCGACCGCCTGTCGGCAGAGCCAGCCAGTGGCGGGTGGCTCATGGAGCCCAGGTGCCTGTGGAGTTTGTGGCTGGGAATGGCGTTAGCTGGGGCTGTTGTAGAGAGGCTGCAACAGGAAAATTGCCGACTGTCTCAGAGGGCTTGGTGAGAGGGAGGAAAGGCCAGCTGCAGGATAATTGCCCAGAGTGGACGCCAGCCATAGACCTGGGTTGCTCACGACAATCATTAAGGAATTCAAGAACACACCCTATACAGATGTGCCAGGGGCAGTCTGACAGAGGCAGCTGCGGGGTCCTTTCCATGTGGCTTGTGTTACATTGAACCATCCTACCTTACCTATTGGTTATTGTCAGTTACATGGATCTGTGTTGTACATGGGGAAGTTTTGAAGTCTTTAACTTCAGCACATTAGAACACACACAATGTTCCAGACCTAAAATATAAATGAGCAAGAAAATCCACATCATTTAATGGAAGTAGTTATTAAGTGTTGAGAAACTGTATTTGTGTGTGTGTGTGTGTGTGTGTGTGTGTCTCCTTTGTGTACTTGGTATGAATAGATGTGGGTGCACAGAGCTGAACACCATTGCTCCTAGGTGCTTCTGACTTATGATAGCGTAACAGGTACTCCTTCGGCCTTTTGGAGACTTGTACATGTCACTTCTCAGATCTTACTTTAAAATAAGACTGTGACACCTGTGTGTTTGGGAAATTTTTAGGAATATTAGGACTAATTTTTGCTTGTGTATTACATTTCCTGCAGTTTCAGATAACTTTTAGTTAAGGCATGCTAAGCTTTGGTGCCCCTACCTATCAGTGGCAACAATTCAAAAGTGTGCATAATGTAATGTACCTGGCATCCCAGACATCGCAGTGGGGCGTGACATAGCTGGAATACTGCAGAATCTTGGCTTCTAAGAGTAACGTTGACCGCCTCCCTCTCTTAACAGCCACCACTGCTTTCTTTCTTCATAGTAACTGTTGCCACAGTTGATTACAGTAAATGACGCATGTGACAGAAAATCGGCAGTAGCAGAAGATCAAAGAATATTTGTTTCACCAAATAATGCTTTATTTTGGCAAATTCGTGAATAAATGAGATTATGAAAATATGAACTCTTTCTACCACATTTGATTAGCAAAATGCCTAGTCTTCTACTGTATTGAATGGGATCTAAAGATATATATATATAAATATATACATGATACATAGTTATACATACACACACAACCGCATTTACACAATTTTCATCAAGTATGAAAAGAAAATCTGATTTTTACACTAATTATCCTTGAGTTACTGAGGCAATATTGTTGTCATGACATCAGTTATCAGTTATTAGATAATACTAACTTAGTTCACTGACTAGAAAACTAAGACATTGTGGACACACCCACATAACAGTTCTGCAAACATGCATGGTCACATGGTGACCAACTCAGTCTAGAGAAAAATGTTTTTATTACCATGGACATGCCTTCCTTCCCCTGGCCCATGCCTGTGACACTCACTCAGCTGACTTACATCCTTAGAACTTATTTCTTATAAACAAACATGTTTACTCATTTATTATGTACCTTTTGTTTATAGCCTTTTTTACTTTGATGATTCCAATGAGATATGTTCATGTAATTAATTTCATGACTCAGTACTTTATTCAATCACTGACATTCTGTTGTTTAAAAGTACCAAAATTTGCCCAGTTACCAAGTGACAAAAATCTGTATTATTTCTGGTTTATAGCCATTATAAATAATGCTGCTGCTAATGTTTGCATGCTCATCTTTTAAGGAAGTAAGTTTTTATTTCTCTTGATCACCATCCTGTCAGCATTTCTGGGTGACATGTTAAACATACAATTAACGAATATCCAAGGTGGTTTCATCTCGCTGTTAGTGACGTTGACTTGGAGTCCTCCCCTGCACGGGACATCCTTCTGTTGGGTGTGAGGAACGTTTAATGTGTGCTTGGGTTTGAGGGGCCCTCTCCAGTTGAGGTAGTAGTCAGTGATACAGCAATACACACCCACAGATTTTAGCTTTTTTCATAGACATCTTACATAAATATTAACTGATTTATATGCTGAAACAGAGAGAGATTAGTCACATTGTGTTTTAACTTCAAAACACCAACGCATCTAACTTACAAAGATAAAAATGTTAATTTGGAGCCCGGCGTTGGTGGCATACGCCTTTAATCCCAGCACTTGGGAGGCAGAGGCAGGCTGCTCTCTGGAGTTCGATGTCAGCCTGGTCTACAGAGCAAGTTCCAGGACAGCCTCCAGAACAATACAGAGAAACCCTGTCTCGAAAAACCAAAAAAAAATTTGTTAATTTGGCTCCCAGTTTTGGACAGTGAAGTGTATGGACTGAGCAGTTGTTACTGGTGACAGCAGTAGATAATGTCATAAGCCGGGTATTCCTGAGAACAAGTGGCCAGGTCCCCAGTTGGAACAGAGGGGAATGGATGGGCCCGAAATCAGGCCTCCTGGGAGAACTCAACAGCAAGAGGTCACAGGCCAAGTTATGTTTAGAGAGCTTGCCCCCCCCCCCCCACCCAGTGACCTAAGGTCACAAGTCCCCAGGACCCTCTTTTCCTAACAGTGTCATCTGAACACCCATCTTTCCGTGCTCGGACCTTTGGATATGCTCTATCCCAACTGTAGCAGGAATAGTCAGGGACATCTTATATGTGCTTGTTCTTACAGGACTCAAAAATTAACTTGGAAAAAAATCTTCATAAAATAAATAGTTGTGCTTTCTAGCTGCCTATGAGGATATCTTTGGTGAAATAAGTCCATTTGTTAGGAAATAAAATATTAATATCATAGATTAATTTTTAAATTAAAACATGAGCATGCATAGAAACAGAGAAGTGAATTGCATCACTCAGTTCCGGT
This sequence comes from Mesocricetus auratus, assembly GCF_017639785.1. Classification (NCBI taxonomy): domain Eukaryota; kingdom Metazoa; phylum Chordata; class Mammalia; order Rodentia; family Cricetidae; genus Mesocricetus; species Mesocricetus auratus. The sequence continues at coordinate 3,333,081 of NW_024429182.1, read as the reverse complement.
AGTTCTGGACTCTTGGCCACTCTTGTTTTATTGTTTTATCATCACAGCGTTACATTTTATCTGACTAAATGTTTAGACTTAAACATGTAATTTCCGGCTGTGTTCGCTACGGTTTCTGCACCCTCCCAGTTTGACCTGTCTGCAAGTATGTTTATTATTCCACTCAGTGTACAGTGGGAAATCCCAACCCCTGAACGTGAACCAGAGCTCATTACACAGGGCTGGTTCACTTACCAGAATGCTGCATACATAGTTCCTTTAGTAGCACTGCGTAGACACTGAATTACGGGAGTATTAGGTCTTGTTGAGCAGAAGCTGCCATTTAACAATACTATAAGCCAGTTGATTTTTTTTTAATTTACGATATTTTTTTAAATAGCACATTGGCTATAATCTGTGGAGTGCTTTCTTAATTCTTATTACAACACTGATCTAATTTTTCTCACTGGGATGCTCAACTCAAGTGCAGAACCAGTTTTAATTAAGAATAATAAAAAAAACAAGGAAGTTCATTAGGAATTCTGATTTTTGCTACCACAACCAAAAAGCCTCCAAACAAGGAGAAATGTAAGAGATGATAGCCACATCAGGGCTTGCTGGCAGGTAACTGGGAGAGTAACCTTGGCACATCTCAGTCCAGCTCTGTCTATCTGTGGTTTACTACATGCCAGACAGTATCCATTACCCAGGATGTAGGGCTAAATTAACTTTAATGCGGCACTCTTCACAAGACATTCCATAGCTAGCAATAACATTAACATAATGCTGTTAAAATAAGAATTTCAATTATAAGGCAGACAAGAGAGTGAGGAACATGACGAAGGCCTTAAGTGAGAAGCAGGAGTTTGGTCCCAGCTCCGATAAGGCACAGTGTTACAGACAAAGGGAAAACAAAAGGCAGCCCCGGGCTTCTCCTGTGGTGTCTGACGATGGCAGCCTTGGGTTCAGATCCATTGCTGTGCACTCTCCCGGCTGCTGCTGGGATAGTGGCCCTGTCTCCTTTCCTGCCGGGAACACCTTTGGTTGCTGTGCATATGCCCCGCTCTTACAAGTAGCTGAAAGCCCACTTTCTTACCTTGTTAAGAAAGGGATTCACCAGGTTGGCCCGTCTCGCAGGTAGGAAAACTGGGTCAGGAGCATCGGAGTTTACACGGAAGTAGATTGAAATCGGTGGAAGGACCTCCTTTGTGGTTCAGCATTGCCTGGCCCTTGCTTTCATTCAAAGTTGTATGTAGGCAGAGCTATCAGAACACCCAGGGCCAAGGTGTCAGAGGAGCAAACCCCTGCAAATCAGAGCTCTCACAGTTCACCGGGATGGCCGTAACAGAGATCCCACAGGCAGGATGACTTGTAAACCCAAAAATTACTTCTTGTCCATTCTGGAACCTGTAAACGCAGGAACAAGGGGATTTGGTGCCTGTTGAGAGCCCCACTGCTGGAGTGATGAATGACTCAGTGTTGGTGTCCTCATCTCCCGTGGCAGGAAGAGCAAACTTGGCTCCCCTTGTCCCTTTGTGAGGACACTAATCACCTTCCCACGGCCACACTTCTGAGCACTAACATAAACCAGCCTGTCGAGGGTGAGGTTTTCAAATAGTAATTTTTGTGTGTGGGGGGGGACTTTCAGACCACGACGAGAGCATTCTGTTAGTTGTTAATATGAAGTTACTCCTGGGATATCTATCTGTGTTTAGTATCCCTTTCTTGAAGCTTGTACAAGGGGGCATTAGCATCTGTTTTCCTGATAGGATTTCATACACACAGATACACATTCATGCACACACCACACACACACACACATACACACACACACACACACACACACACACACACACACACACACACAAACACACCAAGGCAGTATGAGTGTGGATCACTTTCTTGCCAATCCTGAAGGGTTCAGATTGTTTTACAGAGTTAAAGAGGCTAAGAAACTGCCCTGTGAATCACATCTATAATTCATTTGACAAACATTAGCAATAGCTGCGTTATTTTTACTTTTCAGCTGTGTTGTGAATTGTTAGGGGTTATAGTTTCTTCTTGTTCAATTTGGAGTTTTCCATTTCACATTTCACTGGAAACTTTTCTCGTTTTGCCTTTTTTAAAGGACTGGGACATAATCTGCTCCTAGAGAACCTAAAAACTACTCTGGTTTCATTCTGCCAGATATGTCACTATTTGTGCAGCATTTGTATAATTAATGTGAACACTATCCCTTAATTTCTTTATAAATACATTTCTAATAAAACGTGTTATCCATATTGCTTGCTCTAGAGCGTGACCAATTTCATAGTCTTTACTGCAATGTGCAATATAATACCCATAATGTTTGTGTTGTCTGCTCTTATATTTACTTAATCTATCATCAAAGGGAGCATGGCTGGTGTCTTTAAGTGAGCCAATCGATTATGTAGCATTATGCTTAGCTTTCACAAGCAGCAATTTTCTTTCTCCCTTAGGAGCCTTAATTCTGGAAATGAGCATCCCATCTAGATTCAGAGTGTTCATTTATTAAGTGCAAATGCATTTTAGCTTATATAAACTATATAAAAAATGGTAGATCCATAGAATAACCATAAAATGTATAAGGTATTTTATTAGTCTGTGGTGTGTTTAATTATATTCACAACCAGATTGAATTTAAATTATAAATACTAAGGGAAATCTTTCTAGTATGAGCCATGGAGCTGAAATATGGATTGATGTTCATCATTTATTGTTTTCTGAGCCAGAATATTACATGTTACAGTAAGTTTATCTAGCAGGTCTTCTTCCTTTGTCTATTTCTATTTATCATTTTGTGAGGAGTGTGTGTGTGTGTGTGTGTGTGTGTGTGTGTGTGTGTGTGTGTTGGCATGTCTGTGCTACGGTGTGTATGGACATCAGATGACCAGCCCAGGTTTCAGTCTCCATCTTCCATATTGTCTGTGACAAGATCTTTAATCATCACCACCGTGTAGGCAAGGCTACCTAGTCTGGGGACTTCTGAAGATCCTCCTGCCTCCACCTCAGTGTAAGAATACTAGACTTAAGGCTGTGTGCTACCACATCTGGTTTCCTGTAGGCTCTGGGGACGCAGACTCAGGGCTCCCACCTGTTTGTGCCAAGACGACTTTGCCCACTGAGCCCCATCTCTCCACCCCAGTTCTGCACGTTGTTGAGGGTGAACCGCAGTGCGTCTCAGCCGTTGAGTTGCGGTAAAGCCTTCTCCGTATTGATTCCACCTTGTTTTTCTCCGTCCTTTGTTATTAGAAGCCATAAACCAAGAATTCCAAAGTAAAGAAAGCTCAGGGATTGCTGCTACTGATCTTTTTCTCCTGTCTGTTCCTCTTTTTCTTCTATTAAGTCTAGTTAGAAAGAGTTGCCATTTCCTGGACTTCTTTGTGTAGAATTTTTTTTACATCATTTCATAAGTAATATTCACAGTGTATTATTAAGACAAGAAAAATGGGTAGAGGCATTTATATTGTTAATACAACTGAGCAGAACACCCTGTGATAGCTTGGGCATTAAGAGCACTTGTTGCTCACCCAGAGGACCCAATCTTGGTTTCCAGCACCCATAGGTGTCTCGACCATCTGTAACTCCAGCTACCAGCGGTGCCCTTTTCTGGCCTCTGTGGACACCTGTATACACGTGACACTCAACAGGCAGACATACACACGTAAAAGCAAAGTGCATCTTTAAAATTAACTTCTGTATTTTGCTATATTTTATCAACTCAGATGTAATTAGTATTGCCTTCAGAATAGTGTTTAAAATGGTCTGTTATAATTCTTTTAGTTTTCATGACATCTTTTGGTGAGGAACAATTGAGTCATCTCATTGGCAGTCACGTTTAGTTCTTACTAGTGTATACATCTCTCAGACCATATTAAGATGGAAGTCAAGGGTCTAGAAAAGTAAAATCAAGGCCAAAACTGTGAGTCCACTATCTGTAACGCATGGAGCATTAATCTTGCAGCCAGAGGCCCAGGCTCCACTTCCGGTTCTACTTCCGGTTCTGCAACTCATGGAGCATTAACCTTGCAGCCAGAGGCCCAGGCTCCAGGTCCGGGTCTGCTTTCCCCTCTGATAGCCTTAAACAGTAAGGGCGCATTTCAGAGCCTCCACCTTCATCTGTGACGAAGGAACGCCTTTGGTACTGCACGCTCGGTTTTCACTGGATATTGCTGTCACACTTAATCCCATCTAAACAAAGTATCTGAGTGGAGGTGAGCTGCCAGCCATTCGCACTTGTATGTTTTAAATTTTGATTATGGTTATTCTCCATCGCACATGGAATGATGCTCGTTGCTGGGCGATGGGGGGATGGAAAGGTATAAAAGCATCGTCTCAGATTTGTATGGGGGAGGACAAGATTATGAGAGGCCTTAATTTCAGTCATTGAGTTTAATTATCAGATTCTTGGTTAAATGTTTGTTCCGTCTAAGCAGTTACTATATATATAATAGTGTAGTGTAGTTTAAATTGAGATATAGATCCAATTTTACATAGAAATATAGCAAATGAAAAAAATAGGCATATATGCGTATCAATCTGTAAGGAAACCATGGGTTTGTTCTTTCCTGAAATTGTGTTGGCTAAAAGATTTGTGTGGAAAAGAAAGTCTGAATTTGTTCCAAATCTTTTGCAGCTAGATTATAAATAGATAGTTTGTAATATAAAGAGCTTTAAAAATAAAATTTTAAGAACAACCAAAAATGGTCAATATAAACAAACAATTCATTTAGGAAGTACAAAAAGCCTTCAAACACAAAAAAAGATTCAAATTCCTTCATAATAAAAATGATAATTAAGATTAGCTGTCATTAAACTACGAAAAGTTTAGATCTCAAGGCCTATTTGCAATAAGCAGAACAACCCCCAGAATTGCCAGCTTACAGTCCCATGATCTCACACGGCCATGGGACTTGGCAGTTATGACTAAAGCACACAGGGATTAGGCAAATGCACTGGTTGCCCTGATTACATTGGTGGATTCATGGGAGAATAGGGTGGAGTCATGGGAGCAGTGGGGCAGGGTCATGGGGGAAGAAGGTGCGTGCGATCATGGGAGCAGAGGGCAGAGTCGTTGGAGCAGAAGGCGGAGTCACTGGAGCAGAGGGCGGAGTCATGGGGGAAGAAGGTAGACTCATGGGAGAAGAGGATGGAGTTGTGGGAGACAGGGCGGAGTCATGGGAGCAGAGGACAGAGTCAAGATAGCAGAGGGTGGAGTCATGAGGAAGAGGGATGGAGTCATGGGAGAAGGGGGTGGAGTCATGGGAGCGGAGGGCAGAGTCACCAGAGCCGAGGGCAGGGTGATAAATTGGCTGGCTTCTGAGATGGGAAAGCCTCTAGAGGACAGGGTGATCAGCTTTTGCCCAGGCCTTGGGAGACACACTGACAAAGAACTTTTTCGTTTGAATGAGACCCATTCTGAATCTTTGATTCCAGAACTGTGTTTTATTCCAGCTTACTCAAGTTTTGATCATTTGTTTCTACAGCAATAGGCAATTAATATAGTCATCTAAGAATACAGTTATAAGAAACAGATTTTCTGGTGTTGATGGAGATGCAAAAGCATGTGTTACTGTTTATATATGTGCTTGCTCTCAGGTCACACAGATGCGGCTCTGCCACTGTCAAAAATGCACAAGACAGCAGCACCAATTGCAGATGTTAAAGACTGAAAACAACCCAACCATCTGCATAGTTAAATGTTGGTGTGGTTTTGACAAAATGTTCTACTTTGTATTTCAGACTGTCCAGTCTGTACTAGCCCCATGTTGCAGGGGCCATTAATTACGGACCAATGTCTTTTGGGGCTGCAATCTGAACCAGCCTAACAACCCAGGGTCTGACCCTGAGTTGGGGAGTGTGGATGCGGGAAAGCTAACTGTCCTATGGTGTTAAAGACGAAACAGAGACATCTGGTCATAACAGGACGGCTCTCAGTTAATATTGAAGGCTACGGTTTATTGTTTCATCATCCTAAGTACCCATCCAAAGTTGGGTGCAATGACAGAAGACATCTATTATCATCTATAAAGGGCTGATAGCAAATATTTCCCTTAATCCTCCCTCTGCAGCATGTACTCAAGCTCTCAGGCACTCCACACCAGCACACCTCACTAGCTTTTAGGGTAGATGTAGACTCGCTCTGGCCCAAAGCTATTGTTATTAGAATAGGAGCCATTCCCCACTGAGGCTAGGCCATTCAAAAGCTATCAGCTGACATCTAAAAGACTTTAGCAATTCTGAGCTCTCAGAACTCATTACTGGGTGGGATGTATTCCCAAAATATTATGAGGGCCCCGACAATTTTGCTTTGATGAAAATAAATGTTGTCATGTTTTGAAATGGAATGATCTCAACTGATACTAGGTATTGAGGAAAATTATGTGCCCTATATTATTTTACTAAAAGGAAAGGAAATAACATGTGTGTGTGCATGTGTGTTTGTGTGTGTGAGTGTGTGTGTGTTTGCTTAAACAAATGAAAAAATAACAGGGCAGCGATGACACACCTTTAATCCTAGCACTTGGGAGGCAGAGGCAGACAGATCTCTGTGAGTTCCAGGCCAGCCTGGTCTACAGAAAGAGTTCCAGGACTTCCTCCAAAGCTACACAGAGAAACCCTGTCTCAAAAAAACAAATGTCTCCTGCTTGGCCTTTGAAGTTATTTGTAGCACTGAAAAGAAAACAAAATGAGTGCCACAGAGGTAGAGGATGAGCTGATATCTCAAGTTCCCATCCACAAACCGGAAGCCTAGGGCTTTGAAGCCTTAAGCCCCGCCCCCCCAATGACACACTTCCAGCAAGGCCACACCTCCTAACTCTTCCCAAAGTGCCATCTATGGGAGACTAGTATTCAAACGCCAAGACTTAGGGAACTTCTCATTCAAGCCATCCAATCAAATGGCAGGATCATCCTGTTTCACTGGTTTTGAGGAGCAGCAATAGGTATCCCTAATGACTACTCAGCTGGGAAAGGTACTGCGGTCCCCTGAGCCATCCCAGGGATTTGTTGTTGGTTTTCTTGATGATGCCCGTCGGCCTGAGGGGGATGATATCCCAATGTAGTTATGGTTTACATGTTCCCCCATGACTACAGAGATTGGACTTTTGTTTTGTAATATGTTTTATTTTTGTGCCTCTGCATTTAAAGTCTCTTCATTCCCATCATCCCCTTGTGGGTGGGGTTACTGCTCTGTGCTGTTTAACTTTTCTGTTCTTGCGTCTTGAATTCCTTTCTGTTGACTGTTGGCAGATTCTTTCTCTAGTTTGCCTCCACTCTATTATTCAGTTTTGGGTATAATCTTTTTAATTTAATGCAATCCCATCTGATACCCCCTGCTTTTATCTCCTGGAACCAGAGTCCTCATGAGAACCTCTGCCTCACTCTTGTGTAAAGAAAAGCCAATTAAGATTGCAGCTGAATTGAGCAATTACATTTATTATTATTATTATTATTATTATTATTATTATTATTATTATTATTTGCGGACAAGACTGATACCTGTGTCATTGAGGAGAGACTCATGGTTCCTATACATGGAGACAAGACAAGCCCCACACAGTCTGTACGTGTGGATTCCTTTTAAAGAAGGCTTTGTGTACTTTACAGGATCCAGCACTTGTAATAGATAAAGAAGCCATGCATTCATACAAACTAAAGTTGGCAATTAGTTCTCATCCAGTGCTGTTGGCCAACTTCTGAAATGCGTATGCCAGTACCACTGTTATTATCATGTACAAGGCGCTAACTAAAGTTAGAAATACTATTTGATGTATCAGTGGATAAGTGAATACTTACAAATGTGATTCATAAATTCCATCATTTCTAGCTGTCAAAGAGTACATGTAAGTCTATAACCGTAAAAGCAATGTCAATCACAGATCTTATAACATTAAACAACTTAATTTGTAGATCTGAAATGCATCAGTACCATTAAATTATAAATGACGTGTATGAATTATTACCCAGTCATGTGGAACATGTAGCCTACCTTTACTTTTAAATTAAAAAAACAACTGATTGTTCATTCTAAAGATTCTTTAAATATATGATTAGTTGTTTTACTAATGATAATAAAATGAAAAGATACTGACTTTAGGTATATTCTCAGAACCCAAATAAGTTTACTATATAAAGGTTACAGTAACTCTTCCTGCCAGCCTGGTCCCAATGTCACATCAACCCCAAATAACACATGAGACACTGCATTAATTATGAAGCTGTTAGCCGTTTTCTATGGTTTCTTATTGGCTAGCTCTGTCTTAATTATTAACCCATAACTACTAATCTATATATTTTTTACAAGGATTTATCTTTCTGAGGACGCCAGTCTCATGCATCCTCTCTTCCCAGGATCACATGGTGACTCTCTATCCTTTACTACATTTCCCAGAATGCTCCTCGACTCCTAGTCCCACCTATCTTGCTTCCCTATTGGCCAACAGTGCTTAATTTATCAACCAATAAGACAAACATGTACAAGGACAAACATATACACAGAAGAACTTTCACCATCATATATATTTAAATTTTTTATGTATATGAATTTTTGCCTGCATTTATAAGTGTTCTCCGTGGTGCCAGTGACAGGTGCGTGCAAAGGTCAGAAGAGAGTGTTGGGCCACCTGGAACTAGAGTTACTGTGTATTTGTGTGAGCCTTCCTGTGGGAGCTGGGAACCACACTCAGGTTCTCTGCGACAGCGATCAGTGCTCTTTACTCTCTCCAGAACTGAAATTGGTTGTGTTTTAAAAAAGAATTTGACTCTTACCCCAATGTAAGTTCCTACATTTAAAAAACAATAAAACCTTTCCTATTTATTGACCTATGGAGGACACTTGGTACCAGAAAGCATCCTAGACCCCTCGTGACACTTCATATGAGATTTTTTTCCCTTGGATTATGATCCAAGGGATCATCTCAGGAAGATGTTTGGAGATTTTTTTTTCATTTGATTAGCTTTTCAACTGAAACTAAGAATAGCAAAATTCCCACTACTCTGTGATAAGTTGAACCCATTCTGTTTGTCACAAGGACTGGCGAGCATGAAATTGATGAAGGGCTAAGGACAAATCTGCCACTTTGTAGGGGGCAATACTGAGTGACACTGAATTAGTCCCTGTTCTCTGGCAGATGAGGATGAGACATGTCACTGTCCTGAAAGGTGGTGCTCATTAAAATGAATTGTTTATGCAAATATGAGTTCAGGTAATTAGAGTGGAAGAAAGTTAGGTTTTTTTAAAAATACATTTCTGCCCCCAATTTACCTTTGTTTTAAACCAACTGACTTGATGTTGCTAATGTAGGGATATTTGTTGTGGTGGGCTGTCTGTACATATAGACTATGTAGCTCCTCTCCTGCCCATGCATAGAAGTAACATGTTTGCTATAATGACAATCTAAAGTATCTCTTGCAGATGTTGCCTGATATATTAAAAAATGAAGAAAAGATGATAGGCAGTTTTAAACTATATTGTATTAAATTATTATTATTTTTTGGTTTTTTGAGACAGGCTTTCTCTGTGGCTTTGGAGGCTGTCCTGGAACTCGCTCTATAGACCAGGCTGGTCTTGAACTCACAGAGATCCGCCTGCCTCTGCCTCCCAAGTTCTGGGATCAAAGGCGTAAGCCACCAACAGCCAGCTGTATTGAAGTCTTAATTAGGCTCTGATTAGTGCTACAATTAATTTTTTTACAAAAGCATGAAGGTTCTCTTAGGATATCTCCTCCATATTTAATTAATAGGATTTTGATATTGTGAACCCGTGCTGTAGACCTAGGTTTTGCTTTGTTTTCTGCTTTGTTTTGTTTGAGACAGAGTCTCATCATGAACCATTCCTGTTATGAATTCTTTGTTGGCCTCACAGTTGCTGTGATCCTCCTGCCTCCACATCCCACTTGCTGAAATTGCAGGTACAGAGTCGCCAACCACTCCCAGATATATGATACATGTCACAGACTGTAAAACAAACACTACACAATTTGAAGCAAAAACATATATACAATGATCTGTCCAATTAATGCTTCGCTATAACGTGTAGTCTTCCTGCCCGCCCCCTGGTTCCTGTTGCTTCTTTCAGCCCCCAAATAACACACAAGACACTATATTAATTATGAAGCTGTTGGTTGTTTGCTTGGCTTCTGACTTGATTATTAACCCATAATTACTAATACATATTTTACAAGAACTTATCTTTTTGAGGACACACTCCTGAGTGCCCCTTGCTCTCAGGAGATCACATGGAGAGAGCTCGCTTCACAACAATTCCCAGAATCCTCCTAGACTCCTAGTCCCATCTATCTTGTTTCCCTGTTGGCCAACAGTGCTTTATTCAACAGCCAATCAGACACATATTTACAGAGTGATGTCTCTTAACACCTCCTCTTTCCTGTCTAAAGTAAAAAAAAAAAAAGGTTTTAACTTTAACATAGTCAATTATATAAATAACAGTTATCAAGTAAGAACTATAGTTACCATATTTTGTCCATAACATTTAGTGAGATTTAAATATTTTATTATCTGTCCTATCTGAGTCTAAAGTTTTATATGTAGCTTATCTTTTATCATAACTAAGGAAAACTATAATTACAACTATCTGTGTTCAACTCCAACCAAGGCCACAGAAGGAAAATATATAAACTCTACAATTGACAGAGACATCTTGCTACCTGGACAGTCACCTGAAGTTCCTCTGTAACGTTGGGGCATCCATCTTCAGCACATAGGCCACAAATGTGTCTGGAACACTTCTCAGCAAAGCAGGAAATTTCAAACTGTCCATCTGCATCAGCAGTCTATCAGTCATTTTTCTGTGTCCTGTAGAAAGTCTCGTAGACTCTTCCATGAAGCAGGAACCCTGAAGGACTGTTTTAGTTCAGCAGTTACTTTCCTGTGTGTCCTGCATGTCCAGTTTATACAGCAACAGTCAAACAGTCTAGGCAAGAGCAGTTTCTTGCCCAAATGGCTAATCTTGCCATGTTGAAAGCAAACTCCATAACGAGTTTCTTCCAAGCCTATCTTCCCTCTCAGATGTAATTGATGTGCCAGGAACAGACATTTCTCATTGTCAAGAAAAACCCTAAACCATTTTAAATGCCATTTTCTGAAAGTCTTGGAAAGGTTTGAAGGCTATCTATCTCAAATATATCTCTGTATATCTAGAAAACCCAACTAATCTAACTATAAGTTCTGACTATTACAAGTAACTATATATAATCTGTATTTAATTATGCATTACGTTTTAGGAAATCAGTATAAACACAATACTTAAACAAGAGGAGAAACATACATATCATAAAATTGACCTTGAATTTGTATTAATAAATGAAAGTCTATTCCAATATGAAGTATTCGTTTCCATACCATACTTCCCACAGTGTACTGCTGAGGGCTGCAGAGACGTGTCAGTCAGTGAGGCTCTTGCTCTGCAGGCATGAGGAAGGATGCTCAGAAGGTCCATGAAGAACATGGAGCATGCTGGTTTGTACCTGTAGCTTGCAGCACCACCAGGAAGAGACCTCAGATCCCTGGGCCTTGCCTGCGAACTCCAGTGCCAGTGAGAGACCTCGGTTCCAAAAACACAGTGAACAGTAAGCGAGGAAGACACGGAGCATTGACCACTGGTATACACATATGTAGATCTACACCTGTGTACACACGAACATGAAAGCATTTGCACATGTACACAACCTTTAAAAACATGCTTCTTACCATAGGAAAAAAAATTCCAAAGCTCACAGCAAGTATGCTGTTATTAGAATTTTATTGTTTTGGATGTTTTCAAAATTGCTGTTAAATTTTAGGAGGGAGAAGCTTACCTTTTTTAGATAACACTTCTTTTATTATTATTATTATTATTATTATTATTATTATTATTATTATTTGGTTTTTCGAGACAGGGTTTCTCTGTGGCTTTGGAGGCTGTCCTGGAACTAGCCCTTGTAGACCAGGCTAGTCTCGAACTCACAGAGATAAGCCTGCCTCTGTCTCCCGAGTGCTGGGATTAAAGGCATTAGGAAACACTTCTAAGATCATCCTTCAGAAGATAGATTTTCCTCCTTCAAACAAAATAGGGTGCTGGGGCTGCAGAGAACCCCGTGTTAACAACACTTACTGCACAGTCACCAGTCATGAGCATACGGACTCTAGCATCTGATGGCAAGCCAGGTGACCCACAAACACCTCCCTCTCCACCTCCAGGGACCCGATCCCTCTTCTGACCTCTGATAGCACACAGGCACACACACCGCACACCTCATACACGCGCATTCACACAGACACACACGTACAAGTAAACCCTCACAGACACACATGCACACCCAAGCAAATCTTTAATAATGAAAAGTATGACTGAAAAATATTTTAGTTTCTCATCATTTTCATTGGTTCTTTGTTTTAAATGAAAAAATACAATAACTACTTTTAAATACACCTAAATAGCTTGTCTGTGTGAATTTAAAATAATTTATAGTTTAATTATGTCGTTTAATAGGGCATATCTTTTCCTGTTAAGTAATTATCCTGGATGGAAAGAAAGATAAATATGTTAGGTTATTATTAGTATAATGAAGGCATTGATTGAATTTTAAGCACATTTCTCTTGAAAGGAACACATGTGTTTAATATATGATCAGGATAGCTCTGTATTACCCGTGAGTAAAATAAACGCATGCATGTATGTACATGTATGTGTGTGTGTGTTCTTATTGTGTACACACATATACTTATATATCATCATACGTGTATACATTACTCACATATATGTGTAGATAGTTCGTGTGTGTGTGTATGTCATATTATAAAACTGAGAGACAATAGCAGTTAACTTTTGTGTTCTCCTCACCTGAGAGATTATCAAGCCTTAAATACGGCCAGCAGAGCATGGAAATGACCGGTAATTCAACAGTGATTCAGACAAGGTGTGGTTTGTTGTATTTTTAACTACAGAAGGCCGGTCAATAGCTGCACTCAATTTGCTGCAGTTTCCCCATGGAAAGCTCAGTTTGTTAGCTTTAGGAGAGGCTTGGTCAATGGATTATTTTTTCTCTGAGAGTGGTGATCCGCAGGTGGGCCCCTGAGGAGGAACGTCCTGAGAAAGCCCAGGCAGCCTTTCACGCTGTACTGTACAGCCAGGGAAGTAAGGCTCTGACCTATTTGAGGGAGAGTTTCAAAGCTCTAGCTGTTGGAGCTCTTTTTTAAAAAAATCAATTCACATTATCAAAAGAAAGCTGAAAATGATAGCAAAAGGCTTGTTTCGTTTAAAAAAACTTTTCTTCTGTTATAATAATACATTATTTGAAGTGCTTGAAATTGGCCTCCAATACTATTAAAGCACATATTAAAGATGACAGTAATTGCACTTTGTGAGTTTGCCCGTAGGTCGGCAACCCTTTCGGCATCTTGCAGTGAACAATGTGAATGTGTGTCGGGGAGCGTGTGGACTTGAAGGGAAAGAAGTAATGTTGGAACACACACTCACTAGAGCTGTGGCCTGGAGTGTGACCCTGGAGATCCTTGCACACCTGTTGATGAGATGCAAGTGCCATAAATACCTTTCCCCAGTCAAGTATGGCTGGCAGCTAAGTTCTCCATTTGGAAAACACAATTAAGGGCATCATGACTGGGATATTTTCTTTGTCATTACTCTCATCCACCTGCTCAAATGCACTTATACATTTAAATGGAATGAAAGTGTGTTTATTGCTGGTCGTGGCCTTCATTTTGTTTTGCTTTGTGTACATTTTTCATGAGTGTTACTAGAACAAACTGGAGTCGGGCAGTCTTGGATAAGAACCGTGGCTTGTTCCCTAAGGGTTGGGGATTGTCTTAGGGAGGTGAGGTCAGTTCTTTGAATTTCATTGCATTAAACAAAAGCAGGCACAACAGTGATGACCTCTGGATTGTTATAAGGGTCAAGTGCACCAGAGCGGGTGGAACAACCTTGAGTAGTTTGCCCATGGCCAATTAGAAGCCAGAGGTAAACAGCCCTGTCATGGAGAAGACGGTGTCTCAACAGAAGCTTGCCCACGGGGCACTCTGTCCTTTCCCAGTCCAGCACTGTCTTTTAGGCACCCAAGGTTAATAAAGAAAATCTAAACTCTGCATGGCAGAAACACGCCATTGGCAGCATTCCATCCACTAAAGCTTTTGGAGAGCTCATTGCGTGTAAGACACACATGAACTAAGGGGCGGGGTCACGCAACCGTGCCAACAAAGGGACCTTTGTTTCTTGTGTCTTCATAAGTTGTTTTGGGTAGCGGTGCCGCTGCTGAGAAAGAACTCAAGCCTTGGGCATGCTGGGTGGGCTCTACCACCAGGCCCCAGCCCGGGCTCATGAAGCATCTTTTCCCGTTTCCTCCTGTTCTGTCTTCTCTGTGGAGGTGCCTGTTAAGGTCCTTGGCCCATTGTTTCCTTACTGTCGAGTTTAAGAGTTCACTTTATGTGAGGACAAAAGTTCCATGTCCCGTGTCTTCTGTAGGATTTTTCTCTCTCGTGCGATACGGTGTTTCCTTTTCTTGACATTGTCATTCATAAGGAAGATGCTTTTGATTTGAATCAAGGCCAGTTTTTCAACTGGAGCAACTGTGCCTTTGGTGTCATTTCTAAAGTCACCACAACACCCTGGTGTCACGACCACCTCGACCAGCAAGGAAGATGCGACTCAGGAACCCTTCTTGCAGACAGTTTATTCAGGACCTCCTGCTCCCTAAATAGCCGAGGTCAGCCAACCCTGAAAGGCCACGTATGCATAAGCCATTGGTGCAACAGCGCGTGTAAGCAATCTGATGATCATGGCATGACCCTGGTGGGATAGGAGCACGCCAAATAAGGAGTTGTTTGTTACCAAGAGCACTCACCGTTGGGATGGTGGAATGCCTAAGCCGGCTCCATCTTTAAGGCGCAGTGTGGCGCAGCTCTCCACACCCTGGATCGTGTCAGCTTACCCCTGTGGTGTCATCTTTAGGAGTTTCATAAATCTGCATTTTTACACTTAGGTCTGTGATCCACTGTGAGATGAATTTAATGTCTCACAGCACTATACTTAACCCACAGTCGATATACAATACATAGTTTTGGGTTTTTTTTTTTTTTAAAAGACTTTTAGCTATTTAAGAATATACATGCAGCTCTTCTCAGTAAATGCATCTTTCTCCTCTCTACAGTTTATCATCATCTAAATTAATATGCATTTCCTTATTTATTTCATTGTCAATACCTCCCCCATCACATAGAAGCATGTTAATTCCCAAAAGGTCAATTTTTTTTTTTGGTTTATTCTCTGATAGAGCCTCAACCAATGAATGCTAGAAAATGCTAGAAAATGAATTCTGCACAGCCAGAACGCACAGGGAAAGTGGCAGGTGTGAATTGCTGGTTTAAGATGTTCACTGAGGCGTGGGCCACGTTTCGGTGGTGATCTGTGTGGAACAGAGGGGTCGCACCTTGGCTCTTGCCGTAGCATGTCGCTGGTCCCCGCTGATGTGAAGCAGTGCACACAGTAGGCTGTTTAGCAGCATGTCTGCCCTCCAGTGACTGTGAGTATCCCCAACCTACCAATGTTCTCTCAGAAGATCTTACCAAAAAATAATGCTTTGGCATCATATCTGCTGGTAAAACAGTTCCTATAGTTTTGGATTTCATATGAATTTACATTCTTATGCACCTGGTTTTTTTCTTCTATAACACAAGAGCATGTGTTTGCTATCCCAAACAGTGTACACCATAGTAACATAGAGCGGATGGAATGACTGACAGTATCTGGAGAAAATGGCTTTGATTCCCACTTTTCTTTGTTAAAGTATCTTTTTGTAAATCATTTTTATCTCCACACTCATACGCTCAGGGGTGTAACCTTCTCTAGAATGATATAAATTAACCTTGATTAATGAACAGAATTTGGGTTTAAATATAGTCTTTCCTAATTACTGGCTGTGTTACCTTGGGGAAGTCACATAAACGCCGAGCTGCGATTCACTCATCTGGAAATTGTGGGTAATAACATTTGTTCCCTCTACAAAGCTGAGTTATTGTAAGATTATTTTATGTTGACTGCAGAGCTTCTCACAGTTGTGAGGGCTCATGATAATTACTGTGATGGTTTTATGGCTCAATGCCTTGTCTCATGACTCGTGGTATCCCCAGAGTTTCTGTCTTCCATGCTTTGCATTCTGCCTAAACTGTCCTCGTCCATTTATTCATTAGACACTGACCATATCGCTATATCGCTGACCCTCTCTACCCTTAAATCATTGTAGTACGCGTTCCCTCATAGCTGCAGAGCCCAGATAGATCTGTTTTTCCTTCCTTTATCCATTCATTTGATGTCCACTGAAAAGCGCCACTGTTGTCTCTCAAATGGCTTTTCTTCCCAGCAGCCCCATTTTTGTCTGTGTTCATCCAGTCATAAAGGTAGCGACCTCCTAGTAATCTCCTTGGCTTGCATTCCCTGTACTGAGGTACTGGGGCCCCATCAGCACACTGACTGTAGTAGAACAGCTTTCTGCAGCAATCCCCCTCGTCCCAAGCCTGAGAGGGTCTTCTGTGGGCTGCCAAGCAAGTACCTAATTGTTTCTCTTCACCGGTCTCAATACTGGATGAGCATTGGTTATTACGTCAATATAATTCCAGGGCCATAACTGAAGATTCTAGTCCTGGGTGACACAAAGGAATTAAACACAGTCCACACATTCTCAGTCATGGGAAGGGTCTGTTTCCAGAACAGTTAAAGGAAAGAAATAACTAGTTCCGCAAGCAACATTACTCTGATAACTTCACTCAAAGTTACAAAAGTCACATATGGCGGCCACCTCATCATGCACAGGACCCCGGGACTGGGCTGGTCCCCACTGAATGCCGTCTATCACTGACGTTGTTCCTTTGTCAAAAGAGTCTAAAGAAGCGATACGCTCAAGCTGTGTACATTTACAGTTAACAGAATGATGTAACTGAGCTTTACACATATGTGGACCACATAGAGAAATTAGGATTAAAATTAAAGTCCCCTAGGCTAGAGCGTTGTGTAATCAGCTGAGAGCCCCTTTTCCTCTTGTGGAAGGCATGGGCTGAGTTCCCATCACCCCCGTGGCATCTGACTGTCCTATACTTAAAGTTCAGGAGAACGTCTCTTGTCACCTCTGTGGGCACCAGGCAGACATGTGGTACATGGACAAAACGCACATACACCTAAAAACAAGTAACTAAAATGTCTTTAAAATACTAAGGCGCCTAAGGAGTTCTGTGGCTTGCCCTTCTTACAGCGTATGAAGATAGCAGTTAAATCGCCCAATGTGTGTTTGATTCTCATCTCATCTGTGCACTAGAATGGTGTCTGAAAGTCAGGTTGATGATGGGATTAAATGAAGTCAGGTTGACGATGAAGGGATCAAATGTACTTCTGTGGATCCTGGCACCTGGGGCTCAGAACACAGTAGTAACATAATGTGCTGTTTGAGAAGATGGCTTTGGAGAATATTATCACTGACTTAGGGTTATTTGTGCCTTCATTCATGTTCTAGGTCCCCTCTGAGACTTGGCTAATTAGGGCCACTTAAAAGTAGTTAAGATGTATGCGTGACTTTTAGAGTTGTACTAAGGAGTTTTTTTTTTTCATTTTATTTTACTTTTGTTATGCCTAGCTTGATTTAAAAGAAACTTTAATTCAGTGTTTAGCTGTGGGTGTCTGCCTCTACTTCCATCAGCCACTGGATGAAGGCTCATGTTTTTTTGTCTTTCTATGACTGGGTTACCTAACTCAGGATGGTTTCTTCTAGTGCCATCCATTTGCCTGCAAATTTTAAGATTCCATTGTTTTTTTTTTCCCCTCTGAGTAATACTGCATTGTGTAAATGTACCACATTTTCTCTATCCACTCTTCAGTTGAGGGCCATCTAGGTTACTTCCAGGTTCTGGCTATTACAAATAATGCTGCTATGAACATGGTTGAACAGCCGTCCTTGTTGTATTTATGTGCATCTTTTGGGTATATTCCTAAGAGTGGAATTGCTGGATCTTGTGGTAGACTGATTCCCAATTTTCTGAGAAACCACCATACTGATTTCCACAATAGGTGTACAAGTTTGCACTCCCACTTACAATGGAGGAGTGTTCCCCTTTCTCCACATCCTCTCCAGCATAAACTGTCATTGGAGTTTTTTTATTTTAGCCATTCTGACAGGAGTAAGATGGTATCTCAGAGTTGTTTTCATTTGCATTTTCCTGATGGCTAAAGACACTGAACTGAACTCTTAGAACCCATTTGCAGAGAGGGAGGAATGATAGGCAAGGGGGTCAAGACCAGGCTGGTGAAGGCCTTGGCAATCTATGGGGCCTCTGATAGTGGATTGCTGTTTATCCCTGGCATACGAATGGACTTTGGGAGCCCATTCCACGTGGAGGGATCTGCTCTCAGCCTGAACACATGGGAGAAGGTCTGGGCCCTGCCCTGGATGATATGAAAGATTTTCGGGATCCCCCATCGAGTGCCTCACCCTCCCTGGGGAGCAGATGGGGGGTGGAATGGGGGGCTGGTGGGAGCAGGAAAGGAGGGGAGGGAGAGGGTGCTGGGATTGACATATGAAGCAGGCTTATTTCTAATTTAAATAAAAATAAAAAACTTTAATATTTTTCTACCATTATTCCTCAGTATTATCAAATCACTAACTCCTTGATTGTATTATGTTAGAGTAACTGATTTTTAAGGTTACTGTGTGAATTGCTGATTTGAATTTCATTAAGATATAGTTTGGCTTAGAGATAGGATAGAATTTCCGATAATTCTGAAATAGATGTAACATATTCCAGCCCTTTTCTAACTACATATTTATGTGAACCAGCATTGTTGGTGTTGCTGATTATAAAAATCAGAATATTGACTACTATGGAAAATGCTAAAGATATTCTGTGTTCTGAAATATGTAATATCCAGCCAAGACTGAATTCTTTATACAAAAGTCAGTATGGAAATTAATTTCATTACTATGAAAATTTTGCTTCTTTAATAAATGGTGAAGGTATTCATTTACCAAAGAACATTGCCTGCATGAATGCAATGTCCACAGAGGCCAGAGGAGGGCATCAGATCACTAGGACTAGAGTTCCAGACCCTGTAGGTGCTGGGATCTGGACCCCAGTCCTCTGGAAGAGCAGCAGGCAGGTGCTCTTAACCACTGAGCCATCTCCAAGGACTTTACATGATCATACATACCCAGGGCTCTCTGAGTCCACTGTGCATTGTAAGAGTACATTAGGTAGTATCTATTGCTGCTTTTATGCCATTGCTATGAATATATTGCCATGGATGGATGCCCTTGAATGACATCAAGAAGTTCAGCCACTACCATCTCAGAAGTGGGTTGACCTCGAAATTGGCAACTTAAGGTAAAAATTTCCCTCATTGCTTAGGTCTCTTGTAAACTAGTACTCAAAAGTTTTATTTTAACATTCTATTATTTTTTCTTAGTAAGACCTCCAGAATCTAAGTGTTAGTGTCTGTGAACCCTAGGTTCTACTGTTCTTAAGGTCTTTGTCCCTGTTGTAAACTGAAGATTGTCAGTGGTTGTTAGCATTTCAGAAACACAGACAAGTCATCTAGCTAACATATAATAGTAATGTTCACATTAAGTTGCTATTTTAGGCCCAAATCTCCTAAAGTGCATTGTGTGAATTCAAAATTATGTTGCTTTTAAATGTGGCATAATGAACTAAAATGTGAGGTAGCAGTCAAACCCAAAGAGCTGAGATCTGGGGTGTGGAGTAAGGGAAGTTTTAGCAGATCAGGGAGAAAGTTCACGATGAAACTTACTTAAAATTAATAACAGTCTTCTGTAAATTGGAGTGTGTCAAAAGCATATCGAGGATAGATCTTCCAACAAATGAAAATTAAACTTCCATTACTCACACATGCAATAATTGAAGCTGAGAAAATGACATATTTGAAATCAATAAAGCTAACTCTAGGCTTTAAAGGTAGTCTACAAAAGTGTGTTCGAATTTAAAATGGCCAGCTTCAAAACCCAGATAGAAAACAATTTGAAATCTTCCTACTGATATCAGCCAGTGAGCTCAGATAAAAGGATAAAAATACTGGGAACAGGCTGTAATTTACAGGCTCATCTTATTCTTTTAAAAATTATTGATGAGTTTTTGCATTGCATCTACATGCTTGAATTATACCATGTACAACAGGGCAGAAAGTACCTTTGATGTCTACAAGCAAGGGGTTTTCAAATGTACACCTTGTTCTTCAAAGCTTGACTATCCCAAAATAAAGAAATATTAAAAATGATTCCTCTAAAATATTTAATCTTCATCTTAGAACTTTTAGGAAGCCAGATACTATGGAAATTGAAGCACTGAATTAACATCTGAGATTTACCACTCTTTGTCAAATATGTACCTTAGCATTGGGTAGGAAATGTCATTCCCCTTCCACAGACAGATGTCTGAGCACCAGGGCCAGGAAACTCTGGGCTCCTCAGTGCTCCTGACACCAACATTCATACAGTTCTTGCTTTTTGTCTGTTTTTGAATATTGTGCATTGCGTAGTCTCTTGATGTGTTTATTAGCAAATTCCTCCCTGCCATGTTTTCAGCAGGTTCTACCCATTTCTGCACCCTCCTTCCTTACTAACACTTCTAGGAGAGAAATTAGTTTTCTCCAAATAGTTAAACACATAAACGATCGTAGATGTGGTAAATCAGTTCAGAAGCAGGAGTGCATGATTGGGACGCCCACTTTACTATAATGGACCCATCTGAAACCCCATTCGAAATGCCTACTCCTTCACGGTTCTTTTCTACACCACAAAAATTGTTCATAACAAGAACAATCTTAGATTCTAAAAAAGAAGAAGAAAAAGCTGAGACAGAGCAGACAGCTTAATGGCCCTGCCACTGTCTCGATAACCATTGTTTAGAGCAGCACCCATTTGCAGAAGGCTGGTGTATTCGGACCATATTGAGCAGCGGCTGAAGCTGCACTTTGTGAGGGAGGATGGACATTGCTCAGGAATGAAAGCCCTCTGGCCTTACAGGCGAGAGATGAAGCCCTGTGGTGACCGCCATGGTAACACGACAGAGTATTCCATTTGTGGAATTCGGGTGCCAAGATGAAAATGGAGTTTGCATTTTTTAAAAATTTACCCTGATAACAGAAATTACAAAATGACTGACTGCACTGTCCTCAATACTATTTTCAGAATGTGCCTGGTGCTTAAATTAGAGGAAATTAACGGGTTCTTCACTATTTTGGCATCTAATTACCAAATTCTCCCTGACACAGTGTAGCTGACTTGGAGCTTATTAAATATCTCTAACCATTGATAAGGTCTAACTAAATGAGCAAGTCATTAGTCTAATTTTTACCACTTGTTTGATGAATTTCAGTGAGAAAGTATTATAATTGAAAGGAAACATTTTTTGCAAGTGAAATTGCTTTTCATTTGGCAAAAACTAAACCTGTGATTCATGGTTGCTTAGCGCACTCAAGGCCAACGAGTACATCTTGCTTGCTTTGACTGACATTTTTCCAGCTAAATTAGACCTGCATGATTCAGCCACACTAAGATTCATATGCCAAAGGAAGAGCTATTTGGGGTGGTGTAAAAGAGCACAAAGGGAAATTGTCCTGGAAATTGTGACTGGTGACGAAGGTAAAAATCAGCTAGAGCCAAAAGGCATTTTAATTTGGCGTTTGATCTAGGAGACATCTTGCCACAGCTTTAACACTAAGAAAACTGGCAAAGAGCACTAGAGGACTTTTCTGTGCTATGAAAAAAAATTAAAGATATCCCCAAGCTCGGCCATTAAATGCAAATCAAGTAATCACTGTGTATGTAGGAAGATTGAGAAAACCCATTACCTACACTGTTTCTGGGAGCTCTTACCATTAGCAACTTAGATTTCCTCATTGAGTTTACTCCTTGTTACCTTTAAGTTTCGAGTGTCCAGAGGTGTCTTGCATTTTTCTATCTACTTGTAGCACCAAGGCAACAGCAGAAAACTGTTGGGAAGCCGGTCATTGGTGGCGCACGCATTTAATCCCAGCACTCGGGGGCCAGAGGCAGGTGGATCTCTGTGAGTTCGAGGCCAGCCTGGTCTACAGAGTGAGTCCCAGGACAGCCTCCAAAGCTACACAGAGAATCCCTGTCTCGGAAAAACAAAAATGAAAACTGCATTGGGGATATCAGGCATTAGAGGAGTATAATGTGAGGGGAGGAGGTGGTCCCCTGATGGAGGATGCAGCTTTGAGGGAGAACCCAACACCACCAAAAGCAGGAGTGAGATGTGCCAGAAACAACCAGGCATGCATTTCGCATAGGTGTATTGTATTCTCTCTCATCTAGACAGATACGAGCCGGTTGTGACTAACTCTATTCGGGACTGGGTGTGTAGCATATGAGGAAATGTAAATGTGGATTTTCCCATTAAGAATGTATTAATATTTTTTTACCCTTGTTCCCTGTGTTTCTACAGTCTCCAGTATCACAAAACAAATATAAAAACAAAACAACACTTAAAAAAATTTTCAAAGCATCCATCCTAGCTGTGGGGGACCTTCTGAAATCAGGGCCCTACATAAGCATGCCTCATGCCCAGGAAGTCAGCCCATGTTTTTATCTTTACATTGCTGTAGGCTGTGGATTCTAGATTTGATTAAGGAAAATGTTCCCTTAAGGATCACCTAAGCATTTTAACCTATAAATCCTTAACAGTGATACCCAAATTTTTAACCTAAACCTTTTGTAAGTTACTTGGGGCTTTAAAATCACTAAGTCCTCTTCCTCCACAGGACGTACTTCTTGAGGCGAAGGATGAGATTCTCTGAAGAATAGTTTTGCTATTATTAATTGCATGTCTATGCCTGCCTCTGCGTGTGGGTGTGTGCAAGCGTGTGTACGTGCCTGCAGAGGCAATAAGAGGATCTCCTGGAGCTGGGATTACAGGTGGCTGTGAGCCACCAGGTGTAGGTGCTGGGATCTGAACTCTGGTCCTCTGCCTGAGCATCAGGCATTATAGTAGCTGCTGAGTCACCTTTCTGTCTCCACTATGTGTTTAGGTTTAGGTTTGGCATCCTCACTTGAAACCTGTTGTTCAAAAACCCTCCTCCCCATTTCCTGCTCCTAACTCATGAGCCATCAGGCCGCACAAAGCTGAAGGCTGCTTTCAAACCTCAAACCAGCATCTTCCCGGAGTCACCAGCTGTCACCCCAGGCCCAGGTCTGCAGGGAAGATGGCTGTAGGTCATAGCAGGTGTGCACAGCTTTTGAGTAGTGATGTAGACTAGAAGTTATTCAGCGCAAAATACTATAAAACAGCTTCTTTTAAAGGCCCAAGTAATAGGAAAAATAACCCTATTAGATTCTGGGCCACCTAAACTGAAAAAGTCATCTTTTTGTAGAAGACTGTTCACTTCTCAAGGTTGAATGTATTTCTATGTCAGCCATTACTAAATTATCCCTTTCCAGCATGTGTTTCGGCTCTGGTCCAGCCAGACAATAAGATGCTGTGTGGTTGATTAATTTGTTTCTCCATCTTTTGTGGAAGTGTCACTATAATTAGTATAGCTATAACTCCACCACTAATGGAAGACATTTCCATGATTCATATATGCCGCTCCCCCATATCAATGAGCTCTGATCGCTCTTCTTTGTAGTCTTTTACTAAGTGAAGTAACTACAACCATTCGTGCAGTGTCTTCCTAGCTCTGTCACGCCACACAGGCTTCAGCAGAACAACGGTGGCTTTCACTACTGTTGACGAATGGTCTGTTGATGAATGGCCAGGAGGCATCAGCTTAAGAATCCAGAGCCTTCAGATTTTTCAAATGACCAGCTATTTTCATTTTTAATATTATACTTTACAGTTAATGACCAATCCTGCTTTGATCATCACAAATTCCCATTTTAAAAATCATACATGGAATAGTGACATTAGGTCTGGTGCAGTATAAATGCAAGCTTATGACATTTGCCTCCCAATGTTTCCTCTTCAGACACAGAGCCTTAGCTTGCTGGCACACGAATCTGAATGGTTTAAGTTTTGTACAATGCTGAATCGGCCTTTTGATACTTGGCTGGATTTTCGTAAACTCATATTATTCTTTTATTGTTTTCATAGAAAGTCCCTAAATAAAATAGCATTCATTTCTTAAATACAATTTGTTGTACAGAGAGCATTCTATTACAAAAAGGTTATTTTGACTTGAGGAAGCAATATTTTCCTCTTCAATAAGAAATGTTTACCCAGTAACTACCTTTTTATGATATTGCTTGTTCTTTTGAGTTGGATCTTTTTAAGGTTTTATAGCCTTCCAGTTATAGTCCAATATAACAAAAATAAATGCACGCCCTGCAACACAACATGAAAAGTTATAATGTTTGAAATTAAAAAGACAAGTGTACAACATGTACTTCAAAGTATATGGGAAATCTGAAGGAGTCCGTGTAATAATTTGCTTGAAGCAAAGTGTTGGGATGGAAAGAAGCAAGCCAAATGGTTCTGTGGAAGGAACTGGTGTGTTCTGGGGTATTTCAGTGCTGCATAAGTTGGATGCTTCCCTGCTGCAACAGCCAATTCAAATATAATCCAGTCAGTTACCAAGTCAATCATAATTATAAGCAGCAGACCATGTATCTTGAAAATAATTGAGATGGATCAAGAGTAGCAAGTAAATTCAGCACCAAACTCAGTTTCTCGCGTTTGCCTGAGATAGAAATCAGGTGTCAGTCTTCCTGCTGTATCACACTGTGGGTAGGTGTCACCTGTCGGTCCCCAAGTGTCACATGGCTTCAGGAACCATGCACATAAGAACTCAGAAAATGCCCAATTGCTGAGAAACTTGTATTTTTGTTAGACTACAACTGACTTTCAATCCAGGCGTGGTGGTGCATATCTGTAATACTCCTACTTGGGGACAAAGGAAGGATTGTGACAAATTCCAGGCCAGCCTAGGCTACATGGTGAACTTGGCACCAACCTGTCTCAAAGAAAACAAAACGAAAGTCCGAATTCTTTCTGCAGTCCCTGCGTTAGAAGGTGGGGGCATAGATGCCCTCCTGTTGAATCTGGGCTGTGACTGATTTACAGAAGAAGTGAAGCTTGCCAATGTGCAGGTTATGGTTTGAGGCACTGACAGCCCCCCTCCCCTTTCCCTCTTCAAGTGTTTACTCTTGAAGCCCTGCGGTCATGTCATAAGAAAATCCATATACTCCAGTGCAAGAAGAAAGTCATGTCCAAAGAAGCAAGACACTGCTGACAGTTGCGGCTTAACTGACTGACAGCCAGCACTAGCTCACCAGGTAGATGACGGAGTAATTCATCCCACGAGAGATCTTCAAAGATGAGCCTGCCCCCGGCCCTGCCCAGATTACAGGTTCAATTGCAACTGAAACTGAAGCAGTGGCTAGGGTCATATGAATTACAGAGACACAAGGAGCCAAGATAATGGAAAAGAGTGGACCTGAGTGCATCTCTAGCCTTCATCACTATTTTAGACGCTCCTCCTGCAGTCCTACGGGTGGTCCATGGAATGGTATCCCCTTCTACATAAAAAGGAGACATATGGCACACTTGGTTGTTTTTAAGATGGCGACAGTACATCTACAAGTGAATGTGAGTCAGGCTTCACACACACACACACACACCCAATCGGGTACAGTGCCGGTCCCACAGTTGGGAGACAAAACACATCTAAAACTGGAGTGAGTGTGTTGCTAGGTAGCAAGATCAATTAGGGTACAGTTGTGTTGGCCTAGGTAGAGCAGTTCCTCTAAGTAGAGGTTCCTTTCATCCAGTTGTGTCTTCCAGGAGCTGCAAATGCCATTTGATCACCGCACTTCAATCATGTTCTTAATCCTCTCAAAGGGCTTCCGGAGTCTGCTAACCTTCAGTTTCCTTAGCCTGGCATTTAAATGCCTGTCAAACGCCCATCACCAATCTTATCCTTATCTCTCTGCCTAACTCCGGCCTGCTCTGTTCTCACCCATTTGACCCCAACTGTGCCTTTGTGCTGTGATCTCATGGTGGTAAGTGCGTTTTTATTTTCATAGTTTTTTTTTCAGTCTCCCAAAAACGTCTTACCATCAAAGACAAAGTTCAAATTAGTGTGGAATCACTGGTTTTGATTTCTGCACTCCCCTGACTTCTCTCCAGAACTCACAAAACCCACCTTCTTCCTTTTGCCCTTCTCCTAAAAGGCTCGCTGCATCGAGGTCTCTCCTATCTCTGCCCCTGACTGTGTGGTCTTTCCAGTGTGTCCATTGGGTGACTGCTTGGCAGTTCGTTTGCTTATCACAGACTCACTCTAAATGATGATGTCAGTGGACATCCCGTCTACATGGCAGCCAGGACAGAGATGGCTGCTTAGAGGACTTCCCTCTTCGTCCCCACATAAACACTTGCATCAGAAAAGGGGCCATGAAACCTGTCACCTACATAAAAAAAAAAAAAGGAAAAGAAAAAAGAGAAGATGGAAGCAAGCAAAAACAACAAACCAGCTATTCAAGAACTTAGAAGCAGGCATATTTGAACAAGAACTTAGAAGTAGGCATATTTGAACAAGAACTTAGAAGCAGGCATATTTGAAGTCTAGCATATTTCTTCAGGAAGCGAAAGAAACCACTTTCAATATGTGAAAAAAAAGTAACAGTGTTTTTCATAGTATTAGAGTCGCTTCCTAATTAAGACATTTTAAAAACATTTACAAATAGCTAAGCTTGGGATTTAATTAAAATGAGGCTTGACTAGAAAGGCGTGGTCACCCTTTTCTTTTTTTCTGTGCCCCGCCTCTTCTAGCCACTCCCAAACTCAGGTTTCAGGTCTTAACCAAGCCCTGGCCTTTGCCCTGCTCTTTCCCTGTGGAGTCCCATGGCTCAGTGCTCCTCCCCTAGCCTTTCCCTTTCTTGCCTCCCCCCTCCCCCCTTCCCACTCCCCTCCTGCACCCTCATTCCCTAGGATGGAACTGCCCTCTTCCCCCCCCAGAATTTTTCTTACATTGTACCTGGCTTTTACTTTTTTTTTTTGTCTCTGGAAGGAACCCGTGGCTACTGTAAGTCAGTGGCTCTCACATTTTAATATTGTTATCAGAAGCCCCAGGGAAGTGAAGATTTTTGAGACACAGCCTCTTCTAAAATTTTAACCCAGAAACCCTCAGAGTAGTTTTGACTCGTGTGGAAGCCTTCCCACTGAGTCTGATGGAGCCCCTCCATTTGTTCCCACTGAGTCTGATGGAGCCCCTCCCCTTGCTGAGAACTGACACCAAAGGTGAGAACTTAAGTCTTCTCTGAGCCTTGCTGACAGGCGTGGCAGGGGTCTGGAAGGAAGAATGTGTATATGGAGCAGATGGGCCCCAGGATGCTCCCATCTCCGCCACTCAGCTGAGTAGCTGCATTTGCCCTCTGGACAGCCTGTGTGAGTGAGCATCACAGCGGGACAAGCCCCTCCTGAACAAGCACTGCGGCCAGGACAGGGTTGCTGATAAATTGAAGTACTGTTTTCATAAATTCAAGGATGATCCATTGGAGAAAACCGACTTCCCCTTTCCCAGCAGATATCAGTGCAGACTGCTTCCTGTGTCCATTTCTCCTTCTCTGTGCTGGGAGGTTTTTCTGGCTAGAACTTGCAGAGGTCTTCCACATGCCATCATAGTCTGAGTTCATATGCACCTCCATCATTCCTGCGTTGTGTGGAAGACCCTGTTTGCTAGGAGTCTTCCACTACCCCGTGGCTCTTACAGTCTTTCCAACTCATCCCTGAGCCTACAGAGGAAGGGTTGGATAAAGATGTCCAATTTAGGATTGGGTGGATCTAAAGCCTCTCACTCTCTACACATTTTCTAGCTGTGGGTCTCTGTTAATCTCTAATGCAGGGAGCAGCTTCTCCATTGAGGGCTGAGCTCTGCTCTATGGGTATAGTGGTGTATCGTTAGGGATCATTTTACTGCTATGTTTCCTTTAGTAGAATAATTGTAGGTTTTCTCCTAAGGCCTATGACCTATCCAATCGAAGGTTCTTGTCCTATTTAGCAATGCCAAGTATGGATCCATCTCATAGGGTGGACCTTAAGTCTCCCTGTAAATGTACTCTTCCTGTCTGCTGCCTGGGTCCTGTTGTCACTTTCAGCCCCCAAATAACACACAAGACACTCTATTAATTATGAAGCTGTTGGCCATTTGCTTTGGTTTCTAACTGGCTAGTTTTAACTTGATTATTAACCCATAATTACTAATATAATATATATATATATTATAAGGACTTATCTTTTTGAGGATGCACTCCTGAATGCCCATTGCTCCCAGGAGGTCACATGGCGACCAGTCTCTTCACTACATTTCCCAGGATCTTCCTCGACTCCTAGTCCTACCTATCTTGCTTCCCTATGGGCCAACAGTGCTTTATTCAACAGCCAATAAGATAAGCACATACACAGGACTTCCCCCATCAATTCCCCATTTTTAAAAAGCCGTTGGTTACTCCCATAACATCTGTGCCACTACTGGACCAGTATATCTCTCAGGCAGGCCTCTTTTGTAGGTTTCAGGGTTTATAGACAAGTGAAATTGATGATTACTCCTTTTTTCACCATTAGTGTATAAAATACCTTGAATGCTAATCAGTAGGGGTGAAATCTCTCGTTGGGCAATAGCTTGATTTCTTTATGTCCAATGACATAAATAAATGGTGTCTTCAGCAATAGGGCCATACCATCAGGTTGTGGAGAGTAACCAGTCCTTGGCATAATCTGTGATTCGGTGTTGTAGGGCAGGGAGGGATATTTATGGATGATTTATGGATCACAGTAGTGATCATCTAACTCAACAAGATGTAACCCATTTCTTGGTGGCGTGTTCACTCATTGGTGCATTGTCTCTCCCCTTTACATGGTGACTTTGTTTAAATTGCATACACAACACACACACACACACACACACACACACGTAGGTTTCTGCAGTAGTAGGTTTCAGTATGGCCTTTCAAAGGCTGTTAGTGTTAGCTGTTCCTTCCCTTTTCCCTTCTTTTACTTTGTGCTCATCCCCACCCCATATTTAATCCTGGTGACTTAAAACATGATGGAGAAATAACATTCACATGTGCATATACCTGTCTAAAGTTGACACAAGCAGCGCAGTGATGGAATCATTTAAGGAAATGTGAGAACCAGCACCTTGACATCAAATTCTATTTCACATGGATATATGTATGTTCTTACAGCTACAGTAGACAAAGTTCAAATATCGGAGTTCCATACTGAGTAATACTTAACCTAAAGGTTATTGGAAATACTATCAACGGCCATCCGATCAAGCTGAAACCCTTGTTAGAGCAAACATGTGAACGTTGATTAGCACAATATGCTGAAAATTTTACCGATGAAATGTACAAAGATTAGAACTTCGTTGAAGTAGCAGTTCTAAAGAATGGGCCGATAAAAGGACAAGTGAATTGTTCTGATCTGTAACAAAGTTGTGATAAAGCAAATATAGCAAGAAATAAACATTGGCTTGTGATGATAGGCATGTAGTGGATTAACCCAATTTTAACTTTACTACACATTTAAACATTTTCATAATGAAACGTTAGAAAAATAGTTATTAGTAGAAGAGGGAGCAGTCCTAGTTTCAATGGGACAGGCAGTTGCCCTTTAGATGCTCAAATGGTATTTCTATCCTAACAGAGCTTCTGGGTCCATCTTCTCCCCCCACGCTCTGACAATGTCACCTTGGGCAAGTGAAATTACTAAGCTCACATATTCTGTCATCTAGAAAAGGAATGTAATGACACCAAATTGTGTAGATGTAAGAAATGGCTAGTATAGGGACTGGAGAGGCGACTCGGAGGTTAAGAACAACTTGCAGCCCTTGCAAGGGACCCTGGTTCAGTTCTTACATCCCACGTAAGGCAGATCACAACTACCTGTACTGTAATTCCGTAGAATTCGACACTCTTTGCTGGCTTCCAAGGCACCCATGTACATATGGCGCACATACATATACTCATGTCCACACACATGAAACAAATAATAAGGTAATTTTTAAAATAGGATTAAAAGTACAGATGTGAAAATCAGAAGTGTCAAACAACTAATAAACTGAAATGTGCAAATCATCTTTTAAAATTAAAGTCAATTTTTATGCTCGATAGTAACCACATGAAATAAACTCATCTGTACTCCATTTAAGATTCTTCCAAATTAATTTTAGTATCAGAAATTGTAAAAAAAAATACAGTTGTTTTATTAAGAAATAAAAAGTTCTTGCCAAGCATTAGGGCATTTTATGTGGTATGTCTTCAAATTCAATAATAACTGTGTCGCTAATTGGCATAAATTCCATGGTATTTGATGCATCTCAGGAGTATCCTTATCAAATTTAAATCTTGACTCTAGTTTACTGCAAGAAAGGAAATATTCAGCATAAAATTCTTGCTGAACATGCCGTTTCAAACAAAATGTTTCAGTCAATGAAAATGGCCTTTTGCTAGATGCTGTGGGAAAGAAAATGGAGCCATGTGGCTCCCTCTCCCACAAAAGGTTTACAGTGTGGTTAGAAAGAGACGTCCAGCCCCTGGGAAGGAAGAACAATGTGTGATTGTAAAGAATAAAGCATGCAACAAAGAAGCAAATGATTAAGAGTCTAATGAACAATGCAGA
Source organism: Mesocricetus auratus (assembly GCF_017639785.1). Classification (NCBI taxonomy): domain Eukaryota; kingdom Metazoa; phylum Chordata; class Mammalia; order Rodentia; family Cricetidae; genus Mesocricetus; species Mesocricetus auratus. The sequence goes on along the minus strand of NW_024429182.1, from coordinate 3,302,439 downwards.
TGATCTGAACTGAAAATTCAGAAGTGGAAAGCTTGTGCCTTTGAGAGGACATTTGTGGGTTTCCATGCTCTTCGAGGGCTTCAGACGTGAGCAAAACACAAAGAACACTGTGGGCTGGGTAGAAGCCAAACACAAAGAGCGGTGGTTGGGGCGGGATTTCTCGGTGGATCATGAGCACAAACGAAGAATGAGAACAACAGTCAGCTAAGAACGATACTTGGGCGTTACAACCATTGTCATTCTCAGGGCCCTTAAGCATTGCCTTACCCAAGACCGAGGGTGAGAGCTGAGACGGAATATGAATATGACCCGCTCCAACTTCAGGGAGCTGCGATCATAACTACTTACTGTGACTTTTTATTGTTTGTTTGTTTTTTAAACATAAGACTTGGGGGTTAAGTGTTAGGGAATAAACCTGAAAGATCCACAGAGCGATGGAGAAACGCTGACCTTCTCCACTCTCCCAGCTTGAAAAACCCCAGTCATCATTCCAAACCCTGCCTTTTTTCCTCTCTATCTTCATCTGAGTCAGCCAGAAAACTCTATGGTTTAGTCCAGCCAGCTGAGTGTGAACTCTCCCCGCTGAATCAAGGTTTAACTCCGTTGTCAGTCTCAGAGTAACGATGCAAATAAATCTCCCGCAATAAACACTACCACAACTTTCTGTATTGGATGCCAAGTATGTGCCTAGTTGAAGCTTACAGGCTACCAGAATTACTGGGGGAAATCACAAGCTGTAGACAGGTAGCATTTCTTGTTGCCATAAACACCAGGTAAGGTGCCAGGTGACATGGGCAGAAAGGCACTCCTCTTTGACCTGATGCGTAAGATAGCCCAACTGTGCAAGCAGGACATATCACTGAGTTGCTCTGTAAAGAGGGGTGAGTCGAGTGTGGACAGAGGTTCAGGGTTAGAGGGGGAAGCACAGAAATCGGGGTACATACGTCAGGCCCGCGTGGCTGGTGTAGAATTTTCCATTGCTTGGTCTGGAGAGGCCATCATGGCTGTGGTGCAGTGTGGAAATGGAGTGTCATGCAAGTTCAAAAATGGGATGATACAACAACAATTAAATAATTCTTAAACTGCAAACTGATCCAATATAATCCTATTCAAAGTCCTATAATATTTTGTGGATATTTGCAAATTGAACTGATTCTAAAATATTTATAGAAATATAAAGGCCAGGTATATCCACATGATAAAACCATATGCTTCCTCGTGTCTCTACTGTCTAAAGCTGGATTAAGTGAAACTCAGTCAATCCGGTGTAAGGATAGAAACATAGGCACGTGATGAGAGTATTCCCTTTCAGTAAACATCCAGGGAGAATATGCTGAGCTTCACTAGTCTTCAGAAAACATTAAACCCACTGTGTGACCATTGCATATCTACAAGAATGTTAGGCTAGATAGACATCACCAGAGATGAACGAGGACTTAAAACAACTGCCATGCTCCTTCACTGAACTGGGAGTGGCAGATGGTACAGTCTGAGACCTTGCTTTGCCTCTGTGTTCTCCATGTAAACACACGCATCTGTCTCCAAGCACTTTCCCCTTCTAGATGTAAGTAATAAAAAAAAAAGACGATAAAATGCTCATCACAGTCATTTGCAGTTTTGTTATTGGCAGCACAATATTTGAGAGCCCAAAACAGTGATGGGGTAGATAAAGTGTGCTGTGCTCACACAATGAGCTGCTAGAGAGGACATATCAAAGCAAACGGAAGAGTCCCACTGGCCTAATGTCGAGGAGACGACTCTTAAGAGTGGCCCATGTTTAGAACATCACCAACCCACAAAACCCTTCTGGGCTAGCTCAGCTTGGAAGTACTTGACCTTGGATGGTCAGGAAGAGGCTGGAAGTGTAAATATGGAGGTTTCTTGGGTAATGGGAATGTTATCTTTTTTTTCCTCTTCACATGGGTAATGGTTACATCATGTTTATATGTTCAGCTTTTGAAATTTCACAACACCGTACGTGGCATATTTTGTAGCTTTCTGCATGTGCTCATTTTTAGTCATGATCACATTGCCACCCACATAGAAAGCAGTAATTTTTCTCCTTGTGGCTCAAATCTAGGTGAGCTAGTTACAGTTAACTGATAACAGCATGTTGCTATTAAAATATCCACAGTGCTCTCCATTCTAGTCCCTTCCTACCGCAGCCGTAATTCCTCTCATGACATGAGCATATTTAGATAACATGTGTCATCTTTGACAGATGATGATTCATGGCCATGAGAGGGTTAAAGAAAGAGTTACTGTTACTTCCCTTTTGAAAATGGAAGGACTGCAGTGTCTTTATTCCAAACGAGCACAGTGGCTGCTCCAGAATCCACTGCAGTTTGGGCAGTAATTGTGACTCCACAGTTACTGGCCTACTTCTCAAGCAGAAGCCCAGTGAAATTTGTGTGTCCTGCCAGGTCCACCTCCTGCAGCTGCCACCAAAGATATTTTTTTTAACTAAATCTCTGTCATTCTGTTCATCGATAGACTCAGGGGTCAGAGACCAGCGGGGGGGGGGGGGACCTGCTAGCTCAGAGAGGTTGAGGAGCTATGAGCTGACCCTCCCTCTTTGCCAGAGTCTCAGAAAGAGATCACCCTTCTGCTCTGCCAAACCAAGAAGACCACCACACTGAAGCCTCTCCCTACCATTCTTTCCTCTTCCAGACTCCCCCTATGATTACTGTCTGTCAGCTCGTTGCTCGCTCTGCCTCCTGACCCTGGGCTGGTTTTAATTTAGTCAACACAAACACAAACTCGGGTTCACAGTGCGATGAAACGTACAGCAACAGGTTCTTACATTTAAATGTCTTCATAATAATTTACACATACAGAGTGATATGTGAAAAAGGTACAGGCCACAAAGGCACGGGTGTTGTTCAAACAGTAGAAAAATTATCAAAGCAATCTGTAGGTTACCTTGCCTTCTTCCAACCTTTGCCACCTCACCTTGTTGGTTTCTTTGACCAAACAAGCTGTCTTGGAACCTAGAACACTCCCAAGGTCATTTGTTAAGTATACATGCTATGTCTTGTATCATCAACAAAATAAACAGTGGGAAATAACATCTCCATTAGGTTCAGTGTGTCTCTAAGGTTTAAGGCTGCTCCAGTTAGAGTAAACAATGGGAAAAGGGGAAATGTCTGTCAACACATTCACAATTTTCTATTTCCTTTATTGTTCAGGGGACCTCCTTGTATCTCTGATCTAATAGAAAGTTTGGGTTTGGAGAGGGATAGGTTGAAGAACCTTAGAATTGCTATCTGAGTAACCATGAATATATCATTTACCCTCCATTTGCCCCAGCAGGCTTGTTTTAAAAAATAGAACAATAATCCCTAAGAGTTTGTTGTGAATATTAAGTATGGTAATATATGTTAAAATATGTACAATTTCAAAGTACAAATGTAAGATATTATTGAGATAACCTTTGGGTCTTCACATTCAAATGCAATCTTGCTTAAACTCATAAAGCAGCTACTCTACCTGACCTTGTCAGTGAGTCACATACGATGGATAAGCAGGAATCCCCAGCCCAGGAACTACTGAGATGAAGTAATTTGGAGTCAACAGTTGAAAACCAAGCTTTGCCATATTTGTTGAAGGCAAGCAAGACATGAAGTTTTCTGAATGTAAGTTTCCTTTTCTATGTTAGAATAATAACCTTATGTAGTGTTATTAAAGAAAGTAAAGAAAACACTTCTAAGTCAGGATACACAGGGGCTCATTTCCTCTTAAGACTTTAAAAAATTAATAATATATATTTAGTTTTTCATTTTTATACTCATCATACATAGCTATGCCACACGAGGACACTTACACCTGAGTGTACACTGAGTTCATTTTTGTTCAAGGCATAGTAGTAGACACTGTGGATCTCACTAGGGAGAGGCTTGAGCTCTGATTTCAACTCCTCAAACTATTTGGGGTGGGGTGGGAATAGCTAGAATAAGAAAATATCAGTAGCTAACGTGATGTGTGATGAGGGGCGCCCCAGGAGCGGGAGGAGTGGATGAGACTCTCAAGGTGGATGGGCCTGCACTGAGGACTTCCTTGTGGGATGAGTTGGTTACAAGATGGTTCATTTATTTTTCTGAGTGTTGCTACAAATTACCATAAAGTAACAATGTATTCTCTGCTGGTTCTGGAAGCCAGAAATCCATCAGGTTCCTTGGAGAAACTGTTTTATTCTTCCTTCCTGGCTTTTGGCAGCTGCTGGTGTCAACTCGAAGCAGATCTGTCCCGGCCCCCACCTCAACTTCCCCGTGTGTTTTCACACGGCATCCTTAGCATGACAAGATGTGCCCTGTAGATGATGGGCCACCCTACCTCTCTCCTCATGTCTGCCACCAAGGACCACCTTTCGCACCCATGGTTCCCCTGAGTCCTTTCAAGGCATGTAGGCTCCTGTCAGCCTGGACCACAGGATGACAGCCCCACACAACCCCACTCCAAAGCCATCTGCAAGTGTTTGGGTATTCGTCATAGCACCACTCCTCTCTGTATTGGGCTTCTCGTAGCTGCCATAACCTCACCACAGGCAAGGAAACCTAGAGTCAGATGTTTATTTCTAAAAGTTGTGGTGCTCAGAAGACCGAAACCAAGGTGCCAGGACGTGTTTGTTTCCTTGGATGATTCTCGGGACGAATCCTTGCCCGTGTCCTCCTTCCTCTGGCTCCTCAGCTATAGTTGGCTGGCATCTATGTCTCTGTCTTCATCTTCCCATGCCCTCTCTCCTTGAGTAACTTCACATAGCCTTGTAAGAAGGAAATAAGCCGTAAATCATGAGTTTCAAGGCCCACCCTGATTCAGTGTGATGTCACGTTGGTCGGGTACATCCGCAGTAAAGTCTTGTTCTGAGTTCTGGTGCATGTTTATGTGGGAGAGGGCAGAACACTGTTCAGATGAATTGTTAGGTGCCTTTGTTTTTTACTCACGCTCTTTTTGTTGACAACACTGACGTTAGGTTGCTATGGTGATCGTTTATTCATTTGACCCACTGTATTCGTGCTAATCCTCTACTCCTTTCCCAGCTGTATCTCTAAAATGCTAAGCCCTCACACTGGCAGAGAGACTGGTGGCTCTATCTTGAGAAATCTGGACATTGTGTCTCTCGGGAGATGGGAAATTTGCCAAGATGAGGTCAGAAACAGTAAAATGTTGTTTCTTTGTTCTTCGGAGGAACATGTCTGTCTGCCACTGACTGTGGTTAAATAATAATCTTTGTTTTTGCTCAAGCTAGTACTTACTCAAATCGATAACATCGAGTTTTGTTAACTGATTCCGTGAACTGATATTTAATACATGGTCTGCCATGGCTACCAGCCTGGGATTTGTTACTTTAATGCATCAGTCAATGGCAAAGCCAATGTGTAAGATGCTAATGAATTCGAAGTATCTTTTTAATCACCAGTCCTGTGCCTTGTTTATGACTGAAGGTCATTCCATAGAAGAGTGATAAGGAAGACTGTGAGCCCATTGTACTCCCTAGGCTTTTGAAAATGGAGATTTGCAGCATCAATACATGGGTCTCTCAATCTGACTACTAAAATAGATGCTCATAGCTTTAATCGTTCTCACTGGATGCAGCTCATGCGCAAAGTAGTAGCCCTTCCTTTCCCGACCTTCTCACTTGAGGCCTATGAAATAATGCCTCTTTTGTTTCAGTGCGTCTGTCTCTTATCAGTTTTGAGGGTTTAATCATCTGCACAGCAATGTGTTCTGCAGACAAAACTAGACATTCCATCTCAGCCCGGTATAAACTGTATCAGAAGTAGACATTCCATCGCAGCCCCGTATAAACTGTATCAGAGCTTTGTTTCTTGAGGGGCTTAATGAAAGCATCCTCTGAGCACCTGTTTTTCATTTTGGTTCTCTTATTGGGGAAACAGTTTTCCTACTCCCTCCTCCCCACAAAAATACCACCCTAAACCTTTGGGACCTGTGAAGTTTACCCCATTTAGGAAAAATGCATTTGAGCATGGCTTGGACTAGGGATCCTGACATAGAGATATTCCTGGGTCCTCTGAGAAGACTGGATGAGGTCACCATTGTCCTGACATAAAGGCAAGGTGATACTGGAGTGCAAGCAGAAAAGCCCTGTGGTCTCAGAGGCAGAGACTGGAATGCCAAAAGCCTCCTTAGGCAAGAAACAGGTTCCCTTTGGGAGTCTCAGGCAAATGCTGCCTGGCCAGGCCTGGCCCCTCCCTCAGCCCAGTGGAACTAACTGTGGAATAACTGAACTGTGAGGGAAATAGAGTCCATCATTTTAAGCCACCAAGTTTGAGTTAATTGCTTACCACAGCCTCAAGAAACTTAGGTGTGTAGCATTTTCTCTTGGAAGCTGTGACACACCCATGTTCCTAACAGAGGCGTTCTAAAAATACTGTTTGTCTCTGTCGTCCTGTATACTTAGCACATCCTCCCAGTTAGTCTGTGCTTTGTGTAATGTCCCTCTCTTTGACCATAGGTTAAAGCTCAACCCCGCTATCAAAATTAGCTCCAAACTCCTCCACAAAACAGATAAAGACGATGGAAGACCATTCCAGCCAAGCCCTTTCCAACAGGACACATCTGCCCCTACCTGACCAGCACGCCCCAGAACCTACACCTTTGTGACCACTCAACCCTTCTGCAGCCTCCAGAGCTGTTCAGTTCTCATCTCACATTATAAAGTAAAGCAGATTAAACCAAAGCTTCCTTCCTTTATGGGTGCAGAATTGATGGAACAACTAATTGTTCCCTCTAACGGCTAATTATATTTCTAGTTGCCTACTCGAAGGTCTAATTAGCCAATTGCATGTGCTTTTGTGGGGCCGAGGAGATAATTGGCATTCTCAAGCAGGTAATTAGGAAAGCAATTAGTATTGCCCAGACTGATTACAAAAATGAAAATTGTCCCCCACCAAGATGGTACCAATGTCTACCGGGCCAAAAAGCCATTCTCTGTAAAGTTACAGGAGACTTAGTATCTGTCTGCAAGACTAGAATTCAAGAGGTAGAACAGACTGCACACTGGACCTGCCTGGTGACCCAGCAGGTTGAGGGGATGACAGAGACCTTTCCCCTTTAAAGGGGACTGCAACAGGGGAAGGTCCCATTCGCCAATTCTAACCTGCCCCTGCCCATACACCTCTGAACTCACAGGGTCATCTCATCCTGAGAAGACCATCACAGCATGCTAATTGTATGGTGGTGTGTTAGCACTGTCAGTTTCCACATTGGAAAATTAATAGTTTCATGGGAGCATCGCCTGTTTGGGTTTGGGTTTCAGTGGCACCCCACCAACCCACTGGGCATCAGAACTTTTTCAGCTAAATGCTGTGGTGTGTTCGCCTGCAACACTGGGCTTCCCACGGCCAGCAGATTTCCTCGCTAACATCCCTGCAGGTTTCCTTTCCTGTGATGCTGCTAACTGTACTTCCGTCATCCAACTAGTAACTCCGTGCAAATGAGGAGAGAGTGAACCAAGAAAACTTGCTTTACCTGGCAGCAAGTCTGCGAAATTAACTCTCAAGTCACAAATAAAATAAAATTCATTGAGAAGATCGGTGCCCTGAGTACCTGAAAATATTAAGCCTGAATCACCTGACGCATTTCAGAATGGGCACAAATTACACAGCACAAATTACAGAGTGTTTGATGGTGCTGGTGGCAATGGCATCCACTGCTCCTCCCAGAGCCCAGGTACCCCTGCTAAAAGGGTTCCGCTGCATGGGTTGTGCACTGATGGTTCCCTGCAAGAGCTGAGGGGCTTGAGGTCAAGTTTCTAAAAAACAGATCGAGGATACCAGGAAGGCTAATGATTTAGCACGGATGGAGAAAGGGGAGGAAATGTTTTTCTCCCCGTGTTTGTTTAATTAATTAATTAATTAATTAATTAATTTGCCCCTCTTCAGCATTCATCTTGTCCAGTCTGTCCCTGGCTTTAATCAGGACCTCCTGCTGGGTAAGCCTGGGGAGGGGGCAGGAGTCTCGGACTAAGGGGGAAAAATCTCCCTCGAAGTAAAAAGAAAACAAATGGAAATCTGCCCTGGTGGCTGCAATTTAAATGCTGTAGCACAACTGAAGACTGAAAGCTAGGAACAGATATCCAAAATAAAGACACAGCCAAGAGTTTGCTCTTGAAATTAGCAATTACTGGAGGATAATACTGAAGGATTAGAGGCATTAATTGCACAAAAGATAAGGAATACGCTGAACTTGCTTCCAGTGAGTTTAATACGGTCTGCTTTGCCAGAGAGTACAAATGTTTTTCTTCTATTAAAGACATTTTTATACCATTAAACATTTTCTCTATGATTTCACTTTTCCAAAACATGTTCCATGGTATGTTGTGTATGTTTACATGTTCTCCAAGTGGATTTGGGGAATCATTGACTATGTGGTCTAAGATGTTATTCATTTATGTTGTCCTGTCTATTTGTCAGAGTAGGTTACTTTGACAAGTCACATCAGCCTATGCTGTGAGCGCCTCCTTAAGTAGAGCTGACTTGCTCACTCATAGAGATCCGCCTGCCTACCGTAACTGGAGTTACAGTTTGAGCTGTCACGTGGGTGCTGGGGACCAATCCTGGGTCCTCTGGAAGAGCAGCCAGTGCCCTCAACCACAGACCCGTCTCTCCAGCACCCCTTCCTTTACTTTAATGATCAGCGATGATAACGTGTTGATCTCTGCACCTGGAAACTGAGGGTTCTGACAGGCACCTGCCATCTTTGCTCTTGGTTCTCTCTCTGTGTACTTCATGCCACACGAGGACTTTCTCGGTGCTGGGAAGGGGTGTTAACGTGTGTGCACTGGACATAGCTCCCCTCACCGTCTACCACACCTAAGAATGTGGTTTCCGTAGAAACACAGTATGGCAGTTTTAATCTCAGAGCCTTTGGTGCCCTTGTTTCCTTTGGTGGAAATCCACACACTCGCAAATTCTCCAGCCTGCTGGACACTGGCCTGACAGTGGCTCGCATACCCACCTCTGGTAAAGCCTGGCTGAATCGGGCTTGCAAAGCACGTCCACTCCCCATGCCCAGTCCTTCAGCTCCCCTTCCCTGCTGTCCCCCACAGTACCCATGGTTCTCTACCGACACCTTCCCTCACGTGTGTGAAGAATACCAGGCATAGAAGCACACCAAATGATCTGTACAGCTGGACAAGGTTCCGCAGAGCTTTTTATCCCAGCACTCAGGAGACAGAGGCAGGCGGATCTCTGTGAACTGAGGTCAGCCTGGTCTACAGAGAGAGTTCCAGGCCAGGCAGAAGTATGCAGTGAGATCTCATCTCAAAAACAAAAACAAAAACCAACTCTGTACCATTGAGAACCGACAGCTGGGCCTGTGGAAACCTATATAACAACGCTTAGCTTAGAAATAAGAAACTCTTGTGTGTCTCGTCAAAGGTGGCCACTGTCTCCATCTTCTTGGAAGTCATTCCCTTACGGTTCTCTATTGCTTTACTATTTCTTTATATGTGCATTCACGATAGCACGCATTGACTCATTTAGAGTTATTAAAAACATCCAGCGGAGATACTTAGCGTCCTTTGTGCAGATGGATTTCCAGGCGTGTTCTACAGCACCCATGAGCTTTTTTTTTTTTTTTATGTATATATACTACCGGATACTCAGAGGAGGGCCTTGTGTGAGCTTCATGTTTGCCCTACCTCTGATCACCCCTCATGGCTTGTCATTGGTTTGCCATTTGAGGGGGATGCGGCTAACTCGCCCAGCCTGACCTTGAACCTGTGCAGGAGCCCAGACTGACCTGGAGCATCTGATGCTCCTGTCTTGGTCCACAGTAGGAGGGGTTACAAACTGGACCAGCGCCAAATTAACTTCCTCCTCCCTCCACTAGCAACCTTCCCACTACTTCTGCATTATTTGGTTGTGAGCCTCGCCTGTAACGGCTGAGCCGTCTCTCCAGCCCCGTCCTTCCCACGGCTTCACCCGCAGACTCCAGCTCTCCTCTCTGCCTTTCTTGCCTAGATTGAATTTATTTGGATCTCTGGAATTGTCCTTGCTAGGTTGTTTTCAGACCCATCCCCAAGTCTCTTTATGGAACAATGTTTATTTTTGACATAGCTCAGGAGCAACCGATCTGAAAATAATTCACCCCTCAGGAACCAAAGCAACAACTGAGCAAATACCAGATAATTGCTCCTTTTCCTGGGGCACGAGTGCGTGGTGATAGCGTTTCTGACTTTGTTTGCCCCCTCTACTAACAGAAGGTAAGGCCTGTCCTAACAAGAATTCTGTTCTTTGGCCCGGTCCTCAGAATAGCGCTGCTTTGCGGAGGGTTGTCACGTGGACAAGCCGCAGCTTCCGGCAAGAATAAAGCCTCACAGATGATCTCATTTTGTTCCAGTAGTGTGCCCAGTCATTTCATATACAATCCAAGGGTTATGCAAATGAAACTTTATCACCCTCAGAACCTCTGGAATTTGAAAGGGTCCTGCATTCTCATCTACTTGAAGGTAGCTGCTATTCTCATCTTGCAAGTGCTCAGTGGAACAATGTCCACCTTCCTCTTTATACACCGTAGCGTCCAGAGAGCTGCACTCACTTTCTTTTTCTGCATTGCTAGAATTAGATGTTATCATTCATCTATAATCTGAGTTCCACAATAGCTGCAATCACCGTGTCACTGGCCCCTGAAATGAATTCCCGGATTCAGCAATCGCTACACTATCAACATGTATTAGGTATAGTACCCATGTCTTCAGTTGAGGGTATTGTCATCTTACTGTCTAGGGCAGCCTGGTGAGTGGGCTCACACGTGCCTAAATTAGCTTCCCATGCCTCTCTTTAGTCACTGCTCTGCCTTCTCTCTACATTTAATAGAGACAAAATGTAGAACTGCGGGTGATTCCACATAACCTTTGAGATCTTCTGATGAAGAAGAAATTCGGAAAGTTTTATGAGTGATATATATATATATATATATGTACATATATATATATATATATATCTGGTTTGGTTTGTGTCATCTTTAGTACTTCACATTTCTTCCATTATATCCCAAAAACTAAGCTTTAAAAATAACCCTTGTTATGTTTTTTTAAAAGAGATTCTGTTGTTGTTTAGCCCAGTTAAACTTAAATTTATATATAGCATCTATTTGTTAAGTTTAGCATTAAAAAGGATAAAAGCAATCTCATAAACCTCCATAAATTTAAAACTGGGGTGTCTATTTTCAGTCTGAGAAAGTGGCTGTTTTAGTAGTGAGCTCATAAGTTCTCTGAAAGAATTCTTAACGTGAAACAATTACAACAAATATTGTTTGGAAGAAATAGTAATATAAATAGTTATGTGTGGCCACATCGGAGAACTTTAAATAAGAGACTAAACATTTGTTCATCATTGACACAAAATAATAATTTGACCATTTTCGAGCATTCTGCACTATGTTGATTATGAAAAGGTCTCTGTGGTAGTCTAAAAATGAAAATACAGTGTACAGAAAAAGTCACTGATGGCGTTCATTATCTGTGCCCCGACTAGTTTCTTTTTTTCTGTCATAGGTTACGCCTGAAGAAATGTCTTCTTTTGTATATTTGTCTTCAATTCAATTGTGTGATAAAGTTATCCTGTATTTGAAGAATGTTATACCATCATAGAAATCAACTACAGGTTGCTAATATGGCAGAGGTTGGAAGTTCAGCCATGATTATTATTATTATTATTATCTGTGTTAAAGTGACCTCAACACTTTGAAAACTATATTGGTGTAATAGCTGTTCATCTTCCACATTCTGTTAACCCACAGTGAAAGCAACACTACTGCCATGCACTTTGTAAAATGGCTTTCAAGACACTGAAAGCTCCATCTGGTTTTGTAGCTAGAAGCTCGAGGACCCCTTGGTTAATGAACACATGCGACGGAGCAGATGGAGAGCAACCACGATCCCCAAGTCATTCAAAAGCATGTCACATCAGTTGGCAAGACACTCATGCAACCCTCCATCCATTTGTCCGTCAACCATATACCTTGGTTGCTCACTGTGTGTGTGAGGTACTACCTCTGTCCCTGGAGAAAATAAGCTTTAAAATGAAAATCGGTAGGGGTGGAAATGAAGAGTAAGTTCTTATGGGGTAAGAATTTGAGAAGAAAAGATAAAAACGTTATGATGCCAGCTTTACAGCTCTACAAATGCGCTAAATAAATCAGTGAGTGTGCATGTGCATTTTAAGTAGGCGAGTTTTATGGTATGAGAATTTAATAAAGGTTTATTGACGGAAGATGACAACAATATTATCATGATATTGACGGTAGAATTACTGCCATCCACCCAGTGCTCACCAGCAACGATGAGGTCAGCATCAGCTTCTGAAATAGTTCTGAGATCCTTGGATCATTTGGACTTAATAATTAGCATTTATGCTCCTCTGAAGTTGCCAAACAGCTCAAGCTTTGTAATGCATTATCCTTTGATAATAGAAAAGTTAAAAGTATATCAAAAAGAGCTTTTGTGCTCTTTGTTAAATATAGGGTTATTTGTCTCCTGTGACCTCCTTATATCCCTAGTAATTTAATGTATTTTTTTTACTAAAATTGGAACCATTTTTATGTATAAACACAACGCAGCTATCACCATGTAGAGATCCTGTGCTGCTACCACTCAGTCCTCAGATCCCATTCATACTCAGCAGCTGTTTCCATCACTTGTATCCTGTGGTGGTTTGAATAAAAAATGGCCTCCATAGGGTCATCTATTTGAATGCATAACCTCCAGGGAGTAGAACTCTTTGAAAAGAGTTAGAAGGATTAGGAGGCGTGGCCTTGATGGAGGAAGTGTGTCACAGGGGATGGGCTTTGAAGTTTTAAAAGCCCATACTAAGCCCAGTCTCTTTTTGTGTAACTTGACTTTGCTCTCCTCCCCCAGTTTCTGAATGACCATTCTGAGGCTTTAGTATCAATTATAAATGTTTGACGAGTGGCTCACGCCTATTACTAGCCAGCTCTCACATTTAGTCTAACCCATTTCCATTAATCTGTGTATCGCCAGGTGGCTCGTGGCTTACCTACCTGTGTTTCTCTGGCATGTTGTTCCTCAGGTGGCTGGATAGTATCTTCTGGACTCCACCCCTTCTCCTGTATCTCTGATCGGATTTCCTGCCTGGCTCTATCCTGCCTTGCCTTAGGCCAGGTCAACTGTATTTTTCAACCAATGAGAGCAGCTCATATTCACAGCGTACAGAAAGACATCCCCCATCACTCTTTCTCTTGCTTTCTGCCTGTAGATGAGGGTGTAACTTTCAGCTCCTGATCCAGCACCTGCCATACTCCCCACCTTGAGGGTAAGGGACTAAACCCTGAAACCGTAAACAAGCCCCAGTGAAATGCTGTCTCTTATAGGCGTTGTCTTGGTCATAGTGACTCTTCCCAGCAGCAGAACACCGACTAAGACACGGCCCGAGCCCAGTGCAGGACAAGGCAATATTTCAATTTTTTTCTCTCTCGAAAGTTTCTCAATCTGTCCTTGACTTTCATATGCTTGAATTATTTTACAGTGGATCTTAGAGTCTGTCTCCACTTGGATTTATCCCGTGTCTCTGTATGATCAATTCCAGGTAGGGTCACCGTTGCCTGCACACACTTCCCATTCCCCACTCAGGCTCTGGGTCTGCACGCGGCCATAACCCTCCCCACCTGCCAGGTCTCTGACACACCAGACCATGCCACCTCTCTGTAGAGGTCTTTCTTACCGTGTCTGAGAATGAGACACACTGATGTTACCTTCCTCCACTCCACGGAGAACCCCTCACTTCCGTACGCACATGGGTCCTAAGTGTTCAGCATCCCGGACGCCCTGTTGGAACACATTTGACTCCGCTCCGACCTCTGCTGTGGCTGCCTCCCTTGCTCGGGTCCGCCAAATGACTGCAGAACTAAGCCATTCAGAAAAGGAAAGGGGAATAAATAAAAGATAAAGGCAAGGAAGAAAGCTGACGTATTTTGGTGTTCTGTACCTACCAGAGTGACACTTGTGCATGGAAAGGCCGTTATTTCCCTCAGTCCATTTTTCATATCCTAGGACAGTGCCTGACACCAAGAAGTAAAAACTTAGTAAATGCTTGTTAACACCAGCCAGGTTGAAAGCCAAGAACTTAAATAATTCCGGGCTTTACCCCTTGACCACAATGAAATCTTTTGAGCGTTGTCAATACAGAAGACAGTGAATCAGCAGCAGCATAGTTGTCCTCCCAAGAGGACACAAGTGCTTCTAATGGAATTTAGCAAAGTGTGCTCTTACCTTACAGGGCCTGGGCCTTCGGAATACAGCACAGTGGTCACGTGGACAAAGCTGTTGATCTATTTTCAAGTCGTGAGTTTAAGAATAGCAACATAAAATGCACAGCTTTTACCTCCCAGTATCGCAGATCATAAATGATCAGAAATAGGCCCTATTTTCAAAGCACAGTTGAGTACATTAACTTCGGTATATGTTCAGTCTTACAGCCATTCCCCAAAAGTGATTACAGAAAATGATGTCTGGAGTAGTATTATATCACAATAACGAGTCGGGAGCAGGGATTGCATCAGAATAACCAATCGGGTTCAGGGAGTACTCGGACTGTGAGACTCCTACTCCTAGTTCCTGTTGTTTGCATGGACAAACTTTCATTTGCTTATTTCCTTCCAGAGAAGTTTGTTCATCAGGAAACACTCAGGATCAGCTGCAGAATTCATGGGTCATGATGACAATGAAAGCGTAGAGCTAAGTTAAAAAAAAAAGAGAGAGAAGGAAAGCCGGGTGTTGGTGGCACACGCCTTTAATCCCAGCACTCGGGGAGGCAGAGGCAGGCGGATCTCTGAGTTCGAGGCCAACGTGGTCTACAGATCGAGTTCCAGGACAGCCTCCAAAGCTACACAGGGAAACTCTGTCGAGGAGGAGGGGGGGGGAGGAAGGGAAAGAAAAAACATTGTTCTTTAATAGTTCTAAGCAGTGACACCTCTTATACCTCTTATCTTTCCCTAGTCCCTCTCTTTTAGCCTCATGGCATTCTTATTTGACGTGTGGTTTTTCATTTCCTCAGACAGGTGTACATATGTGGGGTAGTGAACCTTTGAAAGTGTCCCAGAGGTTCACCTGTGCCTGGAAGGACAAGAGGATGGGATGCACCCCACCTGCTCCCTGTGATGGTCCCCTTGGCCTTCACTGGACAGACACCAGGTTCCAGAGTAAGCTAAACAGATAACAAGTCCCTATGCGAGCCAGGCATGATGGCTCACAGCTATAATGCAAGAACTCGGGAGGCTGAGTCAGTCAAGAGGGTTGCCATAAATTTGAGGGTGGCCTGGAATCGGGACCAGATTCCCAGCCAACAGAAGCTACAAAGTGAGATGCTGTTTCATAAACCAAAAAGGGTAGGGTCCCTACACCCATTCCCATATTCCCTCTCCCTCCATGTTTATATCAGTATTGGTATCTGTCAGGCTCTGACAAGTCCTGTGACGATGTAAACCAGGTTTGTTGTACCCAGTGTGGCAGACAGGTAAAATTATATTTCCCTCACCTCAAGGACGGCTGTCATTGGGAACACAGATGCTTCGGATGATGTAGGGAAAAGGTAACCCTTCCACTGCTGGTAGAAATACGAATTCATATAGCCATTGCGGAAATCAGTGTACTAAAACCAGAACTACTAGATACTGTACCACTTCTGGGAATATACCCAGAGGGTTATCGATATGTCACAGAGATGCCTACACAGTATATCGTTCAGTTCATCAGTACTAACTACACTAGCCATACATACACTTGGCCTAGCAGATGAATGAGTAACACTCAGCGTGTGTGTATACGATGCTGCCGAACGGAGCCATAGGAAGGGTGACATCGTGTCGTCTGGAGGAAAGAGGATGGATCATCACGTTAAGTGAAATGTGCGAAACTAAAAAAAAAACAAAAAAAAAACCCACCATATTTCGTTTCTACGTGGGTCCTAGAGTATATGTACACATTAAATTTTGTTATAATCAGTACAGGATATTCAGATAATACGAATGAAGGAGGAGAAAAAGCTGTCTGGGCAGAGGATGAGGAGGACAGATGGGCATGAGGGGTCCAGGTATGAGGTGGATTTGAATATGTGTACCCTTAGGGTACCATCGATATTTACAATGTGTTTATACGCCTATACATTTTTTTTAAGTTTGCCATTTAAAACAATTGTGTAAAGACACCGCATCCTAAAGACATCCCATCTATGGTTGAGTGCCCCGGAGTCTCCCACTCTCTGCCCACCGTCTTTGACAGCCACCATCTGCTGCAAGGAGCTTCTCAGATGAGGGCCGAGCCATGGTCTCCTCTATGGGTGTGTAGCTGTCTATTGCTGAGGGTCATTTTGTTGCTGTGCTCCTTTGGCAGAACTAAACAGGAGCGTGTCTTCCCCGTGGCTGGCCTGTCTAGGGTCCGACCAGCCCTCGTCTGCTTTATCAGTGTCAGGGGTTAGCTCCATTTCATGGAGTGGGCCTCCAATCTAATTTTTTTTTAAAGTGCCTGGTTGCTTTCGTAATACGTGTGTCACTGCTGCACCGGTGTGTCTTGTAGGTTACAGGGTGGAAAAAAAAAAAACGAAAAGCAATTATAAGATAGGCTAGGAAAAGTAACATTCAGGCAGAGGTCAAGAGGAGCGATGGAGGGGTTCGTGACGGTGCTGGCGGCAAGAGGGACGCAGGAAAGAGCGAGCACATCCGCGTGCCCTGCAGTAAACGCTCCCCATTTCCGGTTCAGTTTCCCAGCATCCTGTCGCCCCCACTTCCACCGCACCCCGCGTCACTCATCTGATTTTTTGGAACCCGTTCCTTCCCAATGCAGGGACCTCCTGTAAGAGCTCTGCCTTCTCTCGTCTGGAGAGGCCTCTGGCTGCCTGCTCCAAATCTCTCTTCCCTCTGCTCTTTCTGACGCTACGCTGGTGCTGGGATCTCCCACGTAGCCAGTGATGTCTTCTCAGAAACCCAATTGCGTGGTTTCACACATCTCACCAACATGTGGAGGTGTGGAACCACATGCTGTCCCCCATGCCCTCGGCTGGCCTCCGCCAATCCCCAGTGACCTCCGCTGACCTCCGCCAATCCCTGATGCCCTCCACTCTGGCCTCCGCCAATCCCTGATGCCCTCCACCCCGGCCTCCGCCAATCCCCAGTGACCTAGGCTGGCCTCCGCCAATCCCCAGTGACCTCGGCTGGCCTCTGCCACCCCCGGGGTCCCCAGCTGGCCTCTGCCACCCCCGGGGTCCCCGGCTGGCCTCCGCCAATCCCTGATGCCCCCCACTGGCCTCCACCACCCCTCACTGCCCTGGACTGACCTCCGCCAATCCCCAGTGACCTCGGCTGGTCTCCACCATCCCCAGTGCCCTGGACTGACCTCCGCCATCCCTGGTGTCCCCGGCTGGCCTCTGCTCTCTACCTTATCCTGAGATGGACCACTGCTTGCCCACTTGCCTTAGTCTCCTGTTGTCTCTACTTTGCCTCACAATATTGAGAACCTGGTCGCAAGCCTCAGCCAGTGGCATCTTCCCCTTGAAGTGTTTCCTGCCTGCTCCGCCCCATTACGGTTTCTTACCTGGCCTCAATGTTCTATAAGCTGCCTCTGCACGTGGGATAAAAGCCATCCTTAAGGCCAGGGACGCCTTCTCACCCGACTTCCCTTTCGCTTCGCCTGCTTGCTTTGCACTCAATAGACCCCGAAAGCTTGTTTATTGGACTCAACAGTGATGAAATTAATATTATTAATAGCCGTGGTATGAAATCTTCAAGTAGCGCACTTAGAAATAATGAAAATTAAAAATGACGTGAATTAAAAGATAGTGATTGTCAGGGGATGCTGCATTCGCTTTCTCTTCCCTCTCCAAGGCAGCACAGGTGACAATAACCAGGGAGCACTGACTCAGAATGAGGTGCTTATACCTCCCCGTATTTTCCCCAGCCTGGCCCTCTGGACCAGGCAAATAAATTTTGTGCCCCAATACTACAATTGTTCCCAGGGTCACCACCACTATCCCAAGATGAGGTCAGTTTAAGGTCTCAAGATGGCCCTCATCTATTTTTTAGCTCAGATCAACTACCAGTAGGTGGCACCAAACTTCACCCTAGGGTAGGTGCGACACAACCAAAAGGCCACTCAGCCCAGATGGCTAGCTGCCCAGCTTACCTCGGTCACTCCAGATTCTTACAGTAGTGCATACCTTCTGTACAGCTGAATGTTCTGGACAATAGTGACTGCGTTACGGCAAGATCTCACTGTGGCATTTTCTGAGATCCCACTGCAGACCAGGTGCCAGCTGCAAGCTTCATTGCTACAGCCCGCCACAGCCTGTAAGGCGATAGGGACTGACGGGAATCTCCTGTCTGCAGAGAGGATGGTGCTGAGAGAATCGTCTGTCCCAGTTATTACACAGCTAAGTGCCCGGCCGTAGGACGGAATCCAGTGCTTCTTGACTCTTAATGTCCATGCTCGTTTCAAACACCCACCGTACTTCCAAGTGAAAGAATGGGGGCGGCTTGGGGGGGGTCAGAGAAGGGAACGATAGATGGTGTCCATCGCAAACTCTCTCCTATGCCCCATCCTTGCCATTCTGCTCGGGAAAGAGGGAAAGAGAGGCTCCTAGCTCATGCTGTCATTGCCATCCCGTCTCTGCTTGTCACTGGAGACGCTGCTAGTGTCATTTAGACTCTGCAGAGTTCACATGTGGAAGCCAGACCTCCCCACCCCACCCACCATGTGCTATTTAGAGGTAAGGCCTTTTGGAAGCAGGTTTAGGTTAAGATTAGACCTTGGCGATTTTCCTTCCTCACTGACCCCTGCAAAGATTGAACAGAAGGTGGCCATCAGCCTGACAAGAAGGCGGCCCGCACCGGAACCCAGCCGTGCTAATGTGCTGTCTCAGATGGCCAGCCTCCTGAACTGTGAGAGCCAGTATTTCTTGCTCAAGTGATCGAGTCCCTGGCGTTTTACTATAGCATTCCGAGGAGTTGAAGGCAGCTCTGTTCTCTGTGCAAGGGCAGGTAAAAGCTCTTTAGCTCAGTAAGACCTGGACCCAGAGGTAGGCTCATGTGGTCATTTTTCCAGTCCCGGGCTGTCCCTCCTCTCTGATAAGTGTGGCCCTTCTCTTGCTTTAAAGTTTGGATTTTCCTGCTAGTTTGTGGCTCTCACATCTGACAGCCTTGTGCTATATAAATTTAAATGACTACCTGCTTTGACCATGGGGAAATCTAAGTTCTCTAGAACCTACAGTGTTCATACCTACTTGAAAAACCTAAAGGGGAAGCAGAGTAATTAGATAGGAAGGAAACAAATGAGGAGAAAAGGATAGTGGAGGTAAGGGTAAGGGAGAAGGAAATAAAATTCTGAGCAGGAGATTTGGAAATTTGCAGTGAATTGTTCCGCTTTAGTTGTATTTAATAAACTGTTGTGCCTTTATTTGCAATAAGGATGTTGGAGCATTATTATATTATTATACTTGAAATGCAAATTACATTCTAACCTTTGTTGCTTTTCTAAACTCTTTAATTGCTTAATTTGTGGGTGAAGGATATTGTTCTTGGGTTTTATTGGTTAAGAACTAAGATGATCTACACCCACACAGCCTCCTGTCTACATGAACATGGCTCTACTATTCTACTGTCTTGTCAGCAGGATTTTTACTGTTCCAAGAAACTACACCAGAAAGATGAAATCATTGTGCTGGTTCGAGTTCATCAACCAACCTAGACATGAGAAGCTCATGGTGGAGCCCCCTCCACCAGACTGGCCTGTCTGTGCGGCATTCTGTTGATTGCTGCTAATTGATGTGTGAGGGTCCAGCCCATCATGGGCATTGCCAGCACACCTTTAAGCCGGGCGGTGGTGGCGCACGCCTTTAATCCCAGCACTCAGGAGGCAGAGGCAAGCGGATCTCTGTGAGTTCGAGGCTGGGCTGGACCGATAGCCTCCAAAACAATACAGGGAAACCCTGTCTCGAAAAACCAAAAAAACAAACAAACAAACAAAAAACAAAAAAAGAAAGGATGAGCAAGCCATGGGGAGCAGCATCCTCCATGGTTCAGTTCCTGCCTCCGGGCTTCTGCCTTAAGGTCCAGCTCTGACTTCCCTTCCTGACAGGATATAAGCTATCAGTCGAGTAAACCCTTTCCTCTGACAGTGGCTTTTGATTGCAATAGCAATCAGAGTTGGACATCGATAAACAGTTCCTCACTCCTTTCAGGGACTTTTTATAAAAAAAAAAATCCATCCAGAGGGACACTGAGCAGTCTCTCATTGAATAGATACTGCTGGCTGGGGACCACCTCTAGTCTAAAATTTATTATAATTTCAAAGCCCATACCTCCCTGTGCCCACCAAACTAACAGATACTATCTTCTCCAACTCCATGGAAAGATCTGCTGAAACCCTCTCAGCTATCACTGCTGAGTGGGACAGGGGTGTGTCAAGGAAAACAACTTCTTGTGGCACGCTACACAGTAAACAAACTTTGTCTTTTCAGGGAGTTTAAAAAAATTAAAAAAACAAAACTGTTTTTGTTCAGTTTGCCAGAGTCACCATTCCATATTCAAGTGACTGAAGCCATCATTTTCTTTCTGTTTCATGACATGAAAGTGCCCTAAAGGTCTGCTTTTGTCTGGGAAATAGAACCTAGGAAACTTTAATCTTATGTGAGCTGTAAGTTCATCATAATTTTCTTTAAAAAAGAAAGCATACTGTCCAAATCTCACAATATAATCACAGAAATGGAAAAAAAGAATTAGTCATTTTTTCCTCAGAGAAAACTTAGTGGAAAATTGTTAAATGATTATGAATACAATTTATTTGAAGTTATATTTCAAGATGACATTATTTTCTCTGTGGAATCCAGACACCTGAAATTCATGTTAAAATATGTTGGCGAGCAATTCTCATTCTCCAGAAGTACCTTTTGAAAACTGCAGTATTTCATAAGAACAGCATAAAATGAAAATGATTGACTATCTCTTGCCTTGTGGGACTCAGCTTTTAATCTAAATAGATATGAAGCGTAATGACATTCATCTATATGAGACATTTGTGGACTTAAGAGAAATTAAGTCAGAAGACTGCAAGGCCAGTTCATAAATCAGCAAATCAGATAAATGGGTAAAACTTTCCCCGAACACTACCTGGGGATTCCAAACTCCTTTGCCATTTGTTACCAATTCTGTATATCCTTTTAGAGGAGGTTCATCTCCTATTGAATGTTTGGCAAAAAGATTATGAAAAATTAGCATGTATAAGAGCTTGCAACATTTATGCCATTTTTGATTTAACAATTTAGATGACTAGTTCAAAAAATTACCCTGATTTTCATTTTCTTTGTAGTTTACTAAAATGCTGCTGCCATCCGTAGATCGTAAAGAGCACAGCGGAGATGCCTCCACGCCACCATTAAGGCCATACAGAAAAGCAAAATGTTGCAGCTAAAAGTATTTTTAATGACTTGAAATTGCTTAGAGTGCTTTTAGAAGTAAAAAGGGTACTGATTTATTTAGCCGGTATACTTACCTAAATTAATTTGGCAGGATTACTTTGGTCCTAATCCTCATACAATAAAATTTATATGTTAATATTTTTAAATGATGCATCATTTTCCCTGGTGGAGATAATATATTGCAATGACACAAATCCACCAGCAGTCATTTAAGAAAGAGGTAAATTAACCCATCACTTGGATGTGAATAAAGGCTTCATTCCTACATAGACTGCATTTTGTGGTTTTGTGTGACCTTGCAGATCAAAACGTCACTAGGCGAATCACTAATGAGAACAAATAAAATACCAGTGCATTCTTGCTCTTGACAAGAGTATTTCTAGGGAAACACAGTAGGCTTTCCTGCATAATTTTGTCTTAGTGTTTTTTACATATTTTTAACATAATATTTATAGGTCTTTCTAAGTTGTATATTCTTTACTACGGATTGGATGTTATTGAAAATCTTAATAGAGACCACTTCCATTTCTTTTCTCTTTCAGGAAACCTTAACCACAATAACAAACATATGGAAATATTTTCCAACTGGATAGCCTATTGGGCTTTGCTATGTACACATTACTTATTATGTTCTATAGCATGTGATTTCTGCAGGCATGAAGATGCCCTTGGTGTTTAGGGTCATGGCCTTGGATGAAGGTAAATATCACCAGAGGTGCCCTTAGCACTAGGAAACAGTTTGCTGTGCATCTTAGATAAGTAGGTTAGGCTCACATAAATGACTTGTAATTCGTTTTTAACTATGTTCCAAGTACTGTGATGTCTGTTCTGCTTTTTAGAGTTAGTTGTCTTGATGGTTTGTTTAACCTCCCCCCAAATAAAATACTTGGAAGCACAGTATCTGGGTCTGTGTTGGTGTGACCTGAATGTGTTGCACACCCCTAGCTGCTGAAGCCCTAACTCTCAGAGTGAATGGCATCCAGAGCTGGGGAGGCGGAGAGACAATTAGGTCGCCAGAGCCGTGCCCGCATGAAAGGGGTTAGCTCCCTTCTCAGGAGAGCACACGGTTAGCCGAAGGCTCCTGCAATTGAAGCGTTGTCTCGCCACACACACAAATCCACCAGCATCTGTGTTCCGACTGCGGGCTTCATCTTCCCAGCTTTAAGACTCAATATTGACTTTCGTTAATGTTTATCTGAGCCAAAATGACTGCAGCTCGGGCATACCACAAATGATAACAGAGGCAAAACAAAACAAAGCTGGGGTTTTCTGTTAGACAGAAATATTATGTAGTGTGGCAGGCCCCCTTGTGCTACACTTCCATCAAATATGAAATGTATGAAAATTATAAAGCTGCCAACTTGAAAATATTATTTAATAGACAATGAACGCATTCTATACACCTTCCTGAGGACGTACCCCCATTGGTTTTGAGTCAGTTTAAAGATAAGTCTATAACATGTGTAAGCCCAGAGAATAACAGTAAAGGTGGATTTCAGTGGCTTTCTAGGAAATACACAAGTATCTAGAAAGTCCTTTTCAGGACCTAGGTATTCTCTATGAACATCAGTAAAAGATGCGCCTCCCTTGTTTAGCACAGGAGTCCAGGCGACCATTGCTCAACACATTCCCTTGACTGTCAAAGGTCTGCCAGTCCCAACAGAGCATGCCCTAGGTTTGTCCTTGAATGCTTTCATCACAAAGAAAGTTAACTGTGTCCGTTTTAAATGTGCTACACGTTTTAGACAGGGACCACCAGTCTTTCCCTCTCCCCCCTCCCTTCCTCTCCTATTTACAGCTCTGTGAGAGAAGACCTCATAGGTATATGAAACATCTAGATACCTTGGAACGTCCCCTCATGATTTAGCCCTCCCAGGTCAGGCATTTGCCTCTCAGTATTTCTTTCCATCTGTCCTGCTCCGTATTAGCACCACGTGCTTGACTCTGTTGTGCTTTGGCAAGGGAGTGTCAGGCAATGTGTGAAGTGCCCGGCCCCAAACAGCTTTCCGTTCACAGGGGCCTACGATGAGCGTGTTTGGGGTGGGGGAGCATTATGATACAGGTGTGTTCAGGCAGCTCGTGCAACTTGCAGAATGCCCGACGCAGTTGTCAGGGATTTCTAGCGCCTCGATTGTAAGATCGTCCCAATAATAACCTTACATCACACACGAGGACTGCTGTGGAAAAGATTTCCCCAGCGTGATATCCACTTACCTAACGTTTTATGCCACATAAGATGACAAATTATCCAGCGTGATCTGGAGTCATCAGACAAGTTTAAAAGTTTTATTGTGCAGTATTTTAAAGCTTACTAACCATTATATAAAATTAATAAGATAGTTTATACAGTTTCTTGCTTTATTGACTGTGGGTAATAACCTGTAGGTGGGAATGACGAGACTAATAGCTTTTACAAGAAACTTACTGAAACTCCTGTGGTGTTTTTTTTCTCCATGTTCCTTCCACTTCTGAAGTCTTCAGGGGAATGGTCAGATACCAAGTTGCTTTCTTCACTGTGTATTTCGTGTAGAGTTTTCTTAAGTGGAGACGGGGGCAGGCGGGGGGGGGGAAGGGAGGAGGGGGATGTTCTGATGCATACTTTTCTGGGCAGACTATTGAAGTTGAAATTCCATTTCAAGAGTCAGTCAGCTTTGTTTAGGTCTGTATTTTTAGCATCCTGAGCTACTGGAGCAGCTTTGCTCTAATTAATGACTGTAGGATGAGGCAGGTTCCACTGCTGCTTTTCTATTAACTGCAATTTCCTGTAGGAAATTAATAAAATGGAAGGAGGGGTGGCCGGCAAGAATAAATAATGCCACATTTGCAAGTCACTCAAATCCATCAGAATAGAGTAAGCCACACAAAAGCAATATTGTGAGACTACTGTGGAGTTCCTCAATTCTTTCTTAACTCTTTATTTCCTTTTATTGAAAATAGATTGTTTTCCCTCACAGAATATATCCTAATTGCCATTTCTCCTCCCTCTACCCTTCCTAGCTCTTCCTGTCCTCCCCTCTCATCTGGATCCACCCCTTTCTGTGTCTACTCAGAATACAACTAGTCTTTAAAAAAAATCAAAATATATAATTGCTATACTTATAACTATTATTAAAATTATATTTATAATATGCAATATTATATTAAATAACAATGTTTAGATATAATAATAAAATACAGTAGAGATAGAACAAAAGCTAACCCATCAGAATTGGACAAAACAAACAGAAGGGAAAGAGCCCAAGAGAAGGCACAAGGAACGGACTCACTCATTCGTACACTCAGCAATCCCATAAAAACACTAAACTGGAAGCCATAATATATGAGCAAAGGATGTGTAGGTTGAAAAGAGAGAATATAGTGTGTATGAAAAGGGAGAATATAATGTGTGTGTGTGTGCTAAAATAAAAATTAATAAGATACATTTTTTGAAGAGAAAGGAAAGGCCTGACATGACATTATGACACCAGGAACCTCCAAAGATGCCACTGAGTTTGTTGTCTGTTGACCTTCACTGCTGGGGACCCAGTCTATCCTGAGAATAGTTTGTTTCCAAGGTGAGACTTCCTTGGAGGAAGTGGTTACCAATTGGAGATGGCTTCTGGGTTAGGGATGGGGATGAGTATCTGCTTCTCCTTTCGGCTCCAGGGCCTCATCTGGTGCAGACCTGGGCAGGCCCTGTGCACGCTGCTTCAGCCTGTGAGTTCATGTGTGTCCATCCTGTTGATTTAGAAGACCTTGTTTCCCTAGTGTCCTCCACGCCCTCTGGCTCTATACTCTTCGCACTTCCTCTTCCGAGGGGTTCCCTGAGCTCTGGGGGAAGGGATTTGATGGAGACCTCCCACTTAGAGCCCAGTGTTCTGAGGGCTCTAACTCTTTGCCTAATGTCTGTCTGTGGTCTCCGCATTTGCGGAAGGAGGGAGCTTCTCTGATGTTGGCTGAGGAAGGCACTGATCTAATAAGTATAGCAGAATGTCATTAGGAGTCTTTTATTGTTATGTTCTTGTTTTAGAACGGTGGTATTTGTTTTCACTCTGGTTCCCTGTGCTATGTGGTCGCAGGGTTGGGTATGGCCTCTGTCTCATGGAGTGGGCATGCAGTCGAATCAGGTATTTTTGATTCCCAGCATGGTCACAGGGTTGGGCATGGCCTCTGTCTCATGGAGTGGGCATGCAGTCGATCAGGTATTTTTGATTCCTAGCATAAGTTTTGCATCACCATTGCACTAGCTTCTTACATGTAGAGCACCATCTCCAGCCACTGGGTTTGTGGCTGGATTAGTGTTTATGTTTATCCTTTGATAGTGTGCAAACCATTCCTATACTGAAGATGCTAGAAAAAATGGGGGGGGGTTAAGGTTCTCTGTAGGCACCAGCTCAGCTTCTCCATGTTGAGTGAGTTGTGTAGACCTTGTCTTCAGCAATGGGGCCTGGCCTCACCACCAGTTTTGTGGGAGTAACCTATTGTCTTGTAGCTTCCTGGGTTGTTTGGGGGATTTCCAAGGGATCCCTCTAGCCAACAACTCCATGTAATCCAATCCAGGGACTGGAAGCTTCATTTGGCAATGAGATATGGCTACTTAGGACTCTGTCTTCCCCATTATTTGGTGATCTCAATTAGATTATATGCATTTTAGGAAGCTTCTACAGCATTAGGTTTCCATATGACCCCTCAAATAGCCCTTCATTTTAGATATCTCTTCCCACAGTCCCTTCCTCTCCCATCCCCACTTTTTATTTTGCTATTCCAGGCCTGATGTAATTTAAGAAAAGCAGCATTCGAGAGAAAGACACCATGCAAAACAGGGTTCAAACAGAGGGTTTTTGTTTTTTTTGTTTTTTTTTTTACGGAAAGGGGCCATGACAAAGGGAAAAGGAAGAGGGGAGACCAGCCTCCGGAGACAGGAGCAGCAAGAGAGCAGAGAAAGGAAAGATGGGGAGAGAGAAGAGAACAGACAGAGAGGGAGAGAAGGACGGGAGGTGGGCAGGGCCCTTTTAAAAGGGAACATAGTGAATGTGCACAGTTGGTGCTCTTATGGCTGTAGCTGAGGGCGTGTCCTGTCAGAACCCCATGGACAGGCCAGTACAGATGCCTGAATACTAACAGGACATCCCATCTATCCATGATTATCTGTTCTATTTCCCTTTCCTAATGAGATATATCTGCCCCCAGGCCCTTACTCTGTAGCTAACCTATGTGGTTATACAGACTATAGCTTGGTTATTATTGACATGCCAGCTAATATCTACATATAAGTGAATACATACCACATTTGTCTTTCTGGGTCTGGGTTGCCTCACTTGGGATGACTGTTTTTCTACTTCCATCCATTTTCCTGTGAATTTCATTATTTCATTTTTAAACTTGAGTAATACTATTTTATGTAAATGAACATGTTCTTTCTCCATTCATCTTTTGAGGGACACCTGGGCTTTCTCCAGTTTCTGGCTTTATGAGTAGAGCAGCAATGAATATGGTTAATAAAGAGTCTTTATTGTAGGATGAAGTGTCCTTTTAGTATGTCCCCAAGTGGTCTTAAGATAGATTGGTTCATGAAGAACTGCCACACTGATTTCCACAGTGGCTGTGCAAGTCTGCACTCCCATCAGCAATGGAGGGGCATTCCCCTTACTCCACATCCTCTCCAGCGTGAGCTGTCACTTCTGTTATGAATCTAAGCCATTCTGGTGGGTGTAAGATGAAACCTGAAAGTAGTTTTCATTTGCCTTCCCCTCATGACAGCATGGTGACTGTTTCTTTAAGTGTTTTTTCATCCATTTGAGTTTCCTCTTTTGAAAATTCTTTGTTTAGAGCTATTTGTTTTCTTGATGTCTAGGTTTTTGTTTTTGTTTTTTATTTTTAATTATAAGCTGTTGGCTGTTTGCTTGATATCTTACTGGCTAGCTCTGACTTAAGTATTTAACTCATAATTACTAATCTAAGTATTTCCATGTCTCTAACCAGAGGAAGGGTCTGGACAAGTTACTTCTCCAGTGTCCTACATGGTGACTGAATGTCCCTCTCTTTCCCAGAATCCTTCTTGACTCCTAGTCCCACCTATCCTGCTTCCCTGTTGGCCAACAGTGCTTTATTCAATAACCAATAAGATAAGCACATACATAGGACGTCTATCATCTCTCTTTCTGTCTAAATAAAAAGGATGGTTTTAACTTGAACATAGTCAAATTACATATAACAAAACAGTTATCAAGTAAAAACTATAATTACAATATTTTGTCCATAACATTTAGTAAGATTTAAAGAAAATATTTTATTATCTACCCTATCTGTATGAGTCTAAAGTCTTTGCTTTTTTGATTTTTGAAAAAATTATTGTAAAACACTTATAGACAATGCTTACAACAAAATTATTGATTAAAAATCCTATGCAGTTATTACTTTCTAAGAAAACAATATCATTCTCCCTATAAATATCCTGTCACATTAGAAGCTTAGATTCATTATCTAGGTTTTTTAATGCCTTATATATTTGGGACATCAGCCCTCTATTGGATGTGTAGTTGATGAAAATCTTTTCCCATTCTGCAGGCTGTCACATTGTCCCAATGATGTTGCCCTTCTTAAACCAAATTTTATTTTTAAAAAAATCAGATATCATAAACAGTTAGCTTTAATAAAATATACAAGATGTTGAATTGATTACTTTAAATTAATTTTAAGCAATGTAATTTAATGAGTAGAACATTATATTCTGGGCACCTTCCTACCTGAATTTGAATTCTTGCTATGTGTCTATCAGCAATGGAACTTTGGGCAATCGTTCTAAACTTCTGTACCTCTTCATAGGCAAAATATGAGTTATAAAAATAACCTTTGTCACTGGGTTGATGCGAGGATTAAATGATTTAAAGATGCACACAGTGCGTGAAATGCGGGGAAAATAAATTCAGCTCTCTCTACAGCCATGGAAAGTCAAATTCACAGATAAGAAACCTGAGTTTTAAGAATGCTTCCTGGTTTGCTTTGCTTCTCTTAATCACTGATGGAATTTGCCTCTGGGACTGCAGAGGGTCCGTGTGGCTGTGCTCACACACTTGTCAGTGTGATCACCAAGCTGTTCCAGCTGTCTGGGGTTGTCTCCAGTGAGCAAGAGGGTCCTTCCTGCTGACGTTTCACAACTTCCTGTGAAAAACTCAGAAGAATCTTAGCAACCGACCAAACAGAAATGACCAGTGCTCACAACTGTTGGCTGATGGCTAGGACTTCTTATTGGCTAGCTCTCCCTTAACTATTAGCCCATAACTGCTAATCTATGTATTCCTACATGGTCTTATCTTACGAGAGAATGCCTTGTGTGTTCTATCTTTCCTATAGGCTACATGGCATCCCGAGGCATCTCTCTGCCTGCCTCCCCCAGAATTCTCCTCATCTCCTAGTCCTGCCTATCTTCCGGCCTATATGGCCAAACAGTGTTTTATTCATCAACCAATAAGAGCAACATATATACAGAAGGACATCCCCCATCAGCGGGCCTTGTCAAATCTCAGGCCACACTTTGCATCATAAAGCACAGGGTTAAGGCTCCCCCTGCCCTAACTACTGGTTATCTGCTTGGTTATTAGTGACGTGATATTTAGCTCTGACTCCCTCAAGGCACAGAGACATTGCCTAAGTGTCAGTGTACCTCAAATAGCCCTGTTCTGTTTTACATATTTATGTGTTCTTCTGTATGTCTTGTGACTAACATTGCCTTAGATCTGTCATTGTTAATTTACTCCATCTTAGCCATATGAATTATGTAGCTAGTTATTAAGCATAATGGATGATTAAAATAAATACCAACGAAATTACCAAAATAAAATTTGTGTATTTTCTCCCTTGCTAGCACTAGCTTGAGAGGACCACCCTGAGGAAAAAAAAACAGTACTTAGAGAACGTTGCAAGCGTGTTGTGTTTTCGTGCTGGAAACAGTCTGACAGCAGTTTCTAAGCAATGTCTTGTTTGGTGCGGAACACTTAAGCTGTGTCTTTCTGATGCAAGCACACTTCTTTCTATAATAAGCCGAATGTCCTTAGTGTGGCTATTCCGTAATTTGCCAGCTTACCACTTGATAAATTTGCCTTTTCCAGTTTTGAGCTATTACCAAAAAAGTTGCTTTTGGTGAGCACGGGTCTCCGCTCACCTGGGGAAATGGGAGCGATGACGATATCCTGTGTGATGAGTACATGTGTGACTCATGAGAAAGTTCCAAGAGCTACTCTGCCACCCTTCCCCATCAGAGACACATGAAAGCTTCAGTTGCTCCACATCATACTAAAAACTTAGCCAAGTTTTTTTATATCTTAGTCACTCTGTTATGTGTCGCAAAGTGGTTTGATGTCTTACTTCTCTGATGACAACTGGTGTTGAATTATCTTTCCATTTGCTTTGGACAAATGATAGTATTCTACATCAGCTAATCTTGATGGTGTTCAATTTGTTGGATTTGACCATGTTAGTGATAAATGTGTGCTCAACTCAAAGATTTTCTAATGTTTCTTTCTAGAATTTCTATTGGTTTCACCACTGGATACAGATTTATTTTGATGTAGTTTGGGCCATTTTTTTTTTATGATAAGAGACAAAAGTCTAAAACTCTGTTGGATTACCTTGACCAACTTTTGGCATACCCATAGACAAATATATGTCTTTTTCATCATATTCTTTGATAAATATAAAAATATAGACATCCATATACATTTTAGAATATATATATGTGTGTTTGTGCATGCATACATGTGTATATTGGTTATTATTGTTTCATACAAAATCATAAAGTAGTGTGAAGTCTAATTTGTGTTTCTTTTTCAAGTTTGTTGGGTTGTAATAGGTCTTTTATATTTCTTTGATGTTTTAGAATCATACTTCCAATTACCAAAAGCAACAAGCCTGAGACTATGTGAAGGATTAGAATGTCCATGACTGACACAAGGCGATCGGCATCTATAGTTTGTGTCACTCCTAATCTGCAGATGGGATGATGCCGTGTCACTCACTCATCATGAAAAGTTTTCTGCACCAGATAGATAGATAGATAGATAGATAGATAGATAGATAGACAGATAGATAGATGATAGATAGATAGATAGATGATAGATTGATAGATGATAGATAGATAGATAGATAGATGATAGATAGATTGATAGATGATAAATGACATTTCCCAACTTCAAGTAATCTGAATTTTACCAGATAGGTGGCTTTTCAACTATATATCTCTTCCTAAGTCAGCTTTTGGTAATTCGTAGCTTCTGGGCAGGAGAAGCACTCAAAAATCATTATTCTTCCACAGCTTTTTACATTTTGATTACACAGCTACTGTCGTCACACCTAGAGAGGCCACTATGGCATCTGTTAACCCATCCACGGCATATGCCTTCTGTCTTTCTCATCAGTTCTACCAGAAGTTAATCAACTGCATTGATATTTTCTTATATTTTTGGTTTGCCAGCCTAGCCTTTAACTGCAGTTAAAGTTTTGTGGACTCTGTTTTTTTTTAATTTTGTATAAATTGGTGTTTGTGTCTTTACTGCTGCTTCCTCTCTGATTTGGTTTTAGTGATCTGTTTGCTTGCTGCCGTCATTTGGAAACTTGAATGACTCAAAAATGCTCTTGCTTAGTGCAAGCATTTGATGCTCTACGATCTCCCCTACACGCCTTCTAGCCGTGTTACACAAGTCTTAATTTGAGGTGTTTTTGTTGAAGTCGATCATTTTCCTGACTGGTTATGAACAGTTCTTTGACCCTTGGCTTATTTCAAAGTATGGTTTGATCCCGATATATTTAGTGATTTTTCAAACCCTTTCACATTACTTTCCATAGCTTGTTTCTTTTATGGTGGGAAAAATATCCCCGTATGATTTCCATTTCTTTAAATGTCTTGGGTCTGCTTTTTTTTTTTACATTAAACATGGCCTGTATTTGGTGCATAATCCTTCTACCCTTGAATCAAATTAATCTTATGCTCATGTACAGATTTAGAATTGTCAATTAAGTCAATCTACTGTGTCACTAAACTAGTTTGCACCCATAGCTCTATATCCTTACTGTCTCTCAGTGTAAGAGAAATGCTGAACCCTCCAATTATCAGTGTGCTCACCTCTTTTCTTCCCTTCAGATTCTATCAAGGTTAGTTCCGTGTACTATGCAGCTCCATTATGAAGCAGGTAGACGTTTGTTACTGCTAATTTTTTTGATTAACTGACTTAAGTATCATGTTATTGCTCTCTTCTTTTGTTAATATTCCTTAATCTAAAGTCTGCTTACTGTCGTTGCTATCTGTGTAGCTGATGAAACTCTTTTCTTTGGATTTTTTATTTATTTTGTACTGTAAAAATAAAATAGTCACAAACCTGTGCCTAGATTAAACAGTAACTACAGACGGTCAAAACTAGAAGACAGGGTTTTAGGAGGCTCAGTCCGGAAAGTGCTTGCTGTGCTGTCATCAGGCCTCTCTGGTCAGTGTTTCTGTTGCTGCAACAAAACCCTGCAACCAAGGCAACTTGGGGAGGAAAGGGTTTATTTGTCTTACACTTCCACAGCATGGTTCATTGTCAAAGTCAGGGCAGGAACTCAAACAGGGCAGGACACTGGAGGCAGGGGCTGACGCAGAGGCCATGGAGGGGCGCTGCCTATTGGTTCGTGCCTCATGGCTTGCTCAGCCTGATTTGTTATAGAACCCAGGACCACCAGACCAGGGGCGGCACCACAATGGACTGGACTCTCCCCTGTCAATCACTGATTAAGAAAATGCTGTACAGGCTTGCCTACAGCCTGATATTATGGAGGCATTTTCTTTATTGAGGCTCCCTCCTCTCAGATAACTTCAGTGTGTGTCAAGTGGACATAAGACTCTCTAGGACAAGTAACTAAGGTCAGATGTCCAGCACCAGTGTAACAGGCTGGGTGTGGACTTGCTTCTGTAATTCCATTGCCAGGGAGACCAAGGCAGGAGGATCCCTCAGGCCTGCTGGACAGTCTCTTAGAATTAGTGAACTCTACATTCAGTGAAAGATCTGTCCCAAAAAGTAGGGTGGTAAGCAATTAAGTAAAATACCAACATGGATCTCTGGTCTCCTTCTGTACATGACCGCATATGCATGCTCACACTGCACATACAAGAACATGTAGACATTCATCCAAAAGCAAAATAGGGAGATAAATTAGCCTTAAACTCAATGTCAAGAAAAAAAATCACTGTTAACATCTTGGTATGTAACCTTTAAGAGTGTGCTAGGGTGTGTGTGTGTGTGTGTGTGTGTGTGTGTGCCTGTTATTTACTGCAGTAAAATTTCTGTGACTTAAAATGTATCATTGTGTTTCTAAGTTCAGTGAATAAACTCACAGTGTTGTCCGTTTCCCAGCTTTCTTTAATTCTCATTTCCATGGGCTTTCTTTTTCATCTTCCCCTTTAACTCTGCATTTGTATTTACAGTGAATTGTCTCTTGTGATTTTATCCCAGGGGACTGTCTTTATCTTTTGATTTATATATCGAGACGGTTCATTTTTAATATAATTGCTATAGGTCAGTTACAACCTACTGTGTTATTATTTATTTGTAAGGTGGCTTGGCGTCCTGCTGTATGTCCTCAGTGTCTTACATTACTCGGCGTTTCTCGTTACCTCACTGGATGCAGCCTTTATAAGTTCAAGCAGCTCCATGAGGAGGCCACGGTGTTGTGACCTCCTGGCGTTTCTAGGCTGCCCGTCTTCCCATTTAAATCTCTAATGTTGTGTTTCTCATCCACACCACACAAACCACCTTTCTGCATGCAGCAAGATCATACCCATCCATTAATTTTATCATATTTCTCATCTAGCATTGGTGCCTTCCCTGCCTTGACTAGGCCTACCAAGGGCTTGTGATCTTAATGTGAACTGTTTGCTTTTGGCCCTGGGAAAAGAGGATAGCAGAACTCCCAGACAGATTTCATGACAGTGTACTGCCACTCTGCCATGGGGTTGGAGCCTTTCTTTCAAGTACCCCACCTGCCTAGAGTCATCTATACTTAACAGATTCTACATACAACCTGTGGAATTGAAAGTTTATGTGTTTTTGTTTCCTAGTGTTCTGGAAACAGAAACCCAAGGGAAGTTTGGCTTTCAAATATAGATAATATTCTTATCTAACACAACACACCTGTTTGGGGGCTTAGACAGCTGGAAATGAGATAGTGAAAATTATTTTTCACCAGTGGCAGCCTGGATAGAATCGCTGGCCGGGCACCCATATCAGACTCGGTGCTGTGACAAGAGGATGTCCCTGCTTGTGCCTTCAAAAAAACAAATGTCTTCTGTATTCGATTATTTAAGTTACTGCACTTAAAAGATTTTCTAAGTCACTTTTAAAATCTCCCAGCAAGATTTATTGCCATTAATATTTGAAGCTAGTAGCAACTATAAATTGCTACTAAATAACAGGTAGGTAGCTAAAGAATACTATATACAAAATATTTCAAGACAAATAAAACCAATTGTGGATTAATTGGTATTGATGCAAAAATCTTATCTCTATAGACAACATAATTATAGTAGTCATTTAAAATATTTCAAGTAACTATTCAGATATTCATAGAGTGCCTTGTATCACAAAAACATATTCCTTGACATCTAAGGGAAATCATGTGAGATGCACATTTATTCATTTGGCGTAATCACTATACCTGGCTTGCTTTATGTCAGTGCTATGAGCATACCAGTATGTTTTATAAAAAAAGAATAAAATTATGTCTTGTTTAAAAGTGAAAAATTAGTAAAGTAAAAATCTAGAGTACTTCCTGGCATTATATAAATTTCAGATCAACTAGCTAAATGATATTAATTATGGAGCCTTCTAAATAGTCCTAAATTTCAAACTGAGGATCAAACTTGAAAGTAAAATTTATAAATTAGTGAGTGCTTCAGAATCCTCCATGCATCGTCTAATTAACCATACAAGAGAAGATACCATATGACCAGCAATAGTGGTAAGTTACCTTCTCTCCCAGTATATTTTCAGCATTTCTCAGAACCTAGTCATTGTCTAAGAATCACAATGTTAGCCGATTAGTAAGCCCTTATTTGCTTATTTTTAATCATTTTCTATGGGCCCACTGAAAAGATTTGAGGGTGAGAGTGTCAAAATAGGCTTTTTAATCGAATAAGCCTCCTTTTTTCTACCTTCCGTGTTTACCTAGAAAAAATTAAATCCCCTCTTATACAAGAAACAAAAGAAAAACAATCCTATCAAGATTTTCCATGGACTAAGTTAACATTGAGCATTAAATCGCTTAATGCCCCCACAAAAAAAGGCTTGTTGCCATTTACTGTGTTTAGAGGTTGAATTGACAGACTTAGAACCCCATGACCGGGGCTACTTCCTTCCATAGAAAATTTAGCTTTGACTTTTACATCTGTTTTCCCTTCTAATCTGTAGTAACACACACTTGAGGTTATCGTGACTCTGACTAAACCCCTGCGTGCCATTCATTACCCACTGATTTTTGAGGTTACCATGGCTCTGACAAAAGCCCTGCATGTCCTTGTTTCATAGGGAGAGGCTGTTTGTTTTTGTTTTTACCAAAAGTCCTAAAGAAAACGTGTTCATAACATGGCACCCATCTCCGCTCACTCCCCTTCTAGCTGCTCCATTAGTCTGTGAAAATCGCCTTCCGTTTTATTGCCTTCCAGGGCTTCTAAGAGCTAGCTTCGAAACAAATTTTCTTAAGTCCAAGCCCAAGTCCAGGATTTATTTGATTAAAAAAAAAATGTTGTTTGACCTTGTGCCAATTTTTCACTTACTAGTTTTGGTTTCTGTGAATTAATACCCTAACCTTGGAGCCACAGAAGCTGGGGGGCCAGGTGTTTCTGTTTTCTGATGCTGAAATGAAATGCTGTATCCCCGTGAAATCATCAGTATTCCATTCTGTCAACTGGATGTTAGTCTGTTCCCATTTTCATGAAGGTCTAGCAACGAGAAGTGTTTGCCACAAGGGGGCTCCACTCTAGTTGTGAGCTGTGTGAGCTGTGCCATGGGTGGGGGAGGTTACTGTGCAGGAGTGATCACTGCACCTCCCTGATGGCGTTTCACACCCCGGAGTGTTCTAAAGCCAGGTACCAAGGCCGCTTATCTTGTCCTCATTCCCTTCCTGCGACTTCCCCAGCAGACCTTTCTCCCTCTCCGGGTCTTACTTGTCTTGGCTGAGCATTTATACTGCCGGGTACTAACCCCAATGCGTCACCCAAAAGCTTGTATTGAGCGCCAGCCTTGGTGTGCTAGACGCCATGCCGAGAGAGGACGGCAAGAGAGCTTGGGCAAGCCTTGAGCGTAGCTGCCCACAGGTGCGTCAACCAAAAACAAGCAACTGCCAGCAGCCCCTTTCCCCTCTCATTCAGGACTTCCTTCCTCCCAGATGTCTGACCTCACTGCCACATCTGCTGCTGGCTGTCTCCTTGACTTGGCTGTTACCGTTTCTCAGGGTTAACTTCCTAGGCCCCCACCTGACTCTCTGCTTCTCTCTCGTATGTGGTCCTGACTGCTACACCAGTTAATGCTGTTTGCAAACCCTCTTCCAGCCTGCAGCTTGCTAGACACGTCCGTCCACCCCAGGACCCCTTGGCACCTTCAGATGCTTGCGTTCACAGCTTTCCCTCCCCCTTCACTTAGGGCCCTGTTCAGACACTGATATCCACGTTTTCATCGCCGAGTGGTAGGAAGGCAGAGAACGTTTCTGACCACTTCTGTATCACTGTTCTTAGTAAGTTTAAGCACTGGACATATTTTGTGTTAGCAAAGAATTTTTTTTTGTGGTAGAAAGGAAAACTCTCTTGCCTTCCTTACCACTAGTGTCATTTATTTGATTGGCTTCCTTGCCACATGGAGGTGTCTCACTTCCTATTGACTAGGAGGTTGGGCAAGGTCAGGCAAGCACATGCTGCTGAGTCAGGGGCCTTTGTCTTGCTGGGTCTGTTCTGCAGCCTGTCATGGCTGCCAAAGCAGGGGGCTAAGAAACAAAGCACAGCCAGTTAGGAATCAAAAGCTCCCAGTTCCATAGTAAACAGGTTGGGTATATTTTAGGACAACCTGTTATGTGTTCTGTGAAGTAGAGTGTGGTGATATTTTGTTTATGCTCTAACAAAGAAAGCTTGCCTGAAGATCAGAGTGCAGAGCTAAGCCACTAGCTAGCCATAGAGGCCAGGCAGTGCTGGTACACACCTTTCATCCCAGGACTTGGCAGGGATTAAAGGTGAAGGAGAAGAGAAGCAGAGTGGTCAGCCACTAGAGTTCTTAGCTCTACCAGTGCTCAGACCAAAGGAGTGATCCTGTCCTCAGACTGCATCCTCAGACTAGCTGGTCCTCAGATTGTCTCCGACTGGCTGCTGCTCAGACTGCTCTCAACTCCTGTCTCCTCTGGCCTTATCTTCCTCTCTCTGCCTAGTCATATCCCTTCCTGCCTCTACCTACTCACTGCTGGAATTAAAGACTTATGACTCCACAGTACTTGGATTAAAGAGGTGAGCCACCAACACCTGGCTCTGTCTCTCTTTTAGACTGGATCAATTTCATGTAGCCCAGGGTGGCCTTGAACTCATAGAGATCTGTCTGCCTCTGTCTCCTGAGTCCTGGGATTAAAGGTGTGGGCCACCACTGCCTGGCCTCTATGGCTAACTAGTGTGGCTAGCTCTGCAGACAAGCTTTGTTTGTTAGATCATAAACAAAATAATCATCACCAGTTGTTGGACATTGGGACTCTGTGTTCACAGATCAACAGAATGATATCCTTTATTAGAGTGAACCTCCCCACAGATAGATTCATCTGCAAAAGTGGGTGAGAAAAGAATCCTGGCTGCCTCTCCAGTGCTGCATGTTGGGACATTAGCATAGCCAAAGTCATAATTCAGGAAGACAATGTCCCAGGCTTTTGGGGACTCCCTCCCAAAGTCTGCAAATCTGATAGCACACTTTGAACTTGATGTTCTATGGAAAGCCTAAACTGAACCTGGGAGGCAAGAGCCAAATAGTCATCAGAGTTGAGGCTACAGCCGCACAGGCCACATCCTGCTTACTGTTTCTGGACAGAGCAGTCCTAACACCGGCCTATGCTCTGAGGTTTCACAGTTTAAATATGCATTATTGATGCCTACCGTGTGTTATCTAAGGATACACATACTAGTGTGTCAGAGAATGCTGGCAGACCTCGAGCTGTCTTGGGAATTATATTTCTCATGTTTTGTTGGAGTCTGAAGTCCTTTGAGGTCAGAGACAGAGCTCTGGCTGATGTTAATGCTGATGATTATCCAAAGGAATGACTACATCATGAGTTTATTGCACAATGTGGTATGGGTTTCACTCCACTTGTGAACAAAAGAATTCTAACAACATCATAACAGCTGTAGCAGCCTGCTGCCTGGGATAGATATTAAGTCAGGAAGCACTGGGATCCCCCTTGTCAGCATCAGGGCTTCCAAGTGCCACATGTTGGCATAGGTAGGAGATGATGTAAGAACAAAGACAGTTGTCAAATTCTGACACAAGGAAAAAGATCCTGGATTCGGGGAGATGCAGGCCACGACAAGAAACTCACATAAGGCTTAAGTAGAGATCCCAGTGAAGTCATGACTGAAGCATGCCCAGGGATTGAGTGCTACTTCTGAGTACAGTATTCCAGAGATGTTTCTTGCTCGGCCCAAAGGAAATCGACTAGCGAATGCTGAGCAGCAGATGAGACGGAAGCGTGAGCAAAGGCCCACTCCCACAGATTCAGAGAGCCTGGCTAGGACTTGAGCAGACCACACGTGTGCAGCTGTTGGTGTATGCAGCTGTTGGGGCTGTGGAGAGTGGAATCAAGGAAATATGACAGAGGGTCTTCATGGATTGTCGATTATCTCACTCCAAAGGGCATGTCAATCGCAGTGAAAGGTGTGACTGGTCCAGTATCTGCCCTCAGTGTTTCTCTCTCCACTGCATAGGCTGGCAAACAGCTGTCCACTGTTTCTGTTGTGATATATTCTGATTTCTTGTTTTTTTTTTAAGTCTCACATTGTGTATTCTTTAGAGAATCTCAAATTCATCATTACTCTTATCTCACTAAATTTTATTACCATTTCAGCAGTCTGGAGGAATTATCTGTAAATCTAGCCTTCACAACAGTGTATGAATAACAGCAAAATTGCACCCCCTCGTAGCCTCTGTAAGCAGTGACATATGTGTACATGCATCCTCCCAGAAGGGCTATATCTGCTTGGCACTAACTAAATTTCATAAAAACTGCAAAGTGTTGTTAGCCTTCTCCAAATGCCTGGTGTAATTAGAAACTTCAAATATATGTATGTGGTGTTTTTTTTGTTTTTGTGTTTTTTTGTTTGTTTTTTGTTTTTTGTTTTTTAGGGGAGCTCTTGGCATGAACGGTAGAGGCCTAACTGCTCCAGCTGTGTGTTATTTTATGCTTGTCCACACGTTAGCTTTCATGTCTGAATTGATACCAAAAGGACCAGGAGCCACAAGTGTAGCATGAGTTCTGATAGGTCTTAATAAAAACCCAGAGTCAGACATCAGGGTAAAGGCTGACTGGTCAGGAAGTAAAGGAGCCAGCCGCAAGAGAGACCTCTTATCTCTACTGAATCATCAGACCAAAGGGGCGGTCCTGTCCCTAAAATCCTCAGACTGAAAGCTATGAGCTCCTGTCTCCTCTGGCCTTATGTTCCTCTCTCTGCCCAGCCGTATCACTCCTATCTCCACCTCCCTAGTGCTGGGATTAAAGGTGTGAGCCACCAAAGCTTGCCTCTGTTTCTCTTTTGGACTGAATCTCTTGTAGCCCAAGGTGGCCTTGAAATCACAGAGATCCATCTGCCTCTGTCTCCCGAGTGCTGGGATTAAAGGTGTGCACCACCACTGCCTGGCCTCTATGACTAACCAGTGACTTAGCTCTGCACTCTGATCTTGAGGAAAGTTTTGTTAGATCACAAATGAAATGTCACGACACAAGTGATTACTTACAAGTATTTCATAAATGTAAGTGATGTATCACATAACACTTAAAGGGGAGAGGCGAGAAAGGACAGGACTTACAGAGCCTTTATCACTTCACTTTTCCCTACTCCGAGGGCCAGGGCCTTGGAGGGGCAGTGGCACTTAGGAGCTGAGCTCATCTTAGGTGTCACAGAGGTTGGGGTGATGAGCAGAGACCAGCATGGGAATGAAGCAAGGAAAAATTAAAAGCAAGTGGGACTTAGGAAGAAAATTCTATGATAAATGACCAAGACTTCTTTATAATTAATTTTTTTGTTTTTATTGTGATCAACTTTATTTTGCTTTCCATTTTTTCAGTTTCTTTGAAAGATTCTGTAAACTTTCTTTTTTAAGTTGAAAAAATGAGAATGCAGAGTGCTGATGTTTTGCAGAAGGTGTTGGGGGTGTTCGCAGCTCCCTCACTCCCTAGTGAACTTTTCCTGTACACCAGAAACAAGCCTCGGTCTCTCTCTGTCTTATGCCACTAGGAGGAACTCTGTTTCTGGAGGTGCCAGGCCAGGTGGGCTCTGCTCACTTGATATGGTCCTGGGGAGCTCCCAGAGTAAGATAGAAAAGAGTCACCCTGCTGGGTGTTGGTGGCACATGCCTTTAATCCCAGCACTCCGGAGGCAGAGGCAGGCGGATCTCTGTGAGTTCGAGGCTGTCCTGGAACAGAGCAAGTTCCAGGACAGCCTCCAAAACAATATAGAGAAACCCTGTCTCAAAAAACCGAAAAAAAAAGAAAGAAAGAAAGAAAGAAAGAAAGAAAGAAAGAAAGAAAGAAAGAAAGAAAGAAGAGGAAAAAAAAGTAAAGAGTCACCCTAAGGGGATGATCCATGACTCTTCACCTTCTCCCTTGGGCTTAGGGTAGCTTCTGTTATCCCTCTCTGGATTTAACACAACATATGTGCCATAAATTTAGTTACTTTGTAGCAACTCCATTTCCTCACATTATGCCCTGTAAATTTAGTTACCTTGTAGCAACTCCTTCTCCCCCCACTGTGTGCCATAAATTTAGTTGCATTGTAGCAACTCCTTTTCCTTACACTATAGGGACTCACTGTTCAGTGAGTGCTGGTTACTGTGTAATAACTGGATAAGCCTTTGTTTTACACTAAACCTGCTACTCACACTAGTAGCACGTGTACAATGTCTAGTATGTCATGAGACCTCCATAGATATTTGGTCCACGGATGTACAAGTGAACAAAATGATTCAGTAAAATTAATCCACCCTCTGAATTATGAGTCCATAGAGACAGCTCTAACCAGGACAAATTCTTTTGCTCCTTTCATCCTTGGCAAACACTGAGGTATGGTTTGAGGAGTCTCTTCATTAGGAATTCAACAAGACCAGCTTTCTCATTATATGGGCAGCACACTGAGTAATAGGAAATCTGGCATGGCCACAGGATCCTGCACAGCGGCCATGGTCAATAAACATTTATTGAATGACTGTCTTGTTATCAAGACTGCAGCAGTAAACTTCAGTCTGACCATCTGCTTGAGTGGGATGCATTGTGACAATAATGGTTCATACTGGGTACGCATTCTTCAGTTCCTGAAATTCAAGAGAGATCAACACAGACCCTCTGTCAGAAAACGTGGCAGAACCTGTGAATCGGCTGCATGTCAAACCGAGGTGCAGACACATGGCTGTTTTCTCCTGGCACTATGGACACTCAGAAACATATGGAAGACACTGTCACAACCAGACTGTCCCCCTGGGGGAGCCTTAGCTAAAACTGTCCGATGTCATCCTGTATCCAGTTGTGACAAGATGACTCCTTGACAACCCATCTCTTGTCATCTAATTCCTGTCCATCAGTCCTCACTTCCTGAATAACTTTTATCTAGTTAACATGAAAATATACAGCTGAGAAGTTCATTACTAACCTCTGTACTCCATGGCTGGGAGCACCCCATTACTGCCCTGTCTATACCATAGAACACGGTTCAGGCCTTACCCCTGTACTCATACCCAGTACTCCCCTGTCTTCCGCTCCCTCCCCCACCTCCCGCCTCACAGATCAGCCATGTTGTATTTTCTAGAAAAATTTAAAACCCAAGAAGAGTAAATTTCTTCAAATATACTCTGCTTCCCAGAGTGTGTTCATCAGAATACACCCAAGCTAACCTTTTGGAGCTGCTTGTTGCTTCCTTGTCCTGCAGTAACTTAGTGTGCCTTAGAGGCCTCCCCAAGCACAACCTGCTTCTTGTTATTAGGGAGAATGCTGGAAGATGAAGGACTCTCTCTCACTCAGCCCTTTCCTTTCATTGGCTTCCTCATACCTCTTCTGAGTGTTTACAGCTGTAGGCTAACAGAAATGCTAGAGAAGGGAGAACTAGGAACCCAGGGTGTTCTCAACATATTTTTCAACCCTCCCCATCCCCCTTCTAAGAGTCTCACTATGCAGCTGTCGCTGGCTTGGAACTATAGACCAAACGGCCTTAAACTCACAGAGATCCCCTTGACTCTGCCTCTGTGATGCTAGGGTTAAAGGTGTGTGTCACCACAACAAGCTTTGCAATCTCCATGTCCTCCTCCTCCTCCTTTTCCTCCTCCTCCTCCTCCTCCTCCTCCTCCTTCCATCTCCCTCTCTTCCCCCCTCCCTGCCTCTCCTGCAGAGCTAAGGACTAAACCAGAGCCTCAAAAGTGCTAGGCCAGCATCCTGATAGTCCCCCTTCCCAACTCAATGTATTTTCTAATTTTAATTAATAGGAATAAATCTAGGTGAGTATAGAATGAATTGACCAGCATGATGTAATCCAGCTCATATGAATGAATATAAGTATTCCTCCAGTGGGAAGGATACTGGGGTGAGACAGAGTGGGGTGTAGTGTGCCCACAGATAGAGAAGGAATGAGCTAGCTACACTGTCTTCAAGTGAGTCCTAACTCTTAGAGCCATGGTGTTAGCATCTACGACATCTGAGGAGGCATGATCCTCTTAGTGCCTCACACAGGAACTGTCAGGATCAAACGATATTTAGTTGTTAAAGAAAAAAGTCAGCCCTGTTACTGCTGAGAGAGACACTAAAGTTTCTGTAGCTATCCGCTGTTAACTAAAGGCACTGCGAAACTTAACACAAACACCAAGAAAAATAAACACGATTAAATTCTCTGACAAATAGTAATTCCATCTTATTCAAATAGTCTTCTTTTGAGGTGATCTGGGAAAATATGGACATACTTACAGAGATTAATGGGTGCAAACTTCCCTTTTATGAGGTAAATACAAGGGGAAAGTCAGAGTTGTGGGAAACCCGAGAGCCTGTAATGCGCTTCTGCTTCCGTCCTAACCTGGGTTAGGGTCTGTGGATGAGATGTGGTGTTTGAAGACGGAGCTTGGATGGGGAAGAGAGCTGCAGTGCAGCACGTTCTGGCTGGAGGTCTGTTCCTAGGCAGGATCGGGCAGTCACCTCTCCCCACCCAGGTCACCAGACCCAGGGGCAGTGCTGAAGGAGGGGCAGGCAGGGGCCAGGGATAATTCCAACCTGGATTCTTCTCAGTCTTGCTTCGTTTCTTCAAGTCTCAAAGGTACTCAGGTTTCCAAGCTTCAGACCTTGGACTCCCAGGCGTCCTGACAAGTCCCGTGAGTCTGGGGTTTGTCCTAATTTGTTCACTCCATTTCAGAGGTGAAGAAGACATTAGGAGGTAAGTGTGCAGTTGAGAACGGCCCGTGACTCTGCTCCGTGGGTCTCCTCACCTGTGCTGTCTTGGCTGGCTCCATAGCTGCTCCTCCCCGATGCTCAGTGCGCTTTAGCCCCTCACCCACTCTGACGACTCTAGACCATCCAGCCCTAGTGCCGACCAGAGCAGGAATCAGCATACACATGAAAAAGTCAACAGTCAACAGTCAAGAGAGGCCGTTAGGCAACAAGGGAATTCCCTCCTAGAGGGACAGGGAGCATGCTTAGTGTTTTCATGCCAACTTATGTCATTATTAGCTATTATTATCTTACTTTCATGTGCAAAATTTCTTGGGCCTTGAAATATTTGACCATTTGCCTAAATCCTTACCGCATTGTATCAAGCTAGGATTCAGGCTCAGTTTCCTGCTGAGCTGTGAACCTGATTATAAGAGCTTTCTCCCTGTCTGTTTCATACCTGAGGTACAAATATGCACCTGGGTCATTCCATCTCAGGTCAGGAGGGTTAGGCTAAGTTAGGAGAATGAGTTATTTTTGATGTAAAAATGTCTGCTGTGTTAAACAGGCCATTAAAAAGGGACACAATAAAAAGGTAATAGGTCGTGTTTTATCGATCACTTCCCTATTTATTGATCACTTCCCTATGTAAGGCAATATCCTAAGTTCAAGCGTGTGTCTATTTAATTCTCACGGCCGTCCAGTGAGGTAGACTTTGTCCAGGAGCAGTTAGGACACAAGCCAGGATTACAGCAGTGGCAGAGTCAGGAAGTGATCCGTGATACCTGTCTTCGTTAACGTTTCATTGCTGTGAAGAGACATCATGAGCACAGCAACTCTTATAAGGGAAAACATTTCACTGGGGCCTGGCTTGCAGTTCAGAGGTTTAGTCCATTGTGTTTATGGTAAGAAACGTGGCAGCATGGTGCTGGAGAGAGGTAGCTGAGAGTTTTACACAGGCAGCAGGAAAGGAGAGAGCCACCGGGCCTGGCTTGAACATCTGAAACCTCAAAACCCATCCCCAGTGACACACTTCCTCCCACAAGGCCACACCCACTCCCACATGGCCACTCCTCCTAGTAGTGCCACTCCCTGGTGGCCAAGCATCCAAACACTTGAGTCTGTGGGACCTTTCAAACCACCGTAGTGCCTGAGCCTGTTCACCTTTAACACACCCCCCATTTCTCCTCTGTGTAATTACCGCGTAAGCGTGCCTCTCCTGCGCCCAGTGCATGCCTGTCTATAACACAACATGGTGTAACTCCAGTCACCTCTGTCTGTCTCCGCCTCTCAGTGTCTGCTCTTCCCACCGCCAGCCCCACCAGAGACAGCTTTCAGCAGCTGCAATATTTCTCCATTTTTATTATACTTTCTGTGACACACGTCAAAGGATCTTGTCCCCGAGATCCACTATTTTAGATACTGTAGCCACCGGATCTAGCTGGAATTCTTTTCTGAACCGTTGGGACTCACATTCTGGGTGTTTGTGTACTTGTTCAAAACTGTAGCATTCCCCCCTCCTCCCGTCTGTCCCCAAGACACTTCCATGATGCTTTTAGACCACAGGGTCCGTAATTAGACAGTCAGATTGTGTGTTCTGTTA
Source organism: Mesocricetus auratus (assembly GCF_017639785.1). Taxonomy (NCBI): domain Eukaryota; kingdom Metazoa; phylum Chordata; class Mammalia; order Rodentia; family Cricetidae; genus Mesocricetus; species Mesocricetus auratus. The sequence goes on along the minus strand of NW_024429182.1, from coordinate 3,257,760 downwards.
TTTTGCTCTACTCAGAACCTGACAGTTCCCCAAGGAAGCCACTTCCTCTGGAGTCTCCGTGGGTGACCGTCCATAGGCCCTTGGACTGGAGGATGCAGGATCCGTTTGCTGGATTCCTCAGGTCCTGTTCCCTGTTCTATTGTTCGTTTTTTTCCAGCTCACATACCTCTCCTGGGCGCTGCTCTGTAGACATTGCCACTGTCTTAGCAGTGATCAGTAGGGTCCTAGTCTTGTTACTGTAGCTACTTGTATTTCTGTGCTCACCCAATAGAGCCTTGCTCTTCTCCCTGCATTCCCTTTCACAGTCCCTCCAGCCACGGATAAGCCCATCTTGTCCAGTTCTCTCCCTGCTTCCTCCCTGCATCCCAAGCAGCAAAATGAGGCTGGAGAAAAGGGCAACACATACACACACACACTCACTCATATGCACATGTACACACATACCACTCGTGCACATGTATGTATACAAACATACACACTCACACACACATTCAATTCATATACCATACACACATATACACAATGTAGATACACACACACATACTCACACACCCACACACCACACTCTGTGCACATATATACAAACACACACACATACACATGCACACACACCATGTGTATTCCCCAAGTCAGTTTATTAGTCTGCTTGCTGGACACCATTCCTAGCTCACCCCTGGGGACTTTGTCTATGTGACTCTGTCTCCATGGCTTCTAGACCTTCACCTGACTTCACACCCTCACACAAGTCATGCTCAAACCTTACTCCTGTGGGGTGTTTCCTAGCCACCATTTATAATGTCACCCTCCAGTCCCTGGACTCCTCAGTGTTCAGTTGTCACAGCTCCCTTGTTTCCTGACCATTCTCTTCCCTCCTGTGAAGAGAGGGGCCCTGTCTGTCCTGTCATGACCACACCTAGTGGTTAAAACACTGTGGTCCAAAGTTTTTTTCAGTATCTGCTAATTGAATGGGCTACCTGTGTCCAGGCATTGTAACTCTTAAGAGAGAGTGGCCACTTGTGAAGCTCTTATCCTTTTTCAGTTCCTTTCTGGTGAGGACCAGACGAGAGTGTCTGCCTCTTTCTTCCTTCGCCGGCTCGCCCGGTTAAGCAACGTGATCATCGCCACACATTTTGAATGAACTCTCGGCAGATATGAAGCTGGGGGCCCACACTGGGATCTAATGATGCGCCACGCCCTTGTTTTTCCCTGATAGTCCATATGCATTGTAGGACTATAATCTGTCACCTCGCATGGTCACTCTGCTACCCATCCCATGTTTCCATCCTTGAGACTGGAGATTCTAGCTCAGTATGTGTCCCCTCCTTTTGCGGGGATAGGATCCAATCTTTACCTTCAGGGTATTGATGTAGATGTCTCCTCAGCCTTCCCAGAGGAACAACCAACAGGTGATAAATGACAGTCGGCATTACTGTTGTTATGAAAAGGAAAGACATTAAAAGTTGCAGCTTCTGGAAACAGTTTAACTTGGGAGGCAAAGGGAAGGAAGTGTTGCCTGACTTTCCTTCTGGCACCTTGCAGAACCCCTAAGATCAGCTGGTGAGCTCATCCTCCACTGCATGCCAAATAAGGATGGCCACCTTCTCTGGAAGCTTTACGACTTATAAAGTCAGGTACAGTGAGCTATCTGAATAATGAGTATGAAGAAAATCCCGGCACTGCCTGCTTGGTTCTTTAGACTGCTGATCTGGCCACAAATTTAGCAGTAAAACAGTTTTTGCCCTTTCCTAAAGAGAAAAATGACCGTCAGAGATGCTAAAGCCCAAGTCGAAAAATTATAGAGGCAGGCTGTGGCCCGGAAGAGCGACCTCTCTCTTAGAGGGTTGGCAAGGCAGCACTGTAGTAACCTCAGAAAACTCCACGAGAAATCAGACTACAGGGACATCATAACTTTAACTGCTGTATCCGTCTTCCATCTTCTGGTGCCTTCTGTTTCTTCTGTGTATTAAAGATTTCGTTATACAAGTCTTTCGTTTTCTTGGTTGGAGTTATTTGCAAGGTGTGTGTGTGTGTGTGTGTGTGTGTGTGTGTGTGTGTGTGTGTGTGTGTTGAGGCTGTTGTAAAAGGTTTTGTTTTCCTGGTATCGTTCTCAGTCTGTCGTGTATAGATAGGAAGGCTACCGATTTTCGTGTGTTAGTTTTGCATCCTGCTTCTGTGCCTAGCGTGTTTATCAGCCTCAGAAGTTTGCTGATAGTTTAGAGGCTTTATATGTGGCATCATATCGTCTGCAAATATGGACACTTTGGCTTCTTCTGTTCCTAATTTACCTCCTTAATCTTCAGTTCTCTTGCTGCTGTAAGACTTCAAGTACTGTGTTGAGTAAGTATGGAGAGAGTGGGAAACCTTGTCTTATTCCCCATTTCAGTAGAACTGCTTTGAATTCCTCTCCATTTACATCAGTGTTGGATGTGGGCTTGCTGTGTTTTCAGTAGAACTGCTTTGAATTCCTCTCCATTTACATCAAGTGTTGTGTGTGGGCTTACTGTGTATTGCTATTATTACGTTAAAGTATGCCCCTTGTATCCCTGGTGTCTCCAGAATTTTCTCATGCCGGAGTGTTAGATTTTGTCAAACCCCTAGTCTGTATCTGAGGAGATGTCACTCAGCCCCTTGTGTGATGGGTTTTATCTGTCGATTTACATATGTTGAACCATCCCTGCATCTCTGGGATGAAGCCTATTTGATAATGGTGGGTAATCTTTTTTTTTTTTTTTTTACTGAAAATAGACTCTTCTCTCATACAATATATACCAACCACAGTTTCCCTGCCCTTCACTCCTCCCAGCTCCCCCCTCAACACCACCCCCAGGTCCTCTCTCCCTCTTTTTCTCTCCAGAAAAGAACAGGCCTCCAAGAGGTGACAGCCAAACACGACAAAGCAAGATACAATAAGGCAAGGCAAAAACCATCATATTGACACTTGACAAGGCAGCCCAATATGTGGGAAAGAGTCGCAAGAGCAGATAAAGAGTTAGAGACACGCCCACTCCCACGGTTAGAAGTCCAACAAAACATCAAGCTATCACCTATAACATACACATGGAGGATCTGGTGCAGACCCTTGTAAGCCCTGTGCTTGCTGCTTGCAGTCTCTGTGAGATCTTGTGAGCCCTGCTTAGTTGTTTCAGTGGGACACATGCTCTCCTGGTGTCCCCCATCCCCTGTGACTCCTATAATCTTTCCTTAACTCTTCTACAGGGTTCCATGATCTCCAGAGGAGGGCCCGATGGAGACCTCCAATTTAGACTCTCTCTCTGCATAATTTCTGGCTGTGGGTCTCTGCATCTGCTCCCGTCTGCTAAGGAGGAAGCCTCTCTGGTGGTCACCGGACAATAAAAAGAATCAATGAACAATGAGTTGGTTTTTGAGGAAATAAGCAAGATAGTTGCCCATTCTAAAAGATGCAGAGAGAATATCCAAATTAATAAAAAAAAACAAACAAAAAGGAGGACTTAACAACAGATACTGAGGAAATCCTGAGAATCATAAGAACAGATTTTACAAACCTATAGTCCACCAAATTGGAAAATCTAGAAGAAATTGATAATTTGATTGTTAGGTTCCACTTACCCAAGTTAAATCAAGACCAGAAAAACAATTTAAATAGACCTACAGCCCCTACTGAAATAGAAGCAGTCATTAAAAGTCTCCCAACCAAAAAAGCACAGGACCAGCTGGTTTTAGCACAGAATTTTGCCATACTTTCAAAGAAGGGTTAATGCCAATACTTTTCAAATTATTCCACTAAATAGAAATATAAGCAACATTGCCAAATTAATTTCATGAGGCCACAGTCACCCTGATACCCAAGCCACATAAAGGTTCAACAAAGAGAATTACAAACCAATTCCCCTTAGGAAGGTAGATGACAAAAATACTCAATAAGATACTTGCAAACCGAATCCAAGAACACACCAAAATGGTGGTGGATAATCTTTTAGATGTGTTCATGCAGTCTGTTTATGAGTATTTCCTTGAGAATGTTTGCATCTATATTCATAAGGTAAAATGCTCTATGATTTTCTTTCTTTGCTAGGTCTCTGTATGGTTCATTATTTACCAGGGTGATTGTGGTTTCATTAAAATAATTAGGCAACATCTCTTCGGCTCCTATTTTGCAGAGTGGTCTGAAGAGTGTTAGCGTTAACTCTTCTTTGAAGGTCTGGTAGAATTTTATGCTGAATCAGTCTGACCCTGGGTGTTTTCTAGTTGCGACAATTTTAATTACTGCAGTTTAGAGGTCTGTGTAAATCACTTATCTGATCTTTATTTAATGTCACTAGGTTGTATATATTACGAAATGTATCCCTTTTTTTTTTCAGTTTTCCAGTTTGGTAAAATACAGGTTTTTAAAGTTTGTCCCTACGATTTTCCTGATTTCCTTGATGTCTGTTGGGATGTGCCCCTTTTGTCTCTAATTTTATCAGCTTGGATCTTCTCTCTTTTACTTAATTTGGTTAAGGATTTATCAGTCTGATTGATTTTCTCAAAGAACCAGATCTTTATCTCATTGATGCTTTGTCCTATTTGTTGTTTTTATGTTACTGACCTCAGCCCCGAGTTTGATTAATTTGTGCCGTCTACTCCATTTGGATATTATTTCGTTGTTGTTCCTGGCCTCTCAAGTATGTTGTTACATTGCTAATATGAGATATCTCTAGTGTTTTCTATGTAGACATTAGTGCTATGAACGTCCGTCTTAGAACCACCTTCATTGTGTCCCAGTGGCTTGGTATGCTATGTTTTCATTTCTACTCAATTCTAAAATGTTTTTAGTTTCCTTCTTCATTCCTGTCTTAACCCATTTGTCATTCAGTAGTGAGTTACTCAGTTGGATTTCATATACTTTCATTTGTTTTTGTTGTCTATATCCAGCTTTAATCCGTGGTGGTCACATGGTGTTATTTCCATTTTCTTATATCTGTTAAGACTTCCATTATGCCCAAGTATGATCAACTTGGGAAAAAGTTCCATGAGCTACTAAGAAGAAGGTATTTTTTGTGTATTTGGGTGAAATGTTCTGCAGATGTCTGCTAGGTCCCTTATATCCATGACATTATTTAACTCTAACATTGCTCTAGGTGGTTTTTGTCTATTGGTAAGAGTTGTGTATTGGAATCTGACTCTGTCAGTGTGTAAGGGTCAATGTGTGATTTTAATTGTAGTAACGTTTCTTTTATGGACTAGGGTGCCCTTACGTTTGGTTAAGATGTTAAGAATTGCAGTCAGAGACAGATACCCACATCTAAACACTGAGCTGAACTCCTAGAACCCAGTGACAGAGATGGAGGAGTGATGAGCAAAGGGGTCAAGACCGTGCTGGTGAAACCCACAAAGACAGCTGACTGGACAAGGTGGAACTCTTGGACCCCAGACTGATGGCCAACCAGGAACCCATCCAGACTCCCTGAATGTAGTGTCAGTGAGGAGGCCTCAGCAAACTCTGTGGCCTTGGGTAGTAGATCAGTGTTTACCATGGTGTTCGAATGAACTTTGGGAGCCCGTTCCACATGGAAGGATGCTCTCTCAGCCTGGACACATGGGGAAGAGCCTAGGTCATGCCGTGAATGAAATGACAGACCCTGGAGATCCCCCCAAGAAGGGCATCACCCTCCCTGGGTAATGATGTGGGGTTTGGGTGGGGGCTTGGGGGAGGGACAAGGGAGGGGGGTGGGAGAGGAAGCTGGGATTGACATGTGAAGCATGCATGCATGTTTCTAAGACATAATTTATTTTAATAAAAATGTTTTTAAAAAGAATTGCAGCTTCTCCCTGGTGGACTTTTCCCTTCAGTGAGTACATAGTGTCCTTCCCCATCTCTTTTTCTTCATTTTGGTTTGAAGTCTATTTTGCCAGATATTAAAATGGCTGCACTACTTGCTTCTTAGGTCCATTTGCTTGAGGCTAGCTTAAGTCCTTTATTCAGCCAATGAGAATTTTCCTTCATGGTCTTAAATACTCTGATAGTGCTGGGGTGTGCTGCTGCTTTGGGACTGACCTTGTCATTTCCCAGCTCAGAGCACAGTCCTTCTGCAAGGAACCTGCCCCTCCCAATGATGTGCAGCCCAATCCAGGGAAAAACTTACTCCACAGAGCACCTCAGCATCTGGGGGGAGGGGGAGTCCTCCTGAGCTCTCTGTCTACACTGCTGCCCTCACCCTACACAGATACTGTTCCTGGGGCTACTTGCTATAAACCTGCTCCACATATCAAAGAGTCAGAATCTGTTTCCTAGGGAACCTCACATCCAACGTAGCCTGTGCCTACATTCTTAGAAGCAATAATGATGATTTTTCCAAGTTTATTAATGTCATTAATTGTAGGGTGATCACAAAACTCTCATAGTTAAATGAGTTTCTCTGCTGACCTTTGCTGTTTTATCATCTCATGGTTTGCTTCTTTCTCGAATGAAGGTAGCTGAATGCCCCCAACAGTCTGTAGGTCACCATTTCAGTATTATAGCAACATGGTCATTTCTTAAACAATGGAAGAAGATAAGAGACAGGCAGTGTTGTCTGGCTATTCTGATAGAGGTTGGTTTGTGACTAGGGACATTATATTATCTCCCCAAGGCTGCCATGAAAAATTACCACAAATTTGAAGCTTAAAACAATAGTTCTCTGGGCCGGGAGTCTGAAATTAAGATGTTGGCAGAGTTGATTCCTTCTGAGGTCCTGAAGGCAAATGGATACTTTGTCTCTTTCTTGGCGATGGCAGTTGGCTTCCAGCAGACCATGCTGTTCCTTCCGGGTGGACTCCTCTCTCTAATCACAGATGCTCTCTTCTGCATGTTATTTCTGCACAGCCTCTCCTCTTCAGAGGATGCCAGGTCTGTCCTACTCTGTGCTGATTCCTTAATTAATCCTCATCAATTGCATCGGAAAGGTCTTTGTATGGGTCAGCTTCTGATTGCTGTGACAAAGCAGCTGAGAAGACTTACAGAAACAAAGTATCTCTGGCTCAGTTTCAGGTGTCTCCGTCCCTCTTGGCTGGCTCTGCCCGTGGTGAAGCAAGAACAGATGGTGCCGCCAACCTGGGTGCCACAGCAGCAAGGGTGGCAGGGAGGGAAGACACGCCCTTTAAGGGACACACCTCCTTCTTCAGCTCGCCCGCTCGATGATGTTTCCACCACGGCTCACCAGCCTGTTGAGCCAATGAACTTACCCGTGAGCTAAACCACAGAGTAGAGTTTTACGCCTTAGGACTTAATGAGCTTCCAAAGGCCTCACCTCTGGGGATCAATACTTCAACCCTGAGGCTAAAACTATATTTCCAAACAAGGGAATGTGCTAAGATTCTGATGGTTGTGAATTTGGGGGCGGGGTGGGAGGATTTAATTTACCACAAGGGAGAAACATCCAACATTTACTTCCTCCTCGATACCCGGGTGTATGCCGTTGGTATCTTAATTGTGCCGCTATGCTCTGTGAAGGAAGCATACTGATCCAGATGTCTGCAGTGGGCCACACCCAGTGATGAAAGACTCCCCAAGGATTAATCAATTAGATAATTGCTGTCACCAAGAGAGTTCGTGAAGCAGCAGGGTAAAAACTAGGGCAAGGATCATTACACAGACTCTGACCATTAATTTTTTAGTCATACTGAAAGCAGAGCTTTGGGATTAAAGAAAACAGCTTTGGGGAGAGATTTCTATTCACTCTCCTATACGTCACTTTGCAGTACAAGTCACGATGAGGTAGCTGTGTGAATGTGGTGACGTCGTGTGAGGAGAAGCCCCAGAGGAGTGCTGTGTAAATTTATTTAGTTTTGACGTGTAAGGACTCCACACACTTCAGGCCATGAGCAAGCATGACATATTTTGTCTTCTGGGTTTCACTGGGCATGGGGGATCCCCGTATGCATGCAGGAGTGGCATGAGTTTTCTCAGCTGTTTTGTCTCACCAGTCAGTCATCTGGGCTTCTAGAAGCAGAAAAGAACTCTCTGCCTCTGGCATCTCTCGCTACCCATTTCTGTCTCAACCCACTTCACAATAAAATCAAGGGCTATTAATGTGCGTTATATATAATTATTTATATGTGAATATATATATATACATAGACATATATAGCCACACACACATATATACACACATACATACACACATGAGAGTAAGCAGGCATACACACACACACATATATACACATACATACACACACACATACACATACATACACACACACATACATACATACACACACATGAGAGTGAGCAGGCAGGGAAAGGCTCCCTGAGCCAGTCAGAACACACCGGAAAATCCGCTTCTGGGCATATGCACACATAAACCATCTCCTTCTCCGCTGTGTAATCAGGAAGGTTCCTATGGCCTACACTTCTCTAAGAGGCTTTACCTTGGGACTTTCTAACGTCTGCATTGACCCATGATCATCTTCTCTACCATAGGATAATGTCTGAGCTTGGAACTGGCTTCCTGCTCTGACTCTTCGACGCTAGGCTACTGCTCCAGTCCCTTGAGACCATGCCCGAGACTATAAAGCACCCAGGAAAGACAAGACGAGATCTTGACATTCAAAGTCCCTGGCTTCCCTGCCGTGGCTCACCAAAGCAAAGTCAGAGGAGAGAAATGGAAGGTAGTGAGATTGGCCCAGGAGAACTGATACTCAGTTAATTTCGACTAATAAAAATTACATTTGTGAACTATTTGACATCTTTTAAAAATTTTAAAACCTGTTTGGGGCCAGCCACTTTTACTTATTCATACATTACCTTTTATAACCCTCAGTATAACCTCACAAGTTAGGTTTTATAATCTCTGTTTTCTGTATGGAGAAAAGTTATATATATATATATATATATATATATATATATATATATATCCAAGATCATTTCCTAAGTCTGTTTCATGTGCAAAAAGTCATTTGGGTCTAATGAAATATTTGTAGACATTACAGCATGAATATTTCCAAAGTCTATTGTTCTAATCTGCTCTCAGATCTCAGGGAGCAGGGGATTGTTACAAAATCTGGTCCATGTGCTTGGGAATGTTGAAGCGAGGCAGCCCTTCGGATGATGTTGACTGGGAGTAGCCAGATCCATAGCAACAGGAGAGAAGAGAGTGGAGAGAAGGAGTCATCCTGGGGAGACCATTTTCTGTCTGTGCATCACTGTCGTGTCCTGTGTAAAGTCTTCTATGCTACTCGGTGGCAGCTACGCAGTCCTCACTTGCCTTTATATAAAGAACCAATAAGCAATAAGCAGGATGGTACTGGCGGTTCCCGGGGCAGCGTGGAGGGAAGAAAGGAAGGGGCAGTTGTATTTGTGCCTCTCTGTACTTGCAGCATGCAGAGAAAGCTACTCTTGGTAAAGCTCACCGTGGGCATCAAGTATTAAATTCTACTCAGTATTCTATAATCTGGTTGAGAAGCAGAGAATCCGTTGTTTATCTCACACCATTTTTCTTTAATGTACCAAACAGCAAAGCTTTGATCCTTGTAGGGTTAATGTTGGGCTCTCTAGGAAAACCATCCTGCAATGACTCATTCTCTCTGTCCAGGCAAGTTTCACTCTACGGTGCTGATGTGCGCTTCTGTGTGAGTTAAAGAAGCTCTTCCATTCAGAGTCTTGACTGTGTTCCTACTTATAATAGGTTGTGATTGGTGCAATAATCATAGCAGAAAGTCATTTACTATGCTGGATCTATTAACATTTGATTCCTCGTTAAGAATATTGCCAAATCCGCACTTTCCTTCTTCTGCTGACACTTGGTTTTCACAGTGATTCTTCATTTGCTTTTATGGTTGAAGTTTCAGAGTAAATGTTTTAATTTAATGTGCACTGAGCCTGATAGATTTCACCAGGACATGGTGATTCCTGGGAGGAGGTCGTAGTGTCATTTGGGGAGGATCTGTATATCAGGTCTCATCTCAGCCCTCAGAAGATGGCTGTTACCCCAGCCCTGGCCAAGAGGAGCGCATGGGAGGGGACTCTGAGGGGCCCTGATTTCTTGAAGTGCCCTGTCTTCTTCTCTGGCCTCTCGTCTCTCTCCACAGGACAATTCCTAGGATGTGTCCCTGGAACTTATACCAGTTTCCCAGACACAACCATACGCGTTGTACCTCTTGGTTTGGATTTTTCCCTTCTCTCGGGAATCTCCAGGCTTCCTCATTTTTTTCTGGCAAACTCCTGGTCATCCTCCTGTGCCCCCTCCCTCTCACTTTGAGAGCTCTTTGCATATTTGCAGAACATTCCTCTGTCAGTGCCTAGCTGCAGTCAGCTGTGAAGGGGGCCCAGTGTCTACTGTTTACTTTTAAGTAGAACTGTCCCAGCAGCTGTATTCCTAAGGTGGCGTTTCCGTTAACAACACTATATGCTTTGGAACAGACTGATCTAGGAAACCACAGCACGATTTTAACTCAGCTTCCTTGTTGCTCTCTCTTAGTCTGCTCCAGACTGAGGTTCTCTTCACCATATCTTCAGCTTACAAGATTCAGAGATTTGCCTTGCGTACAGCTTGGAAAAGAAAGAAAAGTGAGCGTGCATTCATGAATGTCCTTTTACTGTGTACGTCAAACACTGCCTTGGTCTTAGGTGTGAGGGTGCAGCACCTGAGGCCTCAGATAAGAACCCCATCAGAGCAGAACTGGAGGTGACGCCCTCAGCCACAGTGCCGATGTGCAACGCACTAGGTGCTTGGTATCAGGTATGCGCCTTCCCACAGCGGAATTCTGGCCCTAGGGCTGAATTTCTTAATTAACTCATGTCAAGCTAGTCACGGAAATTCCTGAACTGTCACTTTGCCCTCAGATACCTTCCTTTTATTGGTGGAGCCGAGAGCAAATCCAAAGCTGAGTAAGAGCCGAGCAGGTGCTGTTTTCAGGGTAGCTCATCTGCCACGTACTTGCTACAGGTGCGTAGACTGCTCTGTGAGTTCCTGTAGTCCTGTGATTACACTGTGATCGAGCCTCCCTCAGCTTCATCTTACCCGTCAGGTGTTTGAGACACGAGAACTGGTTTGCCCAGACTCATACTTTGGCCTGAATCCTGAGCGCTGCTTTGGCCTCTCAGCCCCAGCACAATTCCCATTGGTCCCTGAAAGATGAACAACTCCACTGACTGAGATGGAGCGAGAAGGTCCCAGAGTAGCCCAGCGTGGCCTGGACTAGTTTCCTGAAGGTAGAAAGGACTGAGCTAGGTCTTCTGGAAATGGACGGTGCTGGCTTCTAGTCCAGGCGGGCAGAACAGCATGACAGAGGCCCAGCCCTGTGCTTGGCCATGGCAGGAAGATGACAGGTATGGCCAGCACACTGCTTCTCAAGACCAGGAAAGATGCTCTCCATTTTCAAACTCATGCAAGAAGCGTGGCGGTTAAATTGCTTTTGGGCCGAGAGGCCGAGAAGAGTATAGATTATTAAAAATTCAACGCATTGCAGTTATTTCATAGATAATCCATGTCAAGTGTTTGAAAAATGCTACCAGTTATGGATCTTTAAAGATGACCTGTTCAAAACCACCTCCTATCAGCACTTGTAATCATTAACCAATTCAGACAAAGCACTAAGTCATCACATGGCTTGGTTTTCCTTCCGGCTCCTACGCTCCTTGGAGAAGCTGGTGGCAAAATGGCCGCTCTCACATCTGAGTCTCCTCATCCCCAAGTCCCTGCCATGATGTACAAAGCAAGGTTCTATCAAGCAGCATAGAAAATTACACATATGAACCCTCAGCATACATGGATGGCCTTGAATGTGTGCATACATGGTATAGTAAGAATGGAGACGCATGGAGATGTTTCCTCAAAGGAACATACTTCGTATGGTGTGAAAATGATTGACAGTCGGGTCCCTTGGAGCCTCCAACCAGTTCTGTGCATGTTGTTTTATTCCTGTACCTGTTCCCACAGACAATGCTTTATTCCCTCTCTTTTGGCTTCTAGAATGTTTTAGCCTTGGGATTTTTAAAAATCTTTTTATAGTCTTTTTCTCAATTAATTTTTTTTCATTTTACATGCCAACCAGTTTCCCCTCCCTGTCCTTCTTCTACCCTCTTCCCCCAACCCCACCAATCACTCCTCATAGAGGGTAAGGTCTTCCTTGGGGGGTCAGCAAAGTCTAGCATTGCAAGTTGAGGCAGGACTAGGCCCCTCCCCCTTGTATCAAGACTAAGCAAGGTATCCCCCCCCAATAGAGAATGGGATCCAAAAAGCCAGATAGGTCCTGGTTCCACTGCCAGCCCCCCCCAAGAGATCAAGCCACATAACTGTCACTGACACTCAGGGGACCTAGTTCAGTCCCATGCAGGATCCCCAGCTGTCGGTACATGATCCATGAGCTCCCACTAGCTCAGGTCAGCTGCCTCTGTGGTTTTCCCCATCATGCTCTTGACACACCCCCCTGCTCAAATAATCCCTCCTCTCGCTCTTCTGCTGAACTCCAGGAGCTCAGCCCAGTGCTTGACTGTGGGTCACTGCATCTGTTTCAGCAGTTACTGGATGTAGGTTCTGTGATGACAATTAGGGCTGTCACTAAAATGATTGAAGAGGAAGGCCAGTTCAGGCCCCCTCTCCACTATTGCTAGGAGTCATAGCTGGGGTCATCCTTGTGGATTCCTGAGAATTTCCCTAGCACCAGGTTTCTCCGTACCCTATAATGACTCCCTTTATCAAGATACCGGTTTTATTGCTTTCACCCTCTGTCCCTCCCCAACTCGGTCTTCTCGATCCCTCAAGTGCCCATCTCCCATCCCCCTCTGTTTACTCAGGAGGTCTTAACTATTTTCCCTTCCTGGGGCCCTCCATGTGTGTCCCATCTTAAGGTCCCCCCGTTTTTACCTAGCTTCTTTGGGGTTGTGGACTGTAACCTGGTTATCCTTTGCTCTATGTCTAATACCCACTTATGAGTGAGCACATGCCATGTTTGTCTTTCTGGGTCTGGGTTACCTCACCCATTGCTGGTGGGAGTACAAACTTGTGCAGCCACTTTGGACATCATCATGGCGGTTTCTTAGAGAATGGAGAATCAATCTACCTCAAGACCCAGCAATAACACTCTTGGGCATACACCCAAAGGACTCACACTCACACCACAAGGACACTTGCTCAGCTATGTTCATAGCAGCATTGTTTGTAATAGCCAGAACCTGGAAACAACCTAGATGCCCCTCAACTGAAAAATGGATGAATAAAGTGTGGTTCATTTACACAATGGAGTACTACTCAGCAGTAATAAAGAAAAAAAAACAATGACATCCTGAAATTTGCAAATGGATGGAACAAGAAAAAAAATCCTGAATGATTTTTTTTTTATTGAGGGTGTTCCATCAGCTTAATTTATTTTGCTACCGTGAATTCCCCTACTGAATAAAGCCAGCTAATGTATTTTTTTCATTTATCATTTCACGTCAAGGGAAAAGTCAGTCAGTAAAGAACATGGTTTCCGGCCTCACCCTTTTTTGAGGACTGACAGTGAAATCCAAATCTGATTTTGGCATCTGGATTCTTGGGACTTGCTGATCCTATGAAATCCAACATATTTGGTTAGCTATGAATCAAGCTACTGCACTGGCTTAATTCAAGGCTCAGCAAATTAATGCAATTTTATTAATGTGAATAAAAAATAAATTTTCTGTCAATCTAAACAATCATTAAACTGCAAATACCAAACCGTTCATATTTATACATGGGTCCGATAAGAATAGCATTAAATACATTTCAGAGGTGAGATGCTAGAGTGATTAATGCTCAGCTGTTTGCATTTTCAATAATTCACTCGTATATCAGATTAGTATTTGTGAATACTGTCAAACTATTCTTTCCCTGTCAAAACACTCATTACTGCTGACAGCTATAGCATATCCACATTAATCCTTAATTCCTTGATTCAATTTTCTAATTGCTTTTTTGGCATGCGATGGTGGCCATTCAGGCCCATGTGATCTATTCATCATATCGTATATGAATGTTCTTTAAATTACAACGGCATTAAAAGTGCCTGGGCAGAGAAAAAAAAACATTAGCAAGCATTGGAAATCTTAAATTTCATGATACTTAGGCATAGTGCTAGGTCCTGTTGCGTCAGAAATTCTAGAGTTTCTTCATCAATCATATAAATCATGGTCGCAGATTATTAAAGAGGAGAAGGGCCCTAAAAGCCACTTAGCGTACTGGTTCACTTTACATTTGGGGACAGAGACTTAGTGACACACAGACAGACAATGGCAGAGCTGTCCCCGGGACTCGCTTATTCTTAATGCTGGTTGTTATATGTTTGTGTGACTGTGGGTGTGTTTGCTTGGGGGAGGTGTTAGTGTGAGGGGTGTCTGTGTATGTGTTTGGGGGGTGTTTGTGTGTGGGCTCATGGGGTGCGTTGGGGGATGTTTGGTGGGGGATACTTGGGGGTGCGGGTGTTTTGTGGCTGTGAGTCGTGTTTTGTGTGGGTGTGGGTGTGGGGGTGTTTCTTGTGTTCTTTGATGTGTTTTATTTCCTTTGCTATTTATTTTTGGTTTGTTTGTTTCATTTTTGTTTGCCTAGTTTTTTTGTTTGGTAGTTTGGTTTGATTTGTTTTTCTTTTTCTAAAATGAAAGAAAGAGGGTTAGAGTTAAGTGGGTGGGTGGGTGGGTGGGGGAGGGAGGAGGATCTGGGGGGAGTTGTGGAAGGAGGAAAGCATGATCAGAATCTACTGTATAAGAAAGATGTCATTAAAAGTTTTAAATAAGAAAATAATAATAAAATATAGTGTATGAAATTCTCAAAGGATTAATTAAAATAATTTTTAAATCAATGGGCAAATATATATGTGTTTGTATATATATATATACATATACATATACATATATATAATTTTTATACCAAAATCTTCAGTTGGTATCTCCTACTCATAACCAACCGATGGGATAAGAGAAGCCTTGAATTTTAAAAATGTACTCTTAATAAAATTGTATATTTAGAACCTAGAGTAGCCTGGCCATATTGGGCTAGAATTTCAATTAAGAACCTGTGCGTTGGACTCCTGATCTGCCCCTGACTTCCCAAGTTACTTGGTAGCTATCCGCTGACGTGTCTGACTCCCAGTTTCTTCATCTATAAGATAGAAAAATGTCACTTTCTCCTACTACGAATGTTGTGAAGTCACACATGACAATGTGTGTTAAGTGCTCAGCACCACACAGAGTACCCACAGTACCCCACCCATGTTAGTAGTTAGTATTTTCAGGGCTTTGTCGTCCCTCTAGTGCCCTGAAGTGGATATTGTTCTGTCATATGCCGTTGGCTCCCTGCCTCCCCTGTGGCAAGCTAACCCGCTCACATCTTCCCTCTCATAAGGTATGCACAGCAATGCTACAAAAGTTCACAGATGCTGCGGACACGGCAAAGACTAACCCAGGCCTGCCCTGCCCGGGACTTCATGGCCACCCGACATGTCCTTCAATACCTATAATAAAAGACCAGGAGGCAAGTCCCCCCAAGTCACCATAATGCTTGGGGCATTCCAAAGAGGGGAGGATAACTACAGGAGCTAAGTGAAGAATAATAAAAATAAATAAATAAATAAACAAACAAATACTGGATTTAGTTTTGTGTGCTCTCACACACCTTTGACCCCAGCACTGGAGAAGTGTAATCAGAAGGATCATGGGTTCTAGGACAGCCTACACCTCATAGCAGGACACTGCCCCCCAAAAAATACTTGAGGTTCAGCTCAGTGGTTATAACAGGTTCAGGACCACGGTTTGACCTGTAGTTCCAAAGCAGGATAAAATAAAAGAAGGAAAGGGAGGGAGGGGAACCTATTCTCCAATACCTGGATCCCAGTGGGGTTGAAAACCCACCACTTACCTAGCTAAAGAGGATGGCGGTAGGTGGAGTGCTCAGAAGGAAGTGGCCAGATACCTCAGCCTCATGGCCCGGTGACAACACTCCGTGTGGCTCTGAGGGGTGTGGGTCATGAGAGTAACCGCGGTAGGGATGGCATCTCAGATCACAGGAAGATGGTGGAACCAGTAGGGAGTTGAGTGTGCCCTTCCCTGGACAGGGGTGAAGCTGTTCACGGATGGACTGGCGTCATGCCTGAACGGCCCGGGGGATGCTAGCCTGTGCTACAGGTCGCACGTGGCTCTGCGCATTTCTAGCCCTGATCACCATCTTTGCGGTCTTCTCTAAACCTTCGCTTCTCACCTGAGTCACAAGCCTGCGGGTGAGCGGAACAGCCGGTCTGAGAACGTCAGGGTAGCTCATCAAATCTGCAGCCGCCAGCCCTGCAGGGCTTCCAGAGGAGATGGCCTCTGGGGCTTCTGAGCAGTGAAGAGGCGACCTCATCTAGCTTTGTCCCCTGGCATGCTCTAAACCTGCAGGGACTCGTGTCACGGCAGTTATTCCGGACAGGTCCCTGCCTCAAATGACACTTCCAGAACATACTATGTGTAAGGATTCAGGCGTTATGCTGGCCTGCCCCCTGCCGTCTGGCAGAATGCACTCAGGCAGTGCCCTGGTCAGCCCAGGGATCCATGACTGCTACATCACTACATAGTCCGCACAGGTGCAAAGGACCTTTAAAAAGAAAAAAAACCCACCCACTTCTGCTCTCTTTCCTGCTCCCCTCTTTCCCGCTCTTCCCCTGGGGCAGATAGGACTTTTCCTGTCTCCCTCTTCTCTTCTGTCCTCTCTCTGTATCTGTGTCTCTTTACCTCTTTCCTCCCCGCCCCCCTTTCCCTTTCTAATAAAACTTCTCTCTAAGCTCTGTCTGCCTCTCGTGTCTGTCCCTGTCTCGGCACCCTTGCCCGCCATGGAATTCGCCAAGGTCCCCCAACGCGATTTATTCCTAACACTGCGTTTTAAGATAAACCTCGGAACCATCTGTGATTCCCGAAGGTCCTCTGGTAGTTTGTCTTTAATAGGCAAGGAGCCCCGGGAAGGGTTTGCCATAGCATCTCTGCCCCGTCAGAATGGCGACGTGGAAACCAGCTCTGCAGTTTGAAAAACCTCCTGCAAAGCACGCGGTTCCGTGTGGGCTTTGCGTCACTGCCAGAGTTTTCTCACACCTGCCTTCTGCGGCACCGCACACGGGAAAATAAATGCCTTGAAGTAAATCCCAGCTGCAGAGTTGCTGCACGCCACAGACCTGAGCTTCACCCCCTCTCGGGGCAGCCATGGAAAACCCACGGTGGATCACAAGGTTCTGCGAGCACATGATGTCATTGTGAAGCCGCTGCAGTTCATGGTTATGTGTTTACCACAAAGCAACTGACAGACCTCGGGGTATCCCAAATGTTAGCATGTGTAGCAGGTGGCCATTTTCTCTTGTAAAATTCAAGTGTTAGGTACTGTTTCTTTCCTGTTTTTTTTTAAATAAAATTTAAATTCCCGTATTTAGAGTGGCATTTGTCAGAAATTCTTTCATGATAATTTTTAATTACGCGAACTCCTTCCAGAAGTGTCAGAGAACTGGCTAGTAACTAATATTTTGAAGTAATGAATAATTCATGGTTTGCTAATATCCTTCAATGAAAATTCTTGAAGCTAAATATAGATCAAGGTATAAGCCAATTTGGTTTTAAAATAGAATTATAATCTCTTTTTATATAGCTTACCAACACAAAGAGGTTTAGAAAGTATTTTCCGTATGGTCACAGCAGAAGTGAGAGTGAGGGAATTAGTCTAAGGATGGCTTGCTCTACAGACTAGGTCGTCTGTAGGCATTAATTCCTGTTCCTAGGTATACTGTAGGCATATGTGTTACAGTTTTTTTTTTTTAAGTGGCTCGGGAGAGAAAGACATCATGCAACAAAGTTCAAGTAGAGTGGTTTTTATTAAGGGAAAAAGAATTGTACAAAAGGAAAGGGGAAGTGGGGGAGACCAGCCTCTGGGAACAGGGGCAGCAGGAGAGAGGGAAGAGGAGCAGAGAGAGAGAGAGAGGGAGAGAGGGAGGGAGGGAGAGGAGAGGGAGGGAGGGAGGGAGGGAGGGAGGGAGGGAGGGAGGGAGGGATGGGATGGGAGGTGGGCAGGGCCCTTTTAAAAGGGAACATAGTGACTATTCATAGGCGGTGCTCTTAGCGGCTGCAGCTGAGGGCGTGTCCCGTCAGAACCCCAAGGACAGTGCTGTACAGAAGTCTGAACGCTAGCCAGACGGCCTGTCCTTAGGTCTTCTGTAGGCCTACCTCCTGTTCTGTAGTCCAGTTTTCACGCCCTTTGTCCTCGTCCGTTGCAGTCTCTGAAGTTGAAAGCGTTAGGTAACTGGGCTCTATCCCACCAGAAACTCGCAGTTAAACTTACGGTTGACTAAACTTTCCTTCAGTTGGTGTTTTGATATTTACAGTCCTCTCCTGTGGTGTTAAGATGCAGGAAGGGTGGCTTGCTTCCTAAATCTTCACACCAAACCACACTGTTTCACGGAAATCTTCAGTCATATCCAAATTCGCCTGTTCTTGTCCCTGTAATCAGTTCTTTTAATGACTTTGGATAAACTAATCGCATCCGTTGCTCCACTTAGAGCTAGAAAACAAAATAACAAAGATAACATGGTCTGTTGATAACAGTCATGAGTTTTGTTTTGTTTTGTTTTTTTACAGTGAGGGGGATTTTGATATTTCTAATAAATTACTGTCATTTAAACCTGGAATTCATTTCACATTCTCTTGGTATATTTTTAGCAAATTGACCTTTACATATATTTTGCATCTATTAAACTAAATTACATTCCAGTTGCCTAGAAATATGGCTGGAAAAATTCATAATATATTTTTCTGTTAGTCTTGCCATATGACAAGCCCATTCTCTAAATATTTACATCATTGGGTAATATCTATGTATTTATGCTAATTCTGACTTAACATTTTCAAAACTTAATCTGTTAAATGTGAGCTTTTAAAGTATCAGAACATAGACCATGCAACTCATTGCAAGTAAAACAACATGGCTGATCGCATTGTCTTGGGGCATTTTAATGTCCTTTGCTTCCCACCACCCTGGCCACTTTCCACCTTTATATTGAAAACTTCAAAAATATATCTATAGGAGGAAAATTTTAAACATGAGATTTATGTTGCTATAAAGGAGAAATCCTTTATAACCACATAAAACGGTTGCAACCGGGAACTCAGTCTAAGTTTTACATAAAAGGGGACATATTTTATCTTTAATGCCTCATTAAGCTTTCTGGAAATGTCAATATTCTAGAATATTCTAGGTGAATGACTACATATGTCTATATTTCTTCAGAAGTTCAAATATCTTAAGTAGAAAAATGTGTGGATAAATCATTTGTTCTAATAATTAGAGGTCTCCTTTTATATTTGTCTTCTATTTGATTTTGCCTGTATGCAGAGATACTGCTTTGACATAACAGCCACTCTTGAACGTGATTCTTTAAATAATGGAGCCCAGACTGCCATCCCCGGGCTAAGATGGCAGCCTGTAATGTCCCAAGTCATTTTATTTATTTTAATCCCAAAATATGTATACATTTGTGTGAGAGTAGGAAGGGGTGAGTGTACAGGTGTGTGTGCGTGTAATAGCATGTGTGTGTGGATTGCGTGTGTGTCTGTAAATGGACCATCTACTGCTGTTGAGAACACACTCAGGAGGCAGCTACCTGAGCCTACATGCTGGTCCTCTTACTTCTTCCAAGCTATGGAGAGTTTATACTTGCTCCTTGACTTCCTGGGAGGGGTGACCAAACATCTTTTCACCCCAGATAAAGAAACCTATACCAGCCCCCCCAAATGGTCCCACCCATCTAGTTCAGTGGACCAGTGAGTTTACTGGATTCGTATAGGAGTGCAGACAGCTCAGCTGGCCAGGGCCTTCCCTAGCATCCGTTACTGCTTGTGTCCCTGAGGAGAAGCTTCTGAAAACTGGGTTTCAGGAGCTTCCTGAGACTTGTAAGTCTCCCTTACTTTCTGAATCTGAATAGTCTCCCCGTAATGTTTTAGTTTGGGGGAAATAGCTGCATAAGAAACCTCTTCAGTATTCTTACCTTGTAGGATTCATGGTAAGACTTAAACCAGATAATATATGCAAAGCCTTGAAGCATCTAATTCGTAGTAAGACATTAATAATGCAATGCCATCATTATCAGTTCTTTGCCTATCTACCTTATTTCTGCCCTGTTATTTATACAAGTGTACTGATAATTATTAGATATGTGTTTCACTAAGGTAATTTTAAAGATATGCCACTTTATATATGGACACACACACATCAATATATATATATGTGTGTGTATATATATATATATATATATATATATATGAAACTCTCACTTACATATGGAGTTTTCTTAAGTCTTATACACAGAAACAAAGAGCAGAGATGTGGTCACCAGGTCAGGAAGGGACAGAGAAGATGACATAGGGCATTGGCCATAAACCTAGCTTGATACTGATAAGGTGACTGAATCTAGCTGTCTGTTGTACAGCGGGAGAGCTGTATTTAGTAACATTATATTGTGTGCTGATACGTTACAAGTGTAGACTGCAGAGTGATGGCCGTTTGCTTGGCTTTAGCGATAATGTCGATTGTGTTTGGTATGTCACGCATGCATACACGGAAGTATGTATGCCAGGAGGACACTTGGGGTTGCGATCACTTGATTAGACAAGTGTGGTTATGTCACACATCACTGATGAGAGGGAAACACGGGGAGAGTAACCAAAGATGCCTTGTGACATACCAGCTAGCGTGTCATAGTGAAACATGCTCATGTAGTCACCCGAGGGCTAATCCCACATCTCCACTGCGCCTGCATTACGGTATCCCCCCAACTACTAGGGATGCAGTTTTGCTCACCGAGGGACAGGGGAAAATTAGCCGTGTCGTGTCATCTATGCAAACTTACAGCCGGTTTTCTTTTTCAGGGTGCACCTAAACCAATAGCCATAGAACCCTGCGCTGGGAACAGAGCTGCTGTCCTGACGGTGTTTCTCTGCCTACCGAGAGGCTCATCAGGTGCCCCACCCCCTGGGCAGTCAGGTAAGATGCATGAGCTGACCGTAGTTAAGCAAACTCGATTGAGAAGAAGAAAGAGCTGTGTGCACTAGAGACACTGTCAGCGTGCTCACAAGGTTCAGCACACGGTCATGAGATCTTCTTAGCATATAAACTGCCGCACACATGTGTACATTATGCTTTGACATTCACCAGCGTGTTGCCCTTATAAACGCTGCTGATGTATATGTGTTTGTGTAGTGCGTTGCAATCTGACGGTTGCGAGGACACTGACTAGCAAAGAAACCAGCTCTTGGCGCTTTGGGCCGGCTTGTTTCCTGGTGCGTGTGGCTTGCAGGAAGCCACATTAGAGCCATGATGAAAACTTTGCATCACTGATGTGGAAACAACCCAGGGAGTGTGCCCTTAGAGCTACTTGCAAACAGTGAGTGGAACCTGTTCGCCCTCGGCCCCAGAAGAGCAGGACTGATGGGCTAGGGCGCTCTCTTTCCCGAGGATGAGTGCATTGGGTCCCGATCTGACTCCCTTTCATATCTGAAAAGCGTGCTTTGGTTTTGGAGATGATTACAAGTGTGGTCATGGGGTTTCCTCATAGCTGGGATGACATCCAGGCTGTAAACATATTCAATGTGAGTGTCACTGTTAATCAGATCACAATGCCACACTCATGTCCCTGTTTACATGTCCAGCTATCCAAAATATTTTTTTTATAATCTGGTGATCTTTTCTGGTCAGCTCTTAATGGAGGGAATGTGTCTGAGAGCCAGAGAAATTCCAAATCTTTCTGCTCAATCCCTTTAATAATAAAACAGAGTGCCAGGGTCCTGGCAGCTTCCGGATTTGTAACGGGTGACGGGTGAACTTGCCTTCCTACTGACTTCATCTTTGCTACTCCCCAACTTAACTTTGACCTTGCCTTGGTTTATATTCATCCCCTCCCAACAAAATGGAAAGTATATGAGCTCTAAATATTCATGCTGCAAAACCGTGGGAACACATCCCAACAGCCTTAGACTCCCCCATTTACAACACTCTTGAGGTAGTGAATTTCCATCTGAAGTTCAACATAAATAAACATTAAATGTTTATTCAAAAGAGAGATCCTGTCCACACATTCTGGAACACCAGGTGGGTGTCTTTGTTCTTTCGGAGCTACCCAGGTGAACCTGCACGCAGAAGGGAGACTGGTTTGACACTGGTCAGATGTGATGGATATTTATAGGTACTAAGCCCAGCTAATGGAAGCAATGCTTTAAAGCTGGGATGATTTCCAAAACAAATTCTTCACTAATGAAAACAAGCCAAGGTGATATACACCAAGGTTCCTCTTGATTCTTGACAAGATGACTTACTGATGGGGAGAAAGTAAAGGCAACCGCCAATATTCTGTCTGTCCCTTAACCTTTGAAATCCTCTTTGATTTTAAAAAGCCTAGTAGCGGTCTGGACCATTACTGTGGCTGTGTTTTCCCATGGAGGAGGCATTATGATGCCTCGTGATAACGCTGCTGCTTTAGCTGTGTTATTTACACAGCATTCTCCTATTTTTCACATTTGATCTTCATGACAGGTCTGTGAAGTAGGTAATGCGGAATTCTAACTGAGAGGAACTAGGTGAAGAAATACTGTGTTTCTATGCTCGAGGAATAATTGGAGTGGGGAAGACAAGGGTGTAGAGCAAACAAAAAAAATATTACCGCTAGCATTCCATCTGTAGCAGAGAGCCTATTTCTCTAGAGTTAACATTCCACGTCTTCATAAATTGAAGCATTTGAATTGATGATGATGATGATGGTGATGTCTACAGTTCGCACACTTTTTCCGGAGCCTGGAAATTGAAGGATGTTGTGTGTCTCTGCGTGTTACTCAAGACAATACTGTTGCTTGATTCTTTTTTTTAAAACCTAATAAATTTGCCTGGGTATTCTTAGAGAAGCAAGAATGTTTGTTGATTCCGTCCTTCAAGATACAATGTTCCCTACTGACAGCATCTGCTTTGAAATATATGATACACTAATAAGTGGATAGAATGATGGTTGTTTGACGGGTATGGAACAGGCAAAGTAAAAATGTCAGTGGGGGATTCCAAAGCAATGGGAAGACCAGCGTTCATCATGTTCATTGTAAAATTAACTTTGCTATAACGTTGATTTTTTAAATAGTAAGATGTTTCGATGTAATAGAAAAACAATAATAATCTTGTGACTGTGCTGGAATGTCTGTGGGTGCCCTCAGGACATCACCTGTCCCGGACCAGACCTGTTCTGATCCACTCAGCACACTAGTGCTGAGGGTCGACCTTCCTCCCAAGTCCACTCAGACTGTTACAGACTGTGTCCATGAAAGTCTCTCCCTCTCTCTGTCTCTCTCTCTCTTATACACACACACACACACACACACACACACACACACACACACACACACACACACACACACACCACTAGGTCACACAAAGTTTCCGAGTCTTCTTTGCTCCTGTTGGGGCAACAGTTAAGTTCACCACTGTATTCTTTCTCAGAACTGCATTCAGCACCTGGAAGTAAGTTTCTAGAAGCACACTCTAGTGGCCGTCTCCTGCAGGGGCAGCTAGGGATCTTATGAGATTCAAAAGGGCTTTGCCTCTTCCTACTAACAACCATTTATGCAATGTTTAATGAGTAGAGGTGCCCTTTCTTGTGTCTATCTTGAAAGTGTGAACTGCCTCTGGCCTTCATCTAACCTAAGATCTAAAGAAAAACCCCCACATTTGACCTCTGGATTCCTCAGGCGCTAATCTTTCTCTTGGTGTTATCTGTTCCCGTTTTTTTGTTTTTTGTTTTTTTTGTAACACAAAGTAGTGGGTTTCACTGGGGCATCTCTATACAAATATGATGTCATTAACCTCTGTTCTTCTCTGCCCTCCTCACGGTAATCTTTCCAGCCCACCCACCCCTCTCCGGTTCCCTTTCTCCTGCTTTCTTTTCACATATAACCCATTCCTTTCTTGACACCCCTCTCTTTTTTTTTTTTTAACATTTTACATCTTGGCACCCACGTGGCAGAACATTAACAGCAGGACAGGGGCAAATCGTCCCACGAGGGTCCCAGTCTGGCCCTGAGAAAGCTTCCAGTTGTCTTGAATTCGCTCAGTCAAGTGGGTTCTCCTAGAGCTACTCCACCCGGTACCAGTGGCTCACCCAACCCCTAGAACCTTTGTCTTTGAATTCCGTGGCTTGACCCAGACTTTATTTAAAAGACACAGTCCCAGACCCTGAGACTTCCCAGAGCCAGCACATCCAATCCAGCCCACGGCTTCAGCCCAGCTAGTTCAGTCGGTAGAGCATGGGCGCCGAAATGTAAATGGAGTTCTTAATTGGTCTAAGTAATAAAAACACGTAGTCAGATATAGAGGAAAATGCTGAAAGATCAGAGAGAAGGAGCAAGTCACAGCCATACCTTACCTCCTTAGTGTCTTGGCAGACAAGAGCGAGTTCCTGTTTCTCCTTGCTTATATCCTATTTCCATCCAGCTACCTCACTTCCTGTCTGTCTGTACAGACCTCCAGACCTCTATGGTTAGCTAGTGGCATGCTCCATTCTCTGACCCTCAGACAGATTTATTTATACAAACAAGATATCGCCAGAAGACTTCTTCCTAATGTGCTAATTTTTTTAGGGTATGAGTGTGTGTGAGAGTGTTCTGTTAGTGTGGTGTGTGTATGTTTCTGTATATTTTTGTGTGTCTTGTGTGTTTGTGTGCATGTCTCTGTGTGTATAAATGTGTGTGTGTCTATATGCATGTCTGTGTGTGTCTACATTTATGTCTGTGTCTGTTTTTTGTTTGTTTGTTTTACTATATATAATGTATTTAGGTACTCATGAGTATTTCTTTCTCCCCTTAAGTGACTCAGAAGTAAAGCACTAGACATTAACTTTCTTTGTTTTTGATGTCTGTAGAGTTGGACTAATAATGTACCTTGCTCATCCAGCAAAAATCCTGCTTCATGTGTGTTTCCTGTGAACAGCCCCTGCCAACTGCACCAGGCTCTGAGGCTGTGCTGTTGACATGTGTTCCCGTGCAGACACTTTCTCTTCTTACCTCACAGTCGCTGCAGAACATGCAGCCCCATGAAAACGGGACACGTTAAGTAGCTGCCTGCATGATACTAAACCAAGCTCATGTTGGGTCACTCGGGTAGTACTGTCCCCGAGCATTTTAGAGTCACATTACGATGAAATGTGGACAAAGTAAGTAGACCTCTTGAGAAGCACAAATTGGAAAAGATAATGACCACTGACTCTCTGATGGAAGATTATGGATTCTACAGTCTATGAATTCTTCTTAATGAGAGCCAGATTAATGTTCCTCGCTGGGTTAAAAAATCCCAGGGCCCCAAATGTCCACTGCTAGAAAGAAGGAGCGTTCTTCAACTAAAACCAAAATTTCACTATGACCCAGTCTTGTGTATGATTTATTCTTTAAGGATTTTGTTATTGGTGTATGTGTGTGTATATGAGTGTATACATTTGTGTATATGTATGTGTGTAAGTATATGTGTGTATATGTGTGTGTGTGTGTGTGTGTGTGTGTGTGTGTGTGTGTGTGTGTGTGTGTGTACGTGGTGGGACTCCCAGCATAGTATATGTGTAGAGCTTTGTGGGGTTCCTTTCTACCTTTATGTGGGTACCAGGGATGAAACACAAGTTGCAAGGCGAGTACAGCTGCTTACTAGGCCATCCCCTCAGCCTACGAGGGATTTCTAACATTAACAAGGAGAAAACATTGCTGGGGACTCTAAGGCTGCGGTATCTCACTCTAGGCCTAGACATTTGGCCAAGACGATGAGACTTTTTTTAGAATAATCTACAATTTCCGCATGAAGTTTAAAGTGATACTCTAACCACAGTGCCATTGATACATTTCCTGTTTAAAACGATGACAAACATGAAGTTAAAAAAGTGAAAGAGAAATAGGAATTCTGGGCCAACCATTGTATTAAGATACATACGCACACACGCAAAGTATGTACACGTGCATACACTCCATGCACTCACATATATACACAAGCATGCTTCCAGTCCCTTGTGAAGCTGCTCTGACCTACCCCCTTTTTACCTGAATCTCCAGTGATTAAATGACTTGACCAGACTCAGTTCAGCTAACAAACGAATGAGCCAGAATTAAACCCAGAGATTTTAGATCCTTAGCCTGTATACCACCATGATCTCAAAATAACCATGAGATGCTTCTAAATATAACTCTTAAGTGCTGAAGAAACAAACAGACTTAAATCTAGTCCAGAAAGACATGGAGGGTCTGTGCTAATCGGTGGGCTTAAAATAGCGAGCCGGATTCACTGGTCCTTCCTGGTGATTTCCCTGCAGAAATTTCATAAGGCACAAGTGTGTGCTTGCCTGGCCAAGCCAGCTAGCAAAGCTGCGGTTCTGCGTGTGGTGACAACATCAGTGTGCCGTTGCATAAGAGGAACTCCGCATGTGAGCCGTGGCTTCAGAGTTACCAGTCCTGAGGTGGAGACCAGGCTCTGCCACTAACGTCCATTTGGTCGTTTAACGTATACTTCCAGTTGCCCGGCACCAGCGAGGACTGTTTATTTTCCCACGAACCTCTTGCCAGTAACAAAACTTAATCACCTTCCGTCTGGGTCAGCATCTCTGTAACTGTGATGAACCCTGTGACCCAAAGCAACTTGGAGAGGACAGGGATTGCTTCAGCTCACAACTCTTCAGTCCACTCCCCTGAGGGAAGGCCAGGCCAGAACCTGGAGCAGGAACTGAAGCCGAGACCATGGAGGATGCTGCTTGCTGCCTTGTTCCCCTACATGCTTTCTTATACCAAGCAGGACCAGGAGCCCAGGAGTGGTACCACCCATTGTGGGCGGGGCCTCCCGCTTCAGTCATTATTAAAAAAAAAAAAGTCCCACAGGCTTGCCCACAGGCATTCTGATGGAGGCTTGATTCTAGCTTGTAGCAAGTTGACAAAGAGAGAGAGGGAGGGAGAGAGAAGGAGAGAGAGAGAGAGAGAGAGAGAGAGAGAGAGAGAGAGAGAGGGAGGGAGGGAGGGAGGGAGGGAGGGAGGGAGGGAGGGAGGGAGGGAGAGGGAGAGGGAGAGAGAAATTTGTGTGTGTGTTTGGGTTTTTTGGGGTTTTTTGTTTGTTTGTTTTAGAATTTCATATATGAGCGCTGCAATTACATGATTTCTGCCTCCTTCTCCTCCCTCATCCTGTGCCCCTACCCTGCTCCCTGTCAAATTCATGACCTCTTTTTACACACACGCACACACTGTGTCCACTTAATGCTGCTCTTACGCATGTTTTCAGGGCTGACCACTTGGCACTGGACCAGTTGGGGGGGCGTCCATGCCTTGTGAGATTTTTCTCCCTCTAGGGTGGTACTGTCATTATCGGGGTTTTGTGCAGGCAACCACAGTGCTGAGGGTCCCTGGGTGCGGCTTGCCTGTCAGACAGAGAGCAAACATCCTGGCATTCTGGCTCTTCTGGACTTTCCGCTGTCCTCCACGATGTTCCCCAGGCCTTAGGCTCAGGGATTGTAGATGTTCCCACCAGAGCTTGGCACCCATGATCCGTTCTTCTCTAAGTTTTGACCTCTTAGGGATTTCCGAGATGGCCCTGATCCGCAGCAAAAGAAAGAAGCCTTTTTGATAAAGAGCCGCTTTTATCTGTGGGAATAAAGACAAGTGTTTAGAGTATAGTTAGATATTTGGGGAAGTCTAGAGTACAGTTAGATGTTTAGGGAAGAGGCAATAGGAACTCCCCCTCTAGTTAGTTAGGATTACAAGAAGTGGATACACACACACACACACACACACACACACACACCACACTCTGAGTGGGCTGTAAGGCCAACTAAACAACTGTTGGTTACTCCCAACATGTGAATACCACTGCTGCACCTTCCGGAATATCTTGCCGTGCTGGTGGTTGTGAACAGGCGTCACGGCTGAGGAGGAGTGTTGGCTTTCTCCCTTGGCAGCTTGCACAGCATCTTATGGTACTATGGAAGCTAGTGCTGAGGGAGGAGGCCTCTGGGCCGGATCCCAGCCCAGTTGACTTCAAGTTTTGCATCCAGAGTACATGGTGTCTTCAACAATCGTGACTTTACCTCCGCCTCTGGAAGGCAACCAAGGGCATTGGCAGTCGCCTGTGTTGTTTTGGGGGCCTCTTGAACGCCTCAGACAAACAACAGGAAAGGCTTCTCATGCCTGGTCCTTGGTCATTTCTTTAATATAGTCTGTGGTTCTTGAAGTATCATCACCTCAAGTGGCATAATTTCATTAAAATATGTGCATGTGTAACATTTAATTTTGTGAGGACATATAAAGAACATGATTTCACTGGCTTTGTCCCCCAGACCTCCCCACCCCTCCCAGCCAAAGCTCACCCTTTGCCCGTGTCCCCTTCATGTCACCTGTGTCCTGCCCTGGCCCCACCCCCATGGTCTCTTCTTACTTCCCTGGTGTCTGTGGAAACTCCAGATTACTTGCTCACATGTGGAGTTTGGGAGCTAGGAACCACAAAGAGAGAACATGACGCGTTTGTCTTTCTGGGTCTGTGTTGCCTCTCCCAGTATAATGTTTTCTAGTTCCACCCGCTTATCTGTAAGCTTCATGATTTTATTTGTCTTTACTTCTGAATAATATTCCATAGTGTGTATGTGTGTGTGTGTAACGAATTCCGTTATCCATTCGTCAGCCGATGTTGCTTCCATTTCCAAGCTGTTGTGAATAGTGCCGCCCCACGAACATGGCTGAGCTAGCACCTGTGGGGGCAGGTGTGATTTAGAGATCAAAGTGACACACCCGCTCCTCCCAAACCAGTTCTCAAACAAATTTCCAATCTCCAGAAGTCTGTGGCGTTTTCGTCATAGCAAATCTCACTTCATACTTCTGCCACTGTATCTTCACGCTTGTAGAAACACTTCTGCTGGTCAGTCTTACCACTCTCTCGTAGGGGGGGCAGACGTAAGAAGTAGGACCGCTAATGAAATTCGTTATGAAAATCCAGTATTTCATCCTCAAATCCAGTATTGCTCATAGCCGATATGTGAGTCCGGCACAAAGAACTCTTTGCCTGACAAACATTTGATTGGTGAGTAAAATTGATTAGTCATAAAACGTAGAACTTCTCACCAAAAGACATATGCTATACAAATGTAAGCCCATAATCCTAGTAGATTAGGTTTTATGCTTTATTGACTCACGGAGCATTGAAGCCACATATCTTGAAGACTAAAATTAAGCTGAGAGCTGTGATTTGGTGGAATATATCTGTTAAAAATTTGTTGTTTAGATTGAAGATTCAATAAAAATCAGAATATTAGTGAAGGATGACCCAGCGCGGCGAAACAGGTTCTGTATTTGCAGCACGCCATGCATGAAGCCCTGTCATAAAATGTTCTACTCTATGATTTTAGTTTTGATTTCTTCCTTTGATGATATTAAAAAAAACTGTTAGATTTAAGTTTGAGAGAACACAACTGGGTTTTTCTTAATTGATGAATTTCATGGAATAAAGGTCCACGTACTGGCAGACGGGAGAACCTGGCAGAGGGGAGGTCAAAGCGTCCGGTCTCACTGTTGTAACTATCATTACACAGATCATCCGAAGTCTACTCTGTGTTCCAAATACCTTTATATTAGACTAGCCCTAGAAGGTAGAGAGTACCAAATTCTCATAACCTGTGAGGACGGTGAACTCATGGCCGTTTGGACACTCTCCTGCAGCCACACAGTAAATAACTGTGGGGCCAGAATTTAAAATCAGAAACCACCATCGCAAACAATGGTGTTTTTCTGACACTCAGCTGGGGCTAGCTGGGGTTTTGCATAAATAGAGGGATTAGCTGCCTGCTTTTGAGTACCCGGGAAGCTTCTTCCCTGTGACCAGTGTCACTCTGCAAGGAGGGGTGCAGCCGTGTCCCCCTCCCCCGTCCGAGATATTAAATTTTCTTTGTGCCATAGTCAATGGGGAGACATTGATTCACGTGTTAAGGAAGCAGAGAAAAATACCAGTAAGAAAGCCGGTGACTAGTGAGCATGACTGAGGAAGCGTGTTTCAGCCTTGGGCTAACCCTAAAATGTGACTCAGGTGTTCTCAGGCTCAGCCATTAGAAACGCTTATCCTAAGGGGGCAGGACACCTCACACTGACATGGGACCTGTAGCCCACACACTTCCCTTCCCTGTCCTCTGTCCCTCCCACCACCCGGTTTCCGTAGTTCCGTAATTGATTGGTAAATTGTTGTTTTGGTCAAGGAATTGGTGGTAAAACTCTAGAATTACAAAGTCAAGGCAGGGTGTCGAGATTCATTCACAATAAGAAAGGTGCTTTTGAAGTAAAAATCAAAACAGCAGGATGCAAGTTTTGTGACTATAAATTAAATATGAAGAGCGAATCTCCTTCCCTTTGGACTCCATATGAAAAAATGGCACTGTAATCCAAATAAAACTGCCATCCCTGGATTTGAAAGACTCTAAATGAAGCCTGCCCATAGTCAGTGAGGCTTCCATAATAAACAAACAGGCCTGAACAGCAAACACACATCTCTCACTGTTGTGGGGGCTGGAACGTCAGAATCCCGGTGTCTGGCATAGTTGGAGGCCTTCACCCTGCGGAGACAGAAGAACGGGGTCTGCTGCCTTCAGATAAGGCCAGTAGCCCCGCCGTGAAGGGTCTGCCCTCTTAGCCTTGTCTAACTGTCCTCTCACCCACAGACCTTCCTCCCAGAGCCATTACACAAGGATGAAGGGTGGTCCCGATGGCAGAGAACTGTCATTTTGAGACTGAGGCATGGCCCGAGAGCTTATGTATTTCCAACTCTCAGTTTGCAGGACAGAAACCTACGGGGCCATGAGTAGGATAATACATAAATCCAACATTAAAAAAAAAATCCAGTCTCAGATCCTGCGGTGCCCTGTTCAGTGGTGCGATAGTGTCTCCCGGAGGTGTTATTAGTGTGAATATGCGTTCATGCTCAATGCCAGTCCTGAGGGGAGGGGTCAAGCAGCGGCAGTAGAAATGTGATTCCAGGAAAGGTAAGCGTTGACTGTTATCACATTAGCTCCTCAAGGCCACTGTGGCCTTCCTCAAAGGGCTTTTAAGACAAAAGTTAATGACCTTCTGAGAAGTGAGTAATGCATCTCCATCTCTCTGCCTTATAATGTGCAAATGAACACAGGCCATGCAAACTGAGCAGCTTCCCTTAATTGATGGGCAGCGTGTGTCCTGGGCTGTCACGCACCCTAAAGTGCCAGTAAAACGTAGGAGAGCTCACTCTTCCTTAAAGACCTAAATCGGTCCAGGGGACTCCAGGGAGGGCATCTAAAGGGTCCTCCATAGTCTCTGGAATCGTCATTTAGAAACCTTTGGGAATAAATGGATTCTTGTCCCCTGAACCTGCTGTCTGATATAATTTGGATTGAACCTTGAAGCCCCTGAAAGTCTAGATGCAGTGACCATACATTGGGTTCCATTTACCCAGCAAGCCAGGCAAGGATCATCAAATCAATAACATGGCTGTGCCATCTGCCTTCCCTGGCTCACCATCATGAAGAAAAATGACTCCTTAAGTGTTCAGAGAGGCAATTAGCTCTGAAGGCTGAGCTGTAATGGGGAGAGGCCGAGTCGCATTTGTATTCAAAACTTTACTGGTTAAAATGGAGAGGAAACCGTTGCCCATATTAATAGACGCATAAAATGTATAAATGGGGTGATTTGGTATTACTCTGTTTGTGCATAATGTTACATAACTGCAGAGACACGGGGCTGAGAAGGGCAATGAGATGACATCTGGCTCATCGGCGCCTGCCGTCACAGCTG
This sequence comes from Mesocricetus auratus, assembly GCF_017639785.1. Taxonomy (NCBI): domain Eukaryota; kingdom Metazoa; phylum Chordata; class Mammalia; order Rodentia; family Cricetidae; genus Mesocricetus; species Mesocricetus auratus. The sequence goes on along the minus strand of NW_024429182.1, from coordinate 3,226,016 downwards.
GTGACCCCGTCCAGAGTCATCTTGGACAGACAGACTATCCCTAAAGATGTCCCCCGAAGGCGTGCTTCTAACTTCTGAGACAAAATCATTGTGTCACTGAACAGCCTTCACTGCAATGTGATCTCATTTTCTTTTGTTCTCTGTCTTCTTGTCCTTGTCTCTCCAGAAATAGAGAGCAGCTGACTGGCTCTCTAGCTAACCCACCACGTGTCACAGAGCAGCTGATTGGCTGTCTGGCTAACCCACCACGTGTCACAGAGCAGCTGATTGGCTGTCTGGCTAACCCACCACTGCTACAAAAGCAGCTTAAGCCTCGGTGCATGAGTTAGTCTGCTGGCTTTACTGGACCCGTCCTCTTTCTGACCCTCAGAGTTTCCAGTGCCCCAATGTCACTGATTTGAGTCCATGGACTATGCAGGGACTCGAGATGTGGTTCTCTTCCTTTGCTTGTTAGGGGAGGACAACACCAACACTCCCCTGAGATTTCCTCAGAGGCCAAGGTCCTCTCGACTTTGCTCATGATGTCATTCTGTTGGTTCCTAAGCCCTCTTTTGCAGCCAGCTGCCCTGCTGATTGCTGCCTCCCAGCAGAGACCAGGCCACTCTGCTCCTCCCTGACCTTGGATGTATTCTACTTTGTGTCTATGCTGCTGTTTTCCCCCCGCACCAGAAGAGGGAGCAGTCTGTTCCACCTGGTTTCTCTGCTGTTTCGGGGTCGTTCTAAAAGTCCAAGCTGTCCTTAATGTCACTCTCTGCTCTCAATGTTGATGCCATGTGCCCCCCAGTGCTGGATCCCAGGGGGGCTTTTAAAGTCACACGTATATGCACACATGCTCACACATGCACACACACACACAAACGCTGGAGTACACACACATACACACATATACACACAAGCACACATACACGTGCATGTGCATGCACACAAACACACACCCACACACATGTGCACGTGCGCACACACACACACATATGCAAGTGCACACTCATTCAGGCATGCACGGTTATGAATGCACCAAATTGCCCCTTTGCATATACCTGTCCCTGTAATCCTCTCTCTTTCCTTGTCACCAAGAGAATGTCATTTTTAGGGGTTGCCTGGGAACCTGGTCTCCATCTCAGCCATCTACACCCCACGGCTTTTTTCTCCCTCTCATTTACTTCTATAAAATTTTCATTACGTTGTCTTCATCCCACCCAGGCAAGCTAAGGGCCACTCGTCACTACACCCTTGCTGGTAAATGGTGCCTGAAGCCTAACAGAAGATCAGTATATTGTCTCTTGCTCACCTGTGCCTCCCCGCATTCACCTCCCTGAGTCAAGTCCCTTAGCTGCTGTGAGTTTATACTTTCTACTGCACCTTGTCAAGTACTTGCTGTTGGTACTTCACAACAAGGTGTTCTAGATGCCTCTCGAGTTTAAAAACTGAAGGGGGGTGGAAAACCTCCTTAACATCTGACTCCACGTCTGGTGTTTGAAATAGTACCAGGAGTTCGTTGAGGTAAACTGATTCTTCCGCACTAACTAGGGCTGTCTCAGCCCAGTCCTGCTTGTCATAGAAGTCTTGTTAGTCGCCTACAGTGGGTGGTTCTCTTATATGTTTAAAACATTTTCTTTGGGTCTCTCTTCATATAAGAATATATACTGTGATGGTTTCCTCATCTGTAAAACCCTTGATTTTTTTGTTGTAGTATTTTTTTCTAGAAATTAATATTCTACAAACTCTTCCTCCATCTTAGGGCTTCAAAGAGGATCATGGTCCACTATTCTTTGTGTGTGTGTGTGTGTGTGTGTGTGTGTGTGTGTGTGTGTGTGTGTGTGTGTGTTGTGGCCTAGGAATGAGTCCCAAGACTCTTTCTGCCATATAACCATCCATTTTCAACTTCTGCTTTCCCTTGGCTTCCTAGAGTCTGGATCCGCCCCCCCCCACTGAGTGGCTGAAGACAGATTTTGCAAACACTGCTGAATCTCTGTTTTAAGCATTGTTTGCTCTTGTCTTTTCTTTTGTATCCAAGAGCAAGTCGATCTCCCCGAGCCTACCTCACGTTTGGTGCAGAATCCCTCTGTTGCCCCAGATCACTGTGCTCATTGTCTTCTGGCTTTCGATTGGCGGGCACCCCAGAGTGGCTCTCTTACCTCTAGGCCTCCTAGGTAACTCAGTCTTGTTAGAGACCTCCCAGATTCCATTCTGACTTATAGGCAGCTCTTGCCTGCCCACCCCAGCTTCTCCCCAACTTCCTTTTTCCATTCCCATTGCAAGTATCCCTTAGAAACCCCAAACAGTTCTGAGGTACTATTTCTCACCTATCATGTTGGTGAAAATTAAAAAGGATGACAACATATTGCAGGTGAGAACAACTAGCTGTAACCACACTGTAGGGAATTTGATGATGCCTAACAAAACTACACGTGCAATCCAATTTCTAGGAATTTACTGTAAAACATACTTCCAGTAATATGAAATGTAAATACACTGGTTATTTCTTTCAGCATTTTTTTCATGAGCACAAACTCTCAAATGCAACCCAAATAACAAATGCATAGGAAAGTAGTGAAACAACACGCACCTGCAGGGAGACAGAGCAGAGTTCTCTAAAAGAACAGGGAGGGAATTACAGGGCCGTATATTTCTGACTAATGCAAGTTGCTTAAAACTATCTCGTGTGTGTTAATGGAGGAAATACAGAACAGAAATAAAAGTAGTGGTTCAGTTGCAAAGCTGAGGCAGGAGAGTCACTGAGTTCAAGGCCATCTCTGACTTCCTAGTGAGTTCCAGGACAACATGGGTCATAGATCAAGACACTATTTCAAAAAGAAAGAGACAGAATATAAGACAATCTAATTTTATCAAAGAGAGGAATAACCAGAAACTAGGGCCTGACAAGATGGCTTAGTCACCAAAATCCTTGCTTCATGGGCTTGAAGAGCTGACTGTGTAAACCCAGCACCCATGTACAACACAAGGCACAGGGCCTGCATCCGTAATCACAGCACTGGGGAAGCAGATGAGGAAGGATCCCGAGTCTCTCTGGCCACCCACACAGCCAGGCTGGCCAAACTGGTGAGCTCAAAGTTCAGTGAAATATCCAGTCTCAAAAAAATAAGGTAGAGACAGCTTTAGAAGAACACCAAACATTGATCTCTGGCCTCCACACACACACAAGTCAGTCTCTCACACACGCACACATGTGTAGACACAAACTCCGCACACAGAAAATAAATACAATAAAGCAAACCGGAAACTAGCGGGGCTGTCTGCCTGCAAGAAAAGAGTAGAAAGGGGGTTTATAAACGCTCCAGTCAAAGATGAGATGGAGCTGTGAAATGTGGGGAGAGGGGAGGGGGGGAGTGGGAGAGGAGAGAAGGGAGAGGGGGCAGCAGGAGAGGGGAGAGGAGCCGTGAAAGAGGAGGTAGGTCAGAGAACCCTTTTTGAATATGCTTTTCATATGTATAACTCTGACTCTCAAAACATAACTAATAAATACATAAATAATAGCAGGATAAAGGAGAACTGAACATAGAAAGCAAGCTATGCAACCTGGCACAAAGTTATTATTACAAGTAAGCAATTCCGCAAACTAGTAACTTCACAAAAATAAATGATCGTGTTGACTGTAAGGCCAGAGGTAACAGGTGATCCACTGTACAAATGTACCACGGCGTGTGCAGACAGAGACATGGGTTAGCAGTTCTGACACTAATTTATGTCTGTGCCATCGTGGATCATGAGAGCTGAGTTTCTCATGCTAGAGAATAAAAGAAATGTGTGAGGAAGGTGAGGGGATTTTTCAAATGACACAGACTAGTGGGACAGCTATGAAGTCAGGCATAGTCAGGACCCAGGACAGGGGCAGGGCAGGGCCTAGAAGATGTGGTGCCTTGGTAGTGATGAATATATTTGACGCCTGTATCTTGGTTTCTTAAAACTATTCTCTTAACGAAAGGAACAATGAATTTCGAATTCAATGGTTGATTCCAAAGACTGAAAATAGGAAAATGCAAGATGTACTAAAATCTTCTTAAAACTCCCCCCAAATGAGTAAGTGTTCAGTATAAGATGTGACAAAAGGACATGGAGTAAACTGAAAGATCAACTAATGATTTAAAAAAAATTGGAAAGCTTCAGATAAACAGGTCTGCTTGCATCCTAACCGAAAGAGTAAACCAACAGCCAATGCATCCTAGCGGGTGCACAGCTGGGTAAGCTGACACATGAGAGAGAGCGGACTCCTGGCTGGGGAATGCACAAGAAGGAAAGCCAGCAGGAAAGGCACCAGCAGGCGGAACCACTGGAGTAATTGTTAAGGGCGGGAGCCACAGCTGGAATATAAAACAGCACAAACACGTTAGTAGCCCACTTGTGTAGTCTCGAAGCATCCTTCCCCAGGACACATGTTGAAAGCCAAAGGAAAAGCTGCCACTTAACTGGTAGAGAGACCTAGCCAACATGCCTTACCCAAAGGACCAAAGTTATCTTGAACCATAGTAAAGCAGGCATTGTGCATTGCCTCCCATGTTGCACTAGGAAGAATAGAATGACACCTCTGTTGTATTCCTGTTAAATGTATCCCCCAGTGCAACCAAGCACAAAAAAATGCAAATGGTGAACAGCCATGAAACAAATTTGCCTTAGTTATAACACATCAGAGGAGTCATAACACATCAGAGGACTGTGGCCTACGTCAGCAGGCTCTCCGGAATCCCCTGTGGTCTGACCATGTGCCAGATGATTTCACTGGGGGAGCTGGGTGCAAGGAAGGCGTGAGAACTCTCTGCTGCTTTTGGATATTTTGTTTCTAAAATTATCTCAGAGTAAATAGTGAAATGTATCTTCTCATGCCTCTTTTGAAGTGGGTCAGACTCCAAAGGTTAATCTGTAGATTACAGGATGTACTTTTTTTTTCTCTCACAGAAATCACATTTGTTCTCTTCCGAGGCTCCTGGGTCAGCCCTAGAACTGTGTGGGCATGTATCTCTGTGTGTCTGCTAGTCCCCTGTAGCCCAGAACATAGTCCATTGCTGCATTCCTTAGGGGAAGCTGCTCCTACTGGAAACAAAAGGAATGAGGGTTTTACTGGCCTCGGGTTTTTTTTTTTTTTTAATTTTGAGAATGTGGGAGGAAGCATGTTGCAGAGTTGATGTTCGAGCCAGGTCCGTGTGACCCTTGCGATGGCTGTCCTGCTGTCTACATACCTGAAGGGGACCTTGTGTGGCTGCAGAGGAACAGACTGTGGGTGTTGTCTATCGTGTGGTCCTCTATGGTCCTCGGCAGTTTTCCCATTCTTGGACTGCACTCTCATCTTTTTTTTCATGAGAATACCTTTTAAAATAAACTAGAATTGTTAGATTGTGAGTATTTTTATTAATAATTCGGCCTTGTGTCTTTAAATTGTACTTGGTCGATGAATCAGAAAGTGTAGGAGCAGGTACCCTAAAGCTTACAACAATGTTCTTACTGAATCGTAATGTGCTTACAAAGTATGACCGTATTTTGGTTAAAATTTTTGGAAGTGTTTAAAATAACTAGGCATGTCAAGACTCTGATCTGACACTATGAAGTTCTTTCCCACTGGGTGTCTATAAATTATGAAGGCATGCACGAACACAGCGTGTCGAGTTATAGGGATGGGTTTCCAACGTAAATGCTGTCTCTATTGGGGCCATCTCATCTTAGATGATAACCCGAGTAGTCTAAGTGTCCAGATGGTCAAGGACTCACGCAGAGAACAGAACCACAAACAGCCTTCACCGAGTACTTACTCTGAGATGCTGGCACAACAGCTGTTTGCAATTAAGCTCTCGCTGAACCACAGTAGCAGCCGTAAGGTAGGTTGGGAACATTAAAATCCAAAACCTTACCAGCAGTTCCTGACCACACAACAGAAAGAACCAGAATCTGAATGTTTCTAGTTGCTCTGTTTTCTTCCCTAAAGTTTATGCCTGTGACCGACGTCCTCTGGCATGTTCCTGGCCAGGAAGCAAGTCAGTAGAGTAGAGAACCAAAAGACAAAAAAAAAAAAGAAAGAAAGAAAAAGCACTTACAGGAATCCTGTTAGGCTGGCATCTAATCTGCTCTGTTCTGTGACTTAAGATGACAGAATAGAACGAAAGCCAGCGGGGATTTTTAATGTGACTGGGAGATCAAACATGGCTGTCTCTTGTCCCGGAACACTTCCCGCTCAAACCCCAGGCTTCACCGCCGCTGGTGCGCGTCCTACACACAGCCCTGTAATTGGGGAATTTGCATCATGTTTGTCGCCAGAAGATTAGGAAGGCGCCGATGTCAGTTTTAGGAAATCCTGGGACTCTCTGCCGTGTTCAGACTAATTGGTACAATCGATAAAATGCTAATTAGAAAATAGACCCCAATCTTTGGCTTAGTAACTTTGATTGATGTAACTGTCTTTCTGAAATCCCTGTGTATTCCCAGTGTTAAGAACACTGCTTTCCTCTAAGGACGTATTTGTCCTCTAAGAACCATGAATGGTAAGTGTGAGAATTAACAGATATTTTCATTGACAGTATCAGCCAGCTCATTAAGTAGTTCTTACCCAGTTGATGCAGATCCTTTAAACCACTATGAGATTTTGTGACTTTTGGTAATGACTCATCTAGAAATGTCAAGTAACTAGCTACTTAGGCACTAACATCTCCTTCATGGTCCATGGTCAGGGCAAGCTCCCATCGGTTTGTATCCTTTTTAACCGGGAGAGAGTTGTAGGAGACAGCATCAAGGCCTCGTTACAGGAAGCAGCCTGGAAACCCGGGATGCTCTCCCTGCACGCCGTTTCTCCTCCTCCTCTTCCAGGACAGCGCCATTAGCATTAAGAGTATTACACAAGGAGAGTCCCGTCTTGTCCAGTGTCCTCGGGCCCACGCGGCTTCCTTCTCTTTTAACCTCTCCGAGGATGTGAGATCTCCCAGATCTTAATTTCCTTTTAGTATTTGGAGTGTGGCCACTCTGTGATTGATTTTACAGGGACATGCTGGAGTGTTTGCATTGGATTAGTTGCTGCCTCTCAAAACTGTTATCTTGGGAGGTTAAACATACTTGACTGATTAGTATTTTAGAGCCAGAGACAGCTCTAGACCTAACAATGTGTTCTAGCTCCTGCCTGACCCCTTCATCTTTCCCCAGCCAAATATCTCCCATTCAACACTTTCCTTGCGGCCACCCCCCAGCCTTCCCTCATCCGACTTCAACACCATCCTCCCCACTAAAGCTCTGCTTAGGCGACCCTTGCTGTCCCTGCCTCTCAATGTGGACAATAGGATGAACCCTTGTTTTGCATAACCCACTGGTTTCACCTGTCACTGTTTACTGTCTGTCTTTCTGGCTAAGCTGTGGGCAACACAGAAGCAAGGGCCGTCCTCTGTCGCCACCACACCCTCCGCGTCCAGCTCATCAGTGCCTGCCAACCTGGGCCTGCAGCGCTTTGAGGAGCAAATGGATGAGTGTGCTGAGATATTCTGCCCCTCTAGCTTTGCATGTACAGAAGCAGAGGCCTGGGGGCAGGGGAGAGCTGCAGTGGTGAGCAGGAGAAGCCTGGGGACAAGGGTTATAATGTGTAGTCTTGGGTCCTGCTGCTGTCTCAGCCTCCAAATAACACATGAGACACTATATTAATTATGAAGCTGTTGGCCGTTTGCTATGGTTTCTAATCAGCTAGTTCTGATTTAATTATTAACCTGTAATTACTAATAAAAGTTTTTATTATAAGGACTTAACTTTCCAAGGACGCCATCCTGACGTGTCCTGTTCTCCCACAATCACATGGCAAGAACTCTCTCCACTACATTTCCCAGAATCCTCCTAGACTCCTAGTCCCACCTATCTTGCTTCCCCATTGGCCAACAGTGCTTTATTTACATAAACACAGAAGGACTTCCCCCATCAAGGGGTGAAGCTGTGGTGACTTGAGAAGAAGCCTTGGGGTCAGGGTGAAGCTGTGATGATGTATAGAGGTGTGCATGAGACCAATTGCCCAGCCTAGCTTTGGCCTAAAGGATTGTGGGTCACAGGATGGGATGACTATCAGCCGGAGTATTTTATATAAAAATGATCACAGAGATGATAGGGGATGTCCTTCTGTATATGTGTTTCTCTTATTGGTTGATGACTGTTTGGCCGGTAGAGGCAGGAAGATAGGCAGGACCAGTAGAAGAGGAGAATTCTGGTAAAGGTAGGCAGAGACAGAGGTGCCAGAAGGAGATGCAATGTAGCCACCAAAGTAGAAACAGACCCAGGCATTCTCTGGTAAGCCAAGACCACGTGGAAATGCATACATTTATATAAATGTGTTAATAATTAAGACAGAGCTAGCCAGTAAGAAGCCCTAGCCATTGGCCAACAGTTTTATAATTAATATAGCATCTGTGTGCTTATTTGGGGCCAAATCAGCTGCGGAACCAGGCTGGAAAGAAACCTCCAGCAACACAGAGACAATCTGATTCTCTTCCCATCTGTGGTTAACTGGAATTCCAAACTCCTATGGGAAAGAGTGAGGTGCCACTGACAGTCAGAAATGTGTCTTTGCACGTCTACCTGTGATACATGTGTGCACATGCATGTAGCAGGGATGCTGGGAAATTGAGACGTCTCTCCTGGGAAAGAAGAGTGCATTTCCCTTCTACTGCCCACTCCCACCCTCCTCACACCAACACAGCGCATGAATATTTGATTTTATTGGTTGATTTTTCTGGAGAAAATTCAACATCTTTTCCTTTAACATTTTTTGGATTAAAAAAAAAAACAAAAGTCTTACAACCTGGAAATATCCAACATAAACATCCTGTTTCTTTCCAAAATTTCAGATATATTTAGATTTCTTTTTTTAATATAAGTGGCATCATTTTTAATGAAATCCTATATTCTGCATTTTCAACAAATGTTATAGAATGAGTATTTCTCTGAGTCATTAAAAGTTCTTCAGTAAAAATTTTCAGAAACATAATTTTAATGACTGTATAATATTGCATTTTATGGAAGTCTCATAAATGTCTTAATTTTTCTTCTCTTCTTGGATATTTATGCTCTTCCCAGGCATTTTGTTAGGGGTAATGCTGTGATGAATCCTCATATGAAACTTTCATCATCCCCCCCTCCTCTGTTTACTAAGGCTATGTCTCTAGTTCTATAATTACTACATATGTCCCTATGGTCCATAGGTAGGTTTTCAACACATATCCACTACATTGCTTCTCAGGAAGTTTTTAGCAATTGATTTGCCAACTGAGGCATTTTGAACGTCATAGAAGACACTCCAGTGAAGAGCAGCTGCAGACCCTTCTAACGGAACCTCCCATGGAGCATAGGAACATGGCATGTTCTTCAGTCAAGGAGCCAGTCACATGACAGATCGAAAGCTCTTTGGACTCAAGACCTGAAGCCTGGCAGAGGCCTAACAGGCAGTCATCTGAGTTGGAGGCCAGACCACGCCTTGGCACACGGAGGACCTGGCAGCAACGTTGCCCAGCACACAGCAAGTGATTTTGGAATGTGGAGTTTATTTATGGCATGGCCCCACAGGCATTCTGAGAGCGTGTGACACTTGACAACAACTAGCTAACCATCCCCCACCTCCCTGCTGTGTCCCTCCACCCCAAATCGCTTTAGTAACCATATTCCAAAGCACAGATTATCACCCTGTGTTCACTGTGACCTAACCAGCCCATCTAATTTGATTACTGATACTATCGTGGATCTCTTTATACATGAGTCAGGCTTTTATGAAAGACAGTAAAATATTAAAATGCTTAAAAGCGTAGACTCTGGAGCCAGGCTGTCTGAGCTAAATTCCAGCTCTAACATTTCGGAGCCGTGCGGCCTTCGGAAAGGTTGCTTGATCTATCTGTGTCGCTGATTTCTTGTCTTTGGATCAGCCGGCAGTAGAGCTTTTCTTGAGACCTGGCACGTGGTGTGGTAGGAGCTCCCTCAGGCCCACAGTGAGTGCTGTAGAAGAAGCCCCCCTTGTGTCTTCAAGTTACTAAAAATCAGATTTAACAGAGGAGTGAACATCATGTAATGAAAATATCTTGAAGCACCTGTTGGAGCTTCAGGGGTGAAAAGAAAAATTTCTCTGGCCCGACTGAGTTTCAGGATAGAAAATTCTCTAGCTGGACTGAGTTCTGGGATAGTTGAGTTAGGTCCTAGAATAGTGTTTTTCTTTCTTTTCTCTTTCTTTCTTTCTTCTTTCTTTCTTCCTTCCCTTCCTCCTTCCTCTCTCCTCCCTCCTCCCTCCTCCTTCTCCTTCTCCTTCTTCTTCTTCTTCTTCTTCTGACCTATTTAGTGAACTTTTGTCTCTTTTAGAAATATATGAAAGCCATTTCTTGTGCTGCAGGTGAGGACCATTGGCGTCTCTGTTCCTTCAGAAATGCCCTCCTCATAATGAGAGAAAGAAGTGGTATACTTCACCATCAGTGTTAAAAAGCAATCTAATCCTACATTCTGGCCATAATGAGAAGTTTCCTAAGTCAACGCTTAAAAACCATAGAACTTTCCCATAGTCTCACAACACAGAAACAATCATGTCAATCAACAAGGTTCGTGTCCCCTCTGAGGCCTCTTAAGTCTCCTTCCTGCATTTGTTCTGTATTTACCTGGACAAGTCCCCCCTGGTGGTTGGGGCTGTCGCTGCCTCCTGAATGTAATGAGTATGACTTCTGACAGTGAGCCCTTTGAAATCCAATTCTACTGAATGGTCCCAGTAAACTGTTCAGCTACGAGGACAGCATCCCCGCCAAGAAGCTGACTGAGCGAGCAGGAAGTGCCTGACTGGCAGAAGTGGCGTGGACTTGAGACTCTGCAAAGTCTAGGCCATCGTGGATAATTGAAACTCATAATCTTCCAAGGGGCTCTAATTGAATATTTGCAAGTCTGTATGAAAACGGAATCAGCTAAGTCAGAGTAAACACAGCTAAACGGTGTAAGTCTTCGAAAGGAGAAGCCTAATTAAAAAGATGGATTGTCCTTCCTGGATGCCGCCACTCTTGTTGTTTTTAATATGATGCCACTGGGAAAATACAACTGTTTCTGAGCAAAGGATTCAAACTCCCATGCTGGGGCTTAAGTGTAGTTCTCTCCCTTTTCTTTAGTGCTTGTTCAGGGCCAAAGCCGAGCAAATTCTTCAGACACCCATCAGATTTATCGCCCCGTGCCTTTTGATGACATCCATCTGTTTATCTAAGAAGCCATTAAAGACTTATTGAGTTACAGAGCTATGGAGAAAATTGGCTTATCATCTATGGCTAAATCCAATTCCTGCATCTGCCACCCTTTCAACATATGCGGTGTATTCTGAGAGTGCCCTGACGTGCAGACCTGCAGTGCAAGAACACCTCCCTGTCACAGCCCTCTCATGCCATTTCGAGAGAATTTCTAGCGCATGAGCAGATTTGTGGCCCCGGGGAAAATGTTGACGGAGAGATGCCGGTGCTTTCTCTTGTTAGAAGTTCAAAGCCTTAAACAGGGACTGTGCCGGCTCGAGAGTCGTATTCGACAGTGGCCACTGTTCAGTGCTGAGTTTTGTGTTTCGACATGCTCACCCAATGAAAAATTCAACTCCAGGCCACAGAGGTAGAGTTGTGTTAATCTGAAAATAAAGGTAAACTAATATCAAGCCAAGATTCGAAAGAAACCGAAGAAAGCGGCCACTCATCATTGCAAATGCAGTTAAATAAATGCCAGCTGGTAAAGAACCCAGTCTTGCCAGGGATGGCGAGCTCTGAGGTCAGGGCTTATCTCAGAAGTCAAGCAGCCTGAGCATGCTAGAAGGCATCTTTCCTGGGCTGGCTGAAGAGGCAGCGGGCTGTACGGCAAGAACTAACTGAAATAAAGTATTTGCAGTTTCCTGTAGATACTGTTATACCCTGACTGCAGGAACCCCACCCCCCCACCCCCCACACCCCCGGGAAAGCCACGACCAATCAGCAGCTACTTCACTTTGCCCATTTTCTCCAGCATTTGTCAGAAAGATAGTGACAAACCCCGGAGTAAAATATTCTCTTGATTTGCATATGTAAATCAGGCTAGGATTCTGGGGCGCCTTGGATTACGGCATAGCTGCTTCTCCTTGAAGTCTAGCCATGGACACTGTTTATTAGCCATTTAGAGAACATCCTTCTTCTTGCGTTTCTCCGCGTCCCTTCGTTGTTTCCCTCTCTGGAAGATAAGTACCCGGGATGGGACACAATAGCCATGCAACACCGAGCATGATCAACTGAAGCCCGCCAGCCTGATAAACGGCTGGCTTCAGGATGATGTTCATTCGTCTGTCTACCTGTTTTCTGGGCTGTGACCTTCATGCGGCCTCAGTCTGCACTGTCAGCACCGGTGCTGGTTTTGTAAGTCATGGGCAATGCCTTGATGAGAGAATGCTACTTCCCAGGCAGAAATGACCAGGACCCAAGACCTAGACCATAAAGTAGCAGAGAGTAGCGAGTCTCCTGGGGGTGTTTCAGATCCCACTGTTAAATAAATTTGAGTAGGGTTGAAAACCATCCAACCCCCCTCCATGTTTTTTTTTTCTCTCTCTGGGCCCTGCCACCCAGCTCCCTAGTAATCCACAGTGACTTACTCTTATGAATGTCCAGTCTTAGCTTGGCTTGTTTCTAGCCAGCTTTTCTAATGTAAATTCATCCTGTTTCTCTTTAACTATGTCTTGCCTCTGGGCTTTCTACCTTTGTTTATTCTATATATCTTTCTTTCCTTCTTACTCCATGGCTGGGTGTTTGGCCCCTGGTGTTCTCCTCTCTTCTCCTTTTCTCAATCTTCCCTTTTTCTTCTATTTATTCTCTGTATGTAGAGCCCTGCTTATCCTTTCTCCTGCCTGGCTATTGCCTGTTCAGCTCCTTACTAGACTAATCAGGTGTTTTAGGCAGGCAAAGTAACACAGCTTCACAGAGTTAAAGAATGCGACATAGAAAAATGCAACACATCTTTGCATCGTTAAACAAATAAACATCCCACGGCATAAATGAGTGTGACACACCTTAAACTAATATTCCACAACAACACACTCGGACGTTTTTAAGAACTGTGGTCTTTCTTCCTTTACCACCCATGTCAACCCATCAACCAAATCCGCTCAGTGTTCTGCCCTGAAATTCCATGACTAAACAGCTTATTTGGTTCAAGAGTCATTGTAACACACAGGTCTATACCATTTCTTAGACTTTTGCCCTGGAATGGCCTTTCCCTGGGAGAAGGGAAGATCATGGCTCGGTGAGCCAGAAGGGGAAGACATTTTTGCTGCTCAGAGGTTTGGCCTGCGATCGAGTCTACCGAGAACTCTTATTTTTCATAGCAAAACATGAGGGATGGACACACACACAAATCTGCTACTTAATGATTATATTAATTTTAGGTTCGTGTAAGAGAAATAGCATTGGCAATCCGTAAGAGACTTCCAATAGCTCCTTTGGTCAGCCATGGGTATTAAATCAGACGCAAGCACCCGCTGGGCTGGCTGATAGCAAGGTTCTGAGGACCCCGGGGAGTGACAGTAGAATGGTACCCTCCTCTTCCATCCTTCCTCCTGCAAGACTCCTGTGCCAACTCGGTACCGCCAACTGGAGTAGATTCTAAAGCTTCCCTCTTGCCCCTGTGACTGGAGAGGATCTCTTGATCCATTGTTTTTCGGGATGTTGGTGACACCCTTCTTGGCATCTCAACACCAACTAATGACCTCCTTAGAAAGACCTCCTTAGAAAGCAGAGTCTGGGGCTGGAGAGATGGCTCAGAGGATAAGAGGACTACCTGTTTTTCCAGAGGTCCTGAGTTCAATCCCCAGCAACCACATGGTGGCTCACAACCATCTGTAATGAGATCTGGTGCCCTCTTCTGACCTGAGGGCATACAGACATATGCTATATGCTATATACATAATAAATAAATGTTTAAAAAAATGAAGCACACTATTTAAAAGAAAAGAAAAGAAAGCAGAGTCTGAGGCCAGAAGAAGAACCTTGCTTCTGTGAAGCTGACACTGACCCCTCCTTGGTGTAGTTTCTGTGCCCCCGGGGCCTATCAGCATAGGGAGACACACCCAACATCTCACATGAGGAGAGTCTTTGCCTTCTGTCCACAGGGCCTCCGCCTTCTTAGAATGCCGCTTGGTGACCTGGGAGTTTGGGAAGATGGCATTTGTCTTTACACACGTCCCCAAGAGCACTTCCCACACGCCAGGCACTGTTGAAGGAGACCAACCATCAACCACACGCTCGGGAAACACGGGCAATGCCGATAATCCTTCTCCGAAGGAAAGTGCAGCACCCCCAGGCAGATAATAAGTGAAAATCTTCCACGTCTACAGAAGATAACAACACAGACAGGGTGGAGAGAGAGCACTTGTTTAAGGTGGTGTCAGCAGAACAGGACTCGGACGAGTGAGGGAAGACGCTAAGTAGTCTTCACTGCCAGGAGGAATTTGAATTTAATCTGGGGGCAAACTAGAAAAGATACTTGGATTTTGAGCTGGAATATGAGATTAAAATTCAGTTTTGAGAAAACAAAAAAAAAGAAATTTTGCTTTATATGATAAACACAGCTATAAATGACAAAAACCAAAACAACAACAAAAGAGCCAACCCAGTAGAGGTCAATTAGGGAAAGTGCACACATTAACTAAGTGAGTAAGTTCTGGGAGGCATAGACATGGAGGGGTCTGATGGATTTGTAAGAAAGAATCAATGAGGCTTTGTGACAAAACCAAATTAAATTGACTGATAAAGCCCCTACCCTTTGTGTTTCCCAGCATCAGGTACTCCCTACATACTCTTTAACAAGATTTATTCATGGCAAGGTCTTCTTACAATTTGTTTAAATTTGATTTTCTAAAAAATATCTATAGGTGTTTTCACTGCAAAAAAAAATGTCTATGTATCATGTCCATTGATGCCAGTGGAGGCAGGTAGAGGACATAAGATCCCTTGGGACCAGGGTTACAGGAGACTGTGAGAAGACAGGTAGTTGAAATCACACCCATGTCCTCTTGATGATCACACAGTGCTCTTAACAATTGAGCCACACCTCTCTAGCCCCTAATAGCAAAGTTTTTAATATAGCCTGACCTGAGAACTCGTCTCTAGTTGGATTTTGTTGTTGTTGTTGTTTATATTTTGAGGCAGGGTCTGACCATGTACCCTTGACTGGCCTGGAACTCACTATTTGTCCAGACCGACTTAGAAGTCACAGAGATCCACCTGTCTAGGCCTCCATGCTGTTGGGAGTAAAGGCACACGCCACCATGTCCAGTCCCACTTGAATAAAATAAAGGATCTGCTGGGATTACCCTGAAGATCAGCACTTGGCTTTAGGTTATCCTAAGAGGGGAGTGGAGGATCAAGCTCAGGGTCATGTTTTCCAGAAGAAATGTCCCAACCAAGATGTAAGTCCCCGAGAACAAAGAAGCATGATGCAATGGTAAGGATCTGGTGATCTCAGGGGGGAGTCCACGAACTCAGCAGACGTGACGGCCACTGAGATGTGCTGAGAACGCATTCCAGTGCTGAGGGTTTGCCTACATCGTTTTCTTCACTTATACACATTTGGCACCAACTGTGTGTTGCTGACTGGTATACACAGCTTGCCTGCATCTGCCCTTTCGGAGGCTTGGGGCGTGTGCAGACATTTCCACAGACATTTGAAGTCTAGCCGGAAATTAATCAAGGCCAGGGCGGTATTGAAGAGATTGGCTCAGGAGTGAGGTAGAGATCTGTAGGGACCCTACAGCTGACTGACGGCACCCCAGAGACGTGTAAGGTAAGAACCTCAAGTCTCTTGAGCTCATTGCCAAAACTGAGTCCCTGCATCCCTGGGCTGGACAAATCCATCCTCTTCAGAGTTGGGGGATTGGGTAGGACAAGATTCAGTGAGAGGGACAGTGAAAGGCAAAATGGAAAGATCGGGACTGGGCGTTGCTGTTGGGAGTGAGAATGTGGCATTCGCTTTGGGACAGGGTGAAACTGGAACAGAATTAAGTGTCAAGTGGCCTTTATACCCACCTAGGACTAAATGGAAAAGACCAGAATGTCAGAACTTCTGATTGTCAGTCACACGAGTGTGGACACTTCCTGGGTGTTTTACCCCGGCAAGACACAGCTTTTCTCAGCCTTCAGTTTTAACCTGCATTAGCAGGCGTGACATCACCGACCTCGTGGGGGTTGAGAAAGACTCAGAGGAGATAATGCCTGTGGAGTGCTTCCTTCCACACCTGACAAAGAGTGTGAGCGCCTTCCTCACACGTCTCCCCTTCTTTGGAGATTCCATTTTGTTCCTATTTAATTGGGCGTTGATAACTAGGATACCTACATACCCCGTAAATATGAACTCAGTAACTAGTACTTCCTGTGATGCCCAGAAGCTCCCCGTATCTCCTGATTATTGCTCACTTTGTAATTGTGTTTCACGCTGTGAGGTCCGCTGACGTGAGAGGGCCAGGCTCGGGAAGCTGAGGGGACTTCTCTATAGACATAGAGAGACCAGGATTGGGGAGCTGAGGGGACTGCTCTGTAGACATAGAGAGACTTGGAGATTGAATACTTGGTTCATAATTTAAAAGATCTGACAGCGATAAGCACAATTAATTAATTGCTAAGATAATATATACTAGGAATAATTTTAAAGTGTTTTGTAATTTGCATTTTTAAGTGGCTAGTAAAGTAAATTCTAGCCTTTGCTCTCTGACTGTTCTCTTAGCCATAAGTCTACTGTGTTTTAATTAGAAAACTCTGACAGTTCCAGGAAAGGAAACATTTTTTTTCTGTTTAAAGCATTTCTAGCATTTCAGCTAAACAATTTATCTAGGATGATTTTCTTCTTTAAAAAGAATAGTGGACAATTAGAAACAGAGTAGAGTACATTTTCTGTCTTGTGGATCCAAGCCAAGAGTCATGCAACTTCTGTGCACTATAAGCAATTGCAAAGTAAAATGAGTAACTGGTATATCATCACAGACTGCTCTCAGATGCCATTACCATAGAATGTATTTCCGGGCTCTGAGAAGCCTGAGAACAAAATTGAGAAGAAAGCATCTGTGTGATTGTAGCTAAGATTCAGATTGCACTGAAGGCTGTTTGGGGCAGAATGGAAGTCATCTTATTTGCTTTGGGTAGGAATGGAGATGGTCGGTGTTGGAATGTAACATATATATATATATATATATATATATATATATATATATATATATATATGATCTGTAGCCAGTACACATGGCTGGGAATGAAGTCGCCCATATATCATCTTTACCTCTTGAGTCTGACCAGCTCTTCAGAGATTAAGAGATGGCTCCAGAAATGCCGGTGTGAAGACTGCAGATGTCCTTAGACCAAGAGTGTTTTAAAGAGTTAGTGGAGCCTCAGCTTGAGAGAAAGGGTCTGTTAGTGGCCTCAGCTCAGATAGCCCTGGTATACGCTGGTGGGCACATGAATGCATGGATATATGTATATCAATAAACATGAGTCATATATATATATGAGTCAAGATGGGACAATCAGGCACCAGCAAAAGTCATCAGCCACACTTGAGCAAGGGGTTAACCTCCCAAATCTGTAACGAGAGCTGATCAAGTCAGACGTCCAGAAAGCGAAACAGGTGGTCAACAAAAGGGTGATGAACTGAATCTCGGCAGCTCTCAAAGGAGGAAACTCACTACATCGGTAATACCTTTCCAAAGCTCTCAGCATCCTTAGCCCCCGAGGAGATGCAGACTACAACTGCCTTGAGATTCCGTCTCTCCCGAGTCAGTGTGGCTGTCGTCAGGAAGACTAACGGTGGTTGAGGGTATGGGGAAAGAGTAGCCCTTAGTCACTGCTGGTAGGAGTGTGCGCTAGTTCAGCCATGTGACAGTCCATGCGGAGGCCTCTCCAAGAACTAAAGCTAGAGCTGCGTGACCCAACCCCACCCCCCACCCCCGGCTGTAGACACAAAGGTCTCTGTCAGCACAGAAACGTATGCACGCCATGCGTCCCCTTGGCTGGTCTCTTTCACAATAACAAGGGAGTGTGATCAGCACCGATGCCCACGGAGGATGAGCATGTGTTAGATTCACACAGGAGAATTTTATTCAGCCAAGAAAGAGAACTTCAGACCAATATCCCTCATGAACATTGATGCAAAAATACTCAATAAAATACTGGCAAATCGGATCCAAGAACACATCAAAACAATCATTCACCACGATCAAGTAGGTTTCATCCCAGGGATGCAGGGATGGTTCAACATACGAAAATCCATCAACGTAATCCACCATATAAACAAGCTGAAAAACAAAAATCACATGATCATCTCACTAGATGCTGAAAAAGCCTTTGACAAAATCCAACACCCCTTCATGATAAAGGTCTTGGAGAGATCTGGGATAACAGGGACATACTTAAACATAATAAAAGCTATATACAGTAAACCAACAGCCAACATCAAACTAAATGGACAGAAACTCAAGGCAATTCCTCTAAAATCAGGAACATAACAAGGCTGTCCACTCTCTCCATACCTTTTCAACATGGTACTTGAAGTTCTAGCTATTGCCATACGACAACAAAGGGGGATCAAGGGGATACAAATTGGGAAGGAAGAGGTCAAACTTTCACTGTTTGCAGGAAGAAAATGTAAAGCCATCAGGGAAATGGGCGCAGCGACTGTTACGTTAAGTGGGATGACCTACCCTGAGACGGCAGCATGCGTTCCCTCTTGCAGGCAGACCCCAGCCTTGACTTCTCACATGTGATTATGAGTGTGGTATGTGTCATGAAACTGGAAGGGACCGCAAATGGGAGATGTAGATGGAAGTTTCTGTCCCACCCAGGTCCTGCAGCCATTCCTTCCCAAAAAAAAACACACAGAGGCTTATATTAACTATAAACCGTTTGGCGGATGGCTCAGGCTTCTCATTGGCTAGCTCTCCCTTAATTATTAACCCATTTCCATTAACCCATGTATCTCCATCTCTGATACATGTGATCTGTGATCTGGGCTTACTGGACAACACCCAGGTCTCTTGCTTCCTCTGCAGCTACAAGGCGCCTCGCTGGTGACTCACTCTCCATTCCTCTACCCAGAATTCCTTGTCTGGTTGCCCCACCTATACTTCCTGCCTGGTCACATCCTGACTGTCCATTGGCCCAGACAGCTTTATTCATCAGCCAATAAGAGAAACATATATTCACAGCACATGTAAGGACATCCCCATCAGGGAGAGGAGGCTTTAGGGAGGGAGAATACCCGTGACATAACAATGGACAGGAACCACTGAGTGTGAGGGCTTGGGGGGGAACAGTAGGATAGCTGAGAAAGGTTTAGGAGAAGACCAACAGAAATAGATTATGTGTACAAAATGCATACACACACACACACACATTGCTTTGTATGTTCATTTTAAAAATAAATCAAAATGGTTAGAAGTAACGGAAGTTGGCCAAGTACACTGATGTTCACATACCCTCTTGATAATATCTGGATGAGGTCATTTGAGCTTTGGGAACAAACTGTTTGGCAATATTTAAATTCTTTTTAATATAGGCAGTAAACAAATTTTACATTCAAATTAACCTAAAATAGTTTCAGCCAAGTATGCATGTGCACAAATGCCATGTTGGTTTAACTTCTCTCTGAAGACTTGGAGGTGTTTTTACTTTGACAGGTGGAAGGTGTATCTACTTTATTCGTGTATGGAAAATGATTTACTGAGTGTGAGGGTATGCCTGAGCACTGTACTGTGTACGGGGGTTACCTCCGGGAAAGGAAATTCACCATCTGAGTGGGCGACCAGCAGGGGTCACGGGGTGACAAAGGAGCCTCTCTATAATGCCCTTTGCCCTCAAGTGGACCAGCCATGATGGAGGTGCCACAGGGTAAGGAGGCCCGTCCTTGTACCTCTCCTGGGGCCTCCACACAGCTCAGTCAGGCACTGATGACGGTTCTGTGTAAACAGTGTGCAGAAGAAATGGAGACCCTTTGCCCTGCAAGATGCCTTCCTGGTTGGCCAATTTCAGATCTTGCTGGCCACATCAGAAACATGAAATTCATCCTCACTGATGACATGTGCAGGTTCTCTCTTTCAGTCTCTCTCTGTGTCTCTCTGTCTCTCTTTCCCTCTCTGTTACTCACTCCCTCCTTCCCTCCCCCTCTCTGTTTTCCCCCTCCCTCCCTCTCTCTCTCCATCTCTCCCTCCCTTCCTCTGTGTGTGTATCTGTCTGTCTGTACCCTTCCATCTTGAGGACAGCTTTATTGGCATTTAGAAGACAATCTGTCGCAGGGCAGGCAAGCTGCCACATGGAGACGAGAGAGAGACAGAGAGAGAGAGAGACAGAGACAGAGACAGAGAGACAGAGAGAGAGAGACAGACAGAGAGAGAGAGAGGGGGGGCTGCTACTTTTAAGCAATCATAAGGTGAGAGAGGGACAGAGATAGCTTCAGGGAGGAATGAAAATGCTGGAGAATGTGCACTCAGGCTCTGACTGATCTGAAAGAGACAAAAGAAGCAGAAAAAAAGAAAACATTGTTTCTGAGTCAGGACTCAGATGGTGACAAACCTAACCAGACCTTGTGACAGCGCTATAAGACTGCACTGGGCTGCAGAATTCTCAGAAGGAAAAACATATCGCATTGTTTTAAAGAGTGACTTATTCCTGCCCCTTTTAGCATGGCTTGAGCAGTCCCCCTTGCTGTGGGGAAGCACACCTCATATTTTTGAGATAGGGTCTGTTGCAGAAACCACAGATCAAGCAAGACTGGCCAGCCAGGATCTAACCCCAAGTACAAGGATTACTTGCACGAGTCACTCACTGTGCCCTCCTTTGTCTACGGTGTTATGAATCCAAGCCTGGGAGCCTCTTGTTACACAGCAAACACTTTGCCAGCTGAACCTCCCTCTGCCCACAGAAAGCTTCCTGCACCAGCGGTACCGTGTCCTGTATTGTAGAAACATTTATCTTCTAACCCCTCAAATATTTTGTTGGGAGATTCTGTTGATAGGAGTGAGAAACATGACTGTGTAAACTTTTACACATAAAAACCATAATGCCAACTCTTCTGTATTGTGTATTCTATGCCAGTCCCATTTTCAAAGGTGTGCGTTCACAAACTCATTTAAACACGGCAGCACCGCCACACAGTAAGCATGATTGGCATCTACAGATGACGGAAACACCTTGCCCAAAGTGACAGCTAGTGAGTGACAGAGACGGGATTTGAACCCAGGCAGTTCAACTGAAAAGTCCGTGTTTTCAGCGCGATTCTGTAGGTGCCCTGGATGTTAGATTTAAGGGGTGGTGGCATGGGGGGACTTGTCTGTGAAATGTGATAGGGACAGTTACGAAGACGGGAACACGGGACGTTTGGAAAGGAATGGAGTGGAGAGATGATTGGGGAAGACTGTGACAAGGGTGATTAAAACTGCAATTAAAAAAAAAAAAAACAAGCCGGGCGTTGGTGGCGCACACCTTTAATCCCAGCACTCGAGAGGCAGAGAGGCAGGAGGATCTCTGTGAGTTCGAGGCCAGCCTGGTCTACAGAGCAAGTTCCAGGAGAGCCTCCAAAACAATACAGAGAAACCCTGTCTCAAAAAAACAAAAACAAAAAAACAATGATTAGTTGGCTAAATTTTAAATAAACAATCTTGACTTCCCCCGGGCTCCTTTGAAAAATCTGGCCGTTGGTTCTGGCCAAACTGTGGTTCCTGTGGCTGCAAGGAAAGCATTTTCATTCCGGAATTGAGTCGTGCTCATTTGTTGAACACCAAGAGTCGAAGGCAGCCAAGAAGCAGCTGCTTTGGATGATGCATGGGTCAACTCGCAAGGACATCCTGGACGAGAAGCCGGGAGTCGGCTGGGCAGTACCGACTGGCCTGAAGGCCAGGAGCGTTGTTATCAGAAGCTGGACATCACAGTTTCTCCAAATGTTAGAAGCTAACTCAGAGAAGGTGCCGGAAGAAGTGGAGAAGTATGGCGGCAGTTGGTGCAGACAGGAAGCGTCTGGTATGGCAGGCCAGGAAACCAAAGTCTTTTTCCTGGACTAAAGCCACTTGCTCCAGCCTCCAAGTTGCTCCGGGCAGTGATGTCAGCTTGACAGATCTGTATAAGGGAAGCTTGCTCTGGGGGAGGATCTGGGGACCTGTGACAGTAGGGTGAACCCAAACCTAGCCATGGACAACATGGACTGGGGGGGGGGGGGAGTCAGGTGACCCCAGCCCTGAGCAGGGAGACCTGTGATGAACAGGAGAGACACCAAGGGCTTAGGAGAACACGGAAGGGCTTCTAGAACCTAGGCTATTTGACCCGTCATTTCAGTATTGGATTTCCCTTTCCTTTCCTGAGCATGTGCTGGAGGGCATACACACATGATGTGCGTGTGCATGTGGGGGGGGGGGTCACAGGACAACTGTATGGAGTTGGTTCTTCCCATCCACCTACGTGTGTGTCCAGGGATGGAGATCTTCAGGCTTGCATAACAGATGCTCTTAGCCCTCCGGGGTGTCTCAGCAGCCCCATGCTGGATTTGGTCCTGAGTCTCGTGTGTATTGATGTAGTTGGGCCCTTGTCTTTTGCATATTCCCAATTGTCCGGCCTCCTGGATGCCAGGTTAACCAGCTGCCTGGGCCCAAGGGGAAGTCCACGCCCATGTGGTTTCTACCTCTCCCTGTAAACGCAGTTGGAGGTCCTGTAACCGGTCGGGCAGCTTGTCTTGAGTCACATAGCCAGTTCATAATGAGGACTGCTAGGGAAACTGAGGCATGGGAGATGACTTGCTGTGGCAGGGGTGAGGGTGGGGGGTGGGAGGGTAAAAGAATTGTCTTTTCAGAAGAAGAGGAAATGGGTCGCAGGGAACCTCAGGATGAGAGTCGTCCTTTCATGAAAGCTGTAAACAGAGCCTCAGAGTGTGTAGATTTGAGGCCCCTTCCCAGGGTGGGTGCTGGATCTCTGGACCTCCCTAACCCCACCCCAGCAATGACTCGGAGGCAGTGGCTCCTGTGTTTGTCTGGCCACCCTGTGTCCCCAACCCTCACCTGTCTCCTCAGGGACAGCTGGCTCCCACTCTAGCTTTCCTGGGTTTGCTGCTTGGGATAATGCGTGCTTGCCTGAAGTACCTGAGCCCATCTCCCCCCCTCACCCTACCACCCTGCTCACAGCCATACCCAGTGAGTCCTGCTTCACCAGGGCCACCACTGACTCCCATTGCCTTTGAGAAACGGAAAGGTCGGCCTCTTCCTGAGTCCCCCAGCTCCGCCCTCTGCCCGAGTTCCTGCTCAGCGATTGGCCCTTGAGAGCCTCTGCAGCACCCTGCTGGTGGCTCCTGTAAGACAAAGATGCGGGGTCATCTGCATAGCTCCCCCCCACCCCCCACGCCACCCCCACCCCTGTCTTCACTTCCTGCAGGCTCCCTGGCTCCCCTGACCAACATCTTGACTCCTCCACTCACCTCAGTCAGCCTCCTTCTGATTGGTCAGATCGTTCCCGCGGTTCCGAAGGCAAGAGGACTGGCATGGATGTAGCCAGCCCCTTCAGATCTCTCTCTGCTGTGTCCGTTTCATGAATGCGGACCCCGGAGCTTGGGGGCTGTGTGCTGCCCTCTCCACCCTGAGGCCCCCGAGGCCTGTGTGACTGACCTCAAGCTCTTTGGCTCACATTGTACTGTGCCACAGTTCACTGTCTCTAGCTGTCTGTCCTGACCTCAGCCCTTCCTTCCAGTAGCTCACTCACTTCCTACCCAGGTGCTAACGGTAACTCTCACTGATGGATTTGGGGCTCATTTCCGACCAGGGAACGCTCATTCTCCTTAACAGGTTGGACAGATCCCTGACTTACTTTCCCAGGCTCCCCACTTAACACCCCAATACCGCCAAATATACCAGCATGCCAGGGTCCTAGCACCCAGCATCCACAAGCCTGTGCCTGTGGTAAGGGGGTAAGGAAGCCCAGAGTAAATACTGAAATGCAATGAGAGGAGTACTTCTATCGTGATTCCCCCTGGATCCCAGCAGAGTGGTGGGCATGGAGAGACGGCCAGAGGAGACCCTGACAGAGGGCCAGCGGAGACCCTGACAGAGGGCTAATCTTTTAGACTCCCTGCTTCCTAATGGACGCTTGTCATTTCTGAGCATTTCAAATGAATAAGAACTCAGCTGTTTGAACCCTGGCTCCAACTGTTCTTTGCCCATAAAACCCATATAGATGCCTCACGGCTGCAATGGACTGTCAAGGGAATAAACCTGCTGCTCATATTAGTCCCAAATTGCCGTTGTATGGAACAACACATCTGGGTTAGGCTTGTCCAGATAGTAGGAGGCCCCTGTAGGCCCCAAACATTCTCCCAATCCCTCTGAGAAACGTGCCCAGGAGAAACACTCTTCACACTGCAGAGGAGCTCACATTGTCTGTGAACCCCCCTCCGCCCCATCATACCATCTCAGACACATCTGTAATAAAAACCGTCTTCTCCTATGTTGCAGAAATAAAGCCTCCCACCTGCCTATTGGTGATCAAATTACCACTGTCAGAAGCTAGCAGGGAGATTCTGTCTCTAGGTGTCTCTCCCATACAAGTAGGACTGCGCATGTACCAAAGGATTTGTACAGGAGTGTGTGTGACTGCATAGTGTATAATGGCTGAACGTTTGAGATACCCCTAATGTCCATTAGAAATGTAATGGCAAAGAATGGTATAGTCCTACGAAGGAGCTGGGCAGAGCAATGGGCTAAATAAATTGTTAGAAACTGGACATACATAAAGACAAATAAGCCAGCCATGGAAGATAACACAGTAAGGTTGCTTTACATGGATTTTTTAAAAAAAGATTCATTTATTTGGTGTGCAAGCATGTGTAACTGAGTGCATGCAGGTGCCCAGAAGGGACCAGCAAAGGGCATCAGGTCTCTGTCAAACTTGAGATACAGATGGTTGTGAGCCAGCCAGTGTGGGTGCTGGGGACTGAACCTGGGTCCCCTGTAAGAGCAACAGGTGCTCTTAACCACTGAGCCGTCTCTCCAGCCCCATGGTTTTAAAGAGAATGCTCATCAGTAGCGCTGAAGGCATGCTTACTAGCTGTACTTGAGGAGGAGAGGTCTAAGGGCGTCTTCTAGTATGTCTGTGGGTGCGGGGAGGGAGGACTCTGACTTCGGGGTGAGTGATGTTCCCGAGGTCTGGAACTCCTGCCTGGGTAAGGTCCTCTAACCTTTTCCAAACAAATGGTGTCTGCTCAAATCCTGTGGTGGGCACTTGAGTGAGCATGGGAAATGGCGCCTTCAAAAGCTTGGTGTCGACTCCATGGATCACAAGGAACCTAGTTATTGATTCTGTAAATAAAATTCCAAGGCAAACGCTGTGTGTGCATATAGATGTGCATGGACCTATCCTGGCAGCATACTAGATCTAAAGAAAAGAAGATGCTAACTGTCACAAACCGCCAGGGGACATTCCCATCTGGACCTTACCTTCACACGGCTGTCTCAGCCATCATGATTCCAGGACGAATTGAAACAGGGTTTCACCTCATTTCTCTTTATCTGGCTCATTGTTTCTTTTGGTAGTCCGTGCTTATGAGACTGGTGTAAGCGGATACCAATTAACTAGAACGGTTTGAATTTGGAGAGGTTTCATCTCACCACGCAGAATGTTTAAGCCGCTTCTCAACGTAGACAGCTCCTGAGAGCGCCAATACCAGAATTGCCTTACTCCCACGGCGGAACCTCTTCCACCGTCAGGAGAGGCTCCGCAAACAACAACAACAAAAAGCATTATGGCGCTTCTTCCTAATTATGTCTCTCTCTCTAAATATCTAATTATCATTGAGAACAAATTGCATGCTACAGAGATAATATTATGGGGAATCGTTAATCTGTTGGGCTCGTGCTTTTGAATTCCTGTGTCGGTGCTGCAGCTGCTGGAGCAAAAAATGTTGCCACCTGGACACTTCATTACGATCTCATATTTAAATGCAAACTGCTGGAGACAGGCTCATTTGTTGGGCTTGGCTTCTTCGGGTGCTGTGTACTGAGGGACGCAGCTCATACACAGGTTTTCCAGGTCTCCTGGGTATCCAGGAGTAGTGGGTGAACCATTAGAGGGATGGGGTTACTAGAGGACAATGGGAATAAAGTCATACCAATAAGGTGACAGTGAAATTGACTCCTCTAATTATTTTTTCTTTATATCCAGTCACAAAGGTCTACAGCTTTTTAAAAAGTCATACTCCTCACTAATGTCCTAGGGTTTCCTTAGCAAATGCTAATCCAAAAAGTACACATTCCCAAAGATTACCTGGTAATTGCACCTACAGTAATATGCGTAAAGCTAATTAACATTCAAGCTTCACTTTAGAGAATAGAAATTACTGGGTACTTATCCTATAATTACATCTGTGTGCACTCTATTGTAATCCATGGCTTTGGCTATATAATTAAGTGATGAACAGTGACTGTATAAGTAGAGAGTACTTATGTAAAATCCGCCTTATCCAAAAATAAATAAATAAATAAACAGATTCAAAGAATCGCGTCTCATTTGAAATTCCATTGTTCCCAAGGAGGTCGTCTAGCTTGTCAGGAATTTATAATAGTAACATTAGTTTCTTGAGGCTGGGAGGATGCTGCCCCCGCCCTCTGGCCTGGAAGATGTCCATCATGATTTTTCTCACCACTGGGGCTGACTTGTGCTAAGAAAGTCTTCCTTTTCTTTCTTCTGGTGCACATCAGGTAACAAATACATCCAAGCCATCTCACCAGGTAAGCTATGAGGATCCTTTAAAAAAATATTTTTATCTGATCACAGCACAAATGAAAATTCACCAGAGAAAGTCTACTAAATATTTTAAAGCATTCGGAAAATGATAGAGATCACGTGTAATCTCGTAGTAGTGTTAGCCCTTAACTGTAAATAGTCGGAATGTCTCTTAGAGATTCCAGTGCACACACAGGCACACACACATCATGTACCACATCTTACCTCTTTAAATTATATCACGAACATTTCAACTACGTATCTTTCCTGTTGTAACACTGATGGTACCTCAATTGCAGAACAATTTTGCTTGGTCCTTGTTTATTTATGTGTGCTTATAAATGTGCAGATGCGCATCTGTTGCAGGTGTGTGAGCATGTCTGCCTGCTCATACACATGGAGACCAGAGGACAGCCTCAGGTGTTGATCGAAAGGAGCTGTCTCCTTCTTTTGGGAAACAAGGTCTCTCAGCATGACTTTGGCCTCACCAATTAGGCTAAGGGAGCTGGCCATCGAACCCCAGGGGTCTTCCTGTCCCCACCTCCCCAGAATTGAATGACAGATGTCCCTGACTTATACACAGCTGCTGGGACCTGGACTTGAACCCTCATACTTCTACAACAGAGCTTTACTGATTGGCCCATCTCCCCAGTCCCTGTATCCACTTTTTGGAGTTCTTATTTTCAATGTTTTTAATTTGTTTGTGTGTATGTGTTTGTGGGCATGTGTGTGCATGCATGTGAGTACGGAGGCCCCGTCGAGGTCAGAAGAGGACATCTGTTCCTCTAGAGCTAGAGTCACGGCCAATTGGTCACTTGGTCAGTTCTAAGCTATCCAACATAGGTGCCGGGAACACAGTGCAAGTCCCTGAGAAAGCAGCCAGCGTTCTGAACCTCTGAGCCATCTCCCAGCCCTGGGAATACTTCTGTCATTGACATTTGTCTTGGTTTTCACCATTTGTCACTATCGTTTTCACCGTGTCTTTCATGACAAATCTCCAAAAGGATATTTAAATGTGTTCGTGTGAAAGCTTAACAAGGGTCATCCATTCTAGATAATTACCTTGTGATGATTCTAGTGCCCGAGTTTGCTTGTGTAACAAAGAGTGACTTTGTTGCCATGAGCTGATGAGGAAAGGCAGAGGCCTATCCGATGTATAAGTTGCTCTATGCTTGCTTCAACTTGATGGGGCAATATCCTTTCGTGTATATATAATGTTTCTCTTACTGGCTGATGAATAAAACACTGCCTGGCCAATAGAGACAAGAAGATAGGTGGGACTAGGAAGACGAGAAGAATTCTGGGAAAGGTAGGCAGAGAGAGTTGCATGGAAGAGATGCCATGTAGAGACCAGAAGGATAGGTAAGGTAAGGCCATGTAGAAATACATAGATTAGTAGTTATGGGTTAATAATTAAGAGAGAGCTAGCCAGTAAGAAGCTCTAGCCATGGGCCATGTATGCACAACAGACAGAACTCAAGGTTCATGAATATCCCCAGTGACCCTAATTAGTGATGTTCATTGGAGTTTTGTTTGTAAGTGTGTCTAACCTGTAGATGTTTTACATTTTAGGGGTAAAGAATCATAATTGCCATATAATCCCATACCTTACTCATTAAAGTTACAGTAACAATTAGCCAGCATTGAGGGGTGTGCTGGCTAGTTTTGTGTTCAATTAAGATAATGCCTCCATTAGATTAGATTGCATGCAAGCCTGTATGGCATTTTCTTAATCAGCATTATGAGTGGTGCCATCCCTGGGTGGGGTGGTCCTGAGTTCTATGGTTGAGCAAGCCAATGAGTACGTCCCCTCCATGGTCTCTGCATCAGCTCCTGCCACTGGGTTCTTGCCCTGCTTGAGTTCCTGCCCTCAGGATGGACTGTTCTGTGGAACTGTGAGGGAAGTAAACCCTTTCCTTCCCACCATGCTTTGGGTCATGGGTGTCTCATCGCTGTAGTAACCCTAAGACAGAAGGTCTGTTGAGCTCTCCCTCTCATCGCAGTAGTAACCCTAAGACAGAAGGTCTGTTGAGTTCTCCCTCTCAACAGGTCTGTGTGTGTGTTGTTGTTCACAATGTGACATCCTTACGCACAGATTCAGATATAAATTTAGCACATTCAGAATAAGTTGTTTCTTTAGAGACATTTCTGAGATATTAAGGTTGCTGTCAAATGTTATAAACAACCTGAGGTTTTGACATTCCTGTCAAATATGAGAACAGAGTCTTCAACTTGCTTTTTCTTCTTTAGTTTGGTCTTTGTTTTTTGTTTCAGTTTGCTCGTTTATTTGGGGTTACGTTCCATACTTGCCCACTTGCAAATGTTTGTGGCATACATGCCCTGGGTGGGGCTCATGTATTGTTATTGTCTATGGTTATATAAGAAATACAGAGTCTTAGGCTCCATCCCAAACCCCCTGGATCAGAATCTGCATCTGAACGGGATCTCCAGGTGATCTGAGCACTATTTTGAGATGCACTATTGAGATGTACTATTGAGATGCACTATTCTAAGAACCAGGAAGTTGAGTTGCCTCCCTGCTTCACCCTCCTGGCTCTCTCAAAGTTACCTCAAGTTCAATGTTTTTGTTTTAGCTCATTTGAGCTTTCAAAACACTTTAATCTAAGTTGCCTATAAACAAGAGGCCAGCATTTCTCATACCTCTCCAGGCTTGGATGTTCAAGGCCAAACAGGAACAGATTCAGTTTCTGATGAGCTCTCCTGCTATAAAGGAGTCTTCTTGCTGTGTCTTCACATGCTGGCCTGTCTCTGCACCCTCCCTATGAGGCACTAAACTAGTCATGAAGCCCCCATCCCTCTGCCAAAATCACATCCTAACCCTACCCTTCATGGAGCACAGACATTCAGACCACAGCATTGGCCCATGTTTTGTCTTCTGTAAGTAGTTCTTTACTCCAGTTTTTCTTGACCCAGTGTCTGATCAAGCCACCTGCTGTCCTCTGTTTTGTCCCCAACTCTAATTTTATCACCATGTTCACTGACGTTTGTTCTCTGAAACATCATGGTCTATCTTGACAT
Organism: Mesocricetus auratus; assembly: GCF_017639785.1. NCBI lineage: Eukaryota > Metazoa > Chordata > Mammalia > Rodentia > Cricetidae > Mesocricetus > Mesocricetus auratus. The sequence continues at coordinate 3,196,269 of NW_024429182.1, read as the reverse complement.
CGTGCAAAATCCTCCTAATGAGCCCCCCTCCTGCTCCTAACCTCATGAGTTTCTGTTTTCTAGATAGAACATTTCTGCCCTCCTGCAAACAACAGAGTAAGCTTGGATGTGTACAGCAGATCATTTCACCAGCTTGCATAAAACATCCTCATGACCTTTCACAGCCTTTATAATGAAGACGAAAATTGGCAATGCATTGATTAAGACATCACACCCTGCCGGCCTGTCCGGCGCCACATTCTCAGATGGGAGCAACCCCCTCTTCCTTAGCCCCTCAACCCCTGGCGACTTACCTGGTTTAGTCCCTAGGATTCTTAAGACCCTGGGGTGATCATTTCTTTCTCAAGGAGCTTTCCCGACCTTCTTAGTTAGGTGGTCCCGTATTCTGTCACCTCCCATTTTACTGCTTACCCCTGGCGTTATTTGTCACAGTTGTGACTCAACATTCATTTTTGCGATTCTAGATTAATACCTGTTTCCTTCGCTGACTTTTTATCCCCATGACTTTCTTCCTCTCCAACAGCCCCACCCCGACAACTTAGTGCTTTATGGGTGATGGGCACTGTGCTGCTTGGGCGCTTTGTAATCTAAGTGGCTCTCCCTGCAGTCACGAGTGTCCCCATGTGAGTCCGGTTCCTCCTGCTCTGCTGTCACCAGCACCTGAGCTGGATGAAAAACCACATGGTTCTCCCAGATGGAGCCCCTCCTTGCATGCTTATGTGGACCCTATTAATACTCGGTAATAGTTACTATTGCCACACGTGTGTCTGCCTGTGTGTTAGTCGGCGTAAGTCACCATTTGCTGCCACAAAAGAAAAATAAAGATGTAATTTCACTCGTGCTCATTGTATCGTGAGCCAACTAAAGCGCTCCCTCCTCTGACTGACCAGTTAGGCCCCCTCTGTCGTCTCCCATCTGCCTGACATGTGGCTGACAAGGATGCCTCAGAGAGTAATGATGCCTCACCATCTCAGACATCATGTCACTTGCTTTGACCTCCCATTGGCCAGAAGCAATCCCGTGGTACCTTCTAAATGAACGGAATAGTGAGGGATCATCTTTCCATGGGTTCAGGATATACATAGAATCAGACCAGTGTGAAAACTTGAAAGCTCTACCGTAGGTTAAACTCCTCCAGTAGGACAAAGGCAGCAATGGTAAGCCTGTCGACGTGACTGCATTGCAAGATGCCAAGATAGGGAAATCACAGTTCTGGAGAGGACTAAATAAAGCGAAGAGTGCTGCCCCTTAGAAGGTGAGCAGCACTATTCCGCAGGATAGAGCCCCGGCAGAATAAAAGATGGTGGAGCAAGGAGAAGGAAGACCATCGCAACTGTCTGTCTGTCTTTCTGCCTCCTGGTGGCAATTTTGTGAGCTGTGTTTCTCCGCCCTTACACTGTGATACCCTACCTTACCAAGGGCTATCCTGCTATGGACTGACACCTCAGAGACCATGAGCCCAAACCCTTTCCCCCTCAGGCTGTCCCTGCCAAGTGTTTTGTCCACAGCAGCACAGCCTGACCATGCCAGGATAAGTTTAGTCCCTGCTGCTCTGATGTGTTCAGTTTTGACCTGTCTGACAGGTAGTTCACATTGCTGGTTGTATGGGTGGTTGAAGAATTCAGGCGATAAAAGCAGAAAGAGGGACAAGAGAGGCAGGTTCAGAACGGCAGTGGCGGAGGACTTGGGCTGACTCACGGCAGTTTCTATCCCGCTGATCGATTTGCGCAGGGCTGATTCCGTGATCAGCAGCGCGCTCATCTCCCCTCCCCCCCCCCCGCCCCCAGAAGGTCAGCTTGTGTAATGTCACAGCGGTTTTCTATGTTGGGGTGACATGAAAAGTTTCGGAAGAAATGTCTCTGTACTAGACGGTGGGCGGATGTTTTACGTCTCCTGTTACGCGGTAATTCTCTCAACAGTTGCGCATTGTTGGCATTCTTCGCTTAGGGGTCTATATATCTTGATGCGGACCCAGCGGCGGCTCCTGGCTGTTGGCCTTAAAATGTAGGCTCAGGATGCCTGCCCTCAAGCTTGTGTTCCAGCTCTCAGCCCCATGCTACGGCTCAGGAAGCACCTTGAAAACCTATCGACGCTGGAGTGAGTGCGTGAAAGTGACATTAGTAATCTACCCGTTGTGATCTCTTTGAACTAGCCTCAAGTAGGATGCACAGAAGAGCATGCTAGAGAGCCTTGCTAAGGTGACAGCCAAATTCTAAAGACCATCTACTCAATCAACACTCTAACACCCAAGATAGTTTCTCCAATTATCAGTACGACACGGAATCAATTGGGGCGTGTGTGGGAGAGAGTGAGGCAAGAACAGCATGAACTGTTTTCCGGTTGAGACAACGGCCAACGAAGTCTCTTACTGTCCCTTTGATATAGATGCTCACACATGTTTGTACAAATAAGCTAACTTGTATCATTGGAGCTTAATTTTAAATATAGTCAAAGCACTAAATTGCAAAGGTGCCATAGAAACTTCCAGAGACCCATTTTCCTTTGCATACCCATCCCCGTGGGAAGTAGCCCACCAAAGCACCGGGAGCTGAGTGACAGTCCGTGTTACATTAAGGGTGTGAAACCCATTAAGTACAGAAAGAGAGGCTGAAGTTTCTCATTTTTCACCAACCCCAACGTGGTTAATTTTTAAAGCTATTTATTGAACACAAAGACACTTGATTGAACACTTAGGAGTCCACCACTCTCATTCATCACCTACATTCATCGTATCTGTGCTGAAATATGCAGAAAGGGTCTTTATGTGCTCACAGTGCCCATAAAATAGGATTTTCTTTCTCAGGTCAGCCTTTGAAGATGGTTGCTACCTGGTGTTTCACGTTATGCATTTCCAAGTTCAGTTAGTTTGCTTGCTACAGGAAAAGATGGTTTAGGGAAATGTACACTTTCTATTTCTTTTAATAGCTTGTGTTATGATATGTTTGATAGTTCATGAAGGACACTGTCAGGATTGGAGAATGAGCTAATAAACTTTAGGTACTAAGAAATACAGCCCCATAATGAAGCCTCCTTCTATGCAGAGGTATTTCATCAGCTTAATGGCACCTTTTAGTGCCTGACACCTTGGTTTACAGGTTTGCTCAACGGCCTGTTTGCCCCTGTGCCAAATTAGTGTTGAGGGAGGTTTCTGATGAGAAGAATATTCAGTGTGGATGTTAGAGTTATGGCTGTCAAGTTGGAGGCGGTCACTCCGTTTTATCTCAGGTGGTATGTTTTACTGCCAGTGCTAACTGGGGACTCATGAAATGCCTTAGAAACCACTGTTTGACTTTAAAGGTACAAATCAAGGTGTGTGGGCAATTGAGGGCACCTTCTCCCTGCAGCATTAATGGGCATTTTCTTTTGCAAAATGTGCTCTGTCTTCCCCAGACAAAAATAAAAATACCGTCTTTAAAAAACATCCTGTTTTAGCAGCAAACGAAAGCTTGTAGGGAAGCATTGTCATGTTCAGAGCCCGAGTGGTTGGCTAATGAATGAAATTCAAGTCAAGAGCACTTGGGAGTGAGAACATTAGGTCAGGAAGCAGGGTGCTGGGGACAGTGTTCTAGAAAAAAGCCCGGTAGCCATCACCAGTAACTGAGCAGCTAGTAAAATTCATCCACAAAGACACTTCTTTGCTGTTCTCTTTGGAAATGCAAATAAATAAGGAGCTAGTTATCCTCCGTATGGACAGTGAAGCAAGTTAAATTATGTGGTGAAGTTTCCCCATGCTTGCCACAGCCGGTTAGCATGCAAAGTGACTCCCCAAATCATCTCTCAGCCATGCCTCTGCCTTGGATTCATTTATTAGGCTTTTATTCATCAATCTCTTTCATTTTTAAAATTTGTCTCCAAACAGTAGACGGTCACTCAGTTCCTTTTTGTAGGAATTTATTTTCCTAAACTGAGCAAAAGCTTTCAGATCTCACCCCAAAAAGCGGTGAGTACCGGTGTTCTTTGGAATGGACAATGAGCTTGCCTGGCCTAGGTTCATGTAACTTAGGTGAGCCAGGAACGCTTTCTTTTTCCATCTGTCACGTTGATGGGCTAGCCTTGCACAATCTCCACATTGTGCCGTGGAAATAGGGCATTGCATTATTAATTCAGCTCAGGGATATGCAGATGAGTGGTGCAGAAGCATAAGAACTTATGGAATGATGTACACGGGGCAGAAAGACAGACAGCCAGCTCCATGGCACTCAGGAACCAGGGGTGTGTTGATGTAAACCGGAGGAGAGTCCACCGGCTCTGCTGAAGGTCTACAGATGCTTGTGGGAGCTTCCTGCTCCATGAACTGTTGATTCTAAAACCATGCAACAAGACCTGTTGTAGTCGGTGACTATTTCCTGTTGAAGGAATGAGATAGCCTTCAGCTATAAAAGACTCTACCCAAGAAAGAGCAGTTTAGTTTCTAGACGGGTAACTTAAAAAAAGAAACCTTAATTTTTCTTTGTGGTTTGTGATTTGTACCTCTGGTGATATATTTTCTGTCCTATTTAGCTACCGATGACTTCAATATGTACAGAAACTGTCTTTAAAAACTTTGATCACACTGCTTTTCTTGTTGCCTCAAGAATAATGCATTCACGGCTGCAAAGTTTCATGCTTATAATTTATATCATGTCAGACTGTGGACACTTTGAAAGTAGTTGTAGCAGGTGCCTCATTTGAATTCACCTGGGCGTGTGCTTAGGCGATTACAGGACACCTAGATTCCTTCTACAAGTCACAGCATGCGTCCTACACAATGGATTAAGACTAAATGAAGGCATGGTCAGAAAATATTGACACTACTGGGAACAGAGGAGAGATTAACTTATTTTTCAAGCCTGTTTGTACCTCTGTGTTGACATTGTAGCACTAATTCTATTTCTCTACGTTATAGTGATATAATTAAATATTCCACAGACTAACAAAATATTACTTTGTAAGTTATTAATATTAAAGGTATATTAATACTTTAAAACCCAATCAGGACAGGGTGAATATCAAAACTTGCTGGTGACCTCTATCTGGACTAGAATGTTGGGATAAGAGGAACTGAAGAGAAGAGCCTGTTCTTCTGAGTGCCGCTGTGCCAAGAGCAGAACGATGGAGACCAGAAATGAATGGCCAGGTAGTTGGCAGCTCAGGAGGCACTGTTAGGTACACAGAGTCTCAATATGTGCCTGAGAGCAAAGACTGGGTTTCAGGGCAGCAAGCATGAGGTGATAGAGGTGTTTGTAAGACACGGAGATGGTGGCCCTGCAGCTCCTTCAGCCTCCAGGTAAAGTGAAGAAAGAAGAAAAGGTTAGAGACGTTGATGGTGCCTGGCTGTGGAGGACTTTGCCTTTGTGAAGACTTTTACAGAGTATGTATAATACAGAATAAAGAGGGAGAGTCTGCACTTTGCCAGCTGTGTAGCATTGAGGGCCGTGTGCAACCCTGGAGCACCTGTCTGTGAAACTGAAAAGATGGTTTGGTGGATACAGTTAAATATACACCACAAAATATTTTTACGCTGCATGTCTTGCTTTTCTTTTCTGAGGGGGACCTGTAGGTTGTCCAGCGGGACAGTTCTGTTTTTCTGAGCACGTCATGGGCCAGCATAAGAACTAAGGAACAGTCCTGTGAGGGCTCCGTTGCCCTGCAATCTAGAACTCAAAATCCATGCCACTCAGGAGGGAGAGGCTTAGCTTCAGAGGCAGTGCTGGGTGTGAGGGCCTGCCCATGAGGCGGGTGGCTGGCGTGAAATGCGCCTCCCTTAGGGACCCCTCTTCAGACACACAGTGCTCGCGGAGTATGGGTATGGTGGGTGTTGTGGAGACACATAAGAGCCTTTGTTTTATTCTAGAATTGATGAGGTTGAAGAAGCAGACAGATAAATCATGGGAAAATACAAGCTGGTTTTCAATAATGGGTGAAGTATTTGGGAAGAATCTGTGGTTCAATAGTGCTAGAGTTTGTTTCCAGGATGCCTATGTGTTAGTCCTCAGCCTGTGTTGTCATCACTGGGTGGAGAAACCTTTACAATGAGGCCTAGTGTGAGAAGGTTGGGAATTGGGGCTTGCCTTTAAGGAGGATGCTGGTACCCAAGCCTCTCCTCCTCCTCCTCTCTGCTCCCACAGCTTCTTCCACCATTCACACGACCATGACATACCCACTACGAGACCCAGAGCAAGCAACTGAGCTAAAACCTCCAAAGCTGGGGCCAAACAGCCTTTCCTCTTCCGGGTGGGTGGTCTTGGGTATTTTAACACATTCATAGCAAGGGAGAAGACTTCAGGATCCAAGGAAGCTGAACCCTATGCTACATGAGAGTCTTACCCACAGTTGACCTGGAATCAGTTATCTCAGTCAGAATCCCTCTTAATTAAAGATGCCCTGGCAGGATTGTTGTCATTCTGCTGCCCACAGAGGAGTTGTTGGCATGGGGCTGAAATCATGGGCACACTTTTTTTAAGGGGGTGCTAGTTAGTTGTTGAAGCACAGCTTTGGTACTGTGCTGCTAATTTCTAAATCATGAGTTCGGTTCAGATACACACTGGTTCCATCACTGTTCATCCAGTAAGAGTACTTTCTGTTCGCTCCACAAAAATTCAATTTGGAAAATGGCTATAGACATGTGCAGTGTGTTTATGCAGAGGCACAGTGTGAGTGTACACTTTCAGTGTGTGTTTACAGACAGGCTCACAGTGTGTATACAGACAGGCACAACATGTGTATACAGACAGGCACAACATGTGTATACAGACAGGCTCAGAGTGTGTATACAGACAGGCACAGTGTGTATACAGACAGGCTCAGCGTGTGTATACAGACAGGCCCAGTGTGTATACAGACATGTTCAGTGTATGTATACAGACAGGAACAGTGTGTATACAGACAGTTTCAGTGTGTGTATACAGACAGGCTCAGCGTGTGTATACAGACAGGAACAGTGTGTATACAGACAGGAACAGTGTGTATACAGACAGTTTCAGTGTGTGTATACAGACAGGCTCAGCGTGTGTATACAAACAGGAACAGTGTGTATACAGACAGGCCCAGTGTGTATACAGACATGTTCAGAGTGTGTATACAGACAGGCTCAGCGTGTGTATACAGACAGGCACAGTGTGTATACAGACAGTTTCAGTGTGTGTATACAGACAGGCTCAGCGTGTGTATACAGACAGGAACAGTGTGTATACAGACAGGCACAGTGTGTATACAGACAGGCTCAGCGTGTGTATACAGACAGGAACAGTGTGTATACAGACAGGCACAGTGTGTATACAGACATGTTCAGAGTGTGTATACAGATAGTTTCAGTGTGTGTATAGACAGGCTCAGCGTGTGTCTACAGACAGGCTCAATGTGCGTTTACAAACAGGTTCAGAGTGTGTGTATAGATAGGCACAGTGTATATATACAGATAGTCCAGACAGGCTCAGTGTGTGTAAGGTTGGCAGGACCCAAGCAATTGTATCTGTTCACTAAAATTATGATTTATCTAAACTCAAAACTCAGGATGTAAATGTTCTAGGAACAATTCCCATGGAAAATTAAACTTTGAAGCAGCTACCAAAATATTGACCATTGTTAGATTCTTATAGTGGTTTAAGTAAATACTTTTTAATACAATATTTTGATAAATATTTCATGCCTTGTGCTTTTATCATATCTCCCCATTTTCCCCCTAAATCCTCCCACATCCATCTCCCAACTTTGTGTCCTCTTTTGCTTTTCTTATCTTTTTTTAATGACACACAGAATCCTATTTGTGCTGCCCATATATTCACGATCACCAACCATACACTGAGATGTGGCCACCCCACCAATGCCTCGTTGTCCCTCCCTGCCACAGCCATCAAGGTCAGCAGCTTCTCAGTTAGGAATGTGGGCTCAGGGGTCCCTGAGATACATTCTGAGATGCTAATGAGCTGGCCAGTGAGAAGTGGCAGTATCAGTTTTCCAAGCACCCACGCAAGCAGATACCCACTTCTGCCGATGGAAGCCAGACGTGGTAACTATTGCTTCTGCTGTTGTGAATTAGCTCGTAGGTCTGTGTAGAAGCAAGTGGACTCCACGGATGAGCTCTCACTTTATCTCCTGCTAGTTAATTACTCTGCGTCTAAGTCCCTTAGGTGGTTCCTGATCTCCGGGTTGTCTCTGTGGCTTCACTCACAAATAGTGCGTGCTAATTCCAGTCTACTTGTTCCCTTAAGTAAAATCCAAATGACCCAATGCCTGAGATCCATTGTACCATCCAGAACTGAAGTGTGCTAGTGTGGGCTACACAATTAACATTTTCATCAAAAGCCGCTTATCCTAAATTGCCGTTGCATTGCTAATGTTCCCTTGACTCTTTGAAAGACCATTTCTCAAAACAGAAAGGAAGGAAGGAAGGAAGGAAGGAAGGAAGGAAGGAAGGAAGGAAGGAGAGAGAGAGGGAGGAAGGGAGGAAGGAGAAAGAGGAAGGAAGGAAGGAAGAACGAGCACTTTTGCCATCAAACTTTAGCAAGATTAATCAGGAATGCACATGGTTACAAATTAAAGAGGTGCACAGGACCCTGGTGTGCACTGCAGGGGCAGTTCTACCTAATCCCACTGGCACAGCAAAGAAAACCCTGAGCCATGTGCTGCAGTTCAGTGTTCTCCAGGGTCGTGCCTTCCTGCCTGCCAGGTAAGTTGTCCAGCTGCCGGTGCAAATGGTGTGTGTGTCCCTTGTGCTTCTCTCCTGTGGACACATGACTTCCGGTTCAGGGGAAGGTCTAGCAAGAGCTGAAAGCCACTTTCCTGCTCCGCCTGCCTGGCTCCTCCACCCAGAGAATCCCATTGAGAAGCAGTTTTTTCTGCCTGCTTCTCTCCGCTCTTCCAGGGAGTCCGCCATCTTGCTCCCTGCATTCAGTAACTCTTACTGAGCATCTAAACTACTCCATACGGGAAGATAAGGATGGGTAAGACCAAAACTCTGTGTCGGGACATGTGAGTACCCTGTGCAAGACACAGACGCTGAGAAAAATCGTGACGGCAGGGTGAGGACACCTGACTGAAGAGCAGTGTCATTCCGGGTACAGAAGAACCAGGGAGGCCTACGGAGAGGAGCTGAGGGCTGGCCGGGGTCTGAAAAGATGCGGGTCAAATGGGGGCTGAAATCACTGCCAGACAGAGGACGTGTGGGAATGCAGAAAGCATGGTTGTGTGCACGGCCACCACCAGTCATTGCCGCCAAACCCTATTTCTGTATTTTCTCCTAAAGCATTCGGAAAATTGGTATTTTAAAAATACCTTATGTGGGTTCAATGTGTGCTGTCTTCCAAATATGTAGATTATGTATTGCAACGCAGCATATATTCTTCTTTTAAATAATGAAGTCATGGCCTAGAATTGACGAATAATCACGAGATAACTGTAAGAAGCCATTTAGACATACCACCCAAAAAGTACCCCTTGTTTTTCAGATGAATTCCCTTAAACCTTGAAGAAATAAAATTCCCTATGCTAATTAAACCTTTTCATAGTATAAAAGAACCAGCCTTTTCTGAAACAAGTATAACTGCCATGTAAAACCTAGCAAATCTGGCCCAGGAAGGACGCCTTGAAAGAATGGCTGTCAGTTCATTTAAAACAGTAAAATATATAAAAATATCTAGTAAAAATTTTGGAAGAACGTAATAGAAAATATTGGAAAAAGAATAATCGCTCTAGATATTAATCCATAAAACCATAGCAATTAAAACAACGTGAAGTCAGAACAAATTAATCAGTAAAGAATACAGAAATAGGCACAAATAATTATGGTAATTTAGTGTAATAATAAAGTCTATAAATAAATGGGCTAAGGATGACTGTTCCAAAATAGTATGAAGACTGTTGGCTAAATGATGTTCAAAAAAATACCACTTGAAATCACAGCTTAAGTTGTGGCTGGCTCGGGTAGTGCATTATAAAAAGGCATGCACACGTACGTTAGACCAGGATAAAATAGACTGTAAAGATGGCTCAGTAAATAAGGTGTTCCCAGGGACCTGAGTCCACATGTGGTGGTGGCGCTTAGGTGGTGGCACTGTGAATCCAGGCTCTGAGAAGGTAGAGACAAGCAGATCCTGGGCCTGCTGGCCAGTCAGCCCAGACAATCAACAAGCTCCAAGCCATGAAGAAATCCTATCTCAGGAAGCAAGAAAGGGCAAAATGTAACTGCATTTCAAAATAAACAAAATGTATCCAAGCTTGTTTTCTGGCCTCCACAGGCACCCTCTCCTTCATGAATGAATGCACAGACACAAAACAATATGAGTAAATATTTTTGTAGCATTTTCATTAGGAAGATTTACAAAGTGGAAGACCAGTGCTGGTGACTGTCACACTGACAGATACATTGTATATTTGGCAAACTGTAGGGTTTATTAATATAACAGAGTCAATATTCCCAACAGAAAGAGTCCTAATTAACTTGTGAGACGTGCGACACTAACAAACGAAACAATGGAGGCGAGCAGGTATGTCATCTATGGACATATGTGCCTCATAAAGAACCCGGAAACCCCTAGGTAGGTCTGAGCATCTGCCCAGTGCTGCTGCTAACTCAAAGATGACTACAGTGGAGGTCCACGCGTGATGTCCGGCCTCTCCATTGCTGGCCGTGTTCGAGGAGATGAGCATGCCCGTGCATTGTCAGAGAGACACTCTGACACTGTTAGTGCATGGTGGGCTGCATCTATTGGCCGGTCAGTAGTCAAAGCATCTGAACACGCATCCAGAGATGTTGTCCTATGAAGGAAAATTTACACAACAGGAAAGTTAGAAAGATCTTAGATGTTACTCAGAAGTGGGTTTAGTCCGGGTAACTGTCAAAGGCTTAAATGTCTGCACAGGTCACGGGACCTGTCCGATGAGGAAGGCAAAAGGGACAGGTGGCAACTGTGGCAAATGGAAGCTCACCTTCGCTAGGGCAGAGCAGCTCTCAGCAGCCGCTGTATCGCTATGAGGGGATGCTCAGCCAGGCTGCCAGACTTCCCGTTTTCCTGGGAGAGGACGCACACCTATGTTCTTAAAAATAAGGCGTGTGGGCCATCTGTGGGACCCTCATTGTGGCAGAACATTTCTCCCATCACCTGCCTTCCCTCCCCAAGAAAGGATCCTATACCTTACTCGTCTGTGACAGCCTGTGGGACCAGTGTGCACCCCACTAGTGACATCTGCTTGTCATGGAGAATTAGGAAGCATGAGGCGCCATCACGTATCTCCACCTCTCTCTCCATCCGTCTCCATCTTCACTAGAAGCTACAGGAGTCCTGGAACAAAACAACATACGGAACAGGGCCATAACAGATGACCTCTGACCTCTGGCATGCCATGTGTAAGGAGAACCTTGTGGTGGAACGCTCTGGAACTGTCGTCTCTTTGAGCTCGGCAAAGCTGACTAGCACTCGGGAGGCAGAGGCAGGTGGATCTCTGTGAGTTGGAGGCCATCCTGGTCTACAGAGCAAGTTCCAGGACAGCCTCCAAAACAATACAGAGAAACCCTGTCTCAAAAAACCAAAAAAGAAAAAAAAATGTGGCAATTTTCAGATATGTGGAAACATCTCTAATATGTTTGTAAGGGAGGAGTAGTGAAGACGGAGGTCTCTGTCCCTCCTGGCCCCATAAGCCGTTTACTTCCAAATGAACACAACAGAGGCTTATATTAATTATAAACTGTTTGACCAGTGGCTCAGGCTTCTTACTGACTAGCTGTCTCTTAATTATTAACCCATAGCTATTAAGCTGTGTATTGCCACGAGGATGTGGCTTACCCATAATGCTCCAGCATGTTACTCCTTCAGCAGCTACATGACGTCTACCCGGCGATTCTTCTGTGTTCCTCCTCCCAGCCTTCTCCTGGTCTAGGAGCTCTGCCTAAACTTCCTGCCTGGCTACATCCTGCCTGTCCATTGGCCGAGACAGCTTTGCTCATCGACCAATAAGAGTAATACATTCACAACACACAGAAGGACCTCCTCCATCATCTCTTCTTTTCTATCTAAATAAAAAGGAAGGTTTTAACTTTAACATAGTAAAATTATATAAAACAAAACAGTTATCAAGCAAGAATTATAACTGCAATATTTAGTTCATTAACATTTGGCAAAATTTAAAAAAAATATTCTATCATCTATCCTGTTTTGGGGGGGTCTAAAGTTTTATGTGTAATTTGCCTTTTATTATAACTAAGAAAAACCATAACCATGACTGTCTGTCTCCAACTCCATCAAAGACCTCAGAAGGATAATATATAAACTCTAGAATTGACAGAGACATCTCACTGGATAGTCACCCATAGTTCCTCTGTAACATTGGGGTATCCATCTTCAGCCCATGGGCCATAGTGTCTGGCAGACTTTTTAATGAAGTAGGAAATTTAAAGATCTGTTCTGTCTTGTACTGACAAAGATCGCCAGTTGCTTTCTTCTGTAAAGCAGGAACCCTGAAGGAACATCCTGTCTCTTGGCCAGCTCAGCAGTCACTTCTCCTTTGTAACCTGCTTGTCCAGTTTGGACAGTGTGCTTCCTCTCAGCAGTTGAGGCAAGGGCAGTTTCTTGTCCAAATGGCCATTCATGTCATATTGAAGGCAAACTCCATAATGAGTTTCTTTGATGCCCATCTTCCTCTCTGATGTATCTGGTGTTGCCAGGAGCAGGTGTGTCTCATTGTCATGAAAAAACCCTAATAAACCATATGTATGTGTGTTTCTGTACATGCTTAAGATAGTTTGAATATTGATACAATTTAGGATATTTTTATTATTTTGTATTATACAGTTCTACTTTTGGTCAAAATATTTTAGTTCTACCTCTGATATAGTGATTTACATATGTATGTATATAGTTACAAATTTGAGGTCATTGTCCTTATGCTGCACATTTGTTTAAAGATTTTTTTAAATTATATTTGGGGAGCTTCAGTCAGTAAGCAATATATGTTTCTGAGAATTATAGATTATAGTAGTTACCTATGCTTCTTATACTTAATGATTTTATTCAAGCTTTATATGTGCTCAGAGATGTACGCAACATAGATATAATGATCTTCAAACACTTCAAAGACCTACAGAATATGGCATTTAAATGTTTTAATAATTTAAAACTCTGTTGACATGATACACAGTTGCTCCTAACAGCACTGAGCTATTCCCAAAAGAATGTTGGACAGCAATGACACCCCATTTGGAGTTTGCTTTCTTCTTGGAAATCCTGGCCTTTGGGGCAAAGAACTGCCCCCTTTCTCAACTGCTGACTTTAGATACACTGTCCTAACTGAGCTTGCCGAAGATAAACATAAAGAGACTGCGGAACCTTGCCAAGTCAGGGTAGGACAGTCTATCAAATTTCCCTGCTTCTGAGATGGTCTGTCAGATTCTCTAGGCCTTAGCCAAAGTTGGTTGCCCTGATGTTGCTGTGAGACCTTGGGTGACTGTCCAGGTAGCCTCCTTTTCTATCATTTCTTGAACTTCCTGCTTCCCCTAGTAATGTTATTTGTCTTCTCAGGTCTTTGATGAGGTTGGAAACTATATAGTCACAGCAAATATTCTCTCTTGTCTTAGTTAGTGCGTATTAGGTACAATGCTTAGACTTTCCAGAATAGGACAACTATCAGAGTAATCTCTGTTGCATGCCATTGCCCTGGGACTGGACATTTCGTTTGTGTTTCCCGCTTAGTGTTGTTCTTGCTGGTTGTAGGTCTAAATCTGTGTATGTTTTTACCTTTCCTTCTCCGGGACTACAATTGATATTTGTTAGCATTCTGTATAGATTTTGTATCAGCCTTAAAACCCTCTAATTTATACAAAAAGGGGAAAGGCAGTGGCATCTTGCTTTGCCAGTGAACTTTCAGAGGTGGCCACATCTTATGGGCATGGCGTCAGGTGCACAGGGAATGGCTGGCTCTCTTGGGTTGTAGTGAGAGCATGGGAAGGGCAGAGACTGCATCTTCAGGAGCAGGAATACCTTAGCGACTATTTACTATTATTTGTATAGGTGCTTCCCTAATAAATACATGTTTATCATTTATATTGGGTCTGGTGGACTCATTTAAACCCTGCCTTCAATGTGGCAAACAGAAAAACAGGAAGTCTAACATGCAATGCTCTGTATGAACACACTTTACATATCAAGTGTAGTTGATATACCACACGCGTGTGTGCGAGTTGAGGCGAGTGGCAGAGAGGCAGAACTTTCTCTGGTGAGTACCCTGAAACATGGGGTTTGGGACAGTGTTTAAATATTCCTTCTCTTCTGTGTTTTTATGCCCTGTAGTAAATAATATAATTTTTAAAAGACAACATTTTTTATGTGACTGCTGATTGTTAGTTTTTGTTATCAACACGATACAATCTAAAAAACTTCACTGGGGAGGAAGGCCTTGGCCAGGTGGGCTCTTCTGTGGTACCGTCCGATGACACTGGATGACACGGGAGGACCCAGACCACTGGGGTAGTGCCATCCCTTAGTCCTGGGGGGCCTGGAGGGGATAGTCAGCCTGTGTGCGTTCAGTTCTGTCTCTGCTGCTGACTGGATGCGACGGGACTTGTCACCTGGAGTGTCTGCCATCCTGGCCTCCATGGTATGATGGACTGTGACCTGGAACTGTGGGTAGCATAAGAGCTTTGTCCCCTCTCATCGTAACTCTGAAGTAATGTCATATGGATCAGAAACTTTAATATGAAAGGTAGTGTAAGACATTCCATAGGCCGCCTGTGATGACGGCCGTAAGACGGCTTTGGAGGAAGGGGTTTCTTTTGCATCAGTTTCAAGCCATGAAAAAAAAAGTTGTTCAGCTGCGTCAAAGTGGAGAACGGCTGTTCACCCACAGACTTCATTAAAAGTGTGAAAAGATTAAAAAGCTATTTCAAAAGTGTGTGCCTCTTTAGAATTTTTAGCACTTACGAGAGGTCAGCTCCTAAACAAAACACTTTACGTAAACTGATGAACTTAATTTCACAGCGTCCCTGTGACGAAATCACTCTGCCATCCCCATCTCTTGGGGGACACCGAGGCAATGAGGCCAGGTGACGTCCCAGTCGCTCAGTAGTCAACTGGGAGTTAGACCCGTTCAAAAGACTGAGCAGACATTTCCCCCAAGGAAATGTCACCAGTTAGGAAACAGAAATTATAGTCAATGAAATGCAACTTAGAGCTGCAAAAAGTTCCACTTGGGGAGATAGTGCTGGTGGATAAAATGCCTGCTGCACAGGTTTGATACCCAGTGCCCACAAGCATGCAGGCAGGTGTGGTGACCACCTGTAATCCCAGCACCTGTGCCCACAAACACGCAAGCAGGTGTGTGTAGTGACCACCTGTAATCCCAGCACCTGTGCCCACAAGCATGCAGGCAGGTGTGGTGACCACCTGTAATCCCAGCACCTGTGCCCACAAACATGCAGGCAGGTGTGTGTGGTGACCACGTGTAATCCCAGCACTGGGGAGGTGGAGACAGAATTCCAGGGAGAAGTTAACTAGCTAGACTAGCTCAGATCAGGGAGCTCAGGGCTCACTGAGAGACTATGCCTCAGATAAAGTCAGAGCAATGGAAGAAGACACCCAGCATTAGCGTCACAGCTACACACACATGTGTACTCACACACACACATGTGTACTCACACACATGTGCACTCACACACATGTGTACTCACACACATGTGTACTCACACACACACAAGCAGGCATGCATAGAGACATGCATACTACCCACGGGCAGACCTGCCTGACAGCAGTCAGTCTGCTTCAACATGTGCTGCTAAATAGCGGGTGGTGACATCATATTCTTAATGACCAGTTAGTCTTTGCTCAAGTTTTCATGAAAAACTCCTACCCCATTAAATCATATTTTTCTAATTTAATACAACATTTTATCCCACATGGACACATGAAACAGTTCCATTAAAAATAGAAGCAAATACATCTTAATTCATAGGCTATGTATCCATAGTTTATTAGAGGGCTTGCAAAATATAAAATTAGTCTATAAAAATTAAAGCAAAATTGATCCTTATCCAAGTATATTTTGTTTAAAAATATAGTGTATTTGACTGAAAATTTTAACTTGTGCTCTAAAAGCCTACTTTATTTTTATTAATTAAATTTATTCATTTATTTTTACATCCTGACCACAGTTTCCCCTTCTTCCTCTCCCACCTCACCCCCCCATCCACTCCTCTTCTGTTTCTGTTCGGAAAGGGGCAGATCTCCCATGGGTGTCAACAGAACATAACCTCTCAAGTTGAGGTAGGACTAAGCTCCTCCCCTCCTTTTAATGCTTGGTAGGACAACCCCGTATGAGGAACAGCTTCTCAAAAGCCTGCCAAAGTGTCAGGGACAAGCTCTGCTCCCACTTCTAAAAGTCCCACAAGTAGGAAAAGCTCCACAGCGCTCTCACATGCAGAGGGCCTAGGTCGGTCCCATGTGGGCTCCTTGGCTGTTGGTCCAGTGTCTGTGAGCTCCCACGAGCCTTGGTGAGTAGTTTCGGTGGGTTCCCTTTTGAGGACCTAAACACACCCCCACCACCCAGCACAGTGCCTGTCTATGGATCTCTGCATGGGCCTCCATCAGTCCTGGGATGAAGGCTCTCTGAGGACAATTAGGGAGGTCACCAATCTGGTTCAGACACCCTCTCCACTATTGCTAGGAGTCTTAGCTGGGTCACCCTTGTAGGTTCCTGGGAGTTTCCCTTGCACCAGGTTTCTCCCTGATGAGTTATGAAAGAGATGTTTTGATTGGGGTGCATTTTGGGGTCGGGTGAAAACTTACTTTAGAAAGACTCATGCACCAGTTTAAGGAAGTCAGTAAAACAAACAGTGGCTGTTGAGTCAGCCCTGGCAGGTTTTCCGACTGTTTTTGTCCTGTTAGCTTGTTCTGGAGGAAGGGGTGTTAGATTTTGTTGTTGTCATTTCAACTTTTTAACCATCCCTTCCCTCCTTTATTCCTGTCTCTTGTGTAATTTTTTTTAAACTCAAGCTGCTGAATTAGGAAGAGTAGAGTCTGGTTACCATTCAGTTTATCACAAACCATCACACATTTTTACACTGGGCTGTGAAACATTCTTCATGGTGCTGTTATAAAAAAAAAAGACACACAAACAAAAACCCACAGAGGTCAGGAATGATGGACAGAGCTGGGGGAACAAACCGTCAGACTTTTCGTGACCACTTTTACCAGGCAGTAACAAGAGAAGGTTACCCACCGATCACCTCCCCAGTCCTTCCGTCAGGCAACTCACTTGGTTCAAAGCTGCCTCCGTTGAAAAATAAATCCCAATGCTGCCCTCATCTTCTGGAGCCCGACGTATAATAATGGGTGAGCTATGTTTTCTTTCCCACATGTGCACGCTGAGGCTGCTTTGGAGATCTTTCAACTTAACTCATTATAATCAAGTTGTGCCAGCCTTTGTTTTAATAAGATTCTAATCTCGAGGTCTATCCTTCGCATCAGTGACTTCACACTGTTAATTGCTTTCTTGTCCTCCATTAAATTGCGGTTGCAATTGCTTCATCGTCACAGGCTCTCCGTGCTTTGTATTCTGCTGGAGCTCCACAGACACTCTCCTCAGCGGCTTCTCACTAAAGAACAAAATTACCTATTATCCCCCTTAATCTCGATGTACTTTTTTTATGGGTCTAGTTCCTAGCTAGTGTCCAACGAGGAAACTACGTGTTATATTCTTTTATTAAAAAAATACATTGTTGTTTTAAAGAAACATAGTATGGAGAGCCAAAATGTATCTCTAGATAGAACTTGCATAGTGTGTTCCTTTATTGTTTTATAGGACCAATTAAAAAGACAAAGGAGCCTGTTCTCCCTTTGATACGCCAGAGTGACTTCCATTAACTCTAGGGAAGGGACGTGCTTGCACAGGGATGAGTAGAGCCATCGCTAGGAAGCGAAATGGCAGGAAGTGAGCAGTAGCACTCCATGTTTTTCCTCCAGAAAAGCTACACAGGAAACAAACAACTCCACTCTCAAATGCACACACACACACACACACACACACACACACACTTTCTGCTTGTTTGTATACTGGAGGAAATCAAGGGATAATTTGAGGCAGTTTCTTCCTTCAGAAATCAATTGGATGTGAATTTGCTGTCTCAACACGGATGGCACAACTTACAGAGACAATTCGGTAATGAAAACCAACCGGGGGTTTTGACAGGTCTTTCCTGAAGTGCAGTCCTTGGAGACCAGCTCCCGAAGGCAGAGGTGAGAGGCAGAAATTGCTTACCTGAAAACTGCACACAGAAGCGCCGAGTTCGGGGAGTCGGGCTAACAGTGTCGGGCTTCTCCCGACACATCTGGAAAGGGCTTCTGGCTTGAGCAGCTCTGCCAGGCACCGTATGAAAATTCTACATCTTAGTCCCGCATACTGCAACACAAAACTGGGGGAGATCCTCCTTTACCGTTTCACTCTTTAGTCGCCCGAGGGTCCCTCGTTTAAAGAGTGAGCAGTCCGGGATGCTATCTGTCACAGTCTTTTCGGGTTTTCCGTCTGTGGGCTTGGTTTTAGTGTTGACGCATTCATTTTGCATCTAGTAGGCATCAAGTTCAAATTTGGTTTCTAGCCTTTGAAAATGCGCTTCAAAGACAGAGCAGCCCTCTCTTTGACATCCCTCCATCTCCCTGGCCCAGACTTTTCATCTAGTTGCAAAAATCTGAGCTCAGGAGCATTATTTGCTGCCTCCAAGTCACTCTCTCCGGAATGCTGCTGCTATTTGTGCTGCCCAGGAAAAGGTTTCTGAGATACTTTCCGGGTCTAATTGCCTCCTTTCTTAACTATGACGAATCCCTGGCCTCGGAGTATTGCTTGCAGCCTTCTTTGGAACCAATTAAACACCAACACCAAAATCTCCGTTACCCAGAGTGTCTTCTTTTGATGTCATTCACTCACTCGTTCGTTTGTTCATTCATTTTGTAAGACTGCGTTATGTAGCCCAAGGTGACTTGGGAATGGCTCCGGAGCCGCCGATGACCTCGATTCCTTGACTGTCCTCCTGCGTCTACTCCCCAGGTGCTGCCGTGTCCAGCTCATCTTCCAAGTCCCTTTACTGAACTTAGAAGATGACTGGGGAAATGGGAAGGTGGGGGGTCCATGGGAAGTGCTTGGTGTGCAATGTCAGAGACTGAGTGCTGAGCCCAGGGCTCGTGTAGCAGCTGAGAACGGTCACCCACGTGTCACCCCAGTCCTCCAGGGTGAGCAGACACAGCTCCAGAGCCAACCCTGCCACACCACTGAACTCCGAGTTCAGGGGCAGACCCTGCCTCAGAATTATAAGACACAGAAGCCGCCCCCACATCAGCCTCGGCCTCCATGCGTGTGTGCCCAGAGGAGCGTGCACCCTAATACGCCCACACACACACTGTGGATGAACCTCTCTCTCCTCTGTTTCATTTTTAGTATCCTCTTACTGTTGGGGTTCAGTTCAACCTTTATTGCTTTGGTGAGAATTCCATAAAGAACCATCTTTACTTTTCTCCGTACAGTCAGAGAGAGAGAGAGAGAGAGAGAGAGAGAGAGAGAGAGAGAGAGAGAGAGAGAGAGAGAGAGAGAGAGAATTTTTTCTCCCTGTTTAGTATTGTGAAGAGGGAAATATGTAAGTGGATACCAGGTCCCATTCCACGTGAAGTCTGCATTTTCAAAACTCCTGTCCCGCTGACATTCCTTGGCGTGTCAGCTCTGGCTCTCCCCCGGCAGATACTGGGAGGAGGAGATGCCTAGGACCAGCAGAGCATGAGATGGCTGTGAAGGAAGCCGAGGAAGCCAAGCAGCAGGCAGAGCTCTGGCCAGGGCATTCTAGTGCCTGTGAAGGGCAGAGGAAAGGAAGGGAAAGCTATAGTTTAGAGAAAGTTCTGGACAGGGCGGCGGTTACCTGCTGAGGAAACTGCATGAGCAAGAAGACTCACGCCTGCCCTCGCATGCCCGAGCCTCTGCAGCAAGTGGACAGGGTGGGGGTCAACAGAAGGCTCCCCCTTTCCCGTCCCCCAGCTATCTTGTTACCACCTGAAGGATGGCACTTGCCCCCAGACGGAGAGCTCACCACCTGCAGGACAGCCTTGCTTCCACTGCCAGTCCTTCAGTGCCCAGGGCTGCCCCCGACAGTCCTCACCGGAACACTGGGGCAGGGCACCAGGGTGAGGTCTGAACGTTCACCAAGCAGCTCTGAGACTAAACGTGCTGCTGTCCCGGTGCCGCATACTGCACTCTCTGTCTTGCTTCCAAGTTGGCGCAGCCAGGTTGGAGAGTTCGCGTTTGGAATCTATTGCCAATTCAAAAATTCCCCAACTCTGAAAGCAAACCATCTCCACCCCCCACTCCCAGAGATTAAGATAAGTTTCTTTTCAGCTTGCCAATCGCTATAAAGGAAAACGGAGTCTGCAACCAGGTTCTCGTGTATGGTGGCCTAAACTGAAGGAAGGAAAATGAGATGTCCGTTCTCTTCCGCTGTTTCTGTAGCTGAGGGCCAGATGCAGGGCTCCTCATGCGCCCAGGGTACTGGGCCGCGTTCCTCGGGCTCTGTCAGCTGGGGTGTCGCTGCCACGATGTGTTTTCCTCCCTGTGCCACCAGCTACACCTCTAACTGGACTTGTCCAGACGTCTGTGAGAAAGTCAGAGCCGGGCAGAGCTGGGCATTGATGGCGCACGCCTTTAATCCCAGCACTCGGGAGGCAGAGGCAGGCCCGGATCTCTGTGAGTTTGAGACCAGCCTGGTCTACAAGAGCTAGTTCCAGGACAGCCTCCAAAACTACACAGAGAAACCCTGGGAGAAAGTCAGAATGCCTGGAATCCTGACCTTGGATTTATGAATGCTAGTTCCCAGGCACTAAAGGAACCGCGCTAGTGATCCGGGTTACCAAACAATAGCCGAGATTCCACGGCAAGTGGGTAAAGTTAAGGAGATACAATCACAGTTTCCCAAAGTTGACGGGCACCTGCGCCACACGCCTCCTGCCTCAGCCGGTTATCCCATGACATACGAGGAGACACTCAACTGAGACATCTTTCTCCATGAAGGTTAGCTAGACTCCCTCATTCACACCACTGGGGGAAAAGCAAACCAACTCCCACTAATATCCCTGGCCCGGGACTGATGATGGATAGAGCTGCAGGACCAGGCGGGACAGAAACCTCCGTCTGCACAGGACTCCACTTGCCATGGCTGAGAACCATGGTCACATGCACCCTAGGCTCCCTGGTACCCAGCGTCCCTGCCTGACGTAGAGAAATACATACAATAAAATAGACTTTAATTCTATTCTTGTCTTCTGGGCATCCGAGTTGCTCATTTGAAGAATGGACTGGGTTATAAGAGGACTTACTTAAATAATTGCTTAATGCGCCGGGAGGTGGTGGCACACGCCTTTAATCCTAGCACTTGGGAGGCAGAGGCTGGTGGATCTCTGTGAGTTCAAGGCCAGCCTGGTCTACAAAGCTATACAGAGAAACCCTGTCTTGAAAAAACAAAAACAAAAAAATTGTTTAATATGTAGTTGTATAATGTAGTTTTCTTAATACACTTGATAGAAACAGCTAGAAACAGCTTGACTGTGAGTACAATGTCAGTTTTCTGTGTTCAGCACAAAAGCCACATTGTTCGAATCGATTGACTTTATAATAAATACATGTTTACAGTTATAACTGTAATTGCTTTAAAACATGATTACCATAACTTATGATCCGCTAATAAAACAACACATTTAACAGTACATGATTTTACTTAAAGCTGTGTTTGTTTTTTTGTTTTTTGTTTTTTTTTAATTGGGAAACCGTGCTTCAGTAAGTACCAAACCGGCCTGGAGCCTGTGAGTTTTTCCTGGGTTTGCGTTCCCCTGCACTGAGTGTCAGGCAGCTCATACACTGAGCATGCAGACCTCATAGTCTGCAGACCATTGACTTACACAGGAGAATCTTAGACAACTCTGGGCATGCCGCCCCTCGCTGTATTGTTTGCCGCCTTCCCCCTTACAAATAAATGCCTTTGTGTGAAATAACCACAGGGCATTGCGCAGGACACAATCAGCCCTTAATGAATGCGGTAATTAATTTTAGTATTTGGAGAAACATTCATTATCTTTGAACACTTTTGCTCTAATTGAGCAAAAAAGCAGTTTTTATTTTCAGAACTGACCGATGTCTTCTAAATCTCCACCGCTTTGTTCATAGTGATCCCAGCGCGTGCCTTCCCCTAGGATCTGAGTGACTTGGGGTGGGAATTGCATCCTTGTGTCCCTCTTTGTCACGAGGACTACACAGTTGCACATGGCATATTCTAAGCAAACACTTGCTTAAGCTGGTGTGTGTGTGTGTGTGTGTGTGTGTGTGTACCTGGTGCACCCCAATCCTCTGAAGAGGAATTGCTTACTCTATATGAGAGGAGTCTGAAGCATGGCGTGTTGAGCGACACAGCCAGAGTCACACGGCTCTTACTGGTAGAGCCAGGTATAGGGCTCTGTCTCCCATATCCATTCTTGGATATCGGTGGTGCAGTGCTGTGGTCACCAGGTGACTGGATCAGCCAGAGTGGACTAGAACTGCTGTGACCTCACCTCCTCTCTGCTGTGTAAGAACCTTGAAAGCAGCACTCCTGCAGTGAGCTCAGCCAGTGGCCGCTGTCATTTGCTGTTTTACCACCAGGCTTGGGACACTGCGCTCAGTTCCTAGCTTGCTTGCCTAGCATGCATGAAGCTCTGCGTGGATCCCAGCACTGAGTAAATCAGGAGATTCATGCCTGTCTTCCCAGCGCTGGGGAGGTGGAGACAGGAAGATCAGGAGCTCCAGGTTATCCTTGGCTACAAAGGGAGTTTCCAACTAGCCTGGGGTACATGGGACTTTGTCTCAATAACTAAATAAAAGGTTTTTGGTTTTTGGTTTGTTTAGTTTTTTCTTTCCCAATCAGGAACTATGAGCCAAAGGGCCTTGGCCTGTGAAACTACTTTGAGCACTGGAATAAAACTTTTGTTCTAAAATTTCCGAGTCTTCAAAACTGAAATAGAGAAATGCTTCCAGAATATGACACCAGTTTTACTGTTGAATTTGACATTTGTAAACATTTCAGGAGACTTGTAAATAACTGGTTACTGTGCTTACCTCTTTAGAATTCACAAGTATTCATGGTCTTTGCTGAGCAACCACAGCCAATAAAATTACTCTTAATGTTCAAATTTCTATGATAAAAATCATACTTAGCACATTTTGCTCTCCAAGATGCAGCGTGGGAGGGGCCTCTCGGGGTCTTTAAGTGACCTTGTCAGGACTCATTTCATTTTAGTTCTCAATAAACTAGCAAGATGCCTGATTGTCCATGCACGGGCAGGCGCCCCGAATGAGGCAAAGGATGACATACGCACTCCCTCCTCTTCCTGGGTTGCGCTTAGCCTTCCGTCTCCATTCTCCTGACTTGGTGATTCTGCAAAGCAAGCTCTGCCTACACAAAGCAGAAACCCTGGTTCTGTAATCACCTCGGGCCGCAGCCCTCCATCCAAACGCTGTGTTTGCATCCTTGGCCAACGCAGTTCTGATCTAGCACAGTCCTGAGGGGCCGGAGATTGCGTGAGCTCCATGGTGCTGCTGGAGGAGCAGCTCAGGTGAGCCAGGTTCCAGCACCACAGTGAAGCCTCAGCAACTCTGAAGCTCAGAGGGGAAGATGGAGCTGCACCCCTCTCCCTGTGGAGACTCAGAGGGGAAGATGGAGCTGCACCTCACTGCCTGTGGAGACTCAGAGGGGAAGATGGAGCTGCACCCCTCTCCCTGTGGAGACTCCGGGGAACCTGGAGCTGCACCTCTCTCCCTGTGGAGACTCCAGGGAACCTGGAGCTGCACCTCACTGCCTTGGAGACTCAGAGGGGAAGATGGAGCTGCACCCCTCTCCCTGTGGAGACTCAGAGGGGAACCTGGAGCTACACCTCTCTCCCTGTGGAGACTCAGAGGGGAAGATGGAGCTGCACCCCTCTCCCTGTGGAGACTCAGAGGGGAACCTGGAGCTACACCTCTCTCCCTGTGGAGACTCAGAGGGGAAGATGGAGCTGCACCTCTCTCCCTGTGGAGACTCCAGGGAACCTGGAGCTGCACCCCTCTCCCTGTGGAGACTCAGAGAGGAACATGGAGCTGCACCTCACTCCCTGTGGAGACTCAGAGGGGAACCTGGAGCTGCACCTCTCTCCCTGTGGGGAACCTGGAGCTGCACCTCTCTCCCTGTGGAGACTCAGAGGGGAACCTGGAGCTGCACCTCACTGCCTGTGGAGACTCCAGGGAACCTGGAGCTGCACCCCTCTCCCTGTGGAGACTCGGGGGAACATGGAGCTGCACCCCTCTCCCTGTGGAGACTCGGGGGAACATGGAGCTGCACCTCACTGCCTGTAGCGGCTGGCTGGAGCTCTTAGGCACAGCACTCTCCGTGCCCTTCAGCTTTAGAAGCTGCCTACAAAAACTCTTGACCCACACTCCTCCCTCAGCCTCGCAGCCAGCAATGTCTGGCTCGGTGTGGTTCACCTGCTCCTGTCTCCTCCTTCCACGTTTAAGGACCTCTGTGGTTACTTTGAGGCCAACCCGTGTGTGATGTGGGATTGTCTCCCCACCGCGTAAGGTTTTGTCTGAGGGAGCACAGCACATCCTAGGGAGCACAGTGTGTGAGCGAGCACAAGTATGTCTGAGGGAGCAGTGTATGAGGGATCAGTCTCTGGGGGAGCACAGTCTCTGGGGGAGCACAGTGTCCGGGGGAGCACAGTGTGTGAGGGAGCACAGTCTCTGGGGGAGCACAGTCTCTGGGGGAGCACAGTCTCTGGGGAAGCACAGTCTCTGGGGGGCACAGTGTGTGAGGGAGCACAGTCTCTGGGGGAGCACAGTGTCTGAGGGAGCACGGTCTCTGGGGAGCACAGTCCTGAGGGAGCACGGTCCTGAGGGAGCACGGTGTGGTGCTGTGGCTGTGTCGGGGAGAAAGGAGGGATGGTATCCTGAGGATCACCCTGGTCACATCCATCTCCCTTTCCCATCGTTACCTCTGCGTTTTCACTACACGTTTTAATTGGGAACTTTTGTTTGAGGACTGTGGCTCCCAGCAGGAAAACCTCTGCAGACTGTGACCCTGAGCCTGTTCCCCCTCACTCTCTCCCTGCCCTGCGCCCACACAGCTGTCCTCGTTTCTCTCCGCTGCTGGTGTTGAACTCTGCAGAATAAAGTGGCCAGTCACATCTGCCACCCTCTCAGTACACCCCGGTATCTCCTCGTGCCTCAGTTTCCCCGCCCGTAAGATACCAGCAGAGGAGGGTTTCTGCTCCGTGCTGCCCTCAGAAGCCGGCATCGTGTGCTGGTTCTCACTCACAGGAATCGGTTTCTGAAAGCCACTGGGGCCACCTGGCGCCAAACCACAGGACAGAGGCTGAAGGCCTCAGCGTGCGAAGGCCTCAGAATCAGGCCTGCCGCCTGCCGCGCCCTCCACTGCTCCCGCCACACACCGCGCTCCGACAGAGTCTGCCGCCTGCCTGCAGGTGTGCTGAGGAGAGGCCATGACTAAACATTATCAGTATTTTTTTTTAACTGGGGAGAGCTGGGTCAGACGATCTCAGAGTGGCGTTCTAGAATTTCCAGGGAGGCCCATCTTGCCTTGGGAAGGAACAGGAAACGTCCCGAATGTGTTTAAAGTTTTGATTAGCATGCGTATCTCTGTTTAGAGTGTAGTTAGGCAGATTTGATCTGGCCCATAGGATATTTTAGGTGCCATTAAACACGATCTTCCCCGATTGAGCTAGACGGGAGAGCCAAGGATAGGAGAGGCCCTGCTCGCTCCGTGGACTTCAGGAGTGTGCAAATAAATGCCGAGTCGGCTTCCGCCCAGACATCACCTCCCGTAATAGGTGTGGGGACCACAAGGACCTGGCATCTTCCTTCCGGGCAGGGCTTGGCACTGCTGACACTGCCCAATCCCGTTCACCCGATGCCTTAGTGCCCACTGACTGACGAAAGCAGCCCAAGAGAGCCAACAAAGGACTGCCAGGACACCCGCCCCAACCGTTTCCATCCACAAGAGCAGCGTTCTGCAGAGGGGACAGGCCTGTGAGCAAGGTGTCAAGGTTGTGGTTAGCACGCTCTTAGCCGCGTTCTTTGTTCCCGCATCTCTGACAGGTGATTTTCACGGGCACCGCCCTCTTGGAGAAGCTGCATAGATCTCTCTCTGTGCCCCTCCCACCCGCAGCCAGGCCTCTGCTGAGAATGTCCTTAGCCAAGCCACCCTCGTAGTAGGGGCTCCACTCACGCCCGGGCGACTCCTGCCACTTGTGAGAGCGAGGCCCCACGCCCGGCGCACGCACACGGCGGAGGAGGCCATTATTATTAGTATCGCACGACAGCATTTAATGTGCCATCCCGGGCGGGCGGGTGTTTATAACAAACGTTCCCGCAGACTTCTCGTCAAGGCCTTTGCCTTGGCACAGGGGCCACACTGCTGCCTGTGTGAGTCAAGTGACCAAACGCAGCATCCCGATAAAAAGAAGCCGGGGCCAGTCACAGGATTTTAATTTCCAGTGCTGTGTACCAGTGTTTTGTCTGTTTGCTGTTTTCAGTATCTTAAGATAAACAGTAAAGTCTTTAACAAAAGGCACAAGCCATTTTCTTTCTTTTCTCGAGGTTGTTATCGCTCGTGATGTAAGGGGTGGGCGGGAGCCACAGCTCTGCGGGGTTGGTGTGGGGTTGGATCTCCCTTCCACCCTTAATGCAGGTTCTGGGAATCCATCTCAAGTCTTCAAGCTTGGGGGGGGGCAGCGCTTCCCTTTGCTGAACCCTCTTGTCACACACACACAAAAATCACGCCCATGCTCATTCACTCGCTAGCTTTTGAGTTTCTTCATATACATATACATACATACATATATACATACATACATACATACATACATACATACATACATACATACATTGAGAACGGCTTTGCTTTCTCACACCAACCATGCTCATCCTGTGGCCGGTGAAGCTGATGTCCAGATAACTAACCAAAGTAACTAACTAGTCTCTTGGCGCTGGGGGAGGACACCCGGACGAAGGCTTCATCTCCCGGGATCCCTGTGTGGATGACATGAGGGATGTCTGAGCTCAGGGTGCTGCGTCCTCTGCTCTGCCGGCCTCACCCCGAGCCCCCACCCCTTGCCCTCCTAGGATGCCTGGACTCCATCTGCATGCCCAGTTGGAAGGTTCGAAGCCTGGGAAGTCATCCATGATGCATTTCCTCCCGTGTCTGCGTGCCCCCGTGTGGCGTGCTTCCTCTCCGCTGTTTTTTCTGAACCCCCATGCCACGAGACTATTAAATGATTCGCTCTCAGGCTTCTGACATGGCTGCTTCCCACCCATGGGGGGTAGCAGGAAGCGTTTGACTGGGAGAGCTGCTGGAGGCAGCAGCCTGGCTCTAGAAGCCACTGCTTGCTAATCAAGAGAGCCAGAGACAGCCAGAGCAAGCAGGGGGAGCCAGGGAAACATTACAGACGGATAAGATGTTGACTGTTTTATTGTAGGAAAAGCTCATCAAAAATCGATGGAGATAGGCCGGTATGTCAATACGCAAGAAACAAAACACTCAAAGAAGCGATTGATAAAGTAACAACCAGTAAAATAGTAGTCAATGATACAGATAATATAGATACTAAAATAGCGCCCTGAATCTGTCAAGTTGGAGCATGATTGAGTGCGCAGTGTTCATACAGAAGGCCCTCTGATGGTGAAGTGATGATGCCTTGTAAAAATGACTAGACTGAGCTTCTCAAAGCCTTGACTTATAGGCTCTGTAGTTTTGTTTGTTTGTTTGTTTGTTTTTTAGAGGAATCTGTTTTGAGGAAAATAAGCAGGAGTATGGTCAAATACTCATTAGTCATGAATAGATTAGCTTCTGTTTATGATAGAAGAAAACTGGAAACTTAGATAAATAAAAGTAAGGAAAAATTATGCGAATTATCACATAGCTTTAGGGGCATCATAACGATGTACACAGGGTATGTGAAAACTTGGGGAAAAGCCAAGAAACAATTCACCTGAAATCCTGGGGAGGTAACAGTCATTCTTCACACAGTAGCAATGGGGAAACGATAGGGCTTTTACCCCCTGAGAGGGCAATGGAAACAGGAGGGACCTGGCTGAGGTCACTCACTCACCACATGGACGACCCAGCACTCCCAACTCCCCTAGCGCTCCCCAACACCCACTTTTGTAGAAATGAGAGCGATATTGCGGGAAGGGCGCTGAGAAGCTGTGGCTACCGCCGGAGTGCGGTTCTCGAGAGAAAGGGGAAGCTATTAGCGTGAGGACGTGCCTTATAAGCCGGCCTGCAGTAGATGGGCAGCAGCATTTTAATAGACTCCTAATCTTCATTCCTTCCCACGTACAGGATAGTCTTTCCCCCGCTAGCATCAGCACCATAAACGGAATTCCAATCACCTTGTTCATTGCACAGATGTCCCCTTGCTAACATCCCCAGAAATGGCCCCAGAGTCGCCCAAGCCCTCGGGCAGTGTTGTCTTTAAGAGCACGGTAGTTCAGTCCCAGTCTTCTCAAAACCCAGTTGCAAGTGTCCCTTCTACCACAGAAGGACAAGAGCCTTGGGACCCACAGGGCTGTGGGATGACTAGGTGGAAGAATGAGGGTAAGCATGCCGACAGCCAGTCAGCAGGAAGGTCCGCTCTTCCTCCTGCCCCCTTACACATGCCTTCCTGAAGCCAATTCTAGAACAATGTCCCCTCCCTCCACAGCATTCCCTGCACAGTCTAGAGGGTGAGGTTGGGAGAGCCTCCGGAGCTCAGGGCGCTTAGCCAGATGGGATACAGTAACAGTGCAGAGTCTCCATGGACAGCCAGTCTGCCCCTGGCTACCCACCAAGGGCAATTCCAAAACTGGGGTCATTGCCCTGATTGAAGTTTCAAGTCTGAACTCCAAAGTGCTTTGAGGACGAGGGTAACAGTTGAAACACGCCAGAAAGAGGTTGAATGCCTGCCTCTAGGGAAATAAGAAAGTAGAAGGTGAGTAGATTAGGAGAGGAAAACATTGGGCATGGCAATCGAGTGAGTGTGCAAATGTTGGACTCTGAGATCATGCCTACCCAAGAGCAGGGATTGGTGGGTCTAGAATAAGCTGTAATTGTCAAGGGATGCAGAGACACATTTATGACACATAAGGTCATAAGGGGCTTGAGGACCCCTGCTGTCAAAATCCAGAGTGACCTGCAGGGCCTTCGAGGTGCCTGTGGACTTCCGAAGAGGCAGCCTTGAGCTGTTGCTGGAGTTTCTTTCCCGCCAGGTCCTGCCACTTCAGCCCCAAATGAACACACAGATGCTATATTAGTTATAAAACTGTTGACTGGTGGCTAGGGCTTCTGTCTTATTAACCCACTTTTATAAGTCTATGTATTTCCATGTGGTCTTGGCTTACCAGAGAATGCCTGGACCTGTTACTCCTTTGGCGGCTATATTGTGTCTCCTTCCAGCTCCTCTCTGTGCCTACCTTTCCCAGAATTCCCCTTGTATCTTAGTCCAGCCTATCTTCCTGCCTCTATTGGCCAGTGTTTTATTCATCAGCCAATAAGAAAACCACATACACAGAAGGACATGCTCCCCCCATCGCCGAGCTTCTGCCTTCTTGACACTTTCAGCTCATTTGTAGACCAGGGTGAGCCGTAACTGTCATTCATTCTGTTGACTGAATATCAATATATCTCTCATATTTAGTTTTCCTGTTTCTCGAGTGCTAACCATTGAGGGCAGAGGGGAGTCAGAAGGCTCAGACCTCAGTTCTCCTGCTGCCTGGTTCTGTGTCATCCTTTGTCGTGTTACCTAAACTCTCTAGGGCTTCAATTCTATATCACTTAGAAAAAACACAAAAAAGATGGCATCCTGCTCCACAGTTGCGAGAATTCATTAGAGAAGAAAAACATTTGGAGAGAAATTAACATATAAAAGAGAGTCAGTCAGTGACACCTTCTTTCTCTTTGTTCCAAAAGAGAAATTGCTAAGACAAATATTGAAATATCATTCTTATGGCTTTGTGAACATCCAGATGAACGTAGTGAAAAATATTTTGTTGATTAAAAATATTTGATAATTACAAGCAGATCAAAATGTTGGGGATATAATGACAGATGTGACAGAGTTCTTGCTGGTTACAGCTTTCTGCAGACAATGAAAAAATAAATATATATAATGTATATATATAAAATGAAGCATTACTTACTAAGTCAATAATGTATATTTACCCAGTTTGTATGCTGCATAAAGATTTCATAGAAAAATAGGATAATCCTAGGTGCCTGCATGTGCCTGACTCTGCAGTGGAGAGGGCCTCTGGAATAACTGGTGGTTGTGCCTGGAGCTAAGGAGCTGTGAGTAAATCCCAGGCTCCAAGGCATCAAACTCTAAAGAGATTGAATGAGAAGGTGGATTCTGAGCTGAGAAGGGACCACGTGTCCATGTCTAAGGAAATGCATTCTATAAATCGTGACACCTCTGAAAGGGAAGTCAGCTGGCTTTCCTAGGCCGGCAAATTGCTGGTGGCCCCAGAGAATTGTGTGAGACCACGATTTAATTGCACAGGCTTTAAGAGCTCTGCAGGCCTTCATCCCATTAATTCAACCTACAACTTTGTTCTCTGTGTCCCTTTTGAATATGCGATGCTCATTGATTTCAGTGGGAGCTACAGACAGAGAGAAGGGAAGAATTGGGCCAATTATCTGTTCAAAGCTGAGCATCACTTAAAGTACTTGTTAAAGTGTTTGCAGAGCATTAGTGAGTCAGCTCCTGCAAGGTTTTTTCTAGAAGACTTTCCAGTTAGCATGGGCGGTCTCCTTGCTTGAACTCTGGGTGTCACGCCCCGTGCTCCGCAGTTTGATTGGGACTGCTGGGAGGCAGTGACCCCACATTTCAGTCTCTATGTGACTGCTGGGCGGCTCTGGATTTCACTACGGCCTCATCGCGATTGCCAACCCTAAATAGTGTTGTCAATCTGTACGGCGCCGGTTGGGCTCCGGCTGCGGCTCCACACAGCCAACTAGTCAACATAGCCTGGGCCCTCAGAGACCTTTGGTCTGAAATAGTCATCCATGGTCTAGTGGGCATGCCCCAGCAGAGACCGAAGGAAGAAGTGGTGCTTGAAAATATAGCAGATAAAGTGAACTTTCAGAGAGAAGGATGAGACTGTAGATCAGCTGTCCCTGGCTTCATGGACTGTGTGTTACTGCAGCTGAATGCGTGAGAAAGGACTCTGCCCAAAGCCTGCTTCTCTCCTGATCACCAGTCTGCAATCCCGTGCTTATTAGAATTCATGAAGTATGACTATGAGCTTCTTTGGGGGTCAGACAGACAGACAGACAGACACCCCAGCTTCCACCCGCCGTGTTACCAGGGGCTTGCTGATGGCAGAGGTGGCTGCCTTGAGGTAGGTGGGTGGTCTTCCTTTCCCTTGGCATGCTTTCTCCAACCCAGAGAGGTCTTGGGCTCTCACACTTGGAAATACCTTGATTGATGCTCCCGCATTTCTCCTTTTTCTCCTATCTGGGACTTTATAAGGGATAGTAGGACCAGATTCAGGGCTAGCCTCCATCCCTATTTGTCATTGGGTGTGCATACGTGTGCATGCACGCACGTACACACACACACACACACACACACACACACACACACACAATTGGATCCAAGTTTTCATGTCATCAGTATGAAGGGAAAGACCTTCCATACGCAGCAACCCAGGAAGTGCCCTCCATCCCAGGTACCCAATGCTTCTGGTGCTGCAAACATGCAGCATGCTGCCAAGAACGCTGTCAGCTCCACAGCAGGTTCCAATCCACGGCTTCTGCTGCGGCGACCACATGGCCTTGGGTGGTCAGCAGCACAGGGACCCTGAGCCCCTCCTTCCCCGCGATGCAGAGCATAATATCCGTTCCTTTAGAGCTAGCTGTGTGGATTAACGAGGGAGGAGTGTCAGGAAGTCCCCTTATATGGAGAGGCTTTTGTTCTCTGTTTTCCATCTTGGCTTTGCTTGGCAGTGTTGATTTGTTTTGTGCATTCTCAGCGAAGGGGGTATTTAAATCTATTACAGACTACTTTCCATAGAGTGGAAATTCATATGTGATTAATATTTGAAAAGGGAAAAAAAGATTCTTGCTTATTTTTCTCAAATGTCACTTCATAAGAAACAAAGACCCTGTGAAATAGCTCACCAGATACTCACAGCCAAAGCCTGTCATAAATTCAGCCTTGCAGGGAGACTTTCTTCAGGGCCCACTCTTGCTTCAGGCCTGGGTTTTCTCACCTGATACTCTCCATGTGAACGGGTAACAAAATATGTGAGAACAGGAAAGATGGGCTCTATTGTCATCACTAACATGTATTCTCTGGTTGATTGACTTGTAAAATTTCGTGTTCAGTAAAGAATTGGTCTCAGTAATCATGATCAACATGTTTACATTCCTTTTTTTTTAAATGTCTTTGATCTCCTCTGTAGGAGCCTGCCTTCTGAGGCTTCTAAGAAGCTAAAAAAGATAAATAGATGGTCATGCAGACGTTCCCTGAGAATATAGGGCTAAGGGTGTCTCAAGAAAAGCTTGAATAATTCCAAAGCAAGTGCATCCACAACCTTAAAGAACTAATTTGATCTTTAACGAATTAGTGAATATTTAGACAACAGAAGCATAGGGAGATGCCAAGGGGAGGTAAAGAGCCAGACTCTCTTCCCGCCCTGCTGTGAAGACAGTCATACACAAACCACCAGGAGTGACCTGCCATGCGAGCATCCAGTGCTGAAGAAGAAAGATGTCGGTGAAACTGGTGCCTCTGGAGGAGGAGGGCGGTGCCCTAGGAAGCTTGCTGTCACTGTAACAGAACCTCTGAGGCGCTTGTAAGAAGGGAAGGTGTATGTTGGCCCATAGGTTCAGAAGTTTTGGTGCACAGTTGATTGGCCTAATCCCTTTGGACCTGCAGCATGGCAGCCCATCATGGTGTGTGTGTGTGTGTGTGTGTGTGTGTGTGTGTGTGTGTGTGTGTGTGTGTGTGATGGAGAAAGCTGCTCCCCTCATGGTAGCTAGGCCGCATGAAAACACACAGAGGCCCAGGTTCCGATACATCAAGGACACTCACCCAGGGACATAACTGTCACTCATGAGGCCCCACCGTCAAGTGTTCCATCACCTATCAAGACCACCCCACAACGGCAATCAAATTTCTAAGATCTAAACTGCTGTAAGCAAATAAACAATTCCTAGAGTGTTTCGTACCTCTGGTCTGTGATGGGAACTGATGGATTTTGGGTTTTTTTTTTCACTATATGAGGCTGTACAATCTTTCCAGATAAGTAGGAAATCTAAAAACCTATCCCTATAATGATCCATGGATGTATTCAGATCTTTACAGGCATTGTGGGCAAGAGTGGTGTTGGGATCAGTATAAAGGCGCTTATTTGACAGGGAAGGGATCCCACATCATCTGTGCCATGTGGGGCAGCGCCATAGAGTGTAGACTCATAACAGTGCTGTACAGTGTAGAC
This sequence comes from Mesocricetus auratus, assembly GCF_017639785.1. NCBI lineage: Eukaryota > Metazoa > Chordata > Mammalia > Rodentia > Cricetidae > Mesocricetus > Mesocricetus auratus. The sequence goes on along the minus strand of NW_024429182.1, from coordinate 3,162,780 downwards.
TCATAATAGTGTCATACAGTGTAGACTCATAATAGTGTCATACAGTATAGACTCATGACAGTGCCTACAGTGTAGACCCATGACAGTGCCTACAGTGTAGACTCATGACAGTGCCTACAGTGTAGACCCATGACAGTGCCTACAGTGTAGACCCATGACAGTGCCTACAGTGTAGACTCATGACAGTACCTACAGTGTAGACTCATGACAGTGTCTACAGTGTAACCACATCACACTTTCCTAGATAGCTTAGAGGCTCTGTGGGAAGAATGAAGACTGCTCTATGTTATCCGAACTTCTATTTTGTATCACAACTCAGTGACAAGCCACAGTGGCGCTCACCTTTAATCCCAGCACTTGGGATGCAGAGGCAGGCAGATGTCTGTGAGTTCACGGCCAGCCCAGTCTTCATAGTTAATTCCAGGGCTACACAGTGAAATTCTGTCTCAGTAAACAAACAAACAAAGGAAACAAATAGCTCAGTGTTTTTATGGGCCTAATATATAATTAATTTTACAGAAATAGAACTGCTGTATAAATCATTAGAAATTTATATTCTTTTTGTTTAGAACATTTCTATAGCTATTGGCATTCCATCATTGGCTACAGCCTTCTTACACATTTACTCATCATCCTAAAGACATATGTATCCTCTGCATTTGTACCTAAGGAATTCTTGGTGATTTTGTAAGTGTCTACTTATAATATAGCCATGTGTAGTCAGTCATGTCTGATTATTACCCAGTGAAATACGTATTTTTTAAGTTACCTCCTTGTGTGTTCCTCCTGTATATTACTGTCAGCAAAATGAACAATATTTATGTAGACAGGCAGTGTATTCTTTGACTCTTCTCACATAAGAAGGGATGTACAAGATATTAAGGGCTGTATTTGGTCATATAGTTGAAAAATGTCGCTGTATCAAGAGGTCGTGCAGCAATGTGTACACAGATCCAGATTCAAATCCCAGTTTGGAATCCTGCCTTCTCGGTATAACAAGATGAAGTGTTAGCAAGTACTTGGCAGACTTTGAAAGGGCCAAAGATAACGTTGTCCAAGTGTTCGGGATAGAGCTGGCCACTGGTGTGGTGCATGGCGATAATACATGTTGTGTCAAGTGGCCATGCATGTGCAGGCCCTTTTCATAGCAGGCAGATAAGTGTATTCACCCCCCAGGTGTCTGGGTGAGATGCCAGGTGTACTGTGGGTTTAACAATAGCCATACTTAAAAGTAACAATAGAGAAGCTCAATGAGATAGAAGCCATCAAAGCCATCATCATTTCCTGCAGGGTAAGCTGACAACCGCCATGTACTAGGATAACATGTTCAGCTGTATTCATCATGCAGAGTAGTGGTCATGTGGCCACATAAAAGCTATGATGGAGACCATGACTTTGGGGTCTAAGTTGTCTGGGTTGCCCCCGGGGCACAGCTCTCATGGCCACCGGACTATGGAGCAGCTTAACTTCCAAGCATTGGCGTGCTCCACCGCGCGCTGCCTCCTGAGCTCTCTCCTCTGCTGACTGTGGGTCTCAGCCTTGTTCTAATGCAACACCTGTGTCCTGCGGCTCTTCCCCCCTCACCCCTGCCATGCAGCGGCTGCTGTGATCTCGGGACAACAAGGCCAGAGCTGGCACAAGTGCCTTCCAACAGATCCAAGGGGCTGGTGGTAGGCAAAGGAGGGTAATGATGAGAGTAGGACTCTGAGAAGCTTAACTACCCCTTGCCAGAAACAAGTGTTTACCTGTGCTACAGACATAAGGCTCTCACTTGTGTGTGCATGTACACACACACACACACACACACACACACACATGCGCGCGCGCGCATGCACGCGCATACACGTACACCATCCATTCATCCCTGCCCCAAGGGAGAGGTTGGGCAAGAAAAGAGGAGGTCCCAGGTGCCTGGAGTGGACTTTAGCTTCCTGCTACGGTGGCCGTATGTGGCCCAGCAGACTCTGAGCACATTACCACTGCGTTTAGCCCCGAGCTCCTGAAGTGAGTGACACGGACTCACACTCACAGAGCCCATGTTGTGTGGCACCTCGTGATGAACCACGGCAAACAAACAGTCTGGAGGGTGAGACAGACAGAGAGAGAAGGGCTGACTGCGGCAGCTGGGGCATATGTGGGGATATTCACACGTAAATCATCCGCAGAGGAAAATGTGCATCTGGGAGTAGAGTAAACACAGCGGTGGTCATTGGAACCACCCAAGTGTCCTTTGTGCCGCAGAGTCAAATCCGGATTTGACAGTCAGAGTTGCCCGCAGGAGATGGCATGAAAGACGTCCAGTAGACACTTTCATAGTTTTCACAAAAGGAGACCTCTGAGGAATGGAAGAGGGTTTAGATAATGCTGTTATTTAATCAAAAATGTCAAGTAACAGCCATCATACTGCAGGCTTTTTAAAGCAGAAGCAAGGGGTGGCTTACAAAGAGACAGAGGGAGAGGAAGTGACAAAAAAAAAAAAGAAAATACTGATAGTCTAAAAGGAATGGATATAGGTAGTACATGAAATATACTTTCCCCCCTAATGTTTAAATGTGAATTAAAATGTATTAAAGGATATAAAGGAACATATACCACCACTTACATATCAGTTTTATCTCAGTAAAACAGTTATGGAAGAAAAGACACAAAATAAGCCCCAGAAATCGGCACTTTAAAAGGACGCGTGAGGAGGTCCAGGCTACAGTGAGGCACATAGAGTGTCGTACCTTGCTGTGACCTCTGTGTTCCAAAGGTCACTGTAGTCACACTGGAGTCCATCAACTTCCCTTCCTGCTACCATTGTTTGCTTGCTAAACTTTGAGGCGACTATGGAGTGTCCAGTATCGAGTTGCAGGTGACCCCCGTGCACTCAGAATCAACCCCAAGATAAACCCAAGGTTAGAGAACTCCATGTCATGTGGTGCCTGATGTTCTAGAGCTGTGTCAGGAAGAAGTATTAAATGGCCTCATCTAAATTGGGATTATCCCAAATTTAGCACACTTTTTATAACTCCACATTTTCCAATGTTATACAATAAAGCCGGGCTGAGTGATTCAGCAAATAATTCAGAGTTAACCAAAAATTCTTGTTTCCAAAGCTTGGGGTGCAAGGGTTTCTTAAATATTAGAGTGTTCCCCTGCCTTGAAGATGGTTGACGCCCCTCAAGAAGCAGAAGGCTGAGCCGGGCGGTGGTGACGCACGCCTTTAATCCCAGCACCCGGGAGGCAGAAGCAGGCGGATCTCTGTGAGTTACGAGACCAGCTTGGTCTACAAGAGCGAGTTCCAGACAGAGAAAACCTGTCTCAAAACACCAAAGAGAGAGAGAGAGAGAGAGAGAGAGAGAGAGAGAGAGAGAGAGAGAGAGAGAGAGAGAGAGAGAGCAGCAAAAGGCTTGCCCAGCTGACCCAGCGCCTCCATACCTGGGGGTTCGGTCAGCAATGGTGCAAGACCAGGGCCCAAGTTCCTCTAAGCCCACCCCACTTGCATGGCATATTTTTTTTATCACAGTTACTTTGTGTAGATTTTTGTGAAGACATTGTATAGATTTTTCACAAGCAGATCAGCAAGAATTTTGGAAAATGCTTATATTTTAATTCTTGTATTTTAGAGAAACAATATGACTTTTTAGCTAAGATTTGTATGTTTTCATAAGACGGATCGATGAGTAGTTTGTGTGTAGTCATCTATCTAAGTTTAATACTGTTGAATGTTTCTAAAGAAAAATAGCCCGCTCAAAATAGGCATCCCTTAAAATAAAGAAAGGCAGCCCTTCAGCGCCTGTGAAGAAGAAACAGGATTGTTTGTTTCAGTCAGTGATGACTGTCACCAGCAAAAACAGCCCACCAGTACTGACTGTCTTTCCAAACTAGTTCCGTGGTGGTATAGAAAAGACTTTAAACCTTAAGAACTAATAAGAAAACAAGCGAAGTAAATGTCTTCCCATAAAATAATATCTAGGGAAAAGACTCGCGGTTAAGTGTGAGAAAGATACATTTATTCTATAGAAGTAAAAGCAGTGCGATGAAAGGAATTAGAGTTCTTACCACAGGAGAACATGCATGCTTGGAAGGGGCACACTGGCCATTCCCTTCCCTCCCTCGGGATAGCAACGCTGGTTCATCCACGAACATAAGGAGTGCATGGGCTCCCATGAGCCACACGGTTTACAAATGGCAAAAAGATTCCCCTCCCCTTTTTCCGCTTGTGTGTTTTCCTTCTTTAAGACAAGGTCTCTGTGTAGCTCTGGCTGGCCTGGAACTCAGAGATCTACCCGCCTCTGCCTCCTGAGTAGTGGGGTTAACGACGTGCACCAGCACACCTGGCAGATTTTCCATTTCTTGCAGAATCGTATTGCATATGCCTTTATCTAAGGTTTCAACTATTTCTGTGACGGTGAAACTGTTCGGTGGGCTGATCCCATGATTTTGCCTATTTGCATCAGCATGTAACATTTCTGTAGACATGCACAAACATATATATGTGCATAGACATATATATCCGCATATACATGTAAGCCATATTTATGTTTCATATCAGAAACCTTAAGTACATCTCATTCAAAAATGGCTGCTAAAGCATGACCACTTCCGCATCAGTGAAGTCGCTGTTGCTTCCGGTGGCTTCCTTTGTGTTTTCATAACATTAAAATGAAGTGCCGACCAGGATGCTGTAGGTAATGAGACAGGAGGTTCTGTCTGTAACTTCAACTACTGAGAAAAATGTGACTCTAAAGATGGAAAAAGACCAACAACAAACGAGAGGAGTGTCTGTGATACACTTCTGCTGACCGTTTTCCGAAAGTTAGATCACTCAGCAACACTGCATTGTCTTATGAGATGTAGCAGTGCACAGGGTGAGGGTTGGGAACAACTTTAATGCTGTTTTTAAATCTAAATTCTGCGCAGAGCTTTCCATGCTATGATACAGCATCATCTCAGCACTTTAACTGAACTCTCAAAGTCTCAGAGCAAAAAGTAGCCTGGCTCAGTGACTTAGGAACCAGCCTGCTCCATGCCTAAGTAAGGTTAACTCTGGAGGGAGTTTCCAATGGAGAAAATGCAAACAGTCCCTCTCCACTTGGTGGCTCTGTGGAGCATTTGGAAGACTGAGTGCTTGTTACACTGGAGGAGAGCTGAGTTCCATCCAGTCCTACACTTCTCCAGCTCTCCCAATGCGCTGTTAGGGCTGGAGAGATGGTTCAGAGGTTAAGAACACTGGCTGCTCTTCCAATGCGCTGTTATGTCCCATCTTGCTTATACAATGTTAACTTGGTACTCTCTTGTCCGTGTGTCTCTTTGTGTGAAAAAGTGAAGAAAACCAAATGTACTTTCTTCAAGACTAATGCATCTGTCAAATTCTTTCCAATAAAAGAAAATTAATTTATTGCGGGGTTTTTTTTCAGGATTGCATATTAGAGCTATGAAACTATTATGGTAAAACTTAGGAGTCTTTTTTTCTTTTCAGAAATTGAAGCTAAATGATTTAATGTTAATGAAAGGAACTACATTCAAACACAAATTTTAATAACTTGGGTGGAAAGAAAATCTTAGACTTCCTGAGCCTTTCCTTACATAAAATTCATGTAAGTTGAACCAAAAGTCATTAAAATGTAATTTTCTATTGTAGAGACCATATCAATTACTTTGTGAGGAAAATCTGAGAAGTTTGTTACAAATGTTTGTTTAGTGCACTTTGGAAGGGGATTCTTCTATTGATTAGTTAATGCTCTCCAGCCCAGGGTCTCAGGCTCAGCCTTGGATGGCTACTGTCTTTTCATTCCATTTGTTTAGCTATTCTGTTAAAAACTAGACTTGAGACAATTTTTTCTAAATAAGGAAACAATGTTGCTCCTATTCATATTAGCAACAGGAAATATGAATATGTATTAAATAGAATATTTGGCAACTTCGGATTCACAGGGTCCAGTCGTGTGTGTGTGTGTGTGTGTGTGTGTGTGTGTGTGTGTGTGTGTGTGTGTGTGTACACGCGCCTGCGCCTGCGCTTGTCCTGTGACTTGTTTCTCCCATGGTCTGAAGTGGCTTCAGTCAGTGTGGCGAGATAAGACAAGGTTGCATCCACAAACTCCGTGTTCTTGAACGCTGGGCCTGTTGTTGGTCTTCAAATCCTTGTACCGAGGAAGCTGGCAGACTCTGCAGCACTGTCCCCTCTCTGCTGTCTGCGTCACAGCCTTGTTCACATTGGCTTTCACTCATTTCCACCAGGGGGACTGGCAGTGTTGATGCTGACTAAATGCAAACTGTAGGAGGAATGACGTGTTCACACTCAAACTGAAAAACTAAAGAGAGAGAGATCCTAGGCGTGGCTTAACTTATTTCTCCACAGGAATTTAGAAAGTTACAAGTGATAGTAAATAAACATTTTTAATATTAAAGTTTACAGTGTTTTCTAATTCAAGAGGTTGGATTTGACATGTTTCTTTCTAGGACTGGGGGGTTAGCTTTTAAACTGAGGGAGAGAATCAAACCCTTGTCTTAACTTTTGTGGCAGGCCAAGGGCTAATAAATTAATAAAACAGCAAAATTAAAATCGAATTGTAGCCAAAAACCTCTTGGGGTCATGTGCCTCTGAGCCAGACAGGCTGAGCGGGGGAGGAGCCTGAGCAGCTCCAGGAGTCCAGTTCCGTCCCACTCCCCCGTCCCGGTCGCTGTGGGGTGTGTCCTTGAGAGAATGAACTGGTGGAGAAGGGTAAGAGACGCTTTGGGACTAATGTGTGCCGTGTTTTTGCGCCCACTTTGTAGTTCCTCTCTTGGCTGTGCCGACTCTCTCAAAATGTCAGCCATGATTAAGCTGCACGATGGGATAATTAATATGAACTTTTATCTCAAAGCTAATTTTGAGTAATACTGGAACAAAACATATGTCAATATGTTAAAGATGGGATTCTGAGCAGATTGCTTTTATGTTTGAAAGACGCATCTTTTCTCTTTTAAACTTTTCATTCACCCCACTTTTCAAATGCCAAGCAAGCATGATAAATGGTTGAGAAAGGTTAAGTAACCTGTGAAGGAAACAGCATTTGGAGTTCCCGGGTGTGGTCCTAAAATCCTTCTGTGGGGTATAGCAGGCTTGTTGCATGATAGACAGACACTGGCCATTTTAGGGAACTCAGGAGGCATCTTCTCAGGACCTGCACTTTGAGGATGTAACTGGTTCGTGTCTAGATGCTCTCGGGAACTACTAGAGTCGTTTAGGCTTGTGGTTCATTGGTCAGATTCAAGAGGTTTTTTGGTTTTGTTTTCGTTTTTTCCTCCGTCTCATTCTCCCAGTACTGGACGAGAGAAATAAAAGCAAATGGTTTGCTACTTTCCCTCCTAAGAAGGTAAACAGGAATGAGCTACAGTTACATAGAGGTACAGCGTGGGCTCGTGGGGCCCTGCCTCTGCTTTGGTTGTGGCAATGCCAACTGGTCAAACAGCCTTAACAGTGGAGCAAAGACGGAAAAGTGACCGTTGGCCTAAGTGAATCATTTATTAGCTGCTAAAAATCTCCCTTTCAGATTGTTTTGTGGGAAAACTACAAATATATTTGCAAGTAAAGATTTCAGTCCGCATGTCCCCCCCCTTTAATACCAGGGAAGTTGGTGTTTTAAAAATGTGAAACCAAATCAGTTTTCAGAGCCCGGTAGCGTCCTATTTCCGCTAGCCTTCCTTTCCTTAGGTGTCGTGCCTCTGAAATGTAATATTACATTTTGTTTCTTTGTTAAAATTATTTTGCCCTCTAATTATGGGAACACATCCACCATTGAGCTAACGTCAGCAGCAGCTGGGTGGTGAGCTTGCCACTTGCCCAGACCTGGGAGCAAGCCTGATTTGAAAACCCTTCACCGAGCACAACTCGGAGCCTACTGCTCTCATGGACCATTGATCATAGGAGCTTCTCTTTGCTGACCTGAAAGTGTCCCTTTAATCCGATACCAGCTGAGGCACTTATCAAAGTAGGTGGATGCTACCCAAGGCAAACCTGCCTCATAAAGAGGGCAGAAGCTCCCCCACTCTCCCACAAATGGCATTTGGGTTCCCGTCCCTTCCTGGTCAGTATCCTGGGATGACACATGCCACTAAGATGCCACCCTGCATCCACTGACTCCGTGAGGAACCTGCAATGCGCCTCTCCTGGAGGAGCACTTGCGAGTAACTCCCGTCCTCCTGAGAACTCACTTTATGCCTGGAGATACCTGGGCGTGAGCACTGGGCAGTGTTTAGTCCTCTGGGTCACCCCAAAGCCAGGACCTCTGTGACTTGCACGCCTCTGGAGCACGTGAGGTCCCAACAATGCCGCCGCTGTGACACCTCTCAACTCAGAGCTGCCCAAAGGGCACTTTTATTGTTCTCAGAGGCAAAACAAAAGAAAATGATACTTTTTTTTTTCACTCCAAAGGGTCAGCATTTATGGGCTATACACAGGCACTCTGACTGCTTCGGGCAGTGATAGTTTCATTTTCCCATCCTCTGTTAGATGGAAGGAGTCAGTTACGCAAACCGTCTTTTTGGAGTCCTCGTGCGTTATAACTAGGAAGGTGCACACTGACCTAAGCTACTCCTCGGACATCCAAGACAGGCTCACAAATCTGTGTTGAGAAACGGGCTACCCAGATGCACTGCCCTTCCCCAGCAAAGGAGATTTGTCAAGGACTAGTTTGTCTACAGATACCATAGTCTCTGTTAAAGTGTCCTTGGCCTTTAAGTTGTCTGTAATAACTTTTGGTAAGGCCCAAGCAATTTATAATAATAGTGATGGGGAAAATTGTGATTCCCTGTAATGCTTATCTTTCCCCCTCCACCCGTTGTATCCAAGTGGCTGGAAGTGAAGATTTGCATAATTTATCCAGTCACTGCCTTCCCCTTTGGACACAGTCTGAGTTTCGGGTAGAAGCCACGAGTTTGCTTCACTAATGGAGTTCCTTAAAATAATATTTTGACTTTATAGAGATAGCTGGGTATTGTTCACCTATTTCCTCTCGGCACACTCTTTTAAGAGGTTGGTACAGTAATACCACAAGCTTTGTGTCCCGTAAATACCGTCCAACTAAGGGTGCCTGTCACCTCCCCTAGACTGTTTGATTTGAAGTTGCAGACAGGTCCGTGAGCTAAAACAGCTCAACAGAGAACATCTGCATTGGCTCTGACGCTTCGCACGAACCTCTTGAGAGAAACACAAAAGGTGAAGGGGCCCTGCAGGAGAAGGGGTATGTGTGGGATTTCCAGGGTTGGTTTATAATATCAGCAGGGGCTCCAAGAATGGTTGGTGGGGGGGAGCTGTTACTAGGGCTCTGACACCAAGCCATTGTGGCAGCTGTTTCTGGTTTCTGTGAATCTCATACACACAGCCACGGACACTGAAGCCTGTTCTGCTGTGAAATGGACCAAGAGAGGGAGTGAGAGCCTCCGCCTACACCCCACCCTGCACGGGCGAAGCTTGCCTGGTCCTTGGGGTGTCCAGACACCTTCAGATAACAAGACCCGGGAGGTAGACACTCCATTCGCTTCTCTGGGAGGGCACAGCTCCGTAACACACGGTTCTTTGCTCTTCGGTGTGCATTGGGACATAAAAAAGTGAACAGTCCTCTTATTCAATACATTCCCAATCAAAAAAGGAGATGGATAAGACTGTATCAAGTGTAAAGAATTAGAAAAAAAAACTAATAGAGCAAGCAACAAAAGCCTCCAAAGGAGGACTCAGCCAGTTCCTTTACCCTTGATGTCAAGACAACACCTAATCATAAACTTGAAACGCATGCAAGGCAACCAGCTGGGTCTCTGCTCAAAGATCTGGTCCTTCACTACCAAGACCAAATGTTCACTTCCACACAAGTTCTTGAACCCGCCAGTCCTCTGACTTTGCGGTGGCCTTCAGTTGGCTCATTCTGTTGCCACATAATAGCACGTGGGGGGGGGGAGCAGGGACACTATCTGGTGCCTTGCCAAGCGGCCTCCTGGAGAAAGCCAACTGGGGTCACACACCTGGAGAGCCAGAGGTAACTCTGGGAGCCACCAACTCTTAACAATTTAAAAATATTGCCAGAGACCCTCTGAATATTGGAAGCCAAGAACTCAATTGGCTTAAAGTTGCCATGGAATGTGGGGGTTCGTTGCTGAAAACAGAAACAAGGCCCATGGGCTATAATGGCCGCTTGTGAGCTAGTCCTGATGGAACCTTGACCACCCTGTCCCTGCCTCCCTGGTGCTCCTGCCCTCTGCGCTGCAGACCACCCTCTGCGCTACAGACCACCCTCTGCATCATTCTCCCTTTCCTACTCTTGTGGCCTCCTTCCCTCCAGGGCAGGGTGTCCAGGAAGCTGTACTCACCAGCCAATGGCATCCAAAGGCCTCTTCTGACCCAGTGACTGACGCAGGGGCTGGACCCGTTCCCGCCTGCATGCGTCAGTGCTCAGTGCAACCACATTTGCTAATGCAAAGGCCAAGGCTACTTCCCTCCCCACTGCCCATCCTCACTTTGTCAACAAACCTTGATCTGTGGGCTGCTCTGGTCTTAAACACTGCAGGGACAGCTAGTGTCGCTCCCCACACAAGGTCCTGAGATGTTCCCCGGGGTCACCACAACTACTGTGTCCAGGACACACACACACACACACACACACACACACACACACACACACACACACAGCCTAGCTGGTTCCTTCCAATCATACGCCTCCGCACCAGTGTCTGGATACACAGGCGTCCGCGCCAGAAAAGCCAGGAGTCAGCTCCGGGTCTGCTGAGCTTACATCTCTAACAATCATCCCTGAGCATCCCATTTCGTTCTCCCCAAGCATAAGGAGACCTCATAAAAGGAAAGAGAAGCACACATTGCCTGCATTGTGCCCTCCATACGTGTTAACCGACTGCACCGTCACTCTTGTTCACATACGCTGATGCAATCATGTGCATAGAGTCCTGGGGGCAACCCCTGGCTTAGGACACGCTTTTGATCAACGGTAGCGAAATGTTGTTTTGCGCCAGTGTTGCTGCGGCCTTTATTGCCATTGACAGCAATGAATGCCTTGGACCGTACTGATTTCACAACTCTAACTGTGTGTTTCGCTTTTTGTGTTGGCTCAAAACCCTGCATTCGATGTCTGTATTCAAGCTGTAGAGTCCTTCCTTACGCCTGCAAAGTGAACAGAGCTGGAGTCCCACAGTCTGGGGCAGGGGCTTCAGGTCCCTGCACCCCGCCAGCTGTGTGAACGGAGTTAGTCATTCACACACACTGCTCCATTTTGGACATCTGTGAAGCCAGGATAAAAATAGCTCCCTGACCCACTTCAACAGGATGGTCTTGAGGAGCAGCCTAGAGGGTGAATGAAAAGGCGTGTTTTTAACCAAGAATCGCGAGTTAATCATGAGCCGGATTTGAAATAACTCAAGCAACATTAATGCAAACAGTGCCTTCTCTGCGGGATGCCGGCTGGAGCACGCCAGTATCAGTGATCTTGGCTGCTTTCATGTTCCCTGATGTGTCAGCAGCACACACAAGTCACGCATGTCCTCACGCACACTCTCGCTGTTCTCTCCCCACCATCAGGAGAACCCATGCCTGAGAATGGCCCATGCTGTCTCAGTAGGCTCTGTCTGTGAGTCTTCTAGTCTGACTTTCTGTGTGTTGTTCCCTCATCTGGCATTCCAACTCACACTTGGTTCTGAATGAAGGGATGGATGGATGGATGGATGGATGGATGGATGGATGCTACCATAAGACGGCATCACAATTACACAATTCCCAGTGCTTTCTCCATTCTTTCTTTTTTGGTTTGAGACTTTTCACAGTGATGATGATGATGATGATGGCATTTATTATGCGATAATATAATTATATCATTTCCCCTTTACCCCTCCAATGACCATATACACCTCTTTGCTCCCTTTCAAATTATTCACGTCCTCTTTTAATTGTTGTGTGTATGTGTGAATGTGTGTACATGTGTGTGAAAGTGTGTGTGTGTGTAGAACACCTGTCCAGCCTGGTATATGTGTGAGTGTGTGTGTGAGTATGAGTGTGTGTGTGTGTGTGTGTGTGTGTGTGTGTGTGTGTAGAACACCTGTCCAGCCTGGTGTGTATGTGTGAGTGTGTGTGAGTATGAGTGTGTGTGTGTGTGTGTGTGTGTGTGTGTGTGTGTGAGAACACTGGTCTAGCCTGTACAATACCGCTTGCACATGTTTTTCAGGGTTGGTAATTTGGTATTGGAAAGGTCAGTTGTGCTGTTCCGCAGGGGACACCATTCCTCCTGCTCTCAGCATCCTTGAATTGCCTGGGGTTCTCCGTGTGGGGCTGAGGCCTCCTGGGTTTCCCTGGTCGACTTTGTCTACTGTTGTCCTCGTTCAGCTCGTGTTTAGGCTCCCGTTGTTGCTAAGACTTCATGGGTGTGGGAGACAGTCTCACGGCAGACTCCCTGATTCTCTGGCCCTTCAACCTTGCTTCTTCCTGCTTCCACAGCATTCCCTGTCTCTGGTGCTGAAGTGCTCTGTAGATGTATCCACTGGGACCGGGCTCCACAACTCTGCATTTTGGTTGGCTGTGGTTTTCTGTAATGGTCTCTTGTCTGTTGCAAAAAAAAGAAGTTTCGTTGATGGGGGGTGAGAACCACACTTATCTGTGGGTGTAAGGACAAACACTTAGAATGCACTTGGGTATTAATGCAGTGTCAGTAAAACGGTGTTTGTAGGTTCTCCCCCGAGATCCAGGACTTCACTTGCCCAGGTAGTTGGCTCGGTTTCCAGTGTTGGGCGTGGTTTCTCTCTTGTTGAGCAGGTCCTAGGAAGCTGTTAGTTACTGCCAAGATTCTTGCTATTACTGCACCTTCAGGGTTATCGTGCCGTGGTGGTCATTGTTGTGCTCACAAGCATCATAGTGGTGCAGGGCTCGTGGCTGCTCCCTCTTTTGGAAGCTTGCATGGCACCTTCTGGTTCCATGAGAGCTAGTCCTCAGGGAGGAGGCATTAATTCAGATCTCGGACAGTGTTGAAATCTTAGGTAGTAGGCACTTAGAAAAGTCCTTCTGACACACCCTTCTCCATAACTTGGTCAAAAGACAAACGTACTTGTGCCCTCGTCACTTAGGGATAAGAGCAGTCACTGTGGATAGCAGACATTGAGAAGCACGTCCCCATGAAGTGATAGCCTCTGGATGTTCAGGAGCTGGGAGTTTGAGGCATGTGTAGTTCACTGAAGAACGCTGCCTAGCACCTTACGGCTTGCGAAAATACCTTTGCACACATAAATTTATTTTGTTAAGAAACACTAAAACATAGCTTCTCTAGGCAATAAAAAGTAAAATATGGCCGTTGTCACAATATTGCCACTTTTTAGTTTCCCAACTGGTGATAAGCACTTTGGAATGTTACTTTGGGTCCTGCGTGTTTTGAGACAGAATCTCGTGTGGGCTCAACTGAACCTCACACTTACCGTCTTCCACCCTCCATTATGAGCGCTACACAGAATGGCTGTCTTCGTTGGTTTCAAAGCGGGGAAATTCCAGTTGAGTTTCAAATTTACTTCCCAGCTTGGAATGCAAAGGCTGAGATTTTGGTTTTTGGGTTTTTTTTTTACATGTCATTACTCTAAACATAAAAATTATATAAAAGACCCAAGTGAAATTTCCTGCATGGTAACCAAAATTGAAACTGGTGAAAAATGGAGGACCCATCATGGGGATCCACTTTAAAAGAAAAATGATTTGAGACAGCACATCCCAGCCAATGAGGGATCGCATCATACGAAGTCAAGGGTGAGCTCAACAGTGTTACAGAATGCTGGATCAGGTGTCCATCGAATTTATAGGTTTACTCAAACACTCTGCCTGTAAATGAAATTACACAGTGTTATCCTGTGTTCAAGGCCAGGTGACGTTTTATAAACAGAGTGCAAAGATCACTTAGATTTAAACACTGGTGCCTGTGGCAGCCAGTGGTTTTTAGTAGCTGATGGGAAACATTCCTTTAAGCACTCAGACAAATATTACTGATCCGTTTGTCATCCCAGAGTCTGGAGCACTTGAAGTATTTCGGTTTTTATTCAGCAATGTAACCTTTGGAGTTTTGCCTAATAATGACTTCACTTGTGCTAGCCTTCCAGCAGATAAATTAAAATGGAAATGCACATTTTCTAATTATGCACCCAGCCCTGGCTGAGTATTGGCAAGCAGCGCCGCACTGAACGTTCAGTGGAGGCTGCTCAGTGGTAAGAGTCTGTGTGACATCAAAGTTTCCCAAAGTCACTTTCTTAATCGTGTGAAGGATTACCAAGGCTCTGATCACAAGTGTGTAGCTATATACAATCAGAAGGAAAACATTTAAACATCCCAGCATGGTATTTCCATTTAAATCTGATTACAGTGAAATAAAACTGTAGCCATTAAAGGTTTAGAAGAACTACAAATACAAGCCGTAAAAGAAGACAGATAGTAAATGAGGCAGTAAAGCATTTCAGCAGGGCACACAGTTTATAGCGCTCATTCTGCCTTCCCGAAGCAGACTGTGCAATTCACTGCAGACCCCGCACCACTCTCTGAACTCCACTTAAACCTGCAATTAACCTCTCACGCCTAATGAAGCTGTTTTCCTGGAAAATTAAAATATATAGTGGTGCTTGCTTTTACACAGACTTGGGAGGAAAGCATTTCAAAATGAATGACTTTTTCCCAAGGTTTCTATTCAAATGTAAAATGCAAGCGTGATGTCTGTGTAGGATGCTAGAATGTTCTTTCCAAAGCAGTTTCGTTTGATGTACAATATTTATTACTACACTCATTAATTGTTTTTGCGTAATTGTAAAGAAACACACACATCGGTGATTTTATGATTACACTGTTACTGCCAGAGTCTCCTGTTTCCAATTGGCTTCCATGGGGGAAAGCCAGGGTTTTACAAACAGTCACTAAACTCCTGATGTGTCCCTAGTGTCTGACGAAGATGTATTTGCCAGTCAAGTGTTTGATTATCAGCTATTTATGTTCCGTTCTGTTCTGGACATGCTTGTACGTGCTTGCAGAGAGGCGAAGGTCTCAAATTTTAGGAAGCAAATATAGTTCAGGTCACAACTGAGTCTAATCTTGGTACATTGTTCTCCCCACTTACAAGATGGCTGTAGTAATTTTTGGCACCCAGCACCATGGCTGCCAGACCACGCCCATTTTACTGGAGGAAATCCTGATGAAAGTGCCTACCTCCTTCACATCTTGTTCCCACCTGGGTGACCCAGGGCAGCAGGTCTGCAATGCCGGGAAGTCATGGGGGATGGTCACATGAGAGGTGGACTTTCTCACTCATGTGGTTTAGACTTGGAAGTTAAATAGCGTGTCACGGTGCCTGGTATTTAAGAACCAAAAAATACAAGGAGCTAAGGCTTACAGTAAATATTTAAACGCTAGCATTTTTATTGAGTCTGTGGGTATATATCGATGTACTTTGTACTAGCTCCCAGTGCCTGTGCGTCACCATGATATGGTAAATGAAATTCCTTTAGACGGCCAGTCTAAGATAATGAATTGTTCCCACAGTTAATTGTATTGCCTTGATAACAAGAAACTATTGGAGGCCTAGAGAACACAATAAGTGGGTTTCATCAGATGATTTGTGTGACGTTTTGAAAAATGATCCTCTGGAGTGACCTGATTTTAATGGAACTGCAGTGGCACTCAGCACAGGCCGGATCCGATAGGGTTCTTCCTCCCCGTGGTAATCAGCAGAGGGCTGTCCCAGGAAAAGCCCTGACAGGGAGGAGCTCCGCACACTCCAGACTGGGAAGACAGCAGGGCACCTCTTAGAACCCATTTTTGGGTTACTTTGTTGGCTTGTACCTTGTTTTAAAACACAGAAAAGACCCCCATCTCATCATTGCTGACATGGAAATGAAACCATAGTCTACGTGAAAACAAGTGAAAGCTATTTATTTCAAGAGCCTGCTTTTGGAAGGTAGTTGGTCACCTTCCCTTGAAGACTTGCCAGCGGGCTATGGAGTGGGGAGGCTTCAGAGGACAAGGGGGAAGCTGTTGCGTCCAGAATGGAGAGTGTTGGGTTACAGGAGCTGTGGGGGAGAGGCTAACTACAAGCAGGTGTGCTGCCCAGTTGGTTAGGGTGAACATCTCCCTCTTCCTAGTTGCCCTGCTTTGCAACTGAAGACACGGATCAGGTAGGCTGCCTGGTTATTCTTGAGGCCTAACTGTTTGGGAAGGTAGGCGTTACTGAACTTCACGAGCAACCTGCATTCCCACCAGCGTGACTTCCTGCTTGCTGGCATCCCGCGCTGCTCCTTGCCTCTCGTGGGCTGGTTTTCTGAGCATGCAGCAGGTGACAAGCCTGGGCTCTTGTTTTAGGGTCTGGATATTGTCTGTATGTCCAGTCTGCCCCTCGCATGCAACTTAGTAGGGGATTGGAGAGAGATAACACCCCTCCTTATAAAGCTACTGAGCCAAATTCTCTTCTTGTCATTTAATGAAAGCAGAACAATGAGGCATGCCAATAACTGAAGCTAGAGACTAGGCCTCCCCACATCCACGTGTCCCTACCCAATGCGGGGGAAAAATGGGGTCTGTCTCAGTCCCTCACCCTCGCAGGCAGGTAGGATGAAGACAATGTCTGGTTGTCCTGGGGATTATAAAGTTTGCCCTGTATCAAACAGGAAGAAGCGTAAAACCCAGGAATAAAACCTCTACATTTGACATCCAAGTAACACAAGCACAAGCAATTATTGTCATCTTTATGCTGTACATAATTATGAGATTATGAACTCCCGAGGGGCCAGAAACCATGAGAATCTGGTAAGCGAGTCAACCTTACCCCGAGTGAAAAACTCATTTAACCTATGCACAAGGTTTGAAAGTGACCCTGAGCGTCCTCTGTAACTGCACAGGGTGAACGACACTTGGATACCACTCACCAGAGGATCCCACGGTTCCCAGCATGCTTAGAGCCGTTCCTACAGAGCCTAAGCAGAGTTAATTGTTGATTTCTATAGGACAGCACAAAAAGCTGCCAACTTCAAAGTCAGCATGGCTTTCTATTTTACTTGCGTATTAACTGAGATGTGGTTTATGAGTTTTCAGTTCAATGTGTTCCCACACTTCAGAATCCTGGGGTAAACCCATAGTGTTGTGAGAGGCGGTGCTTTAGTTAGGCTTTGAATTTCATGAACTCCCAAAGACAAAGACACCACGACAATGCTGAACTATCAGAGAATGTCCCGTTTTGGCATCTGAAGCCTTTTAATTCACTCCTGGTGTTACATCCACTGTAAGGGGAACGACATTTGGAGCTACATGTAAATGAAAAGGTACTTTTCAGAGCTCTGGCACGATTTCACATTTGGATGTAGTAATCATCACAGTGAGTGTAAATCACCTCTGTCCTCAGTAAAGGAGTCGTGTATCTACCCTTCTATCTGCTGTCTCCAGTCAAGTTGGTGCCAGGAGCAAATGGGCAGGAAGTTGTAAACTTTGACAGAAGTACTCCAGGGGACCCGAGGAAACGTGAAATCTGCTCCATCTGAACTTACAATTAGGGTGACCAGAGGCTGTGGTTTCTTTTTTTAAAAACTAAATCCATGAAGTAAAGAAATAAAGTATTTACCACGAGTCAACCCTCCCACTCAGTCTGTGGTGCTTCAGGAGTTCACATTGGGCTTGCCAAAGAGCAAGAAGGAGCTTCTTACAAGCTCGAGCCTGCATTATCTCCAAAAAACGTCAGCGTGGTATTAGCATTCCGAAGAGTTCCTTGGCAGCAGCCCCTAGAGGGTAAGTGTGTGTAGTATTCCGTCTCTGTCTAGCCATAGCTGCTCCTCCGCCATGGCCTGCGGTCTCCAGCTGGCCCTGAGTGTATCCAAGCAGAGGACGTCTAGCCGTGAGCTCACCGCATTTCTCCTTCCACTCTGCCTCCCTGTTCGGAAAATGTTCACTCGCCCCTCTCTCTCTGTTCAACATCTTAAGCTGGGGACTTAACTGGCCAACTCCACTGGTCGTACTTCCCCGCTCAGCATCCACTGAGGGTGGATCAGAGATGACCAAAATCTACTGTGAGGGAACCCAGTGGCCTCTGGCTAAGGCCCTCTAAGGTTGGATGATCTTCCACAGGCCGTCTTTTGTCCCATTCATCCTTCATTGTCACTTCTTTCTGTTCAGAAAGCCCCGCGTTCTTGCCAGATCACATAGAAGCTTACGTAGAATAAACTGACCATGAGAATGAAGCGACTCAATAGCATCTTATGTGGGATAATCCCCCAAATTAAGATCACGTGAAGATGCCCGAGGATGTTAGGACCAGCTCAACTCACTTCAAAGTCAGTTCTCCAAGACCTTGGCCTTCTTCTGTCAGGTCTGAAGCAAGGCCAAGCATCCTGGCCCCTGTGGTGAAGGATGTGGATTTTAGACTACTTTTTTTGTTTGTTTGTTTGTTTGTTTTTTACTCAGGAATTATAAAGCTCTACAGAAACAAAAGGGCCATTCTTGCTAGGGGCAGGGAGGATAAATTATGGTCACACAGGATTTTCAGGGAAACAAAACTATCTGTGTAGCAATATGGTAGCTCTGTGATGTGAGCTGGTGGAAAGCCATGGGCCTGCTAATAATGGAAGCCACCAACCTCAAGTGGCAATCTTGTATCAGTGTCCAGTTTTTCCAGAAACATAACAGTGCTCAAGGAAGCCAACCTCAAGTGGCAATCTTGTATCAGTGTCCAGTTTTTCCAGAAACATAACAGTGCTCAAGGAAGCCACCAACCTCAAGTGGCAATCTTGTATCAGTATTCCATTTTTCCAGAAACTTAGCAGTGGGAGCAGGAAGCCATCAGCCTCATGTCGCAATCTTGTATCAGTGTTTAAAACTTAACAGTGCTCCAAGCTTCTTTTAAAAGACGCATCTAATGAGTTTTATTTGTAGAAGTAACCTTGGAGATTCCCAGTCCACCCGGAACAAACTGTTCCACACAGAAATGAGGTGACGAGTTGTGTCCACAGCCGACTGTCGTGCTTCCTCAAGCTCTGACTCAGTTGCCCAGTGTTACAGCCAGGCAGCTGCTTTGTCCCTCTCCTGTGTGTTGTTCTCTGGTTCGCCAGTAAGCACCTGAACACTTCCTAGCCAAACATTATCCAGAGCTGTCCATCGCAGATGTCTTTGTGAACGTCTAAATGCCTCTCTCTCTCCTTTCTTTCCAGGCCTTGCTATCGCCAGTGCCCTGATAGACATTTCACAGCAGAAGCCTTCTGATAACAAAGACAAGACTTCTGGAGTCCGCAACCGGAAACACCTCTCCACACGCCAAGGAACTTGTGTCTGAGTGGAAATCACTCCCGTGCTGTGTGCTGGTTTACTTCACAAATGGCTTCTATTAAAGCTGTTCTGCTGCGGCCTTGGGTTTTACAGAGGTCAATGTCCTATGATCCGGGGCCCCAAGCTCAGTTCCCTCTAAGTGGGCGATGTCCCAAGTGGCCAAAGAATGCCAGGGAGTTTTTTAAAGTAACAGTATTGATGGTCACAAGTGATAAAGTCAGTTTTTATGGCTCCCTTAGGCTTAGAGCTAACATAACTTACTATGGAAAAAGATGTATATTGTTTCTTAATGCAGATGGAAATATGTAATTCATATAAACCAACTGTTTATATCCCAAGACTTTAAAGAAAGACATTTTATAATGCTTGAATGGTGAGAAATGTACAGTTTTTGCCTCTTAGCAAACTTAGATTATTTGAGTATGAGTAGGAAATGAACAAATCATGGCAGCTGTAATTGCTGTTTTGTCTCATGATAAATATGAAAGCAAGGCTTTTATTTAATAAGCTGTAGGTCATGTGGTTAAATTCTTCATGTGACCACATAGTATCCAGAGTCAGTTTGAGAATGTAACAATTTCCAACTAATAGGAACCTGGACCAGAGAGAGAGTTGGTCTGGATGCGTGTGTGGCAGGAGCTTCCTTAGAATTGTGAGCATGGGGACATTCCTGAAATGACAGAGCATGGAAAAGACTGCCTGGCAATCAGTGTCCCCTCCTCCCACAAACAGCCTCCAGTTCAACAACCAGAAGACTGCCAGCATGGTCATTGGATAGCAGAGTTTCTGGTGCCGACGGTAGTGCTTTGGTTGCCTGGGAATCTCAGTGCCACTACCCAGCCAAAGTGTTCCTCTGGGTCTCCACCAGAAGGTGTCATTTTCTTCAAACCTTCTTCTATTCCCTGGAATTTATTTACCTCTTACAAGTGTTAACAAAACGTATCTTAAAGGTGAAACTTTCCAAGTTCCCTGCTACCAGCTTCTTCCAGTAGAATGCAGGCAGACAAGAAGGCAGCCCGGAGAGCATCAGCAAACTCCATCCCCGATGCAACCGCACCGCAGTCACACCGTGCGGTGAAATGTCCACAGTTCAAAGACAAACTCGTGGGTGGCCACATCCGAAACATCCCTAACGACACAAAGTCCTGAAAAACAGCATGAAGGAAAAGCTAAAGGGCAGCTCTCACATGGAATGGTCATTTGTGTGCTAACGCCGACTGCACAGTTCACCCAAGTTCAGTCTGGAGTGGCTGTGGTTGACTTCAGGGTGAGCACAGGCCAGCTGAGAACAATGAACAAGAACCCCAAAGCTGCTGCATACTCTGTAGTCTTGTTTGATATGAGAGTCGTCGCATCTAATCAACGTTAAGTACTGTATGCACACTTTCCGTGTCCTTCGGAATTCTGGAAGGGGATGGCACTTTACAGTTAACGCCTCATCACTTGCATGCCAGGGTTGTACAGTAGCAGAATATGACCCTATTCCAATATCAAATATTTATTTCAAATTCCATGTATACATAGCTTAATTTGATGAGGATCGAGTGTACTATGTAACAGAAATGACCACAGAATATGTACATCTAGCCATGACTGTCTTATTTTGATAACTAGCCCTTTGAATACAGTATATATTCTTTATGTTGGCATGATAACTTCACTATATTTTCCATGCACTCAAAATCAGATGAATTTGTAGAATAGTTTTAGTAATTTTTCTCTACAGCCTGTGGGGTTTGGATGGGAGAGGGAGAGCTGTTTGCTGGTCCTTCCCAGGAGATTTTTTTTCTCTCAGAAAATTATTAGAGCTGAATTTGTAATTGTCTCCTAAAAATAATCAAGTAATGTGATCAACTTCTTTTGAACACTTTACATGTTGATATATTTTTTTTAACCCATGAAATAATAAATTGGGCAAAACCGGTCATTATAAACATCTAGTCATTTGAAAATGAAACAGTTGCTCATTTTGTTTAATCCCCAACATCTGTCACTGGAGAAAGCTCATACGACGGAAAGAGAAGTCACCAGACCCGTGTGAGTCATCACAGCTTCCGGCAGTCATTACCAGTATGGAGGAGCTGTCCGCTCTCATCCACCGTGAATCCCACAGGGTTCTTAAAACTTGAAAATTTGAATTTCAGAGAACTATGGAATTTAATGCAATGTCACACTCTACCGTCAACTCTGTGGCCAATTATGCAATATGTTCTTGGCATATAAAGCTTTTTACTGGAAATAAAATTCTTCACCCCAGGTGAAGTTTGCCAAAGGCATCATTCTGTGTGTTCTGCTCTTCCCTCCCACCTCCCCAAACGCTTTATATTAAATGCCTCCCCTCCTTAACAATCAAATCGCATGTATGTGCAGAATCTCCCTGAGAAGTTAGGAGTTCAAACGGTTGATTCTTTTGAAAACGTCTCTAATGGGATTCTTGGTTATCTCAGCGTAGAATGACTTGAGGAACACTCATGGCGGAAGGTCTCACTCCGCTAGGTACAAGCACTTTCAGTCCACTGGAATTGTGTTCAGAAATTAACTTAGGAACATTATGTGGGCAACTAGAAGAATCCTACTGAAAACACAGTATGTTTGTGTTTACCAGTTGGTTTAGTGAACTTTATAGAGATTAGAGTTAAAGAGAGTTAAGAGTCCCATAATTGCTTTGAAGGAGTGAAAAGTTAGTGACATGCAAAAAAAAAAGCGATCTACATTGTAGTGTG
Source organism: Mesocricetus auratus (assembly GCF_017639785.1). Taxonomy (NCBI): domain Eukaryota; kingdom Metazoa; phylum Chordata; class Mammalia; order Rodentia; family Cricetidae; genus Mesocricetus; species Mesocricetus auratus. The sequence goes on along the minus strand of NW_024429182.1, from coordinate 3,140,781 downwards.
CCCTGTGTGTGTGTGTGTGTGTGTGTGTGTGTGTGTGTGTGTGTGTACATGGCAGGTATCTCCCTCAGTCATTCTTCAACGTTCCACCTTACTTGATTTGATCCCATTTGACTTTTGAGACAGGATCTCTCACTGAGCCTGGCGGTTGCTGACTTATCCAGAATGGCAGGCCAATGACTCCTGGGGATCTGCTTGTCAGTGTCCCCAGTGGACTCTGGAGGATTGAACCCAGGTCCTCAAGCTTGTGGGACAGACACTTGGCCCACTGACCCATGTCCCAACCCTGTCCTGTTCAACAGGAAAACATTAACTAGAGCATCCATCCAGTCAATTCTGCTGTACTTTCTGATATCTCATTTTCTTCGTGCTCATGAGACAGAAGCCCCTGTGTGGTGACCATTGTCCCTGCCATGGGATCATTTAGAGAGTGTCTGCAAGAGGTGTGTGGTGCTGGGACAGTTTTGAAGCCCGAGTCCTTCCACCGGAGCCCCCTGTGGGCCCAGAGGTAGCATAGCTGGTGCAGTTATGGGGCCACCAGGCCAGTTCTTCCCTCCCATCTAGTAATTTTTATGCATCCTTCCAAGTCAAGTACGTTTGTTCAGAAACACATCCTGTGCCTCTGGGATCTGGAGATTTCTAACCCTGCCTGACATTTGCAGCAACAGAACGAACGCTGGTTCTAAATCCGTGGTTTGGTTGAGCATTTTTTTATGTGATGCCTGGATGACATCTATACAGAGCCTCAGTGCCATTGCTCACCCACAAACAAGACTTGGTTGTTTTTGTTTTTTTTTTCATTTTTTTCTCAGTGCCCGAAGAACTACCAAAGAAGCAGGTTTTGTGTTTTAAATGCTTCAGAAGCTGGGAACCCAGCTCCACTTTTAATTGCAAAACTCACTTGCTTCCTCCCAAGAGTGAGCTCAGGGTTTAATCGATCATAAAGTCTTCAGTTAGGGCAGATTCCCATCTTCAGACTCAAGGACGACGGGGTGGCCTGTGGGACACTGTGCTCAGTAAGCTGCCAGAGGCCCTTACTGACAGACGAGCAAAGGGACACACTGCCCTGGGCCTGAGCTGCCTTTGCAGCTCCATGGAGTTCTTTAAATTAAGTCATCCCTCTATTTCCTAATGCTTTGCATAATGTTCCAAGGACTCAGGCCACTGTATGCTCAGCAGTGGTTTCCAGAGGTACACAGTTAACATTTTAGTTTTACCAAATTCCTTAAAATAAGAATTATGATTGTAATTGTGTGTGTGTGTGCGCGTGTGTGTACATGTAGGTGTGCAAGCCTGTGTTAAACACTGATTGTGTAAACATTTAAGTCTGCCTTTAGAAGTGTATATTTTAGAATATGATTTGCTACTAATTGGAATTTTAGTTGTTAATGTAAAAACATTGGCTTCTCCAGGCCCTGTCACCAAATATAGGATTTTATGTGTATGTGTTGGAGGGCAGGAGTCTTTTGTTTTGTTTTGTTGTTTTCCAAGAGTCTTGCTATATAGCAGAGGCTAGCTTCAAACCTGTAGTTCTCCTGCCTCTTGTGTTGAGATCACAGGTCAGCAGCACTATGCCCATCTGCTGCTGCTGTTTCTATTAGTATTTTGACCATGTTGACCTTTCCGAGATAATCCAGCAAAGAGCACCCCTTCTCAGGGTCTGGAAGGACCCCCCCCCAGGACAGTTGTGAAACTTGTGTGGCTGGTTTCACATTCAGAGCAAATCATTCCCCCATCCCTCTTCAGGTTCTCAATGACCTTTCCCCCACATGCTCTCTGAATCCTGTGCTGAACTGGGTTTTTCTTGGAAGGGAAGTCTGTACCGTGAGAGACAGTTGCAGGGCATCAGCCCTCAGCGAGGCTCTGAACCCTTGGATGTTTCCTGCTAACATCTCTCAGGGCTGGACCTTGCTCATGCTAAGCCGAGGGTTTCACCACTGAGCTGTGACCCCAGCTCTCCGGGGCTCACTGAGTTGCCAAAGGCTAAATGTGAACGGGAGACCCTCTTCCTCCTAACTCTCCTCAGCTCCCCCAGCAACCCTTACATGCTTCACAGCAAGCTTCTAAGCCCTGCCTGGGCTCTGCCAGCCACACAGAAGGATGGAACACCCTGCTGGGTTGAAGAGGGGACTCAGTTAACAAGTGCTCACCCTGTGCCCTGCAAGCATGAAGACCTGAGTTCTAGCTCCAAGGGCATATAAGGGGTTGGATGTTGGGACAGGAGAGGTGGCTCAGATGACATTTAGAGCATGTACTGCACTTGCAGAGAGGAACTGCGCTTATCTCCCAGCATGCATGGAACGGCTCACAAAATGCCTGTAACTCCAGCTTCGGGGGTTCCAGCACCGGCTTCTGACATCGTGGCCACCTATATTCCTGTGCACAGACTCTGGCAAGGGACAACAACTTGTAATCCTAGTGGCGGGGTCTCAGAAATAGGCAGATTCCCTAGGGGACCTGGAACTTGCTGGCCAGTATGGATAGTTTAATTGCTGCTAGTCTCAAAAAAAAGGGAGAGTGTTGGGAGATATCAAGATGCCTGCCGCCCAGTCCAAAGAAGTGTGCCCGGACTAGATGGGAACTTTAGAATGGAGGAACCTTGGGAGAGGCCCAAATGAAAAACAGCCTGGTCAACAGGAAGCCCCTTCAATTCAGGCCCTGCTCACCTCACCTGTGCCCCGCCCTGCTCACTCTCCTCCTCACCCACCCTGTGGTCCTCTGCACTCCTCATTCTCAAGCTTTTTAATGGGTTTATGGCGGCATGGAGAATTGTGGGGTTTGGCTCTAAAGTGATTTTAGGGAAATCAGCCTAGGTTTCTGAGTGGCTGCTGTGAACCCCACACACTCTTCCATCCCCACCCACGGCCTTTTGAATACCACTCTCGTCTGCTGTCTAAACACAGAGCTGTCCTATCATTGTGGATACTTGTATACAAACTAAGGTCTCTGCCCTTTCTTGGTCCTCACCTCTGGATCCCTAGTTTAGACCTCCTGCTGAAGAGATAAAGAGATAATCCTCCCCATTCATATGCCGGGAGGGTTGCAGCTGTTCTGAGACACGGAGGAAACCCATACTCTGCTCACCACCGGGTCTGTCCGAGCTGCTTTTGGCAGAAGTGTTTTTGCTCAGGTGAGACAGTTCTTTAAGCTCAGGCTGCTCTGAACTAGCTTTGTGTAGATCATGCTCTAGGAAATCCACCTAGGAAAATAATATTATTAGTGAATATAGATTCTTGTAACAATTGATTTCCTGGCTTTCTATTCCCCCGGTGCCCAAAGGCATCTTAGATCACGTACTCTCTGGTGATGTGTTAAGTTACCTTAGAAGTTGGACACAATCAAATTTTGCTATAAAGTCAAATGACAGTCCCCGTTTTTAATGCCTTAGGTCAGTTGTCTAAACTGTTTCTAAGTGAACTGTGCTAAAAAAAATGCTTACCTAAGAGGGTGGCAAGGGGACACATTGGGGGAATATAGCTTGGATGAAAATGTCCTTAAGAACTCAGTACTCTTGTCAATAAATATACACCAATAAATAGAAGAAAGAAGAACACTTACCTACCTCACCCATCTCTGTGGCTTCCCTGTTACTGTCATTGGAGACTTCAGAGGGGACCATGGTTGTTCACCTGTTACTATGGAAGAGTCCGAAGTTGAACGCAGCAGATCATGAGCACTCCTGCTTGTTTCCTTTGAACTTCGAGGGCGTGCACACCTGTGTGTGTCTGTGTGTGTGTGTGTGTGTGTGTGTGTGTGTGTGTGTTGAAGGAGGGGATACCAAAGTTCACAGAGATGCCAAACTCCCAAATAAATTAATGCTCAGTGTGCAGTCAGAACCTCTGGAATGCATTCCTTGTGATCGAGACATGGGCTTTTCAAGTTGACGGGATGCCTTTTACATATTTCACGACTAAATGTCACCTTCCTTCCCTGTAAATGGGGGTCTTGTGACAAACAAGCACAGGTCTCCACCCTTTCATGCACCAGGCAGTCGGCTGCGGAACAGCACGCCCACACCCCTATCATGCCCTTAAGAACAAATAACTAGCATAACATCCTTGCTCTCTCCCGAGGATGCTGGCTTGTTTGATATACGATGGCACTTGAGAGGGAAGGCCAGCTGGAAGGACACCAGTAAAAACACTAGCTCTGCTTAAGACAATTTGATTTCAACCTGGAATGAATTACTTTCACAAGGCAAAACAGGACATGTGGCTCGCCAGGACATGTCCCAACTCCAGGTGCACTTGAAGCCCGCTGGCTGGAGGGCAGCAGAAACCTCCCCAGCATCCACTTGCAGAGGACCTCCGTGGAAGAGGGACCCCTGAAACTCCAGTGTCCACTCCTTTCAGACTCCTCAGATGACAGTCCCAGCGTGACCTTTCCCATGCCTGAGAAAAGAATAGCTCTGTCCACGCGAGGTGGCAAAGGAACCGCCTTTCAGAGGAAACAGCACAGGAGTCTGTAATGATTCAGGGCTCTCTGCTTTGTGCTTTTATACAGACGACACCATGTTTGTCATCTTGGCTTTCTTCTTTTAAAGCAAAGTCCAGGATATGGTTATGTGGCAGCATTAATAGCTCTTGGGTGCAAATCACTTTGGTTTCTGCAAATCACTTTGTGAACTGAGGGTTATTTTTAATCCTGAAGGCTCCTGTTATACCTCCCCTGGAACCACTTGGAAGAAAAAAAAAAACACTCTTTTTTTTTTCTAGTGGTATATAACATTACAACCATGATTATAGTCCCAGCACAGCATTCATGCAATTCACGGTAACATTTTCTTCTGTTACAAATTATTCTTGATGGAGCCTTGAAAATCACTTTGATGTAGACTCTAAGAGGCTATTCGAAAAGATTGCAGCAATGTCCAGTCCATCATTGTGATGCGGAACAATGATTGATAATGTCTGAAAAGTTTGAAGCCTGCTGTCTATTGATAGAAAGTTTAATTCAACTGGTAAATGCACTTCTTGCTTCCACTGAAATTAAATGAAAACCTTATGTTGGACCTGATCACATTAGTATAGACTGGGATGCTAGCTTGATTTGGGATTGTGTGCTTTGTTTGATCTAAAGCGGTCCACGCACCACACGGTGAGCTAACCCTAACCACACCACCACCACAGTGTGGTTTCTTCCTCCCAGGAGCACATGTGATGTGCTCCCAGGGCCTTCGGAACCTGTAGCATTGGCTAGCTCTCCACTAATCACAATGTCTTAGCAGGGGTTCCCAGGGATGGCCCCAGGATAGCATTCAGAAGGACAGAGAGACTTGGGCTGCCTTCTACCTCACTCACTGTGAGGATTACACCATTTCCACCATTTCTGAGAGACCGAATGAATAGGATGCCCCGGAGCAATTTACGTTTCTATCTGATGGGCACCCATAATGCCCTTACTCAGGAAGCATAGGCAGGAGAATCATCACAAGTTCTAGGTCAGCCTGGGCTACTTAGTGAGACCCTGTCTCAAAATAAAACTAAAAGAACCTACAGAATGAGATCCTGTCTCAAAAATGTAATAAACCCATTTCCACCTGAAGCTGGATTGTCTGAAGTTAAGCACTTTTTGTCCAATTAAAACTGAAGTTTCTCACCGGTGCAGACGTGTCTGTCATCTCACTGGGAGTCCCCCAAATGAAGCATTTTACGCAGAACATTGGCATTTGTGTCTGAAACAACAGCTTTCGTGATTTATCCATCAATAGGGACATACTCAAGAACACTTTTAAGAGCCTCCACTGCTGGAGTAAGAAAGCAAACGTTTCCCCTCTCTTTCTGCTGGCGGTTACCTAGGTAGATATTTTCCTTGGACAAACAATCCCCAGTGTCTACAGAAGCGTGCACTGATGGTCCCCGGTAGTGTAGGTAGAGTTTTATTCCAGCAACTCCAGGAAACGAGTCCACGGTGCAGGGCTGGCGGCCCCTCTGGAACCTCAGAGTATTTGTTCTCTTGCTGTTCTAAAGGTAATTAAGGAGCAGTGCATGTTTCTCAATTAATGATTTCTCATTCAACAGGGGATCTTTGATGCTAATTTGTTTTAATCAGGGCAGAGGCTGCTCAAAAACTCGGAGCAATCCACTGAAGAGGAACTAGGAATTTTTAATCAAGTGGAAGAGATTTAAATGCTGTGAGGGAAGCATCCATCATGGGCCTTCAATTCCCCTTCATTTAACTGTGTTCTTTGGGCTTTATAAACCAATATGGGATTATTGAATGGCATGTATTGTATCACGCAGCTCACTTCTTTCTTGAGTGTTTGTCTGTGTGCATAATGGACCTTCATTTCTTCCGTGTAAAAGCCTGTTTACATTCAGACTTGAGGCTTCTCTTAATAGAGAATATATTTCTAAATAAACTTTAAAACAAAATTATTTGTAACACGTATCAAAGGCCCTTTTGTTGTACACGGCAAAATAGTGTATTTTCATATGTTTACATATACACAGCAAAAGAATGATGGAAGTAAGTTAGAAATGAAATTTAAAACATTCTTTCTATCTCAGGGACTCTTGTCACTGAGTGGCTGTTCATTATTCCAGTAACTGAAGTCAAATTTCATTACACACCCAGGAACATTCCAGAGCTAGAATTATGTTACATCATGATTAGATGCTAGCTTTTATTTTAAAAGTGGCATCATCAGGTGTCTTTGCCTACAGACAGTGACTAGTCAATGTAGTGAGGTTATAGTCACTACCTTTCTTAGCTAACAACCAGATTTGCTCTCATTGTCAGGTTTTCAAATCAAAGTGATTTTTACATAAGTCATATGAAAATGAAATAATTGTTTTCCTTTTTCGCTTTCCTGAATATAGAAAAAATCTCAGTAAATATTCCAGAAATCTAACCATTTAAAAACATACTGCTTTATCATGCCGGGTGTTGGTGGCACACGCCTTTAATCCTAGCACTCTGGAGGCAGGGGCAGGCGGATCTCTGTGATTTCGAGACCAGCCTGGTCTACAAGAGCTAGTTCCAAGACAGCCTCCAAAGCCACAGAGAAACCCTGTTTGGAAAAAAAAAAAAAAAAAAAAACCAAACCAAAACAAAAAACATACTGCCTTATCATATTGAAGTAAGTCAGAAAATAGGCTTTTTATTTTTCATAAACGAGTGGTTCTTGGACAATGGTGTCTAGAATGAACTAGATTGGGGATTAAAGTTTCTGACCCAGCAAATCAGTAGGCACCCAAGAATTTCCATGTTTGACAGGTTCTAAGGAGGAGGATATAGGGGCGGAGCTAGAGGGTCCCAACTGGGGGATTCCTGTTAGGAACAACTCAAGGCCAAGGGAGGCTTGCCTGAAATGCAGGACCAGACACTCTGCACCCCTGGTAGACCATAGGGTAGAATCACCATGTCCTGCAAGTTCGTGACCTCCAAGGTTATCCTCTGGTTGGGTAGGACCAGGACCTAGAAGGTGGATTTGGGTGACAGGATGGCATTAATGCCTATGCTTTATATTTTTATGTGTCCATTTGTTCGGATTCATTGCTTTATATTTTTACGTGTTTATTTATTCAGATATTTTTTTGACACGGGGCCTCATAGAGCGCAGGCTGACCTTGAACTCCTGATCCTCCTGTCTCTACCTCCTTAGTGCTGAGCTTACAGGCATGAGACACCACACTTCACTATTGTCTGTATTTTAACTTGTAAAGATCCACTTGAAGGACTTTTCAGAAGTTACAAATGTGTGAAAATAAACTCTTTGGAGGCCATGATGCCATGATGCCTTGATCCAGAAGCCAACTTGCAGCTGTTCCTATGTCTGCTGGTGAAAACAGCATGGGGCTTCTGTGGTCTTGATAAAGACCCTGTGATGGGACAAGTCCTTTTGTGTATTTGTTGTCTTATTGGTTGATAAATAAAGTACTGTTGGCCAATAGGGAAGCAAGATGGGTGGGACTAGGAATCAGGGAGGATTCTGGGAAATGTAGTCTAGAGTAGAGAGTCACCGTGTGATCCCAGGAAGAGAGCACACATGAGGCTGTGCAAGATAAGACCTTGTAAAAATATATATTAGTAATTGTGGGTTAATAATTAAATCAGAGCTAGCCATTAAGAAACCAGGCTAATAGCTTCATAATTTATATAGTGTCTCTCTCATGTGTTATTTGGGGGGGCAGAGACAGCAGCGGAACCCAGGAAGTTGACAGGAAAGAATACATGTTACAGCTCTGATTAATTGTTTACTTGGGGGCTACAAAAGTTCGTCTTTCCCTGTGCTACCTGACCACCATGAGGCATCAACAAATACTTACACACACCAGTAATAGCCCATTGTCTTATTTTACTTATGAATGATTTTACTTATTACAAATGAATGATGGAAATGGGAAAGTACCCTCCCTAAGAACCCAGACTTTTCCTTCATCTATGTCACCTGCAGAGAGAATTGGGGTTCAGTTCCCAGAACCCTCTTTGGGAATCTCACAACTTCCTGCAACTCCAGCCCCAGGGAATCTGGTGGATGATACCCTTTTCTAGCCTTTGAGGACACCCAAATGGCCATGCCATACTCACACACCACAGACACACAGAATCAAAATAAATATTTTTGAAAGACGATGACCCTACTGTGAAATGTACCTTCTGAAAGTATGCCACAGTACCTACTGTGCACCATGTGATTTAATCCTCTGCCAGTCTGTAGGAACAAAATTGTGGAGCCCCAGCTTCAGAATGGTGTGGACCACTGGCCTGCCTAAGCTTGCGTGTTAACTAAGAGGCACGTGTAAGATGCCTGTCAAACAGACACTTTTTTTTTTTTTACACAGTGGAAGGAGAACTGTCAGCGACTTTGGGCACTGTCCACAGATTAGACCTCCCCAATGACAGTCTCAGTCAAGTCACGCCTTCCCTTAGCTAACAAATAGTTGTTGGCGTTACTTTTCTATTGCTGCTAAGAGACACCATGACCAAAAGCATCTTAGAAAGCAAAGCGTTTAACTGGAGACTTCGTTTGCAGCTTCAGAGGGCGAGTCCATGACCATCACGGTCATAGTATGGCGGCAGGCAGACTTGGTACTAGAACAGGAGCTGAGAATTTGCATCTGATCCAGAAGTTGGGGGACAGAGAGAGAGAGAGAGAGAGAGAGAGAGAGAGAGAGAGAGAGAGAGAGAGAGAGAGAGAGAGAGAGAGAGAGAGAGAGAGAGAGAGTGCTAACTGGGAAAGACCTGGACACTTGAAACCTCCGGGCCCACCCAGTGATACATGTCTTCCAACAAGCCACACCTCCTGATCCTTCCCAAACAGTTTTACCAACTGGGGGCCAGGCATCCAAGCATATGAGCCCGTGGGGGCCGTTTTCAGTTTAGCACAACCAGAGCCTTATCGTTCCCACTGGTTCTGGCTCCCTGTAACAAGGGAACAAGCTCTCACTCCCCGAGCCCTAGGCAGCCTCAGATGCCCAGACTTCAGATACCTGTGGGCCATGGTCCCAGTGAGTCTGCGTACTTGATCACAGCGGCCATCGTTAGCAACTGGCTTCAGATCCGCTCGTAACACTGAGTCCCGGAAAGTGCACGTGACAGACTAGAAAGTGACTCTGGCAATTTTAAGTCCCACACGGGCGGCATGGGATCACGTTGCTCGCGCATCTCTAGACTGTCGCTGCAGCGCGGGCCCAGCCCAGTGGAGAGGCTCATCTGGGATCCTGCTGTCTGTTTTTACCGCTCAGCCTACGTCTTGTTCGGCACAGACAGAGCAGTTGGCACTTCCTTGCCTATCCCATCCCAGCTTTGGAGGAGCAGAGCCAGGCTCATCGTGGGTGCCTCGGGAGGTATTTGCACCACGTCAAATCATACCACGAGCTGACGTCGTCTCCTGGAATCCTAGCAAGGGAACGCAAACACCATCTGAGTGTCTGCTCTCTCAGCGGGTCCCACGGCGCCAGGAAGTGACACACAGTAGTTCTCATTTAAAGTGTGTTCCTGGGACTAGTCAGCTCGCTGCGTGTGTGTGTGTGTGTGTGTGTGTGTGCATGCACACTCGAGGTGCATGCATATGCACTGAAGCAGCTATGTGCTTAATCATGGAATACTGAGGTCCTTTGGGTGTCTTGCACACATGCGCGAGTGTGTGCGCGCGCGCACACACACACATGCACGTGAGCATTCATGGTGCCCACATGTGCACTGAAGCAGCTGTGTGCTTCGTCATGGGATGGGATGCTGAGGTCCTGCAGGAGTCTTCCTTGGTCAAAATCCACTGTATTTTTTGGAATCTCTCACTGGCTTGGAATTCACCAAGTAGCCTAGGCTAGCTGAGCACCAGGAATCTGCTTGTCTGAACCTCCCAAACTCTAGGATTAACAGGCACTTGTCACCATGCCTGGCTTGTCCTTATGTAGGCTTCAGGATGTGGTCGTACCACCTGACTGGGTCGTTACCTGGTGACAACGGTTGTGTGTTTGTTCAGCTTAGCCTTACATGTTAAAAAAAGAAAAAGAAAAGCATGCTCTCATCAACTGGGTAAAACCTGTCAGCTCATCTCAGCTTTACAGACTCGGATCTTCCTGAGAGACACTGGCCAGTTCACAAGGATTCAGCCTGTAATGTGGGCGCCCTCGGCATTAATGATGCAGGCTGCATGGATGCAGGCTGCATGCACACTGATAGAGGGAAATGCTCTGTGCCTCCATGACCCTTTCTAACACAGAAGCTCCACGTCCTACACAAAATACTCTTTACTCACCCCTCCCCAAATACCAGCTCTCAGAAAAAAATCCGCAGTTTCTTGCAGTGATCTTGAAGCAGAGTAAGCACTTTTTAAATCCATCTGATAAAGAGTAAGTCACTACCAAGCAAGGCTTTAACCTTTTACAAATGTGCAGACACAGGTAACTAGTTGACATGTTTGTATGTGGCTGGTGTGCAGATACACTGACCTAGATACACCTCTGAAATTAATTTAACGGTGCTGCACTGGGCCTTGCTAACACTCTAACAAGAGTTCCTTTCTTTAATGATGTGCAGAAGCCCTGAGGGCCTCCTTTTTGATGGCTGTGACAGCTCTGTATGATGCAGGCTCCTCCCAGAGCTGGGTGTGCTGACTCAGAGAGCAGGAGGACAGCAGGGCCCGGAGGGGAGTTGCCAGACAAATTAGTTGCCATCTAGATTAGAAGTTAGAGAGCTAATCAGTGCCGCAGGCGTCCTTTAACCACATCCCAAAGGGAAGTGACTTCTTCATGATTTATTTAAGTGAAAAATCAGCATAGTCCCTAAAATGTAGGTTATGAAACGAGTCAAGCTCTCGCCTCCAATCATCTCACATACTTTGAATTCTCTATAATCTGTACCAAGGTGGTCCTCTCCTTTTTCGTTTTCCTTCTGGAGAAGATCCGTCCTGTTCCAGGGACGGCAGGAGGCATTGCCTTTCCAGCGTGCTCAGAAATGGCAGGTGTCTGGGCATCTCTAAGATATTGCATAATTAAGTCTGATATGAGTGAGGGAATTCAAAGGAACAATTCCAGAAGAAAAATGGGTGTGTCTGTCTGCCTGGGAGTGCCTTTAGAACAGTTAAAGTTACACAGAGGAGTAATTGCTCAAGCGGCCAATGACAGCAGAGATCTGAGGAGCTTCCCCCTGCTTCTGCAAAGCTCCCTTCGACCTGTGGTATAACTGAAGTGAGCCTGGTAGAAAGGGTCGTGATTGTCTCTAGGAGGAGAGGCTGCAGACCCGAGGGACAGGGCCCAGCACCCCAATGACAGACACCGGATACAAATCACTGTGGCAGGATTTAACCAACTCTTCTTAAAGAGACTTGGGCCTGTGACTTATAAAGATCATTAAGAACATTTGTGGCATGGATGGAACTAGAAGAAAAAAAAATCATCCTGAGTGAGGTAAGCCCCGACCCAGAAAGGCAAACACGCTATGTACTCACTCATAAGTGGATAGTAAATGTAAAGCAAAGGATAGCCAGGGTATAATCCTCTCCCTAGAGAAACTGGGTAACAAGGAGGACTCTAGCAGGGGACCGCATTGATCTCCCTGGGAAGAGGAAACAGATGAGATGTCCCGGGTAAACTGGGAGTGGGGGAGGGGGTGGGGGGGATGATAACATGAGGGATCAGGATGGTCAACTTGGGGGTGGGATGGGGGAGAGTAATGAAAGAGACATCTTTATAGAGGAGCCAATATGGGTTTAGGGGAAAACCTGGTGTCAGGGAAATCCTCAGGAACCCACAAGGATGACTCCAGCTAAGATTCCTAGCAATAGTGGAGAGGGGGCCTGAACTGGCCTTCCCCTGTAATCAGATTGGAGACTACCCTAACTGTCATCATAGAGCTTTCATCCAGTGTCTCATGGAAGCAGATGCAAAGATCTACAGCCAAGCACTGGGCCGAGCTCTGGGGGTCCAGTTGAAGAGAGGGTGGAGGGATCATATGAGCAGGAGAGTGGGCAGGGTCCAGTTGCAGAGAGGGAGGAGGGGTCATATGAGCAGGAGGGTGGGCAGGGTCCAGTTGCAGAGAGGGAGGAGGGATCATATGAGCAAGAGGGTGGGCAGGGTCCAGTTGCAGAGAGGGAGGAGGGGTCATATGAGCAGGAGAGTGGGGAAACCCACAGAGACAGCTGACCTGAGCTTGTGAGAACTCACGGACTCCAGACGGACAGCTAGGGAGTCGGCATGGTCCTGACCTAGACCCACTGCATCTGGGGGACAGTTGTGTGGCCTGGTCTTTTGTGGGACCCCTAGCAGCAGGACCAGGACCTGTCCCTGATGTATTAGCTGGCTCTTTGGAACCTACTCCCGGAGGTGGGATGCCTTGTGCAGCCTTGATGCGGTGGGGAGGAGCCTGGTCCTGTCCAGCTTGATATGCCATGCTTTGTAGATTCCCATGGGAGGCCTTGCCCCATCTGAGTGGAGATGGAGGAGTGTATGGGGGAGGTGGAAAGGTTGGGAAGGGAACGGAAGGAGATGACGGAGGGGAAACTGTGGTTGGAATGTAAAAGTGACTAATAAAATATTTTCATGCTCTCACAAAGTTGAGGGTGAGAAGCTCAGGCATTAATTGTTATAGGCACTCATCTGAGCCATGCCATACTACCTAAGGGCTGGTGGGGTCTCCGATCCTTCTGGTGGTACACCCAAACTACAGTTGTCCGTCGCCTGTCTCTGTTCTGCCTGCTTGTCACTTAGGGTATATTTAATTGCCAGCATTGGACAACCTTTAGCTGCCAGCATTGGACAGCCTGAGAAACAGAGTGGCCACGAGGAACTTAAAGAGTTCACTTCACAACAACACTTGTGACCTCCAGAGGTGTCAAAGGAGGATACCCATCCATTGTGGAAATCCACACACTGGGCAGGTACTCATTTAGTTACAGCGGCCTCGAGACTCTAATACACTTGAAATAGCAGCCTGACCTCCTAAGCCACAAGTTCAAACCCAGCAACGTTAGCACTTGCTGATTCTGATGTAATTCGCAGACGGGATTGAGTTATGACAAAAATAAAACTCTAGGAAGCTTTGAGTGGGGAAGTCTCTTCATGCTTGCAAGTCCTAGGCAGCAACAGCATCTTGCCCCGTGGCACAAAGGGTGGGTGACAAGGGGAGGGTTGCCACCCCCCCACCCCACGCCCAGCCCCGCCCTCAGCTTGCCTTCTTGTCCAGTGCTCTTAGGATAAACAGAGGGAAAAAAACCGGGGTGTGGCTAGGAAACCAACTCATCTATGCCGGACAAGTTCCATTCTGTTGTGAGCTGGATATAAATTGTACTTTTCTCCTTCGAGGCCGTTCTGACAGGACCGTAAAGACCCAGGAAGGTCAAAGGCAGCACTCTGGGGAGATTGACCAAGACGCTGGGAGAAGTAAAAGGTCATCATTAGCAACCCTGGAGGGACCACGGATGGCTCCAGAGAAGACTTAAGAGGCACTGGGGAGATGGCATGCGAAATAGTGACAGAAGCCCAAGCGGGCAGAGGCCACAGCTCCAGCCAGCCAGCCTAAGGGAGCAGCAGAACGCTGTAGCCGTGAGGCCTGACCCCCAGCGAGCACAGGCGCCACCCTGGCATTGGCGCATTTATGCTGATGGAGACTTTTCAAGAGAAGCTCTTTGGACACTGTTCATCTCGGGGCCCATTTGGATGGAGATGGATGAGGGTCTGGACCGAGGGAGACTAACGTGAAGAGTAATTGTTTTCGCTGCTGGGAAGGAGGTGGGGGAAGAAGCTGTCACAATATTGCCAACACAGCTCCTTCTCAGAAACGCACTCGCAGACCGCCCGTCTGCCTCTGAGCCGTGCTCCTCTCTCAACGCCAGTCATGGCAGGCAGCTTACCTTCTCGGCTCACCCACCGAGGGGTGGCAGAGGCTCCTGAGCAGACTCAGGCACTCCCAGTTCTCCTCAGCCCATGGTCAGGTCCCCGGCCCTTGGATGCTTTAATGAAAGAGAATCACCTCCCCCCACCCCAGTTCCCAGGGCCCTGACTGGAAAGCCCTGAGGGGGCTGAGAGGCCATGGACGCTGTGCAAGCCTGGCTTTGTCTTCTGAAGTGACCGGCGGTGAGCCTTCAAAGCTCATCCTTAGCTAGGGAGATGCCACAACTGTTAAAGCAAAGGACCAAAGTCTGGATTCCCCAGAATCCAAATAAGTGTTGACTGGGTGCGGTGATCTGCTCAGAGTTCCAGCGTTGGGAAATGGAGACAGAAGAGCCCCACCTCCCCCAACAAGCTGGCTAGTGAGACTAGATGTATTGGCAAGCTCTGGCTTTGATCAAGAGACCCCGCCCACCTTCCCGGGCGGTGGTGGTGCACGCCTTTAATCCCAGCACTCAGGAGGCAGAGGCAGGCAGATCTCTGTGAGTTTGAGGCCAGCCTGGTCTACAGAGCGAGTTCCAGGACAGCCTTCAAAACAATACAGAGAAACCCTGTCTCAGAAAACAATAAACAAACAAACAAAAAAGAGACACCACAGTGGTTCTATGTCCCCAAAGATGAAGTTAAAATAAAAAAAAATAAGCGGAGTATAGTAATATTTAATCCCCGGATATGTGCTTATAAAGACCCAAGTGCTAGCACACAAGCAAGCCGTAGATGTGACTGGTGTTTGAGATGACAGTCTCCTGCTGTGTTACCACAGAGACAACCTATTTTGGAGGAGGGGTCTGTTTAGGCTCCCAGTGTCAGCGACTCCAGATCGTTGTGATGGGGGAAGGCATGGTTATAGGAGTGTAAGGTGCGTGGTCACTTCTTGGCACCTGGATAAGACACAGAGATCCAGACCCGAATCAGAGGTGGGCGTGGCCTTCAAAAGTCTGATGCCAGAAACTACTTCTGCCAGTCAAGGACCAAAGTGTTGAACTCTTTAACCTATGGGGACATTTCCCTTGAGCACCTGTCCTCATCCATAGTAAGAGGAAGCCACAGACGGGTGGATGGAAAACTTAGGAGGAGAGAGGTCAGAAAAGAGAACTGAGACCCTGCCTACTCACCTGGCTCCTTGGACAAGGACAAAAGAGAATGTGAATACATGTAGGGATGGGTGTGATGTCATGTGCAGTCACACGCATGTTGGGGGATTGAGGTCTTATTCCTAGAAGCAGCCTCGAGATCATACACCAGCGATTAGGTCAGAGGAGGACAACATGGTGGTCCTTACCAGAAACCTCCATAGAGAGTGGCATGGCGTCTTCTCCATGGATGAGGAAGCACAACAGCCATGTTCCCATCACCGCGCTCAACAAGATTATAGGTGGGCTCCAAGGAGAAAAAATGGGCAGATCTACACCTACAAGAGACCTTCATGTGTTTGGGTTTCCTCGACTTGCTGTAAACTGGTATACAACCAGAACGAATGGTGGAGGAAAAAAAATAGTTTTTCTTAGAGTAAGTTCTTTTCACACCTGGGCATATGACGTGTAAACTTTACAGCCAATATGCCAAGTCTGTTCAGCCCGCTGCCATGAGCTAAAAATGAATCGTGCCCTCTGGATTTCCGCTCACTCTGCAGAGGAGTTTTGATTGGCTGCTCCATTCATTCTTAGTGTCTCCTCCATCCTTCCCAGAGAGCTGAACCACGTGGGTGATGATGTCTTAGGAATAGTCTCATTTCACTCACAAACGCATTACATGTGATTCACAATGCAAATGGGTTTCCATCCAAAAGGGATTAGCAATGATCCCTTTTTTTTTTTACTATAATGCTGTACTAGAAATGTGATGTGCTATGTCTTACCCAATTCATTCTCCACAAGTCACTTGTGATGAAGACACTGGCATTCTCCACACACAGAGGAGGAGACAGGTCTGGCAGCCTGCCCGGTGCTGCAGTGAGTTGCCCTGTCAAATGGACACAGTCCTGAATGCGTGAGACTTGAGTCAGAAGGTAGGAAATACCACCTATGAACATACCATGCACATGTAGTTTATGTGTGCATGCATGAGTGCATGTTTACATGTATGCATGCATATATGAGTGGGGAACACACATGTGCATACATGTGGATGCCTGAGGTTGCTATCCAATATCTTCCTCGATCACGCTCCCCTTTATTTTATTGAGGAAGGACCGTTCCTGAAACCTGGCACTTGCCAGTGCCAGCTTGCCTGGGAATTTGGTGACTCTGCCTCCCTAGTACATGTATGTATATGTGCATGTATGCATGTCTGAAAGTATCAGAAATTAAATAAGATATTTTAAAATATAGCATCCCAGGAGCAAAGGCAGATTGTTCAAAAGACTTGAGGTAGGGTGTTTCTGGCTTTCTGGAGACTACCATGTCTGAGGCGTGGCAAGAACGTGGGAGGGGCGGGACAAGAAGGTTTCCATCAGCAGAGCTGCTAGACCTTGCTGACTCCTTGCAGTTTGGCTATACATGTTGGGAAGGGGACATGGGTTCTGAGTGTGGCCTTGAAAACTAAGTTTCCCTGTGATATCTAGATAGAGATATCAGAATTAGGATTTATGCCACACTCTCAGTCTGTCTCAATCCCAAAGGACAGTTAACTTGAGGTCTTCCACCCAGCCTACGTAGTAGCAGCAACATCCCTGTGATCCCATCCCTGGAGCCCAAGGTAGAAAAAAATCACAAGTTTGAGGCAAGCTACATGGTGAGTTTCAGGGCAGCCTGGGCCACATAATGAGCCCATGTCTCAGGAAACCAAAACCCAGACTCTACATTAAAAATACTACATGAGGTACAGACACCCAGAGCACAAGATGTGATGAGCGCCGTGCAGAGTATCCACAAAGAGTCCCTTGAACAGCCAGGGAACGTTCTAACCCAGCCTGATTTATTCTACATCGTGGATGCAGAGTTCTCCGGATTTGCTCTAAATACTTCTCTCAGAGCATCTGAAAAAGGTGTTCTCTGGAACCACATTTCTGTTTATTCTCAGTCTTCCTTGTGCAATTATCCAAAGGTTACATGCTTTATTGAAGGGAGGCATAAGAGACGGAAGAGAGGGTGTGCAAACTGTAAGAGAGAGAGTATGTGAACTGTAAGAGCATAGTGGAATTTCCAAGTCAGCAGGATATCTAGTAAAGCAAACACGCATCTCCAACCCTGGCCTGTTGAAGAGCCATGGCACTCCAGCATCCCCAGGGTGCCCCCCCAATCAGGCTTCTTCCTGCTGCCACTCTGCACCCCAAACATAACATTAACTTGACTTTCACCTCTGAATTAATTTGGCCTACTTGAGAACTGTGTGTAATCAGTGGAGACATAGCTCAGTTGGTGGAGTTTGCCCTGCTAGCTGAGGACCTGAGTTTGATCCCCAAAAACCCAGGTGAGGATGGTGGCACATCCCAGTACTGGGGAGGTGGGAGCAGGCTGATTCCTGGGGCTTACTGGCTGGCCTGCCTGGTCTAATCAGTCAGTTCCAGGGCCGTGAGAGGGCTTGTCTTAATAATCAAAGTGGACAGGATCTAAGGAATGACACCTGAGGCTGTCCTCTGACCTCCACATGTATGTGTGCATGCATGCACACACACACACACGTACATTCACATGCATGTGTGCACACACATACACACATACATGTGTGCGCACGTGCACACCACACACACACACACACAGGAAACAATTCACATCGATGCATTACTAGATGTATCACACACACACATACACACACAGGAAACGATTCTCATCGATGGATTACTAGATGTATTACACCCCCCCCCCCACACACACACACAGGAAACGATTCTCATCGATGAATTACTAGACGTAGTCTTTCATGTCTGATTCTTTTGTTCCACTCTGCGTCTGGTAAGACTCCCCCCATCTGTGACACATCATGCAAAGGAGGGACCAAGTGACATCTCTTCATTGTACAGCTAATGGCTTCCTTGGTGTTTGTGGTAGTTTGAATGTAATTGGCCCCCATGCTCTCATAGGGAGTGGCATTATTAGGAGGTGTGGCTTTGTTGGTGTATGTCCTCGTTAGAAGAAGTGTGTCACTGTGGGTGTTGTCTTTGAGGTTTCCTATTGTCAGGGTACTGCCCAGCGTCTCGGTGGACTTTCTGTTGCCTGCAAGATCTAGGACTCTCAGCTACCCCTCCAGAACCATGTCTGCCTGCACACCAACATGTCCCATCATGATGAAAATGGACTGAGCCTCTGAAACTGTAAGCCATTCCAATTAAATGTTTTCCTTGTAAGAGTTGCCGTGGCCATGGTGTCTCCTCACAGCAATAGAAACCCTAAGACACCACTCTTCCTACCCATGCTGCCATGGGCATCCCTACCCAGACATTCTGGAAACATGAGTGCAGCTTTGAAGACATCATTGTAAGGCACACTGGTCAGCTTTAGCTCTTCCATATCTCACGTGTTTTAAGAGAACTGCTCTGGCTTACTGAGCTGAGCACAGGACTTATAGGAGGCCAGAAGCAAGAGCAGATACAAGGATGTGAGAAACTTACCGGACAACCATGGCGAAGAGGTTGGTTGCATTGGGATTAGAGCAACCTGGATGCTGAAAATGTGTCTGAGTGAGCTGCGCCAGAAAAGCCTCCTGAGGTAGCTGTGGTCATGCTTGGCATTTAGCTTGAGCCTTCCGGAGCTTCAGCAACGAAGGGACGGAGAACGCTCTCAGGAGGGCTCAGAGAGCACCGGTGAGGTTGCTTTCCTGGAGTTTGGTGCAAGTCAGGACCCTTGTTGACACGGCACCCCAACACCTACACTTACTACTGTCTATGAACAATAAGAACATCCTTCCTCAGTATCCAGGTGGGCAGTGCTGAGCGAGGGCCTATTCAATAGATTTCTTCCTGAAGAGATGGCTGGTTGCTCTCCAGGGACCACCTGGCAACATCACAAAGACCTGTGTGTAAGAGATTTTCTTTACGTCTGAAAGGAGTCGACAGCTTTGCCCATGTGTTGCTCTCTGTGTGCTAAAGTTTTTTTTTAATGCAATCAATAGCACTGTGTCTTCTAAAGTGCCTGAGTATATGTATCAAGGTGTCCTGTTTTCGCCAAGCATGCTCCCTCCTCATGGCACTCTAACACATCATGCGAGCCGAGTACGGAAGGCCTTCTTTGGTCACATCTGCAGACCCTTTCCCGTCGCCTTCACGAGAAGTCAGGGCTCTGGGCAGCAAGCGTAGGGTGAGGCTCCTTGTCTGCTCTCACGCCCACCTCTTGCTGGCACTGGAACCATGTTTCTCCATCTCCGGATTTGAAGAGGTCCTCCCCACTTAGCAGGACACCATCACATCATCGTTCTCTTTTTTCATGTGTTTGTGTATGATGCGCATGTTTCATGCATGTTCAGATGTGTGGGGATGCAAATGTATGTGTAGGTAGTCGTGTGTGTGTGTGTGTGTGTGTGTGTGTGTGTGTGTGTGTGTGTGTGTGTGTGTGTGTAGACCAGAGAGTGATATCTAGCCTTCTCATTTTTGTGAGGCAAGGTCTCAGCCAAGCCCAGAGCTTGCCAACATGGCTTATTTTGCTATCAGCCTTGCTCAGGGAATGCTGTCTCTACCCTGTGCCCCCTGGCAACCTCTTGCTTGTATGGAAAGAGCTTTAGCAACAGAGCCGTCTCCCTGGCTCTCGAGCTGCCATTCCAACACGACTCTGAGTTCTTCTGAACTGACTGAGCATTTAGCCGGCACTTGATTTGGTTATTCTGTTTCAACATCTTTCTTTCCTTCTTTTAAGATGTTAATATGGCTCTTTTAGAGTGTTTCTGTTTCGCTGAATACAAGGCATCCTTTTCTTCTCAGTAAACAGTGTTACACACACCTGCTTAACCGAATCAATAAACATGGATTATCAAGCATCCTTCAGATAAGTAGCCGGCACCACTTGACTGCCAACACCAATGGCGTGTTTGAGCTAAACCTAATAACAACTAGAGTAATTGGTTCCTGTTGGCCTCCCCGCCCCAAATAAATGGAGGTGGAGTCTTCACACAACCCACCAATTTTCCAAGGAAGCCTCTGTCCCAGCTCTGGTGAGAGCACAATGTTTTCTCTCCTTTGACCTCCATGTGACCTCCCTCCACCTTCTTTTGAGTTGAGGGGTTTGTGTGGCTGGGGATGACGTGAGACAGATGATGCAGCCAGATCCACGGGACGCCTCACACCCCACCACAACACCAGGGGCTCGGGGTAGCTGTGCTAGGTGGCAGATGCTCGCACGCTCTGCTGTGCTTGGGCTGCTGAGGAGCGGTGGCGTGCGGCCATTGATCCAAGTCCATGCCTGCTGCACCACCCCTCCACCAGGTCTTCCCTGGGATCCCGGCTCCTCTCTGGGGCTCCTTGCGTAGGAGCTGCTGATTATCCCACTGGACCTTCGAGGGCCTCCCAGTTAGTCAGTCACACAGACCGTCTTGGTCCTGTCACTTCGTGGACTCCTCACCCCATCTTGGTCCCCAACTCAAATGGATTTAGAGTCACCTAGGAGTTTAGTGAAGTGTACCTCTCTGTCTGTGTCCGTGAGGCTGAGGCCACACTGATGGACTCAAAGGGGGAAAAGGGAGAAAGCCTGTAGGGAATCCACACACCCCCCTCTCTCTCTCTGCTGCCTGGACCGGCGTGGTGTGGACTGTTCTGCTCGGTCACACCTTCCCCCATCATGAGGGGCTGAGATCTGAAACAAGCACCTCTTTCCTTTTAGTTGGCGGTCACGGAAATGTAAATGACCACTATTAACGTACCTGGCGTCCCCCATGACCCGGATGTCCAGTGGGTTCCTCTGAGGAATGTCAGGGGCACGGAGAAGAACTGGGCTGTAAACGCTGCATCCCCACCTAACGGGGCAGCTGATGCCTGCAGCACAGTGCATTAATATGCTTTGGGGAAACAATGGGAGACCGTGAGAGAACGTCTGTTTCCAGACACCACCCTCCAGGGTGCACAGGGTTGACCGCGCACCCCGCCCTCCACCGCCTGTCACTGTTCGGCTGAGCCAGTGTCACCTGTCACCTGTCACCTGTTCGGCTGAGCCAGTGTCACCTGTCACCCGTCACCTGGCCATGACTGTGCAGCTTACGTCACTCTTGCTCACAGCACAGCCCTCCATACTCTGACCAACCCTGT